>NC_046373.1:13209536-13905120 GCF_011125445.2 Fundulus heteroclitus | reverse complement strand
CCCCGGACCCTGCTTACTTCCCCGGCTTCATCCTCATACAATATCAGCAAGAACCCAGCCTTTACCACGCTTTAACATTTTCCGCGTCCGTCCAGCTCTGATTTCCTCCCCAGTAAGCCACCGCCGCCCATTTCCTCCCCGAGACACGCCATACTTCACCTCCAGTTCTTAATGAACTCTTTAAACCTGTTCACTGCCTCTAGAGAGTTCTCTTGCACGTGGGTCAAAAAATCTTCAATGGGCCATGACAGATACATTGTTCAAGGTTTGAAAGGCTCATCACCCAGACTCTGCTAAGCTTTTGTCTTGTCATTGTGGCCAAGCAGCTTCATCTTTTTCTCATTTGGCCATATAACCTTTCTCCAGGCACTCCAGGCACAACGTGAACAAACAAACAGTTTGTTCACGTTGGGTGGAGGGGGGCTGCAAATCTCAGTGGAGCTCGATTTTGAAGCAGGAGTTTCTTTCTTCCTTGGCAACCTCTCAGTCTATGATGATGTTAATGCGGACAGTGTTGTGGTGTTCCAGCATCTTCCAGCCTTTGATCAACCTTAAGGCTCGGTGGTTCCTGGGTGATTCTTCAACATCCTGACCAATTTCATCTCATCCGAGGGTGATAGTTTGACCCACATGGTTTTTACTTGAACACAAGTGGGTGTTTTAGCAGAAGCTGTATTTCAGACACATTGAAACAGGCTTAAAATGGATAAAGCAGGACAATGTTACACTTTTTCCATGGAATGGATGAAACCTCAAACCTACGGAACCTTGTGGACTATATATGTGAAAAAGGCAGGTTTGTGGAAACAAACTGGCCAATTTATTTATAATCTATTTAAAAACACATCAATTATACAAAGAAGACTGGAGTTTTGATTATGGCTATAAAAAGCACATGTTTTCTGTGCAAGTTATAAAGAGACATTAATCTTCTATCATTAGGCCTGTGTCCTTTTTGTTTAGTATGGATTAGAGATGATCCACAATAAATGCAAATTTTTGTGACTAGTTTTTATTTTTAAAAATCGTTCCAGCTTTGAAAAATAGTTCAGATCTATGTTTAAAACCCTTAAATATTATAACATTCATGATGAATGAAGTGCTGCTGCCACTGTCAACAACCATTACACATCTCTCCTGCTGCCTTATTACTCAGATGTATAAGAGTTTCATACTAGATCTTACAGGTTTTTTTCTCCTGTGCACATAAAGCCATGAAGTCTGCCCGAATGGTAGATGAAATTCCATGTTATTCCCCTTTAACTCCAGCAACCTTGAACAAAAGTCCTCACTCTATAGTTAAGCGGGTGCTTGAAGGGCAAGCAGACGCAGACACGGTCCAGTGCTTTTATTGACCCGCTGAAAAACCTCTCTGTGTCTCCAGGGGCTTAGAAGCTCAGGTTAGGGTCTTTGTTGTCTGCGTTCATTAGTGTCTGCCTCAGCATCCCTCTTTCTCTCTCCCTGTTCTCTCCATCTCTTTCTCCAAACACCTCTCTTTTTTTTTTTTTTTTTTTTTTTTTTTACAGACTCCCTCAGTCTGTCTCTGCTGCTCTTTTCCCCCCAAGGAGACGGAGAAGAAAATGTCACCAGAGCAAATTAGTGGGAGCCTCCAACACTGCCTGTCTCCCTCTGTTTATTCCACAGAGTGATGGCATCACAAACTCAAGTTTCAAGAAGTTTATGCGTGTCAAAACTTTGCCTCACACAGGTATGGGACTCGGTGACCCTGGTAACGATTTAGTTTTAAGGAGTTTAAAAGTATGTCGTTAGTTTCATCACATTGCATTCGAAAAACACATGGAAGATACCGGGATTAATTTAAGGTAAAACTGCAAGACATCTGGGAGATGTGGATCCTCTGGCTCCTGCTACAGGTTAGATGAACCTATTAACTAAACTGTTTATTACTGAAAATTTTCACAACCAAAAATGAATCAACATTACCTAAGATTGTTTATTTTTAACTAAAAACTAAAGGACTTAAAAGGCTGAACAAATGCACTTTATTAGGGCGATTAGGGTGCACGAGCTGTCTCCAGGTGAGTCAAACATTTCACCCAGCTCCATTATGTGAAAATATAACAGAACTGAAATGGCTGTAAATTAGTGCCTGGGATTTTGTAATTATCTCTGTTTAACAGGAAAACCTCCTCAATCATCTTTATTAAGCCACTGTTAAGAGACTCACCTCTGCTCGGCACGCCGGTGTGTCATGTGATCAAATGAGCATTATTTGATTGGCTAAAAGCTGCTTGACTCCATCCAGTGCTGATTGCTTCAGCTTTAGTCACTAGAAGGTCAACACATTTGCAGGTGACTTTCTTGAGCTGATTTTTTTCCCAGGCAAATTTCTGCATGCAAACAGTTTTCAGATGAACTTTTTTGTTGGCAAATCTAAAAAAAACAAACAAAAAAAAAGTCACACACAAATGCACAAGATAAAAATTCAATATTATAAATTCAAAATTCTGATTCTATTGAAACTACATTTATTTCTTATTCCTGTTTTTACTTTGACTGGACCATGCTTACACATTAATATCCTTTGATCTAAACCATTATAGATTTGGTTGTATGTTTTAGGTCATTTCTGATCCATCCATCCATCCATCCATCCATCCATCCATCCATCCATCCATCCATCCATCCATCCATCCATCCATCCATCCATCCATCCATCCATCCATCCATCCATCCATCCATCCATCCATCCATCCATCCATCCTCATCCAAGATTTGTTTCCATTTATGCTTTAAAAAATTATGACAAAAAATATTCATACCTTTCTCAATTAACAATGGAAATAATTGGCATTACACATGTTTATTTTTAAATGTCTTATGTGCATATCACTTTGGTCGACTTTTGTTGCTTTGTAACGTGCTTATAAATGAATTTGACATTCTTCTAAGGTGTTTCAGACAGGAAGGCCCCTTTGCCATCATCATAATCTTTAGCTCCCTCCACTGATTCTCTAACAGATTCAAGTCAAATGTTGATATTACCTCTGGCCAAAAGTAACATGTGGGTAAAATAAAACTCTAACTTACACCTACATTTGCCATTGGTATGACAAACTGTGGGTTTAACAGCGTTACAATGATTTTTAAATACTAATTTCTTTTCATGGTTGTTATACATCTTTGTGGGTAAGTGTTGAGGGTGCCACTATATTTACATATATCTAAATTTGAGTCCATTTTCTTTTATCACCATCACCATAACATATTCATAGCAGTGTTCTTATTCATAGCCTTTACTTGACTAAAACACATCAGACATAACGACTTCTCTCTTGGTCTGGCGTTCTCCGCCTTAATGCATTTTAGTGGGGCGAGGGAGAAGGCAGCCAGACATCTATCTTCGCAAACAGATGGCTTAAATGCATGTTAACTTTAGCGGCAGTAAAAAGGTCTCGCCTTAATCTACACAGTGTCTGTCCGTTGGGGGAAGACTCGAGCACTTCCAGGACTTCTGAGTCACTGACCACAAAAAAGGCCTTAATTGAAAATGACCTCAGACTGGGTTAAAAGAGGAAGAGGCTTAGCTGAGAGAAGAATGCAGTTCATAAATGCATTATCTGACCTTCATAATGACAAAATAAACCAGATTTTGTAGACTAAATGCAAACCATTTAATACGAATACGTTTTTTTTTTACAGTTTATTTTTTTAAAGTGCAAAATAACAGTTGTGATATTGTCCGACGCTATCTCTCACAATGCTCTCCAGCAAGTTCTGGGTTTTTCTCGTTGTCTCCTTCCGTTGGGACATGGCCAGAAAATGCCCAAAGGAAAGAATAAAAACCCAGTGCCAGAGCTGCTTTAGCTGACCACTTTCTATGTGGAGCTCCCCCACCCAGATCTATCTCTAAAGTTGCGTTCACACTGAATGTGATCCTGGCAAATTTTTCACCTTGATCACCTGCTGTTGGACGCTTGACATTTCGTCTCTTTCTAGCAAACAATCCGCGCGGTTCCCCCCAGCCTGCTTCACTGCGTCATTAAATAGGAGCGTCTAACTGCTTGCTGGCTCCTCCTGTCTGTTTCACTCACTGAGATGGATTTTATGGAGGGACATTCTAAAACGCTTAACGTGAAAAAGCTTAACGTGGCTTAAGGTAGGAAAACAACGAGGAATCATCACCAAATTTCGCATGGCCATATCTTGTCATGAAGACTTAAGCCTGTCAAAAAAAAAAAAAAAAACGAAATCCAACAATTATAGAAGATATCTCACATTAACGTTCTCTTCTTCATTGGCGCTTATGGCGAGAAAAAGGCTTAACGTGGTTTAACGTACTTAAACAACGCTCAGTGATCACCAAATTTCTCTTATATATTGCTTATCATAACCACTTAAAACTGTCAAAAAATTTAACCCAAAGTCCAATTATTATGGACGTTATATGACATTAAGTGTTTCATAGGCATAGAGGCTGGCTATATGAAAGCAGAAACGCTTAATGTTAGATAACGTCCATAATAATTGGACTTTGGGTTTGACATTTTGACAGTTTTATGTGCTTATTAGGAGCAATAGGAAAGAGAAATTTAGTGATCATTGATCGTTGATTAGGTACATTAAACCACGTTAAGCCTTTTTCTCACCATAGGCACCAATGAAGAAGAAAACGTTAATGTGAGATATCTTCTATAATCGTTGGATTTCGGTTTATTTTTTTTGACAGGCTTAAGTCTTCATGACAAGATATGGCCATGCGAAATTTGGTGATGATTCCTCGTTGGTTTCCTACCTTAAGCCACATTAAGCTTTTTCACATTAAGCGTTTTAGAATGTCCCTTTTATGGAGCCAGTTTTGCTTTGCTCTATTCACTGTTTTGCTTTGCTATATTCATCTACTGCGCCGTTCGCAGTTTTGCTTCGCTCTTTTTGCCTGAATCGGGCGATTCTGAATGTGTCCTTCGCTCCAGAATGCGTTCCAAACCTCTCGTTCGTGTTCGGTGTGAACTCACCTTAAGGCTGAGCCCAGCAACCCCACCAGAACAAGCTAATTTTAGCCACTTGTATGCAAATTTTAGTTCTTTCAATCAGGATCCATTAATCATGACTACATGTGAGGGTTGGAATAAGGACTAAATCATGAGCTTTGCTCAGCAGTTTCTTTACAACGACTGACCAGAGCAGTGCCTACCTTACTGCAGTTAATGCCCCTGATTCATCCATCCATGTCCAGCTTATCATCACTAGTGAACAAGACGCCGATAACTGAACTCCTCAGTTTGAGGCAAAGACTGATCCCTGACCAGGTCTCTGAGAGGAGCTGACTCCCATCGCCGCCACAACACATTTAGCTGCAAACCACAAAAGTGCACACTTATGGTTACGGTCTGAAAACGTCAACAGAACCCCAGGATCTGGTAAAAAAAAATAAAAGCAAAGATGAGAGCCTGAGTTTCCCCAAACCAGACAGCCACAAAACTGTGCCGTGAGATCCTGTCCATGGAAGCCGCAAACAGGATCAGAGTCAAAGGGCAGCTCTGATGAAGTCCGAACCAGACTGGAAAAAATGTTGACTTTGTGTGGAGAATGCTGACACAGCTCCTGCACAAGTTATTAAAGGGCCGGCAAGCACTTAAAAGCCTCCCTGGTACCCTGCAGCCCTGCAGGCCCGAAGCCCATCACCCCCCCAGCAACAACACGCCTCAGGAGACACAGACAGAAACCTTCTTCTGATTCACAAAACATGCCAACCAGACAGACAAACTACCATGTTCTGCAAGAATCAGGTCCATGCTAAGATTAAAAGTCACAATGCTCCTCCAGTTGTTGCTTTCCATATCCCCACAGTAAGCTTCCACAGGAAGGCGTAAGCTTCATCCCCTGATAGTTAAACCACACTCTCCGGTTCTGTTTCTCGCAGAACCTCCCTCCAGAGCACTTCTGATTGCTCTCTGTAGCTTTCGTCGCAGTGTGCAATTTATATCGGCAATAGTTAGTGTTGTTAATACTGGCTCTTTGATTTATTTACCAACTCTTTCAAAGAAATTCACAGTACACATTGTAGCTTTTTTTCTTTAAGGTTTGCATTGCACAAAAAGCAAGAGGCAAGAAAATCAACCAAGACAGCCATGGCGAGAGTGAAAAGAACACAGGAGAACCTCTCCACAGTGCTTCCCCACCGCCGGATGAAAGTGGCCACTGTCCTTCTGCCATCAATATGCAAATGGAAAAAAATGGCCCTCGAGTGCGTGGAGCAGCTCCCTGAAGTGCATTCATTAGCCACCATTAGCATAATTGATTCCCAGTACTGCCATAAAACTGGTAACTCCCTGTGCCTCTCGCTCTGTAAGGAGGGGTGAGTCCTCTGGGGGCTTCACGAGCTAACTTCAATCATAAATCATTAAAGGACACGACTTGCCAATGGACTGTGCCAAAGCCCCAGAGACACAGGAGGAGCAGTAATACTGTCACTGACATCTAAATCATCATTGTGACATGTAAAGTTGCTGAAGGGCTGAGATCTCCCACAATCCCCCACAATATTTGTCAGGCCACAGTACAGCAATGAAGGCGTTTCGTAATTAAGTAACTGTATTTTAAGCATATATCGAAAGATGACCAGCCAGTTACAACCAATTTAAGTACGTTTCATGTGAACTCTATGTGATAAACCTAAACAAAGAAATGCATCTTAGTGAAGTGGAACGAAAAAGGAGCCATGCTTTTTGTGGATGTAAAAATGTGGCAGCCTTGCTGACAAGAACAACATTTTGCAGTTGTGTTTTTTTTTCATCTTATTTTTTTTTTCATTGTTCAAACAGATCAACCTCAATCACGCAGGATGGCTAGGGTTGATTTACTTCTGGACTTGGACAGTGCCATTCTAACACATGATTAATGCTTTGATCCAATCCGCTGCATTGTGGCTCTGGCCGTATGTTCAGAGCTGTTGTGTTACCGGAAGGTAACGTCTCTTAACAGCCTCTGTCTAACTCAACTCTAACCAGGTTTCCTGTGTTAGTCTTCCACCGAGCATCGCATTTGACATGTAGGCCAAAATTCAAATTCAATTCAAAAATACTTTATTTATCCCAAAGGGAAATTAAATGTTGATGATACTCATTTTGTGAAGGAGTTATTATAGATGGTGATGGCTACGGGCAGGAAAGATCTCCTGTAGCGGTCCGTTTTATAACCAATCTGAAGAAGCCTTGGAGCCAGAGATTCTGTTTTCCAATGACAATGTCATGAAGAGGATGTTCAGCATTGTCCATCATTTTCTTGATTTTACGCGCTCAACAACAGATTTATAGAAGACATGCAACATCTTGCTTGAAACCTTGGAGGATCTTAAGCTTCCTCAAAGTGTACAGTCTGCTCTGTCCTTTCTTGTAGATGGCTTCAATGAATAATTCAGTGTTGGTTTCATCTGACCAGAACACCTTTCTTTCATGCGTCTGCCCCAGCATCCTATTGCAATCCCGATAAAGCGAGTGGGTTATCTATGAGATGCCCTGCAGTCACAGCTTCAGTAAATACCTCCCCATCATCACCGGTTACTGCAGAAGTCATGATAGCTATTAGCTTCAACCGTATTTCTCTCCAGCCTCATCACTCAGAGCAGGTGTGCAGCCCATTAAGGCTCTTATTAGAGTAAGAGGGAGAAATGTGCAATAAAATATATTTTTTTTCACTCTTTGCACCCAGCCTTCCCTCCATCTGTCCTTCCTTCTAACCATCCTCCCCCCCTCTCTTTTCAGTCTAATTAAACTCATCAGGTTGTGCAGTGACGGCTTCCAGCACCTCGGAGAGGAAGAGAAGGAGTTCGAGGAGAGGAGGATAACGGCGTGCCTGTGATGTATCGCCACCTCGAAAAAATAAAACATATTCATAAAGAATATTCATTACCTCCACCAGCCATCCCACAGATGGCCAGAAAATTAGCTTTGTGTTGAGATGTGGATTCAGGCATGCATATTAATCGAAGACAGATGTAAACGCATATTCATATTCTTGAGCGTCTCTTCTTTTGCAACATACAAAATGATAATGCATCCACTTAGGGGAGGGGTGGGGGTGGGCTGTATCTGGAGAACAATTTACCTATAATATACTGGTGGGTTATTTCGTGAGGCTCTCTAGAGTGTCCAATTTATTAGGCTCCTTCGCAGTTTGTGTCAAACCACCTTTGTGAAGCAGACATTCATAATATAGGGTGCAGGCGATAATAATGCAAATTACATGAAACAATGAAACAATCAAACAAAAAAATCTCAAGATTCAAAAGTAAAATGTAAACACGGCAAATGTAAATACAGCCTCCATTTGCTGGCATAAATGGAATGAATAATGGATAAGTGCATTTAATATTAAATCACAGTGGAAATCAGCAACATCCAAATACATTTCTCACAATAAAAGGAATAATTCAGAACTTCTAAAGTGTTTTTTTATATATATAAGTGTGCAATCTGGTAACATGATACCTGCAGTAGATTATTCTTTTGGCATCTTCGTTTAGTATGCATCTAGATTAGCTGGTCTCGTTTGGCTGAAGTTAAGTCTGATGAGGGCAAAGTGTGAAAACAAAGTGGACTAACAGGGGTTCATGCAAATAATGCTGCTTTACAAACCATTAAACTTCTGTCATGTTGGCATTTTCCAAAGGAGGTAAGAGTTCAGATGCATGGTACGTGGCACCTAGATGTATGGGAAGCAGCGAAGTATAAAAATCAATAAAGCGGTGTTCACTGAAACCTCTATAAAATGTGGGGATTTTTTTAACTGCTTCACTTTTACATCGGACAGTTACTCTGACCGGAAACACTTTAGCTGCTGTGTTTCAGCCAGGAAGCTTTGTTCTAAGTTATCCTCTCTCCAACTGCATCAGCCAATTCAAAATGTTGTTACACTTTTACTGGTTTTGAGTTGGTTGGGAAACTTTTCATTTGCACATTATTGGTTTATGTAAATATGAAACCAAGGTTTCTGACAGAAGTGGGAAGATGTAGCTATGCAATGCGAATGCACACGTGGATATTTGCACAACACTCTGACACTACCTCAACCTTAAGTAAGTGGTAGAGACGTGCCGTCTGAATGCTACTGAGGCCCAGACGATTTTACCACATGCACAACGACTACATTATCCACCAACCTTTCTGTTGTGAGTCGACAGTCCTTCAAATGATCAATTATCTTTCCTTCATCAGGTCCAGATGCTGGCCTTGAGTCGTTACTTTTTTGAGAAGTTCACTTTGCCAACACACGGGGACAGTAGCGCTCCCTCAACAATTTTTTTAAGTCAGATGATAACATTTCTTCTTTCACCTCAGATGGCTCCTCAGTATCAGCTATAGAGGTATGTGTATAACTATCTAGTACACACTCGACTCAAAAGAGAAGCAGGACAGGTCTCATTATGTTGGCGAGGCTATGAGGTGGATTTTAAATGATTTATATCAAGCCAAGAAAACGACCCAGAAAAAAAAAAAGTTAAAGCAGAGGTTAATTTCACAGTGGTTTAAGTTATATAATGGCAAACTGTTATCATCCTAACATCCTAAACCGCTTAAACAAATCGGCAAAAGTCCAATTTTTAATGTGAGTACACTGATTAAATTAGGGGAAAAGAAATACCCACAATAAAAACAAAATAGATTTACCTAAATTACAGACGCCGCTGTTTTTGGAGGGCCTTAGGGATCCATCTAAAATAAATGTAACAATTTCCTTAAATGAATACTTTGCTTTTTTAATATGATTATGGTGTCTAGGAATGTTCAATTTGTTATCCAGGATGTTCTGTTTGACTGTCGTTAAATATCAGTGACCCAAAAGACTGCTCCGCATACAGTAAATACGCAACAGATGCTGCATACCATTCAAGTGAGGCAGATGTGGGTTCCTCAGTCAGGGAGAAACAAAACTTGAAATAAAATCTGATCTTTTTTCCCCCCAGTAGAACAAGTTAGAAAAAAAGAAGAAAAGATGCTGCTACAAAAATACCAATGTCACATTTTTGCAATCACTAACACTTGCTATAAAATAAGATTGTTGTTTTAAATAAGGTTGTTTTTAAGACTTCAGTTTTTTAAGAAGTTTTAATTAGTTGTCCATGAAATCCTGTTTCCCTGCAACAGAAATATGATGTGAAACAAAAGGCCCCACGCCTTCTTCAAATGGGGAAAGCTCTAAGAGCATGTCCTTAAAACAGAGAAAAGACATAAAATTTGTGTTCATCTTCAAAAGAATAGAAATGGTTAGAAGAAAACAGCTTCTCACATAAACTCCACTATATATATACAGTCCAAACACGGGCTATGTTATTACAACTACAAACTAGTGATCAGGCCTAAAGTCTGGGTGTAGTGATGGATTCAGACCTGAACCTTCAAGAACATATAAAGACATTTATAAAGTCAGCCTTCTATCACCCGAAGAATATTTCCAGGATTAAAAGACTGATGTCCCAAAGACATCTACAGAAACTCATCAATGTGTTTACCTTTAGTCGCATTGATTAGTGCAACGGTGTCTTCACAGGTCTACCCAAAAAATCAATTAAACAACTGGAACTGACCCAGAATGCTGCTGCTCACGTTCTCGCTAAAAGCAGGAAGATAGAGCACATCATCTCATTTCTAAAGTCCTTACACTGGTTCCCTGTAGCTCAAAGAATAGACTTTAAAATACTTCTGTTAGTTTTAAATCACTGAACAGCTTAGCACCTGAATACATTAAAGACCTGCTGTTGCTGAATCAATCCTCCAAACCACTCGGGTGTTCTGGTCCTGGTCTACTCTTCATACCCAGAAACAGAACTAAACATGGAGAAGCAGCACAAATCTGGAACAAACTTCCACAAAGTTGCAAATCAGCCAAAAACACTAAGTTCCTTTAAATCAAGACCGAAAACCCACCTGTTCAGAGTTGCTTTTGACCCGTAATAACAGGAACATTGATCAACATATTTGATGTGTATTGATGTTTTCACTTGATACAATTTAGTGTTTCTTACTGGTCTCACAATCAGTGACTGTTTCGATGTTTTTTCTTACGGTGTTATGTTTTCATGATGTGAAGCACTTTGAACCACCTTGTTGCTGAAATTTGCTATAAAAACTGGCCTTGACTTGATTATGTTTATATGCACAAAATGTCACAATAGCATTGAAATGTATTCAGATTAAAAAAAAAAATAAAATCAGATTGTACTGTTTATATGGGCAAACAATCCATAAATGCTAACATAATGTGCGTGTAAATGCACCTGGCTTTGTTCAGAATAGAACCACACTGACATGCGCAGCTATCAAACTTCCCTTAAAAACCCCACAGATGAAGAAGCACTTCTATCTTTGCTGAACAACATAATATAGTGAACAAGGCAGTATTATATGAGTTGATTTGTCTTCCGAGCATCCAGGCTGGACTTGCACGAGGTTCTAATGACAGTTGAAATGTTGCCGAATAGCTAATAATTTCGAGGTGTTTTAATGTTTCGAATAGAAAGGTTGTTTCAGGAACACAGACAGTTTTGCTTCCCGAAGTATTTCCGCCCCTCAAGTATGTTTATGTTGGACACACTCGGGTCAGTTTGCCACATCCGGAATAACTTGATCCTGACAAGGGTTCACATGCATGTAGACCGGATTATCAATCGGCATAAACCACCTATCTCATTCGGAAAATAGTTTAATTCTTATTGAGTTTAATCCGATCACAATATTCTGATTGCCGTGTTTACGTGACGCATTTTTATTCCAATCGGTCTTTTATTCCGATTACTTGTATCTGTGTAATTGTAGCTAGTGAGGCTGGGATGAAGGCCCAAGATTTGCCCCACTGCAGGATGGCGAGAAGGATGGCAACTGATATAAAGACAAAAATTAGTAAACAAGTAATTCTGAATACAATTATTTAAGTATGCAAAACATTCCTGTCATTACTTCTATGAAACGTTTTGCCACAAGATGAAGCGAAAGCATCCTTTTGTACGCCCAGCTTGCTGTTGCTACTGGCCCAATAACCAATCCCAGGGCTCTCCTATACGTATAAGATCTCATCTCCAGGTTACAACCTGTATATGTCAGAGTGAGAATAGGGGAGGATTTTATTTGAAACGGCCTCATAAACCCTCAATCCCAGAACAGCAGCACTGCTCAATGGGAAGAAAACCTTCATTGTGTAACTGTGTGCCAATATGGAAAATTAAAGGCAGTTAATAAAAAGCAGTGTTAAATCAATGGAAGCCATAAAAGTTACAGGGTGATATTAAAATGTAGAGGGCGAAGGCGGGGAGGAAGGGGGAAGTAGTGGCATTTACATGCCGGGCCTGAATTATCATGTTAATTTAATATCCAGTCTTCAAATGAAGCAGAAATCCCAATAAAGGTCAATTAAGCAAGTGGCCTCCCATCTCCATTTAGAGTTTTACGGTCCCATTTAAATCATGGTGCTGGTGCTGTGGTTCCAAGTGGTCCCATTGGCTGCTGGAGGCCTGTGGGAGTGAATAGGGGAATTGGCTTTCCGCATCTCATTCGGATAGTTAGGATTGGGATCCCTCTGTGATTTTGGCTCCACTATAGACTTAATGATTGTTTTGGATCATAGATGTTTTCGGCATTACATTAAAGCGCAATATATCTGGCTCCAGTTGAAACGATGTGATGTAGATTTTGGTTTTATCTTGTAGATATATTTGAGCAGATGTGTTCAGCTGTATTTGCTACAGTGAGCCAGATGACTTTACTCTCTCCTAACTATGAATTCATCCTGCTTTCACTGCCAGTAAAGCTACAAGCTGAAGCAGTAATTTCTGTAATTGTGCAAACAATACAACTCTGAGAAGCACAGATGCTTGGAAAATATAAAGATTTAGGAATTTACCACAAAATATATCTATATCGGAAGGGAAATTGTTGTATTTTTCTTCAGAGAAAACCTCATTTGTCTGGGCCTTTCAGTTGCATATTGACAGAATAACAGTTTTCAATGTACATTTTAATTCTGTTTCTGTCCTGATTCTACTAAAGTTTTTGTTTAACCATTTTAACATTAATCAACCTGAAGATAAATTGTTCTCAGACAAGCTGCACCAAAACCAGTTTCATGACATTTTAGCTTTCTGAATTGATATATATATATATATATATATATATATATATATATATATATATATATATATATATATATATATATATATATATATATATATATATATATATATATAGATATATATATATATAGATATATATAGATATATAGGTAGATATTGACAGAATAACAGTTTCAATCTACATTTTAATTCTGTTTCTGTCCTGATTCTAGTAAAGTTTTTGTTTAACCATTTTAACATTAATCAACTTGAAGATCAATTGTTCTCAGACAAGCTGCACCAAATCTGTATGATGAATATTATTTATTGTGAAATGACATCAACATCACAGCAAGTCATCATGTTGGCTTGGATATTCATTGAAAACCTTTTGTTTAATACATTATATTCTTTTTCATTTTTTTTTTTTTGCCAGGTTTTCATAGTTTAAATCTTCTGGAGAAAATGTAATTTAAATGTCTAAATTAATATTCATAGACAAAAGCAATGCTTCTTGTGGTAGAAATCTATAGCAGAAGCACAATCAAGAATGGTTAATTGCATTTGTGCCAACATAAACCCCTGAGTGTAACACATAGGAACCTGAATCATTGAAGTGTGGTGGGATAAATGTAATTTCCATTGATATTTGTTCACATATATGAATGTTGCCGTTTTAGCGCAGACAGTGCAGCGCCTGTTCCCTCAGGACACAGTCATTGATCAAGCCAACCCTCATAGCCTGAAGAAAAACCTGCAAATTTATCAAATAACTCCAACATAATGACATCTCATCGTCTTTCTGCTCTCTATCAAGAGTGGTAACATCAATTTTATATTGGCATCTGCTGACATTACGGCGGCCAAACAGTCAAAAGAGTGATGAATAATTCCCTCGTAAGCACATCACTCATCGACCGGTTATTGACCGGCGCAGGCTAGTCTGCTGCATTTACATTGCTTTATGCAGATCCATAGTCTTATGAATAAATCACATGGAGCTAGTTAACAGGGTTTGAAGTTCATAAACAGAAGAGGGTCGTCCGCTGCTATATCTTCTGAAAAACAATATTTCACTCCCCTTCAATGCTTGTGACATTATGCTTTAAAACAAACAAAAAACTAAAAACAGCACCATTTCATTGCTTTCCAAATACGTACAACAAATTTTGGTATGAGTTTTTTCTATTCTGTCAAACAACGACTTCTTATAAAGTTTATACTTTTAGCTAAAGTAATGATCATAGGTGATCATATTGGAAATGGGATTTTCATAATCTAAGATAATAACCCTGAACAGCACCTTAAAACTACAGTTTCCACATGAATAATATGTATTTATGACTTAATATTGTTGCTCATAAAATGTTTTACTCTTGGATTTATACTGGATTTAATCTTTGAGTACTTTACATATATTTACGCACAATTCTTTTTTTATTCCTTGACAGAAGCCAACTCGGAAATGAAAAAAGTCATTATGATTATTATTATTATTACAATCACTATGCACTTGCACCTCTTACTTTCCAAAAATATGACTATTACAGCTTTCAACATTCTGACTTTTAAGCAATAACAGAATTGCTAACATTGATCTTATTTGTGATTATCTTTATGTTTGCTTACATGCATTTGTGCTCCTTCAGTCTTCAAAACACATACAAGAATTACTAGGTCTCTGTATAGCAATGTCTCTGAGCACGACAATAAAATATATTTTCTTCTCTTCTAGTTAGAGTAATTGTCCTTTATTATCAATAAAGGATACTTCCTGACCAACTCCTTTCTGTGGCTGAAGTCAGCAGCAATTCCCCAAAAATAACTTTGTCTCTGTCTTACACCACACATACCAGCACAATGAGGCTGGTAAAAATCTAAATCTTTTTGTAATTTAGTCGAGTCGGTATATATTTAACAATCTTCTTCAATATGAGAACATCCTTGAAAACCCACCCATAGTATACTGCATTATTTTAAACACCATACAGAATGCTCATAAACAAGTCTTTGTAGTTTATTTAGAGAGTATTACACTAACTGATTAGAAAATTACAAAATGTCGTGCTCTGGCTTCCTTGCACATCCAGCAAATCATTTCCATTCCAGAACTGGTTCATCAAACGCACTGAATCCAAATTAATAGAGAAATTGCGAGCTCTTAAATGATCCTATAAGCACAGAGTCTTCCTGTGTTGACTCTCAGGTAAGCACTAATAGTGCTTCATTTATTTTAACAGCTGATAGTTTAATTTATAAAGTTTATTCGCCAAATTAATAGCCAGTCAGATTGATCTTATTCACATACAACCCTGAGGACAAAAAGCATTGCTGGGTTACAGACCAAAACAACAACAACAAAGACAGGGAGGCCTAAGGTAAAGTTTAGATTAGGCAAATTAGGTCTGAAGTGTGAAAGGTCTCTTGTAGCCGGGGTGTCATGGCTGGAGAGCTGGTCAATGTAGACGGCACAGAGGAGGAACACTGCAGCTATACATACTTCAGATGATTTACTGTTACACGTTTGTACATGATTACACAGTTCTGCATGATTTTTCACATATAAAGACACACCATCAAACAACATTTTTTATATGTTTGATTATCATCTCACACATGTTTTCAGCATACTGTTTTGCAGTGAAAACAGACATTAGAGCTTTGGGCAAAGCTCTAATGTCTGCATAATATCAGGGTAAGTTACTTTGGAAGTAATGTTACTGTGATGTTACATTTTTTCAGAACTTAAAGGAGCAATAAGAAAGATTTCCCCCACTAGGTGGGCTGTTTAGCGCAGTCTGTAGACTAAAACAAAATGTGTGGCAAGCCATGCCTCTTGCTTCCTCCACAATCCACTAGACCAGTTATCCATTTCAGTTTTACATTTTCAACAAAAAAAAAAACAATGCCCTGAATGTACGTAAGGATCATGGGCTGTATTAAATAATGCTAATTGTGTTAGCTAGGTTACGAAGACAACTCTACACCTCTGCAGCAGATTTCTGTCAAAAGTCACGTGATACATTAAATACATTGACCATGCATGATTTCAGTTAAAAGGCACTGCTATGTTACGGTAAGGGACCATGTTATTTCAGTTAGAATGACAAATTCAGACCCATGCATGGAAGTGGCCCAAATGTGACTTTAAAAGATCTGATTTGAGCCAGATCTGAGCCTTCCCACTTGTTCTAAAATGTCTGACCTGGTCATTTGACCTGCGAAAAGTCAGATTCTGGTCACATTAGCCTGCAGTGAGAATGGGGCCAATGAGTTTTCTCAAATTGTCAAATAATTATCACCAGAATGAATCTGACAATCGATCAGATGCCCTGCCATTAGAGCTATTTCAACCAGTCAACATGCTTAACTGAGTAAGTCTTCATCGGTACGGACAGAACATCTGCATAGAGTTGCATGGAATGAAATTACAATATTATTGGGTCATTGCTGCGGCATTTGAACAACATTTATTTAAGTTTTGTAGCACTGCGGCATATGTGTAGTATATATGGCATGTATGCCCTGTACAGAAATTGCTGACAAGCCTGGCTAAGTCTGGGATTCAGTGACATATGCTATGTGTGAGAAAAGTATTGACAAGTAGGTATGATGGTTTTGAAGTTAACAACTATAAGCACATGGCGAGGCTATTTTAAGAATGTTGGTTAGTGCGTCCAACAATTCAAGACAGTTATATGGGAGCCAGTGCATTGAGGGAAGGCTGAGTACTAAAATATGATTATGCATCACTGCACATCAAACAGCTGCAGAGATGCATGCATGACTTGCTCATCAGTGCATTTTCTTTCTGCAAAGCACTCCATACAAAATGTAACAATCCAAATAAATGTTAAGGGGAAAGTGAGCTTCCTCACCTCCCTTCCACATGCTACACATCTGGCCGGTGTCTGGGCACATTAAATGAGTGAATGGGTGGGTGACCCAGATTCTCTAATGGGATTTTAGGTGTCTAAAATATGTCTTTTTTTTTTTAACAGTGACAGATGTTTCTCTTTGATGATTCCATAAATACCGAACCAACAAGCCACTGATCTGAATGAAATGTCAACTGTATGCTTTTATAGGTTTTCTTTTAAAGGGTGATGGGTTTGTTATATATTGCTAAACATCTGTTAAAGCAAATATAAAAAAAGAAAAAAAGATTGCTGTGGCTTTGGAAAATTGTTGTTTATCCAAAGTAAAACAAACACTGGAATTTTTCTGATCAGATAAAATAAGACAATTGATATTTTCCTTCGAACTGAGAATGCCCCAAAACAGTCTGAATGAACCTTCCTGAGATGCCATGCTGTGCTTGAGGCAATGTGTCTCCCCCACATAACAACCATCTGTCATTAGTGGAGATCAATGAAAATGATAGATGAGTATTAGTTCCCGCTCTGACGGAAGCCTTTAGATACGAATCCACACACAGCCACATTTATGGTGCACAATTCTGACTCAGGGCAAAAGCTTTAGATGGGCCCTGTTAGCAGGTTTAGGCTTAAAAATATACAGGCTTAAATTCTGAGTGAAACATATGACAAGAGCCACCACAAACCCTTTTCAGCTCACATGTTTAATCTGTGATCTGCACATGCATGTTACACCTTGTAATCAGTTTATATAGACCCAGAATAGGGAATCGAACTTGACTCACCACGGTTACGTTTGATTCTCCGGGTGAGTAATCGCAAAGCCTTAAATATCATGAGATTAAAGGGAAGGTCAGGATCACAGAAAATATGAACTGCAAGCAGATCAGTGCCACTGGATGATCCTCCAGTGCCCATCTAATCTAAGAAATATCATCTTATCTAAATATACCGTGCCACTCATTCCATGGAGTTTTTTTTTCACATTTTGGTTTCTCAATTTATTTATTTATTTTTACAAACAAAAACAGAAACGACATCACTGGTCTGCATCGAGCTGCCCAGTGGCTGAAACCTTTTTACAAAAGAAAAAGTCGGAAAAGCTTGGTCCCAAATTGTATTCAGACCCCTGATTTTATGGTTTCCAATATCACATTTTGCAGTAATTATTGCTGCAAGTCTTCTGCTGTATATCTCTATAAGCGTTTCACTTCTAGGCACTGACAGCTCAATCTGTTTGAGAATAATAGAAGAAAGACATCTGTGAACATCAGTTTTCCACTCTGCCAAAAAGTCTCGATTACATTTAGGTCTGGGCTTTGACTCAACCATTTCATCCTATGCATATTCTCTGTGCTTTTGTCTATATATATATATATAGTCAAAAGCACGAGGGTTCAATGTGGCATTACTCCCCCCTTTGCAACTAAAACAGTTTCAACTCTTCTGGGAAGGCTGTACACAAGCTTCTGTTGTGTGTTTATGGGAATTTTTGACCATTCTTCCAAAGGCGCTTTTATGAGGTCATACACTGATTGATGTCACGACTCAGTCAACGTCTGTGCAGGACTAAGCGGATCACTCAAGGTCCTAAACAACCAACTTTTTCATCCATGTGTTTATGGATCCTGCTTTGTACTCTGAAAGCCTCCCTCCACCAAACTTCATCCTTGGCACAATACAGCCAGGCAAGTACTGTTCTCATGGACAAAGCACAATTGATCACTCCAGAGAACACTACTCTATTGCTCTAGAGTCCAGAGCAATCATTTTGTGTTGAATAAACCATATCTAAGCCCTCTCATGTCATGGGAACAACAAATTCCTCTGCTGTTGACACTGGTACTGATGAAAAAAGACACAAAGTTAACTATTTTCTATTAATTTAGGCTGCGAGCGAGAGCAAGACTTTCGGCAGATATAAGAAAGGCCAGACGGAGAACAGCAAAACTGCTCTGTTTTGTCCTTTTGGTTTGACAACCACTTATGGAACATAAGAAATTTAGAAATGTTGGCAGCCCTCAGAGTTAAAGTGTTGATACATGTTCATTAGGCAACTGCTGTTTTAGAGAATGCTATTTTAGTAATACTAGTTGCACCAATTGCTAATAAAAGACCCTAAAGATGGTTTAAAATGCAAACTGTGCAACAAATCTCTGTTTTAAAATAGTTAAACCCAGTTTTACAGCGACTAGTCTTTCTCACACAAGGTTTAGTGTCACCTCTGATTTTGATGCCCACATTTAACAATCACTCACAGCAGGAACTGTATCTACAGGTCAAAGGGTATTTTTTTGGTTTATCTTTACCGTCGTTATGCGCAGCTCAGATTGAGCATTATTTGTTTTGATCATTCCAAATCAAATTTAAATATAGAAATATGTTAAGGCAATGGTGCACCGATTGCAATACACTGCCCATCTCTGATTACACCAATAAAAAACACCTGTACAATCACACAAAACTCACACAGCTACACGAATGTCTTCTCGTTTTGGTGGCTGTACGGACACGCTCGCGCACAGCCGCGCGCGCTTCCCTCCCTCATGCACCCGGGCAGTGGGGATTGCCTCGAAAAAACCGCACCTGCTCCTCCATTTGAAAACTATTTAGGGAGGCATCAAACTCTATCAGGCCAGGTCTGATTGCGGTCGCCTCTTCACGGTCCCCCAATCACTCAGTGAGTCAATTAGCCCCATGCCCCTGCATGCAAGCTTGCTCAGACGCACACACACACACACACACACACACACACACACACACACACACACACACACACACACACACACACACACACACACACAGTATGCGCACAACAGGCTCTTATGCCCCTCCAGACGCTGTGGGCTCCACCAGGGAATGAGAGTCCATTGGCGACCTCCCAGCAACACCTGAGGCCCCCCACCCACCCTCCGTCGTCTCTCTTCCCCTCCCGCTCCGCTCATACTCAGCTAATAGTGGTGCTCCAAGGCCACCCGAGCCACAATGGCATTCAATTCACCCCCATTGTACCCCTTTTACCAAGTCTCATACTAGCAGCTCAACAGCTATTTAGCACATGATAGGAAAAGGAGGAGAGGCAGGGAAGGTGAGTGAAGTAGGAAATCAGCAAGCCGACAACAGGGGTGAGGCGTCCCCTCACCCCTGTGATGATTTACTCCGCTCACTCAAGGCAAATTTGATTGTGTTGTTCGCCGTGCGTGTGCTACCGTCAGTCGTGGCGTTCGCAGGCGTTTGGAGCGAGCTCGCGCGCTTCCAGGCAAATATCACGTCGCATCCGCTCTCACCTACGCGAACCACTGTGGAAGCGACGCGTCCACTACTCGGCTCGGTGGACGCCGCGCTCTCCCGCTCGTACAATTGTGTATTTATTCGGGCCCTTTTGAAATAATCGAGTTGACACATCTGTCAGATGGTGAGAGGAGGAATGCTAAAAGGTCACCGGCCGAGGTACCAGCTGCTCCCGCGCCGAACCTTTCCTGCCTCCAAATAGCACAGTCATTACACCACAACAGATGGGACTCCTGCCTTTCATTTCTGCCTCGCTCGCACACGTTCACAGACACGCAGGAATGAGCGCACGGCGCCTCGGTGCAGCCATGCCAGACGCCTGTCACAGACAGGACAGGAAAACAGGCAGAGACGTGTACTGTACGCATCTGCGGACACCCAAAAACGCACATTTATTTCTTACCTTTGCCATTGTATCTGTTTCTTTCACCTGCTCCCTTTCTACTCTTTGTACTCTTTCTTTTGCAGGTCTGATTTCCGTGCACAAGGTCAGCATCAGCTGCCTGTGGGGAAAAGCACTGCCTTGTACCTGGTCCATGACAAAAGGCGAAGGACTACAGCTGAGATGCTCTTCAAGCAGCCAGATTCTTTTTTTTTTAGGGAGGAAGCAATTAGCGGTTCCAGTGATTACTTTGAGAAATATTCACTGCTAGTATTTTCATTGTAAAATGAAATTACCAGTGAATAATAAAAAAAAAAATCTGGGTTTTTGATTTTACATGAAATGCGGCGTCACACATAGACACCTGAGAAAGGGGGTGAAAGTAAGCCGGGACTATTTTCAGTCAGCACCAAATCCAAGAGGGAAAGCTTTTTGTTTCTTCACTGCAAACAGAAAGAAAACCACAAGGCTGGTCTTCATCTAGTTGTCTAGCAGCTAATACCAAGGAGGATAACTTTTAGTATGCAGTTTTCACCATATCTGGGACTAAGTCATTGCTTTTCAAGTTGCAAGTCAGTCTCAAGAGTTCGGGCTCTAGTCTCGAGTCAAGATTGGTCTCTTATTGAAACAATGTTTTTTCTTTAACAAAGAACATTTCAATTACTTTTTCAACTTAAGTAAAATTGTGTGATGCTTTGTGTTTTGTCTAAGTAAAAGAAAAATGCTAATGTTGCAAACAAAAATGCTTTCTAGAACATTGAGAGCTACCTTGGGGAGAAACATAACCACATATAGGAGCTCTATTTATTGGTTACATGGCAAGTTATTTTCTTTAAAGAATATTTAGCTATTTGATTACAGAAAAAGATCTGGAAATTGCGTTACTTGAATGGAAGTAATGGTTTTGTTTGAAATATTTTATAGTAGAAACTCCTAAATAACTTTATGCTTTTGTAGTAAAGTGAACTGAACAGGTTGAGAACTGATAAAAAAAACTTTTTTCTCACACACTTGTGTCGCACCCTATGCTTTGCCACCCTCGATGGTGAGCAATACCAAAAACTGTTACAATGCAGCATGTAATTTGTCTATGACATAATATAATAAAGGACAGTTGTCAGATCCGTTCCTTAATCAATGATGAGAGAATTAAAATGTGCAAATATGAAAAATATATCTACTTCTACAACTACTACTCCTAAAAAAGAAAACAGATCAAAGCTTCTGGCTGCAATAACTTTGACATGTCATCCTTCCTTTTGCATTTTTTCAACACATTTTTACAAAACCATGATAACATTGACACTGTGATAGATATGCACACAATAACCACTTTCGTATTGTCATATACTTTGTTTCTCATTACACTTTTAAATTCCCAAATCAGGCCCCAAATTGTTGACATTTTCATGGATGATTACAGCCAGTGGGATGTAATGACTTGCATCCTTTAAATCGTTTTTGTTGGACAGAAAAGCGCTTGGCATTGTGAAATGTATAGAAAAGCCCAAGGCCATCTTCCCAGTATTCCTTTGGTGGAGCTCTTTACATCAAAGTTTGCTTAAACAGAAAAAAAAAGTTTGGGTAAGATTTGAAATACCATTTTCTGATGACTGCACTGAAAAATCTATCGCCTGCCCGGAGCTCTAGAACTATGTGGCAACCTTCTTCACCTTGCAAACCTTGAATACCAAACAAGTCTAAACATTTTTGCTTCGACTACACTTCAAGCTTGACCAGTCCAGCTTTCTTCGAACTCCTCGTTCTTTTTTAGTGTCTTCAACATTAGGTGCACTTTCTAGTTCAGGAGAGTTGCAGGAAAAAAAAGTGTTTACCTTGTATTTGCAAGCTTGCTATTGTTTCATTTAATGAGATTCAAGGGGTAGGTAGGGTTATAGACTAGTAGGCTGTAAAGCAAGGCTTGCTGTATGCAAATGTGCTGAAGCAGAGTTTGTGAAGTCATGCACAATTTATTATTAATTAACGATAAAGCAGTTTTTGGTGCGGAAAAGCACACCAAAGGTTTATTAATAACAAGTCTTCATTGATCTTCCACGTCCCACTGAAACACATAATGCATTAGTAGAATTCTGTTTTTAGATAAGATTGGTGAAGATCATTGCAATGCACTGTAAAGTAAGCACTTTCCCCACGTAGCCAGATAATTCAGCGACCCGGGAGAAGTGGCCATCTAAAGAGCAGCAGAAGGCAGGGCGCGCTCAGACTAATGCGGCATAAATCATGCAAATGCTCTGCTAGGATGCGGCTGTTTATTGTTCATTGTATAGAGGGCATTATTTAAATGTGACTCCAGCAGCAGATTGAAGCATTACATTTTCATGTCTGTTCTTCTTCTGTTAAACAATAGTGTTTTAATGTACTGAAAACCTTTCCAGGCGGACATCATTTATCGTACTATAAAGTGACATAAATTTTGTCTGAGACATATACTGTATCACCCGTGGGTTTAAAAACAAAACTCCCCCTGAAAAGCCTGCAAAAGGCTCATGGGGCATAAATGTTGATAGTTCTACAACTATGTAAGAACCCGTTATTTCTCCCTTCCCCACTGTGTGATACTAAAGATCAGAAGTGGGGGTTCAAGTCAGACTCGAATCATTGATTCTATGACTTTAGACTTGACTTGACAAAGTGTTCAGACTTGTGACTTCACTTGGAATTTAACACCAATGACTCGAGACTTGAATTCGACTTGAACCTGTTTGCTTGAAAAGACTTGATATTTTACCCAAAATCGAAAAGCTTACCATTAATTAATTTAACTCAATCAGTATGAACAAACGCAAACCATCTCTTTCTCCCCCCCCCCCTCTCTGTCTGTATGTGTGTGTGAGCTGCAGCACAGCCAATCAAATTAACCAGATTTTTTTTTTTTTAAGGAAAAGACGTTATGAACAAATGTGCTGCTTTTGCGTTTTGCACTGAATATTCTGCAAAAATATAATTCAAAGAGGACTAGTCTTGAAGCGAAGTTTAATTTTACTGTTTTGTAAGGTTAGTTGCACTGGTTTCATCACGTTTTGAGATAAACACTGATTTAAAAGGAACACATTATCATTTACATTTAACATGTATTTCAACACGGTTAAAGATTCAAAACGACTTGAAATTACAAATTCAAGACTTGGGACTTGACTTAAGAAATACCTGTTTTCACTTGAGACCTGACTCGGACCCGGCTTTCTGTACTTCAGGCTTGGCTCGGGACTTGAGGATAAAGACTTGAGACATACTTGGTACTTGCAAAACAGTGACTTGGTCACACCTCTGCTAAAGATATTCAGCAACAACAGATGAGATGCAGTGATGAAACTCTGTCATAAGACTCACCAAAGACATAAAATAAGGCCGATTGCAGAATAAAGTTAAAAACAACCGCTTTTTTTGCATGTGACCAGATCAAACTGCTGTTAAGCCATTATCTTAACATTTGGATAACTTATTTGAGGTCTAGTATATAAACGTCATCATTATCTAGATAAGGTCAAATGTCTGAAACAACTTGAGATGACCAAATCCCCTTTATTAAATTAAATTAAATTAAATTAAATTAAATCAAATCTCATAAGCAAGATAAATACTACTTTATGGCCAAATTTGTTTGATTATGACAGTGAAAACTATGATTTAAGCAGAAAACTGTAATGACCACTATAATTTTGTAAATTAGCTTAACTTTATCTTGATTAACCTAGTTACTTTTCATGCCTTAACAATTGAAATGGCTTTCATTACACAAATGCATTGTGTTTCTTTTTAAATTAACTCTCAGAATCGAAATAAACATTTTAAAAGATGAAAGAAGTATTTAATCAGCTGCTGTAGTGTTCAAACATCACCTTACCTAATACATGCGTGGCTTTGGTACGGTTTTCCAAAAGACTTTCTGACTCCACATGCTGCCACATAAAGTCTTCAGTAAATTTGCATCTCACTGGGCTTGCTGGGCTGATATTAGCTCATCCTTCTCTGTTTTAATACACAATTTTTGTTTGTCATCATCCTTGGATGTGAGGTTTTGAGTTTCTGATGTGTGTCCTGCTTGTGGTTGGACCGAAAAGAGCTTGAGTGTTGCATGTTGATAAGAGAAGAAGATTTTAATAAGCAAACAAGGGGGAGAAAGGAGAACATCAGGAGCACAGGTGAAGATGATGAGACACGAATCAGTGACAGGTGCAAATAAGGAAGGCAGAACACAGATCTAAAGGAACAGGAATTCAAGGGACTGATAAATAAGGAGGAAAGAAAGTGCAAACAAACAGAAGTGCAGAATCTTCTCTGGGTACAATGTTATTAGTTAATTCCTTTATGTTTCCTTTCAATGTTCTGTTCCCCGTGTACTGTATCTACTAAAATGAAGCCACAGACTTTGTTTGGACTGACTTGAAGCTCAGTCTGGATCTAGACTGGAGAGAACTTTTAAATTGTTGTTTTAGAGTTTGATGTTTCTTGGTGATTTTAAATAGCCCTCGTCAATGTTTTTGTCCAGCGTCTCTGTCTTGGCCCTGTGATGGACTGACAAACTTCCCCAGTGTGAACACCAGGGTCTTCTTATTCGACTGCTAGAATTGGCACTAAGCAGGTACTGAAAATGAGCCAGGGTTTTACTTTCCCACGCCTTTGCTGCAGGTTTTTTGAAGTCTTTTTTTAATTTTTATTTTTATGAAAGGCTTCAATTAACACCCATACTATCACCTATGGTGACACGTTATCTGCAGTGGCTATGGCTTACCAGTTGTTTGTGTCACTTCAAAGTCTATGTCACACCCATATGTGGCCCATTAACATCGTCATCAGAGGCGGTCTTGGCAGGAGCGTTCACAGCACAAACGGCAGTGCCTTGGAGCTCCTATCTGTCCTCGCGCCACGCTGTGGACGCCAGCATCATGCACTCCTGCGTGCATCGAGGAAGGCAGGACAAAAATCGAATGTGATTTGACGCATGACAATTGGATCTCTCCGTTTTGTACGTGCTGTTAATATTGTCTTCATTGTCCTTCTGCAAATAGCCATCTGCCTGTATTAACAATGGGCTCCTCTTTTTAAATTTTCCGTTTGCGCCCCTCCAGGCTGAGGGCATGTGTGTGTCATTTACATACAATGATGTGATTGATGTCCCGTCTCTCACTTAGCTGCGGCTGTCTCTCAGATTTAAAGCCCCTTTAACCTCAGAACCCCATCTACGCAGCAAACATAAAGCCGTCTGTTTACTTTATGAAGCTTATGCCTCAGACCTTTAGCAGATTTACTGTCATTTTTATGTATTTCCTGCTACTGGAATGTGGTCATGATGCTGGGGGACAAACAGTGGGTGAAACGTGCACACTTGGAGCTTTGCTTCACAGAACAGGAAACAATACGCCATTAAAACCTCAGTTCTGTGTACAGATCAGCAACTTGTATGAAATTAGGAATGTGATTCCTTTGAATAAAATGGTATTTCTTTCAAGAAGCTGTTTTATATGAAAGATAAAATGATTCAAGTTAAAATAAAAGTTATAGAAAGGTTAAATACAATCAGGTAACAGCTAATAACAGGAGATGTTACACATTTCACACTACTCTGTTAATCACCCGTTCATTTAAGGGTGGTGTGTGGCAGCAGGGAAACATCTAGAACATGACCAGGATTGGGAACCATTCACTAGTTTGTCACTCTACTTCTGTTGGATCATTCTGTCAGCATGCGGTTGTTTTTAATCCATTTCAAGCATTCAAGCCTTTCTTGGGCAATTAAAAGTTTGACTTTGCTCCTGAACCTCTTTGAACCAACACTTGAACCCTTCAAAACCACTAATGCGTGATCAACGATATCACTGAACAATATGCTGGTGAAGGTTCTCAGTCATCCAGGTCATGGTCATTCCAAAAAAGTTTAAAAACGAAACAAATGGACTTTTTTTCCGAAGTTTGAAGACGTTTCGCTTCCTATCCAGAAAGCTTTCTCAATTCAAAAAGTCTGGAGTAGTGTGATGTTGCAAGTGTACTGCCCAACAAAGGCCTTGTAATGGCTTCGGTTCAATTTGCATGGTATCTAAGTCAAATAATCAGATGATATGCACAGACATGATAAAAACAAAAATCCGCAGATTCGACCATGTTACTAATAACGACCAAGCAAAAGTTAAAAGTTTTGTGATGAACTAAAAGAACTCCTTCGATATGATTCCACTTTATTTGCTGCAGTAATGTGTGATGTGAAAGACAACCGTTTTTCAACATTAAAGCATGGATAGATTGGTGCATAGATATTAAAGAGGCCTATTTATGTATTTTGACCATTAAAAGAAAACACCAAAAATTCATATATTCATCTTCAAATAAAACAATACACGGCAAGCGTTACGCATGGCATTCAAATGTCTATCCAAATAGCTATTCAATGAGCATCAGAATAAAAAGCCTATTTACTGTTATACCCCTAAATATATTTATAGAATAAAATATTGTGACATAAAATAGCAGTTAAGTTAAAGTTTGTCATGGTAAGGTGACAAGATGTGAAAAAAGTTCAATGGCAATAAATGTTTTTGCAAGAATACGCGCTCAATACGAAATTGTGAACCAGAGAATGAGGTTTATAAGCATCATATGTTTTAAATTATTAACTGTTTTGAAAATGTGATTCCCCAAATAATTTAGATAGCTTTAAATCCTTTTGCATCCAAACAACTTAAAACATTGAGGGAGCCCCTGTTTAGAATAGAGTCCAAAATGCATAAACATTAAGCATGATTAAAAATAATAATAATAATACAAATAAACAAAAAATAGCAGCATGTTACAGTAGCCATCTGATCAACGTTCCTATTATTATTTAAATAGAAGATTCTCATTATGTACAAATATGTGGCGATTAAAATCAATTTGGAATGAAGTGGACTAATTGCACACACCTATTTAGGTATACCTCTCCAAGCATGTAAAAGGTTTTGAGAATAATTTGCGGTTTCTCTGCTTTTTCTCATTGAATCTTCTGTAGCCTGATTCCTTCCTTGCTCCAGGACATTAAACTCGCTGTTCAGTCCTGTGTCTGGTTGGGAGGCCATTAAGACTCGAGGATCTTATTACGAGCAATCAGTCAGGCTCACTCTGATATACTGTGACAGTTATTAAGAGCACAGTGCCTTCAGCCATGGGAGTTGATCAGTGTAGCTTAAACTTTACATGCTGCTGTCTTCATTCTATCACCAGTCGGGCTGCATGAGACTTCCTCGTCACTCGATGATTTTGACTGTGAAATTTCACATCCATTTAAATGTTATTTTGTTCCTCTGTTTCTTTTAATTGTGAGCATTATCTGGTCAAAGGCATATTTCTCAAAGCTGTCTTTAATACTCCGTTGTGAACCTTGGCATTTCTTCGGCATCCTTTCCTCCGTCCTTCATAAAATCAAGACAGTGGCAATAATCCTCTTTAATAGCAGATGACAGCTCCACATAACTTCTGACATTAGCTTTTAGCCATCACATTTGTTCCAGCCGCGGTTTTGACAGCGGATGTGTCTGTCGGCAGTAGCAGCGATGGCAGTTTCTTCTGCTGTCATTGCCTCTTTCCCTTTGCTACTGTCTTTGTGAGCACAAAGACCCAGGCAGCTTAAGATCCAACCATCACTGGGTTGCCATGATTTTGTATCTGCGGCGCCTTAAAAAGGTTCACACCCCTCAAATGCTTTCATATTTGTCTTAGACTTAGACTTAGACAACTTTATTTGTCATTTTGTATGTACAGAGTGCATACAGAACGAAATTTCGTTGCATACAGCTTGTGAATTTCAGTATAAAGTGCAGCAGTGATTAAAAAGTAAACAATTGAAATGTAAACACTGCAGGAGAAAGAGACAGTGTGTGTTTACAGTGTACAGGAGAATTCCAATTGTCACATTCCAATCACAAAATTTCAACACCTTTTAAGGGGATTTTAAATTAGTCGCACAAAATAGGGCATGCTCAATGCACTGGTCAATTCAAACATCCAGAAAATGGAAAGAGTTTGTAACACCTCCATCCCACCAAGATGTGTCCATCCACCGAAACTGACTGGGCAAAGAAGAGTGCTGATCGGAGAACCAGCCAAAGGCCCCAACTTTGGGGTATCTGTGCAGATCAACAGCTCAGCTGGGAAAATCTAAACCAACAGACTATTAGTGTTGCATTTCACAAACCTGGTCATAAGAAGTCATTTTGCTCTATTCTACTTGCAATTTTTGGGGCACAGCAACCAAATATATGAAAGGTGCTTTGGGCAGATAAGAGTGATATTGAAGTTTTTGATCTACCTGCTAAATAACATGAATGTTAGAAAACTAAGACCTTACATCACCCTGAACACACGCCACAACATCCTCAATGTAGAACTCGGTGGTTCAATTCAATTCAATTTTATTTGTATAGCACCAATTCACAACATGGCACTTTACAAAGTCAAATTCAATCAAATCTTCAGATTAGTCAAAACGTTTTCTATCTAAGAAAATCCAGCAGATTGCATCAAGTCTTGACAAGCAGCATTCACTCCACCTGAAAGAGCGTAGAGCCACGTTGGACAGTCATCTGCATTGTTGATGGCTTTGCAGCAATCCCTCCTACTGGGCATGCATGAAGCGACAGTGGAGATGAGGTTCTTCTGCAAGGACAGGGAAGCAGGCAAGAGCTGATGTGAACAAGGATGTACCAAAGCCTGAGCAAAAACCGTGAGTTTTATTTCCAGGAATTCTGGGAACCCCCATTACTCCTGCAGTCTGAAAGTGAAGCGTGTTGTTGGGAACATATAGAGCAATCAGCTCTTTAATAAAAGACAACGATTGGTTATTTGGGATTTGATATGTAAGACAAAGAATTTAAAATTTAGTTCTGGATTTACCAAGAAGTCAGTAAAGAGAAGCTAAAACTAAATAATCATTTTGAATCCATGGAAAGATTTTAATATTTTTTTGGCACATCTTTAGAAAAAGTAATAATTGAAGTTGCTGCCACAGGTTCTGCTTATTCAGTTCCTTATACTCTCTACCTCTTGCTTCTGCTTTCTCTATTAATGCTCCGTGTGCGGGGCAATATTCACAGCTGCATGCAATATCTCCCTTCTCCATAAAATGACTTGGTTTCTGTTATTTGAAGCTTGCCACAATGTCTGGCTTGTAGTGAGTGGCTGTTGAAACACTGCAAACTTGTCACTCTTTTTTTTATTTGGCACAGCTAAATTTAATGTAGCCTGAGCACTTACCAGAATCTCACAATGGGAGAAAAAAAAAACAACAACTTTCAACTCAAGACCATCAAGTTACGACTGAAAAATAATTTAGCCTTCAAACCTCTTGACTTTGTTCACATAATTTAGACGAAAACCAGATTTTTGCATTTTTGCAAAAGTCTGTTTTTTTTTTCAGATTTCAAGTATTTTCATTTCGAAAATATTTGTTTCGAAATGAGTAGAAAATTGTCAACAAATAATTTAAATTTTTTTGTAGGACAGTATTATTTAGTTATATAAACACTGTTTCTGTGCATGGAAATATGTGAAACATCCATCTATGCAGTTTTTTGCATATTTAAAGCCTGTGCCCTGTATAAATGTCTGCCATAAATTCATATTGGATTTTTGAAGATATATTTTTTTAAAGTGGTAAAAAAGTTCTAATACTCTGGAAACTAAAGATATGACATAGAAATGTGCATGAATCCAAGCTGATTCATGCAAATAAAAAGTCTCTGTATAAAACCTAGACTGAACTGAACCTTTCTGAGATTCCTAGTAAATATAAGTCTGATCCTGAGGCTAAGCGGTGCATTTAGAGCTGTTAGAGTCCAACAGGAGGACTAGACATGGGAAAAAGAGTCCAGGGGAGGACATAGAGGAGCGGCGGGGTAGCCATATGGCTGCTGACAAGAAGAAGGGGCAAATCTGACAGAACAGAGGGAACGGACATGGCAGGCATTGGGGGAGAGGGGAAGGAAACCAGACTGGAAGGACGACATGCTCCCCTTGTGCCAAGGCGGAACGTTGCAGCCGCCGTATGTGTGCTGCGTGGGTGTGTGTGTGTGGACGTGTGTGTCACTGACTGACAATGCTGCTGATTGGATCCAACATGGAGGCCTGCGTCCTGACAGCACTGATGCCACAAGTCTGGACAGTGCCTCGAGTATGTGAGTGACTTGAGAACCAGATCGAGAAAGACAGAGAAAAAAAAAAAGTATGTGCATCTCTGTCCGTGCTCGGTGTATTATCTGTCTCCATGGGAGTGTGTGTGTGTGTGTGTGTGTGTTTGTGTGGCCCAGCGTGGGTGTCAGCCAGCATTCTCTGGACGCCTAAGGAGACTCGGTACCAGCTGGGTGAGCCAGGTGCTTCGCTGCCCCCTTATGCCCTCTGGCCCTCCCATTACTGCTGCCCCCCAGGCCTGCTCAGTCAACTGCCACTTGCTACCAGATCAATATTATCTCAGACCGAGGACATCGTGTCATTCCACCACCGAGGGGTCAGAAAACCCAAGCTGTTAGGCAGCATCAGGTACAAACTGTTGTGGGACTGAGCCCCATTAATATTCAACATTTGTTCCCTGCTGGACGAGACTTTTGCTTTTAAATTGATTTCAAATTAAATTACTTATACACACATGGAAAGACGGGTAAAAAGCCTTAAGATAAAGTCATCTTTTATATCACCAGCCTGATCTCACACACAAAAATAATTCAGAAAAACCTAACCTTTAATTTCAGTGCATTTATTAGTGTGGAAAATATGATTAACAAATTCCCTGGTGTCACAGTTAACAGCACTCTAAGAATTTTTTTTAAACGATCCTTTCATTTGTATGCTGATCACAGTGTCAAGACATATTTCATTAGTAATTTGTGACTTCCTGTGTCCCTTGGCTTTAAATATGACTTGACAAAGAAGTAATTTTATTTAAGCCACTCTTCAAAATGGGAAAGACAAGAGAGGGGTCGCTTTTGGGTCTTGAACCGTTCAGTAAGACGTCTGATGGCGTTCACACTTAATTAGTAGTATGAACACCCACTTAAAAAATAAAAAAAATAAATTGGAACTAAGCATCAACCCCTGCAGTGTGAACGCTGCCTCTGTCAAGGCTACCTTTTTCCGCCACACATAATGTAAAAGTAGTGGCAAGCTCTTCTTTGCTAATACAATCCAGGTTGTTTGCCAGCTTGAGAATGAGTCTTTGTCTCTATCAATAAATTTTTAGCAACCCCTCAATCAGAAAATTGCTATCGGTCGGCTGTAATCACCTAATTTTCTCCCCTTGTTCATGTAACTGTGAAAGACGCTGTTGGAGAAAGGAAAAGCGAGATACAAAAGGTGCTAATAAGTGCCCTGTATATGTTTAGAGCTAAAAAAAACAAAACAAGTCTTCTGTTGATTCTCGTTATTTTTAACCTCACATTTCTAAACCTCTCCCTTTATCTGAGCTTAAGACCCAAAAGAAACACAAAAAGTGTTAAAGCGTGGTTTGTGTTTTTTGATCCGACCGTCCACGTAGGAGCCAAAAACAACTGAACCAGTGCTGCACTCTGGATGGGGAGGAGCTTTGACTACAGCTGTGAGGGACCCTCATTCAGAAAATGCTTCTGTGTCTGCCTCCAATGACACCAAAAAAGGTTACTAGAATTATTGCTCATCACCTTTATGAAAAATTAATGCTATTTGACTGGATGCTTTGTACATTTATGAACAATATCACTGTCCAAACCTCAGGAATTTACTTCCTCTCTTTAAAATTAGGCTACAATCACACTGCAGGCACAAGTGTCCAGAATCCTATGTTTTCATCCCTACATGCGACCCACTTATACTGGTCTAAACAGCAACATGTCATTTATTTTACAACTCAGACTCAGTCTCAGGCCACTTTCATATGGAGTTCCAAACTGTCTGCATATCTAAGCACCTGTGGTCTGAACATTCATATCACGTTTCATCTCACTTTTACGTCATTGTGTGTGACAGACTCCCCATCTGATGGTGGTGGCAATAAAATTGTCAGCCACTCAAGAAACGTCGGATCTTAGCGAAAGAATCAGAAGTGAACTCTGAGACCTGCGGTCGAAAGGCAGCTGCAGCGTGGATGGCATGAGTCAAGCTGAAGGTTCTCCACTTCATGATCGGGGTCACACTGTGACGGCAGCCGGGTAGCACTGTCACTCCAGCGGTCATCAAAGGTCACACTGCTGAAATTGTTGAAACATACAAATGTTTAGGGGTGTACTTTGACAGTGAATTAAACCGGAAATCAAAAAGGCTCAGACCAGACTCCTGAGTGTGTTTTATCAGGGGACTACGGGCAGTCTGTTGTTTTATGCTGTACTGTGTTGGGGCGGGAGCATCACTGCTGAGGACAAAAACAGACTGAACAATCTGATCAACAAGGCTGGCTCAGTGGTTGGATTAAATCTCGACTCACTGGACATCATCATGGACGAAAGGATGATGAGTAAACTTAAGACTGTCGTGTCTCTCAAGGTCCAACTTCTCCACAGTCTTTCATGAACCCAGGAGCTCTTTTAGTGGGCGAATGGTAATGCCTCGTTGTTTAACCGAACGCTTCAGAAACTCTTTTATTCCTGCTGAAGAGCGCTTTTATAATGAGCATTTTGTATGCTCTAATATTTGATTCTGATATTGACACTGATGTTATATTATAAAGATCTGGCACCTTTGCTGTGGTCTATAGCAGAGTCCAGTGTGAGTGTTTTTGTCTGTATATATGTGTTTTTTACATGTTAATGGCAACTCAATTTCCCCCTTGGGGATTAATAAAGTAAACCTAAAGTAAACCCAAGTTAAGCCAGATTTCCTTTGGTGGCAATTTGATTTTGCGAGACTAGACCCTGTTTCCAACATGCCTGCAACACAAATGTTGAAATAGCTGTATAGAAAGAAAATAATAGGTAGCATCTTCTTATAGGTAGACTTTCTCTGGTTTAAACCTGAAATTCTCACATACATATCCTCCCAGTGTTTTCTTGCATTTTCATTTTATCAGAAAACATGCCTTGTCTGAGAATAAGGAATCCCAGTTTAAATTTATCAGTATTCATTGTTAAGATGTGGTCCCCCGTCTTCCCGAATCTCATCCTCCACTTTCATCTGTTTAGACGTCGTTCTCTGAGAAATGTTCCCTCATTTTTGCTATTAGTGAAACTTCCACGACTGGGACCACATGGCGGGTTTATCAGTGCATTGCAGGTGCGGGATCTGACAGGAAATGGTGTTTTCAGCAGCAGCAATCGCATGAATTAGCTCACGAGCTGAATATGCATTCTTGACAATAATTACTATGCCATCTCGTTGAGGATACCCTTGGCCACAAAGAAGCTTTCTGCTGACGAACTGAACGCTGAAATGCGAACGCCGACCAGTTTTTTCTGCGGCATTCCCAGCGCCGAGACTGTTTTCACTCAAGTAGTGGCACAAAAGTGCTAAGTAGGTAATGACTTCTAATTAGCCATGTCCCACAAACATATTAACAATAATCAACAACGTTCCATAATGTTTCTTAACATCTGCGCGAGGCTGAGCGGTTTCATCAGCGAGGGTTGAATGATGGCCCCGCTGTAACGCGGAGCCGAACTCTTAATCGCTGCTTTGTACCTTTTCACGTGCGGGTTCACTTTAGAGGCGCCTAAATCAAAACAGGGATTCTCAATTATGCAACGTCCCATTTACATATGCTAATTAGGATGATATTAATTATCTTGAAATTGGGTAATTAGTCAATCTCATTTAAGGGATTGTTCATTACACTAAATGCACAAGAAATCCACCCCCCCCCCCCGTCCCTTTGTCCGTTTCTGGGCGTGTGTTTATGTGCACGCGTTGAAGAGAGAACTGGGCTGCCTGCCACATCTGAATCAAGTCCCGGTGGTGTATTTAATAATTTAAGCATCCCAGCTCATATAAGGGATGCACTCACAGCTTTCATCGTTACCAAGCATATGGTTCCATAATGAGCCGGCTTGCTTGTAAAATAGTAATGCAAGTGTAGAGCTGAGCAGAAGAGACTGCAGCCAGGGCCTTTTCTCTGTTCTAGCCACTCACGGCTGGCATTGCTGCCAGCGGTGGCCAATGCAATATACACGCTTGTTTGGGTTCTTGTTTTGCTAAGATGACTCTGGGAAGGCCAATTTGCGCTAACCATGAAAGGAAATGGAGAAAAGCGCAAGCAGAGAGAAAGAAAGAAAGACGTACAGTAATGGCAGCAACAGAAGCAGCTGAAACGCGTCTCTCTCTTCCAAAAACAAACAGTTTACCTCCGCGGAAAGGAGATTTAAACGGGCACACAGCTGTGAGCTGCATACACGGCCAGGGTAAACATATTATCACACTGGCTGTCTGATCTTTTGTACGGCAGAGAAATATCCTTAGTCAAACAACATAATCATTCTTTTATTCCAAACGAAGTGAATCAAACGGAGCGGTGTTAAAGGGGAGGAAAAACCGAAAGCATTTTGGCTCCGATATGTAATTCCGTTGCTGAGGTTCCTTTGCATTGTGCCCAGAAACCCAGCAGGAATCTGGATTCAGCTGGAGGTCTAGAGGAGCTCACTTCCCTGAGGCGTTTTGGGACATGAGGTCCTCCTCTTGATGTCTCTGCCGCCTCAGTCAATCCTAATTTCCGACAAAGCCGGTAGATCGCATGTGTGTGTGTGTGTGCATGTTTGCCAGCAGGAGTTTGCATTCATATGCAAGCAAGTGCGTGAGTTAGTGTGAGACACAAAGTGTGTTTGTGTGTGTGTGTGTGTGTGTGTGTGTGTGAGGGGTGTGGGGGGGTAAACACTAAACGAAGATAATGAATGATGTTCTGCCCTTCAACTGTACTTGAATAAGAATTACCTCAGTGGCAGATAGGGATAAAAGGAGGAGTCTATATTTAGTGATGCATGCAAATGTCATTTGGTGTGAAAGGTCAAAGGTTTGCATGTAGATCTTCGGCTTTAACTTTTTTATTCAGCTCAGTGTCACTTGCATTTTTTTGGAGAAGGCAGGTAAAAAGCATGAAAATGAATGCAGAATTTGTTTCAGTAGGGTCATGCTGAACATTTGAAGCAGAAACCAACTTTTACTTTGAGATCAATTGAAAAAAAGATCCAGTGTTGATAATTACAGATAATTTGTATAATATGGACAAATCAGAGATCTTCTGGATGAATTGAAACGGTTTATTTTTGTAAAGCCCTGACCCAGCTATGCTTTTTTTTTAGGGCAATTATCTTATCTTTTATGAAATCCATCCATCCAATTGTATCTATATTTGCATATCTGTTCAGGGAGGCTGGTGCTTATCTCCAGTGGTCACCGGACAAGAGGCGGGGTGCACCGTGGACAGGTTGCCAGTATCACAGGGCGACACAGAGACCCGCAGGACAAATAACCATGCACAAACACACACTTAAGGACAATTTAGAGAGACCAATTCACCTAACGTGTTTGGACTGTGGGAGGAAGCCCGAGAACCTGGAGAGAACCCACGCATGCACAGGGAGAACTTGTAAAGTCCATGCAGAAAGACCCCAGGTTTAACTGGGGTCTTTCTGGTAAAGGTTCTAGTTAGTCCGTGTCGTAAACTAAAAAATGTCAGGGCGTTTTCAGGTCTGTCTGTCTCTGCACCACTGGAAAGCTACAAATACAGTCACAACTGCTGTTTTTGTACATTTGCAAAACTCTCCATCATGTATGAAGCATTTAGCAGAGAAAGATCTGAATATTTTTTTTTTGTCTCTGACTAGTTGGGACTGGCCACGAATCAACCCTGCCAACTTTGATCTCCTACAGATTGTTTTTTTTCTTTTTAAGGAATCTCCATTTTACACATTGTTTGGTATCCTAAGAAATCAATTTAAAATGAATGGAACTAAAGCATTATTTAGGTTTATACCTCATGAGAATTGTTTGGAACGTTTAATTAGTATCTGTTAAGTATCTGTCCCTCTGCTTGGATTTTCTTTTCTTTTTTTTTGCCTCTAATTAAACTTAATTAGAGTAAGATTACGCTACTGCTCTTAAAGACTGATTTACTTTAGCATTTTCTTTCTGCATCTTTGCAAAGGGGGCCAACAAATGTTATCAGCACTGTATATCCCTTTCACCTCACTTTACTGCCCTCTAAAACTCACAATATAAAATAAGAAAAAAAAGGTAGTTCACACTGTGCAACAAAAGCCACTAGCCCCACTTGGTGAATCAAATGGGAAAATGTATCAGTAAATAAATACTAAAAAAAGGGGTTCCAGCATGCTCCTCAAACTTTTATTTAACCTCTTTCAATTTGTAATGTATGCTCTCAGTCACAATGCGGGGACATTAGAGCGGGCTGAGTATCAGAGGAACACTCAGCTCTCTGCGGCACCCCGGCCCTTGTGCCCCTCTTGTTTTGTCAAGGCGTCCCTCTGATCAGGCTGAGTGCCCTTCTGCTCATCCCCAACGTCCCTGCGCTCGGCTCGAGTGCCACTTTGGTGTCACCCCTCAGGGTGAGCTGCACAGAAGAGGTGCCCTTTGGCATTTTACCCTTCCTCAACCCGGCTGAAGAGCTGCGAAATGAACGGCACCGCTGCTGGTGACACAGAGACACTCGTGGCTGCAGATGATTAAGAGAAAAACAGACCAAGTGAGATATTTTGCGAACCCCCAAAATCAAAGTGCCAGGAGTAGGGCACCGGCTTGTTGCTAGAAAACAGGAAAAGAGCCAACAGTTTCACGGTTGATTGGGTTTATTCTTCCCACTAGGGGGCGCTGTGGTATACCCTTAGATCTCGGTCATTAAGCAGTACGTAGAAAAATAAAAAGCATGAAACAAAACACTTGTATTGTAAACTACAATGCGAGATGTAATTCAAAAAAAAAATCTTAAAGATGCATTTTGTTTTATTGTTCTTTAAAGTAGCGCCACTGGTTGACACTATTAAACAGATATGTATGTTTGAGGCTTTGTGGAAACGTCTGAGTGTGAACACGGAGCAGTGTTTAGCTGCTGATATGTGGGTTTAACAATAGAAAGAGAACTCCAATGTAACATTTGTCAGCGGCAGTCTGTCACTCGCCTGATTGACTTCATGGAGGAAAAAAAAAAAAAAATGGTTCGACTTCACCGGGCCTCGCTTGAGTGGCTCTGATCTTCATTTTTTTTCCCCCACCACTCCAGTTATTTTCCTTTTTTGTTCCCTTCCCTTCCCTTCCCCGCCCCTCTCCATCTCTTTCTCCCACGTCTCTCCTGTCCCTCACATTTCATTGGATTCAGATCCCTCCATTGCCCCAACCTTTCATTATGACAAGACAAAGCTTTAACCTCTCACGAGCCATTTCCCCCAGCGACAGGCGGAAGGAGCCCCCCCCCCCCCACACACACAGGAGATGAGTGTATGACACATTCAGGTATGCCCACAACTGATTTGAGGCAAAAGTGCACAAGGTGACAAAAGAAGAAATAGAGAAGACGATGAAATAGTAAAAGAGGAGGGGGGGGGGGGGGGGGGGATTGTGCAGGGCAAAGGTCGCTCTTGGTTTGATGTTGAAAATATATGTTTTTTTTTGTTTTTTTTTACATTTCAAAATGTGTTTTTTCACTAGCAGAATTCTCTTGAATATTAGCTAAAGCAAAAAAGGCAAAAGCAGAAAATGCAGTGGGTTTGATTCTGTTCCAGTCTTAGTCAGGAATCTAAGGTAAAACACAGCACTGCTTGTTTTTCCTTTCCTATATACGATGCCCTTGAGTGTCAAAGCCCTGGACGGAACAGCATATCTACGGGGAGCTACAATTAAACGCATACAGAGAACGACTTCTTTTTTGCACAAAATATGATGTTAACAGAGCATGAGTGGCAACATTTCATGAAACGCAGAATGGCAGTAGGAGCTGAAAACAACAACAAACAGAAAGCACTAAAACTGAGGCTGTAAAGACCAGAAGGGCAAAAACATGCTAGAGCACAGAAAAAAATATTCATTTTATGCCGCTAACATCTTTCTTGATTCCTGTGATGTAAAAAACATAATACATTATTTTTTCTGAAATTAGCAATGTTGTTGCCTTTCTAAAATTCTCACTTTACAGTTTACTTATGCCTTGTATCGTCTTGTTTAATGTTTAATACAGTTCGATTTATCGTTGCTGTATTTTCTAAAACCTTTCATTAATTTTTAACAACGAAGAAAAAGGACACATCACGTTTGTTGAAACCCGAAAACAACCATTAAAAGAATACTGAATAAAAACAAAAGAGATACATTACTGAACTCCAGGCAGCGTGTTGCAAAGTAAAGGCGTGTGAACACACGGACAAACAGATTCATGTCTTTCCTTCATCTTCATCCCCCAACTCGACAAACACAGGCCCGCATCCTAAAAGTGACATTAGCTTATGATATGGGTGATTGAGAAATAAAATCTTTTCTTACAGTAAATTGCACGTATGCAAGTCCAAATTAAGTTGGAATCAAAACAGTTCATATAGTGCAAAGTAATCATGCTGTATAGTCAGATTCAAATATGTACAAGTCCAATAGCAAAACACAGGAAAAACGCACAATATAAATGCTCTGTAAGCTGCAAAGTTCAAACTCTCCTGATCACAAACAAATAAACAACATTTTGAATAAACACTTTTCATTCAGGTTTAACATTAAATAACTACTGTAATCCAGGAATTTGTCACTTTCATATATAGATAGCAGATCTAACTTTGTCAAGCTTAATGAAATGCATAATAACTCATTTGGGAGCTGTGATTCCTCTCAGTTCCTGTAATTCTGGCATTATTCTGAAATGTGCACACTTAGAGTCAGGGGGAGTGTCACATTTTTGATTAAGCATCCAAAATATGGCTCTAAAATTTGTTGGACTTTGGGCAAGACTGAAATGCAGACGTTTAATCTGCATGGTGCATTGTGGACATTTGGGGTATTTCAAAGGAGAACATGACTTCATCAACTTTAACACCGCATCACATTTACTTACAGTGATTTATGCCAGGAAAATCAGGAAACCAGACATTCTTCAGTGGAAAATTGCTCAGCAAAACAACACAGTATTATCAATCAAATGTTAGAGATCCTGTTGCTTGATCCTTGTTTTATTTCACCATTATGCTTTATGATTGCAGTCATTGTTCTCATTGTTTCTCTAACACATTTTTGGCCTTTTGGGATCACCATAGAATACGCTTTTTTAAAAGACATAATGTCCTCAAAGATGCTTGAGCTGGCCGAGTTCAAAGAAAGCTGATTAAAACAAAGCCATATCAGTGGCTGCGTAATGGTGACACGTGCATGTACATCAGGAGCATCAAATGAGCCGCTGTCATGCTAACAGAGAGCCATCTTGTCCCCAGCCTGCCCTGTCCCTTATTTTGCATAAGAGTCTTAAGAGCCACACTTCATAGGGACTTCATAATCACAACCCCTGCTGAGATGACAGCCTGATTGGATATCTGAGGGAGGCACTCGCATGCATTTGCATACTAATTGACAAATATGCCCCCCCCCCCCTCCCCTGCTAATTCGCGTATACATCCTTATTCTTTTGTCTTTTCCTCCGCCTCTCAGTAAGTTAACGTCACTCGTCTGAGATGCACAATGAGACTATTTGTGTTTGTTGACAAATTCAGTCTGGAACAATTATTTGAGCGCATTGTTTCCAGAGCCCTTCAAAAGTATTCATACCTTCTAACTCATTGTTCCTGCCGTCTTGTTACAACCACAAACTTCAATGTGAGGCGATAGACCAACTCAAAATATCAGATGGCGAAGTAGAAGAACAGAAATAACTGACATCCGGATTCTTACAAATAAAAGTCTGTCTTTCCATTTATTTTGATAACTCCTAATACAGTCTGCTGCAAATAATTGCCTTCAGTAGTTCCCGTATTTTGTGAACAGAGTTTGGGTGTAATTTAAAATCAGCTGCAGGCCTCTTGGGAAGGTGTTCAATATTCCTGTGTTTTTTATATTTTATTTTACAGTTGCATATCTTTACTACAAATGTAATTTGATATATATTAGAAATATTACTTTACTCCCTTTAACTGGCATTTAAGGTGCTTAAAAATAAAAAAAAATGAAAAATAATGAACATATGCATGGTGAGAGGTGAAGTTAACACTAGTACTTGTTTTTTGTGGTTTGTATTGTGTTTTTATTTTATATTGTGACCAGAGTGGGGTGCAACATGAAGGAGATCCCCATGGGTAAATTAACAAGCACCACCTTTAACACCAAGGACCACACATCAGATGACCTCACCAAGTTTAAAGCTTGGTATGTTTGCAACAGCAACAGCTAATATACCAAGATATGACCATCCATTTAAGGCAGTCAATATCAAATGTGGAGGAGCCTACAAACAAAACACTATGAGGTAATTTTTTTTTTTTTTTATAAAAATAAAAATCTATGACTACACATCACCCTGAACACACTATAACCATCTCAGTCAGGTCAGTATTCGTAGAAAACTTTGAAACTCATGAATCCTTCACAGCTATTCACCACATGGTGTTGGTCTTTTTCATAAAATCCCAATAAGACACACGGACCTTTGTGCTGACTCCATTAGCCCATTTATCATGTATCATTTCAACGTATTAGGATGTAATAATGCTGTTCTGATGCCACTCATCCAGAGCCACAGCCTCGACACAGCCTGGTCATGAGCAGATCCCTTTGTCACATGCACTACATCCATACATCCACCACAAACCCCCACGAGCACAAAGCACACACATACATTATACATTACTTCCTTCCCGATCCCACCTCTCCCAGAGCATGTGTTTTGCAGTTTTCATGACACGCTGTATTCGGCCAGCAGTGTGTGTATCTACACAGCATCAAGCAACACAACTGCTTGTGTGAACGCCAGCATTATGCTCAGCCCAGCGAGAGAAGAGCAGCGAGAAACGCCGTTTTAGGGGCCCCTGCCAATGTTTTTAGTTTTATTATGATACAGGGCAGCAAAATGGTGCGGAGGCAAAGTGAAAGAGAGCATCAGAGCGAAAAGCTAAGGGGAGATTTAATTATTTTTAACCAGAGGCAGTGGGATAAAAAAAGGCCACAGACTTAATGACTTAATTTAGATGTTTAATTAGTTGAGCACATATCTCTTTGGCGTCTGCCCTAAGTAATTTTTTTTTCTTACAGACCTGTCTTTCTGCCTCTGTGAGTCTCTTTATCTCTCTTTTCCTTTATCTCCTTTCTCTTCTCTGACCACATAAATAATTCCCAACGCCCCTTTGAGCATGCACAGAGCAATAGAGATGAAATATGTATGGATACACAGCGTGGTGCTTTTGAAAAGAACTATTTCAAAGATACTGGAGTCTGCTGAAATCTTCATGAGTGCTTTTCCCCCCATTTTTTTTTTTTTTTACCTTCCAGACAGAATGGATTCTTTGCAAGGCTGCATCAGCTTGGCACTCTTGATAAATAACCCCACAGATATATACGAGAGTGTGTACCTTGAGATTCAAATGCATTCACAGCTATGAGCAGAAATAAATACGCTGAAGGTCTGACACCTGCATATGTGTATGCTGATAGCATAGAAAACATGTCATAGTGCCTGTTTTTTGCATGAAAAGAACATGTATAGAAATGTCAGATGCTGTAGATATAGATAATTAGAAAATATGACAAACAAAGCTAATGCAAGGCATTAAAATATGACATCACTGCTAAAGTACCATTAACATGTTAATACATAATGCAAAAAAATCTATACATATTTATCTAAACCTAAACTGTTAAACATGCTGCAATGTATGAGCTACTTACTTCTTCCTGAAACACTGAGTGCTGATTTTTGGTCATGTTGTGGTGTAATCTAACATGAATAAACCCGACGCATAATGTCAGTTTAACTGCTGCACTTTTGCCTATATCTATATTTGCCTATATTTATTATTTATATACAGTGTTGTTAATTACGGCTAACAAATGTCAAAATTGATTCCTTTGTATTTGCATTCACAGTCTTGTCATCTTCAAAGCTCCTAAATAAAAAACAACAACAACAACTCTGTAAATAGGGCACAAATTGGGTACAATGGACTTAGAGGTAGAGTGGAAATGTAAGTAAGAAACATTCAAGTTCCTTTTTCACTACCTGCTCTTCCGCTCCCTGGGGTATCACATTAAAAAATCTCCCAAATACACCCTGGTCTTGTTTCTTTCTTCTAAAGCCTTACTCTTCTCCTTGCTTCTGGCAACTCTGAGTCATTTTCAAAGTATACATCGAGAGCAGCGAAGCTATAATGAACAGCTAAGACCGAAACTAACAGGACACATAAACAGTAGAAGTGCGCATGCGCAGCCAGCAAGTGGAAACTAACAAGGAGCATGAACACACATTGCCGTTATTGAGCGCGTCTCAATGACTGACAAATAGGACAACCAATAGATACGGTGATCCTCCGGAACTCGAAGCGGAAAAATATCGTTCACTGTACCGTTAAGCCCATGTAGGTTGCCTTAAAATAACACTTTGGCGATAAATGAGGATAAACATTCAACAATTTAGTGTGGTGGAGTGTCATTTCAATCCCTATTCTGATGGGATTAATTTTACCTAGGGTCCACATGCGATTTGTAATAATTGTGGAGATTCTCTGTGTTGTTAATCCCGGGCAAATCTGCAATGTCAGTCATTTGTAAAATAAAAATTCCCCCGCAAATTACCTACTATATTTGGCTGAACTCCGAGGTTCTGTGATCATACTAATCCAATGCAAGTAGGCATCTCTGTGATTTGGATCCGATGTGTGAAAAGGCAGTTTTTGCTTCCTGGGAGCATTTTTATTTGCTATTGGTGAAGAACAAAGTTGGCTTTGCTTCTGTTACACAGCCGCTCACAATACACTGCAGAGCTTTCCGTAAATTTCATCAAACCTCAGGCTTTGGTTATCCCATGCGAATGTGTCACATAAAAAAACTGATGTAGGGAGGAAACTTATTTATTACATGGGGTCCACGGATAATACTTATCCCCTGAAAATAGGGCAAAAGTCTAGAAAAATGCCATTACATCCAGCAACAAAATGACAATGCTTTAAAGTTTTTTTTTTGCCTTCAACTGTCATTAGTTATTTATGAACAGAGGCAATGCTTACTCCATTTTCTACTTAAAAATTGCAGCAAACAGAAATCCAGCACGGGGCCCTCTGGTTCTGTGGTTGCACACACTTCATAAGAGCTGATATTCTAGGAGTTCATGTCACCTCTAATTCATTTTGGTGTAAGGTCTTCAACTAATTTCCTTAAAGAGCCTATATCACTGTAAAATCACTTTTTTTTTAGCTTTTAGCTGTGCTATTCCTTCATGAAAATCATGCCAACGGTATATTGCTTGATTCATGCATGTCTGATTATCTACGTAATGTTGTCATCTCCTCTCCAGGAAGTACCTACCTTGACTCCGCCGCCCCTTCCCAGTATATGACAGGGCCCACTAAGCAGTGATGTGACACAGAATGCAATCATTTCTGTTCAAAGTTAAGACAAAGTAGCTCTTTTAGCACCTGATCTGCACAGCAACAGTAATTGCTTTTTTTTTTATACCATACTGCAGCGGCTCTTGGGCGACCCCACATGGAGAGAGGCGGCGTCGCAGTGAAGGCAAGCGTCTTTCTTCCTGGTTGGAAAAATAGCACCAGAAAACAGCTAATATTTCATAACAAATAAATCCTCCTTAGTGCCAAAGGCGATATTTCATCATACATATGCCTATAGTTGACTTTGGAAGGCCTATAAAAAGCATGATAAAGAACCTTTTAATTACACAGAGATTCACTTTGTCCATCGTTAATGGGTTGAAACACATACCAAATGTTGTTCGAAATTACTTTAACTAATTTAACCTCATCCCACGTTCTTTAAGATTAACTTTAGTTCTCCAACTTGGATCTGCAGAGAACCAGGATTCACAGAATTATTCTGATAATGGTTTTGAACTATCTTATTTTGTCCTTTTTGTTTCTTGTGTGTGTAAATCGTTTCTTAGCTTCTTTTTATCCAAATTTTGCTTAGTAGTTTTAGTTAAGTATCACTAGCCTAGTAGAGAGGATTTGTTGATTGAAATATAGTGTTAATTCAGATAAATATCATCCTATAGTGATGTTCTCTGGATATTCATTTAATTTCTGTTAATAAGTGATTGAACTTGAAGAGAAATTGTCTCTCCTTTATTCCACATGTGTGCAGAGTTTGCTGTTAAAAGAATGCCAGTGCATGAATCATTCCTTTCAACTATTGTCCTAACCTAACAGATCTATTATAATTTGATAAATTATTATATATCAAACATTAAATAACTTGAAACCGTGCGTAATGGCACAACACTGTCATTCACATCAATAGCATCATATGCTCTGCATAATTCATCTACAGAGTGATGGACAGATGTAACCTTCAATAATACACGTCGTCTCCAACTACATCTTATCCCTCCTGCAGTAGCTCCACTGGCTACTGGTCAATCATCGCTTCAGTTTAAAATCCTTCCTCCCACCTTTAAAGTCATCCCCAGCCTTGCCCTTCAATTCCTCAGTGAACGGCGGTAGGCCTTAAAGTCAGTTCCCCAAACCTTCTGTGTTTGGCCGAAACCACACAGCCATTTAGGCTTGTGACTGAAATGTTTATCACCAGCAGCTGACTTCCTGAGTCAGATTTTACAATAACTGTTTCAGAGCACTTCACGTGCTTTTTCAATAAGTCGTTTGAACTTTCTGCCATGAAAAATAGATGATTGTATTACATGGTAAAGCTCTCTAACTGCAGAGTGACATATTTCTTGCTCCCTCGGGTGCTGGACAAGTAAATGTCAGCTTTAAGACTTAGAATGTAATAAACTATGTGTTCTTGAAGTTCTTGGTGTCGGTTTTGGGCTTGCTTTTCTTTACCATCTCACAACAAACAGGTCCACCTACATCATCAACTCTTCTAACCCTTATACATACAGTCCCTCCTTCCCCCCCCCCCCCCCAAGTCCCTGAGGAGAGATGTGAATTAGTTTGAACCTTTGACCCCATTCCTCTGCAGACCTTTTGCTACATAGTTTCTTGTTTTCTTCGTGTTATTGCAGAATGAAGTGAGATGCGTTTTTAAACAGGATACTTCATAATAGAAGAGTGTTGCACAGCAGTGCTGGCACAGAGTGTAAAGTCCTTGAACCTTGAAAGAAAAGCGAAGAGAAGAGATGTTTTTTTGCACCTTAAAATTGTCAGAAAATAAACTCTCTTTTTAATCTAAAAATACCAAACCACTGTAATTTCCAAAATTGCTGTGTGCATAGAGCACTCTTAAGGATGTGGAAGGATTGTGAGAGCTGTTAGTTTTTGCCACTTAACCTGTGTGTAGAATGCTAAAACACTTCCTGGGTCAATGGGAGGGAGGGGGAGTTGGTGAAATCGTGCTGAATTCTAATGGTGCCCTCTGACATGGCTGCAGGTAATGCTGCAGGGGGCAACATCCCATCCAGACTGCTGAGAAGCAACATGGACTCTGTGTGTGTGTGTGTGTGTGTGTGTGTACAAGTTCTTGCAGCTGAATGAGAAAATGTCTTTTGTATTTTACCACCAAAGTGAGGACTTGGATGTAAAACGAGGACCTTTTCTTAGTCCTCGTGCTTTTTTTGGGGGGTGGGGGGGGGGGGGGTAGGTTTAGGAGGTTAAGTTTAGGATGGGGTAGGTGTATACTAGTAATGGTTTGGTTAGGGTTGGATCACGGTAAGGCCATATAAAAGGTTGAAAATGAAATGAAGTCAATGGTTGTCAATGTGTGGTCCTCAGTAAGTGATTAAAACAAGGATGTGTGTGGATGGGAGATGGTGGTGGTGGGGGGGGGGGTATTGAGGTGTAAGATTGTTATTTTTATGTTCAGAACTATTCAGAACACACAAATGAACTGCACAATGCACACATACACACTTTCTGCAGTCGTTTTGGTGCATGAGAGAGAAAGAAGGAGGATATTTACAAGAAGCCAGCAACTGACTCCACTGCAGACCAAAGCTGTTCCTGATGTTTTCCCAATATGTTTTCTTTTACTTGATTTTGTCATAGATAGTTTGAATCCCTGTGAGTTATAGACAATGGATGAATGGATGGGCAGATAATAATAATAATAATAATAATAAAAATAATAATAATAATAATAATAATAATGTATCACATCTTGTGAGCAAACCCCTTCGTCAATGTCCTGTGGCCAATCTTCATTTTGTGTTTCTTTTAATGCCAAAAAGTAGAATAATGATTAGAAAAACTCTCACTGTTTGTTTTCAACTCTAGTCCAGGGTATTTCAGAGAAGGTTTGACAGGTCAATATATTTTAGAATGTAATCTAGAGATGATAAAATGGATTTGGTAGTCTGGGTTTTCCACTATGGATGGCAGTCTCTTCAGTGTCCTCCCCTCCACCACAGTATCAAAGGTCTCCAGCTGGAGACCAATCACAGAGCCAGCCCACCTGATGATCCTGTCCAATCTGTGGGTGTCTCTGGCTCTGGTGCTGCTGCCCAGACAAACGACTGTAGAAACGATTATGCTTGAGACAACAGACTAGTAAAATACCTCCAGCATCTTGTTGCATACATTAAAGGAGCTGAGCTTCCTCAGGAAGTAGAGTCAGCTCATTCCTTTCCTGTACACAGACTCAGTGTTAGATTCCCATTTCAGCCTGATGTCAGTCATGACCCCTAAGTATAAATCAGATTTTACAATATAAGCCTCACAATCATAACATTTAAGCACCCTGATATGACTACCGTGGCTTTATGAAGCCCTGCCATGAAAAGCAGGATATATCCTGCTTTAAATGACATTTACTGCAGTAACACATGAGGCACTGGAGGGAGAAAATAAAAACTTTCCAAGTTATCCAAGTTTTCAAACTGTACTTCTGATTCTTCTCTCATTCTTCCCTCAAGACAAAATCTCTCTTCGCTCTCCAGTTTTCTATCGTCACTCTACCTGCCTAACTGCACATAAACCTGAATTGATCTCAAAAGCCCTCTCCCCGTGTCTGCACGAACATGCGTGAGCGTGCACTTTAATGTTCCACCATGTTCTGCAGTTCTCCATGCATCTCCACTCTGAATTAGAAATTTGCAGGCTCGACATCATATTTTTCCCCCATGCTGGAGCTCAGGGGCTCTGAGAGAAAGAAAGTGGTGGTGGAGGGCAGAGTGGAGGGATTTTGCATAGCTGAGGCTGTACTCTAACTTATTAAAGCCCCCGCTGGGATTTTCTCTGACAGTATCAATCCCTTGAACTCAATGTGACATCGAGCATCAGGTCACTGGTGTACAATCTCCACACAAAGAGGAGTCATACTAATTGGCCCGTGTGCACCTGAGAGACAGTTGTGACATCAAAGTACTCCACAGCCTCATTGATATCAGCATTGATGGGGTGACTTTGAGACTGTAGCTGTGTGGCTTGAACGCAACAGAACTACACACCGTGTTTGCCATCTTGCTTGTGTTTGACTGTTTGGTTTGTCTGGTGGAGGTATCCAGGTATGTTTGTGAGAGCCTTCAATTAGCCCAATTTAAAGTCAAGAAATACCACCATGAACGATATTTTTTCTTTGACATTTTCAAGCAATTCACATTCGGACGTAACCGGCTCAATCACTCGAGAACAAGTAAAATTAATTATGTAAAACTTTACTCAAGTACAAGTAATAATTAACTCATTTAAAATGAACTCGGAGTGAAAGTTAAGTCAACGGCAGTAAAGGGGTTCTCTAAAGTGTAAATAGCAAAGGTCAGACAATGATGCTAATCTTGACCTAATCGTCTGGATTCAAATAAAAAAATAATATTTACAAACTAAATCACTCAAACTAAAACATTTACACATCATGTAAAATAGTTACATTTCTGACCATCTAGTATTAAAACCTCCTGTACATGCTTCATCTTTATAGGAACAAGGGCTGCGCAATGTATTGCAAATGTATCATTATGGCAATCTCACTGTATTTGCATATCCAAAATAATAACTTGGTCTGCAATAAGCATCAGCTAATCAATTGAATACCACTGAGGGTGCATACAAAACGGTTTAAAGGGTAAAGTGCCGATAAGTCATTAAGAAACTAAATGCTATCTATGTTTGTCATGGCTGACATGCTAAAGATAACTAGCAGAGTAGAATCTTGTATGAGCAACTTAGCAAATAAACATTTTAACTTCCAGCAAACGAGAATGTTTATGCTCTTATTACTGCGGCAGGTTTCATGCCGGGTGCTAAATTAGCAAGAGCACATTATTTATATGTGGTGTCTGGTGCAGGGAGACACAGGCGCTCAGGTGTTAGCCCCTTTACCAAGAAAGAAGGACGTCATGGGTGGGTTCTCTCTGGGTACTCTCTGGGTACTCTCTTGTTTCCACAGTCCAGAAACAATTAATGTTAGGTAGGGCTGGGCAACGATTAAAATATTTAATCGCGATTAATCGCATAATTTGCCTGATTAATCGCGATTAATCGCATTGTATTTACAAACTCCAAGAATGAATTCAAAAGTAGTGTAAAGAGCACTTTTATTTTAATGTTCTGCTGCCATATGAACAAAAGTGTTGTAACATTTGTAGCACTTATCAGTAACACATATTTAGTGTAAAGCTCAACTTAAACATGTAAAACAAAAAATAGCAATAATAATAAATTAAAGCTTATTGCCACTGACAGGGAATTCTCTTTATGAGGAAAAAAATCAACCAAAAACAGGCAATTTCTGAGGTAACCGCAGGGAGCAGCATTACCATTTTATGTTCAATACCAAAGTTTAACTTGGCAGTGGTTACAACTAACTTGTTTCTGTCATATTTGTTGCTGGAAGAACTTTAAACTGAAATGCTTGCTAACTCGATATGCTTGCATTGCTTGTATGTTTATTTGACGTTAACACGCGGTTTTTTGTTGTTGCTTTCTCGCGCGCATATAGTGAATGGCAGGGGGAAAACAGGCAAAAACACATGGATACTTTGAAACGCGAAGCGACTTCACCGACGGCGTCTAAGCAGACCCCCCCCCCCGCTCCGCTCCGCACAAAACTTGTTCCGTTCGCCAACTCACCGCCTCGCCTAAGCAAATTCCTGCGGGAAAAACCGCCTTCCGCATGTCGGCTTTGTTTTTTTCCGGCCAGCACCTTTCTTCCTCTTTGAATCCGAGGTTTGGCTGACAGCGAGGTTATTGGCGCATTATCGCCACCTACTGTTCTGATTCAAACCCCTACACCGCAGCAACAGACCTTCACAAAATAAAAGCATGTGAGCAACATGCGTTAATGCGCGTTAAAGAAAATATCGCCGTTAATAGTCTAATGAGTTAACACGTTAACTTGCCCAGCCCTAATGTTAGGTCAATCAATCTCTCTAAATTGTCTTTAGGAGTGATTGTGTCTTTTGTCTGTCCTGTGTGTGTCCATGTTGCCATGGATCGACATTCAGCCTAAGAGGCTGCACACTGCATTTTTGCCCAATGGCCACCAGACATAGGCAAAAGCTCCTCCTTGAATTTGCAGACACCTGTTGGTGTCTGGTGCAAACAGTGCATTATAAAGTATTGCCCTTGATTGTTGTTGGATCCAGGGTGATGTATCTCTGGTATACTGTAGGTGCTACAAAAGGTGACAGAGGTTTGCTGTAAGCAGGACAGCCCTCTAGCTCTTCATTTTTACTCAAGGTATGCTCTGGCAGTTTCCATTTTTATGCCATAAACTGATAATTGATGAGAATAAAATTTGCAGATCGTCGTGATTTGGGTTTTCTATTTTCCCTTCCATGCTCCACACTTCCTAGTCACCATTCATTCACGCACCATCATTTGTACCACCTGCTGCCGCATCTGATCAGACACAACCCAGCTCACCTGTCACTCTCCCCATACCTGCCTCATTCAAGCACTCACGGCCAAAACGTCTCATCTTGTCCCGCTGCCTGAAAGTGGTTTCTCCCAGTGCCTCATCGCTCACTCTGCTGACCCTTTGGACCTGTCATTGCCCTGCCCTTGTAATGATCAGAGGAAGCGGACCCAGAATTCAGACAGACCAGCAGAGGTTTCTTTAAAAAGAAGGATCGTTAATAACAGAAATCAAAAACAGGGACAAAATCCAAAAAGCCTGTTGCACCAAAAACAGCAGAGAAACAAACAGTCCAGTTGGGCAGTCAGGGCAGGAGAGACAGAAACAGGATGGCTCAGATCTCTGGAGACAAGGGGTCAAAAATCCAAAAGCAAACCAATAAACAGAAACTTGCAGGAGGAGACTCGCCCATACTCAACAAGACAACCTGGCACTGAACAAAGGAGTGAAGCAGGAATAAATAGGGAACTGAGCAGGTGAACAGAGTAGAAACCAATTAGAGAAAACAGGTGGAACCAATCAAGGGAAGGGAAGTGAAGCTAAGAAGGACTGAACAGAACACAAGCATATAATGCAAACTACAACTAATACTAGGATAAGAACCATGACAAAGTACAGAATAGAGACCACTAAGACTAAAACTCATGACAGGAAAAACTACAACCGTACACAAGCTATAAAAGAATCCAAACAAGACAGAAATCAAAAACTGAGGCAGGAGAGAGGCCTAACTGATTAAAAAACAAACCAAAACAAAACCCAGAATATGACACCCCTCACTAGTTGGTTTCTAGTGGCTGTGCGCACCACTTGTATCAAGTTGTTCCTGGGGTTTCTGTGTCTCACTCTGCCCTCGTTGGGTACTCATCTGGTCAAGTCTGTCTCTGCATGCATCGTCTGGTCAGTTCAGTCTCCGTCTGCAACATCTGGTCATCTACCGGTTCCTACTATCATCACCTGGTCAGCCGTCTCAGTCATCTCATGTCATCGTTAACCTTTCCGGCCTGCCTGTCTGTTCTTCCACCAATCACCAGTTTTATAGTAAACCTTTTAAATGCCACACTGTTTACGGTTTTGATATTGGGTTTATCACGTAATCTTTTCACAGATTAAGCAGAACTTCAGAATGCACTGACTATTTTGAAAGTCTGGTCTTGCACGGAGGGGAATAAGATTTTCCACCGGTCCATACACATTTTAATCAACATCTTTTAATCACCCGTGGATGGGTTTAAATGTAATTAGGTACAATGCTCACACTGTGACATGCTTAATTAAAACTTCAAATTTTAAAAACTTGGTACAAGTATGCAAAATTGTTACAGTAAGATTTGTAAGTTGTTACTTTCCACCTCAGTTAGTAAGTGAATTTGCAGTTAAAATATGCCTATACAGTGCTCAAAACTAAAACCAAGTGCTAGGGAAAAAAAATCAGCTGCACGTTTTACAGCAGCCTCTGTCAGGGCCTTACATCGCCTTCCAGACTTATAAACGACTACTGTGTCTTTGTCTGACCCTTCATTTTCTATAAAGCAGACAGGTGGCAACTTCTGGTGTGACTGGAGGGTGCTGTCAACCCCATACAGTCCAGCAGCTGACCAGACAGAAAAAGAGCGAGAGGAAGAAATGGAGAGGGAAACAAAAAAACTTGAGAAATACAAAAAAAAAAAAAAAAAAAAAAAAATAGACAAGGGTTAACCAGAGATTCCTGAGTCTGAGGCTGAGCCCTGAAATCTAACCACTGTTGTAGGCTCAACAGAAGTCTCCGTCGCCTCTCTTGACTTCAACAGGCGTAGCAAAGCGATTGGTTTCGCCACCAGTATAATGGTCGGCCATGAATGCTGAGTGTGACTGCGGGGGACCATTAGACCCACAATTGTCGACAAGACACTAAGCACTCCCCAGAGGTCTGAGGGGCCCTTCTATGCCTTTCCTGGGGTCGCAATGGCTACTGGGAGCTGGTGGCCAGCTGGGTCTTATGCAGCCTAATGCCATCAGCACTCTTTGGCCTCTTTGAGTCACCATATGGAGACAGGATGGATCTCCATGGATTTCGATGGATGTCTTTGATTTGTGTCTGTGTGTTAAATGTGAATTCTGAGCTGGTGTCTCAACAAAATTCCATTATGGTAAAAAAATTCTTGATTCTCAAAGAGAGATGGACGTTTTTTTTCTACTCTTGTATGCATATATGCCAAAATGCATTTCTATGGCAGGGGCAGTTTTTGATGTTAACCAAAACAAAGCTATTGCATATAATGCCTTGCAGAAGTAATGATACACATAGAGGTTTTTTGCATGTTACAAACTCACATAATTCAATTCAATTCAATTTTCAATTCAATTCAATTTTATTTATATAGCGCCAAATCATGAAACATGTCATCTCAAGGCACTTTACAAAGTCAAGTTCAATCATATTATACAGATTGGGTCAGATTATACAGATTGGTCAAAAATGTCCTATATAAGGAAACCAGTTGATTGCATCAAAGTCCCGACAAGCAGCATTCACTCCTGGGGAAGCGTAGAGCCACAGGGAGAGTCGTCTGCATTGTCCATGGCTTTGCTGCAATCCCTCATACTGAGCAAGCATGAAGCGACAGTGGGAAGAAAAACCACCCATTAGCGGGAAGGAAAAACCTCCGGCAGAACCGGGCTCAGTATGAACGGTCATCTGCCTCGACCGACTGGGGTTACAGAAGACAGAACAGAGACACAACAAGAGAGACAAAAAAGCACAGAAGCACACATTGATCTAGTAATCTGTTCTACATTAGATGGTAATAGCGGGTGAGCCGTCTTCTCTGGATGATGTCTGAGTTAACAGAACGCCAGACCAGGTGTACCTACTATGAAGAGAAAAGAGAGAGAACAGAAAGTTAAAGCAGAAATTCTCAATGTATTTCTTTGTTTGTTTTATTTGTGATAGACACATAAAAAAATTTCAATGATGCAGCATCCACACTAAAAAGAAAAAGCTGAAACAACTTAAATGAATCGCTTCAATAGGTAAAAAGTACTAGAATTACATTTATCTAACTTGACTTACAAGTTATGAACTAAATAAAATAAGATGGATAAACTTAGCTCAATTACTTGTTATCAAGGCAAGGCAAGGCACATTTATTTATATAGCACTTTTCAGCAAATAGACGATTCAAAGTGCTGTATATGATCAGAAAAACATTACAGAAGGAAATATTTCATAGGAAAATAATAACATTACATTAACAAAGGAACAACTAAAGTAAATCCTTTACTAGATTTATTTCATACATTAGCAAACAAAAGGAAATCATAAAATTACAGTACTTAATTGTTTCTATTCATAATAAGAAATAAACTAGATAAAGCAACTACAAGTAATAATGACACGTAGTGGTTAAAATCGGATCAACACATACCCTACTCTCAAATCATGGGGGTGCCAACTTTTCCATTAGACATACATAAAAGAGAGACAATTCCACCCCTTCTAATGCCCCCCGTAAATGCCCATGTGAAAATGCAACTGATGCTATTGCAGGACGACTTAATTCAGACCATTTTACAAAGATGCTGGGACTGATGTATCTTCCTTTGTCTCAGGTCCTAAATAGCTTGCAGGCAGAAAACCTGTTTTTTTTTTTTCCAGCGGTCTATATAAAAGGCAAGCGTAATAAAAGGCTCTTCTCTTTGTGCCGGGTGGTGGCAATTTCACAGAGTCTTTTCAGAGCAGAGGATGGGCAAAAGAAAAGAAAAGTTTTACTAATTGACTCAGCGGCAGAAATTCTGCCGCCATTTCAAGAAATCAACAATGAAAAGCCCATTAAGGAGCATTTTGTCAATTACTTCTGCTCGCTGCTATATGCCGTGGCTCTTTTTAGAGAAACTCATTTGTGTCCTATTTATTCCCCTCGCTGGCATGCTTTCCTGGCACCGCACACAATGACAAATTAAAGCCTTAGTTTCATGGCAATGACATGGAAGGTCCCAAGCTTTATTGCAGCATTTGAAAAAATGCCAAGGAAGCCAATAGCTGAAAGCTCTTATTTGCTTCACTGGCTAAGTTTTGTTTCATTTCATTAAAACATTTATTGAACTGTAACTGATTTCAAGGTTTGCTTTGCATTATTCACTCTAAACCAAATTATGAGCTGAAAGCTAACTGATAAAACTCTTAAATGTCTGTGAAGGTAATTAATGTTCATGCAATCAGGGGAGGCACAGTGGAGCCACAGGCCATGACAGATGCTCGACGAGGCTCTGAATCGAGCATCTCTACGCTCGATAGTACATCAAACAATCAAAAGTGCCACCTAAACCAAAAACAAGTTAAAACAGAATGGCCAGTGGCTAATTGCAGCATTTGCTGATTTAAAGTTTCTTGTCTAACTTTGATTTGGGCCAGTGACAGATCTTTCATGATGGGGAGAGTGCACTGAACTTTATCGCCAAAGGTAAACTAAAATAACTTTGATTATCCATTCTCAAAGAAAACACATTAGAAAAACAAGCCCTTCTCCAATTAGGATCTTTAAGTTGAAAATGTACATCAAAGGCTTATATTCAGCAAAGTTGTTTGTCAATTAGGAAGCCTTGCATTGATTCCAGCATAAACCCAACAAGATGAGGATTCTGCGCAACAGGAACATTCACCTGTTCTCTTCACACACAGAAGATGTGGGATGGGAGACTTCGACAAAGACATACAAACGTAGGATAACAGAGGAAAATCATTTTCCTTGATTAGCTGCTTGTGAGAACTTTTGCCACCCATCCTTGAAATCACTGGTTCTCAATTGTAGTCCTCAAGACCCATTGTCCTACATGTTTCAGATGTGCCTCTCCTCCACCACGCGTGATTCAAATGAGTGCATGATGTCCTCAGCGTACCAGCAAGGGCTGCAATCAATTTAAGTCTGGTGTGCAGCAGCAGGGAAACACCTGGAACATCCTGACGACCAGGGTTGAGAAACACTGACTTGAACTGTGTAAACGTTCACCAATATGGAAAATGGTACGGCTAAATTTACACGGTGCCTTTTTTTTGTCCCTTTTAAACTATATCAAACGATTAATATCATCATGATCAAGTCTTCTCATTCAAAGTTACTAACATTCCTGTTCTTTTTCTTTTATTATTAATGCTAATGTTGAATACATGTTTTTTGTTTAATGGACAAATGCAAAATCCACTTTTTTTTAGCCCTTAAATACATTTTGTGGTGGTCTTAGAGTCTAGGAGTGCAGACTTTTTCAAGCTATTCAGTTTTCTCTATTCTCTATTTCGCTTTTTGAACAATTACGTCGCAATATTTGTGGTGGAGTGTCTGAACAATTTTTATTTTTCAGTGCAATTTTGTAGTACAAGCTAAAAGGATGCCAAAGCTAAAAGTGGTGAAGTTAAAGCGTTCGGTTGATAGGTCCATTATCCCACATAATTCAATACCGCATCCTCAAGAGTACTACAAAAATGGCTGAATGGGGTGGAGTTGAATGCTCTGTAACCTGGAGGGTGGCGCAGCGTGATGTGCTTCCTTTAGATTTAAAGAGACAGCATCAAAATGTGTTTCTCTCAGACACACCTAGGAACGGGCTCAAAGAGGGGGTGAGAGGGCAACAATAACGAGGAATTCAGACCAAAGCATGCAGTTCCACTTTACACAGACCACAAATCAATTATTTAAATATGAATGAGAAGAATTGAAAAGCATGATATGTCCCCTTTAAACGTAAACCTAACCTAAAGAGAAGTCAGTTAAAAAAAAGTCTTATTGGTACTCATGTTTCATTTGATAGTGTGTCTGCTGCTCGCTTTCAGGACAGACAGTGAATATTTAGCGCCTCTGTTCTTGAAAAAATACTTTACAAATACAAATACAAATTCTTTAAATCCCTCCATTCCTGAAAACGTTCTATACTCTTTTCCTGTCATCATGCATCACCCTAAGGGTAATTAATAATAATAATAATATAGTGGTTCTCATCCAGGTCATAAAGTTTCAAACTTGGAAGATAGTCTACTGTTCCACAAGACAAGCTCATGTCACTTATGGTAAGAGGAGAGTCTATTTCATGTAAATCTTTCAGCTGAAACTCAACAGGAGAGCCTTGGACTTAGCATGAGGAGACAGGAGGTGGGAATCTTGCCTGAATGCCATTATAATCTCAGCTAGGTCAAAATTCTCCCCAGCAGGAAAATACAACCATTCTCTTCCCACAAAGAATAGATCACAATAGAATTAATCTTTACTGTCCCACAGTGGGTAAATCCAGTTGTTCCAGGAGCAAAGAGAAAAATTACAACATAACAAATGCTGTACAGTTAATAAAACTAGCATACTCAAGAACTTACAAAAGTGTGAAACTGAGTAGTTTTTTTTTGGAAACGTACAAAACGAGTACGTATATTGATGCACAAAAACACCAACAGAATATTTCAAAGAATGAAAAAGTCTTCAAAAAACAGCAGAGATGATAACCATTGATTGAGTTTGTTGGGAGCAGTGATGGTTATAATGTCTAACAGCTGCTAGGAGGAAGGACATACCATGACGCTTCATTGTGCATTTAAGATGCAGCAGTATGTCACTGAAGGAGCTCTCCAGCTCTGCAACAGCTGCATGCATGAGGTGGGAGACATTGTCCAACTGTGAATGTGTTTTAGCTTCTGTGTCCCACCACCTGCACCGGATTGAGGGGGGTGTCTTTGATCAGAGCCAGCCGTCCTGATGCGCTTATATAACCGTTTCCTCTCAGCTCTGGATCAGCTGCTGCTCCAACAAACTACACCAGGGGGGTGGCGGCTTGGCGACTGTCAGTTGGCTCTGATCCGGCGGATCGCTGGGATCTCCAGAGAGACGATGGCTTGGCTTGACTGCCGAGTGGACCGAGAGGAATCGGTCCAACTGAGGCGTGTGTCTTCAATTTGGATCTCCGAGGAGGGATTCGGTTACCTGACTCCGGCAGATGGATTTGCTCCGCATATCCATCTGGAAACCTTCCGTTGAAGTAATTTTGGGAAGGGGCGAAAATACTGGTTAGCTGATTGGCCTATGTTGGTGATAGACGGGCCAAATAAACCAATCAGATCAACGAAGCATATGACGTATTCGTCAACATGCTTCGTCGTCGCTTGTAACAGAGCGACGACGAAAACACAACCACAAGCCAAGCTACTTTTGCTGCTGCAGGTAAAGGCTCGTTAGCTCAGCAAATAAATACTCTGTAATTCCGATAAAACTTGCTCGATAGCCACGCTAACGCTAGTTTCATCGGCTGAAGCCGCCATGTTCTTTAGACTGAACTGTCGGGTTGCGTCACACCTCAACCTGCCTCAAAGCCAACGCTGATTGGACGTTCGTTTGGTGAACGGCTCCAAATTTTCTTTAACGAAAAGTAGCCAGACTGATCTGCGAGTGAAACCTTGAAAGCTCGCGAGATCAGGATGGTCTCACGAGGCTAGGGATTCGGAGCAGGCAACCTGGGGTACAAAGGAGAACTATTAGTGAGAGAGAAGTCGTCAGGAGACGCTGGCCGTTTGAGCTCATACCGAGAAAGGTTAACGATCTGGTGCTGAAGTGCTGACAGCCATCTCCTTTTAAGCCGTCCCCGAAGCCACGAAATGCCGAGCACCAGCGTTCGGCGCCTCCTCGCTCATCAGTAGCCGCAGCACCCTGACAAGTAGACTTTGTCAAAAGGCTGTAACAAAAGTACTTGCAAGTTGATAATATCGGCTTTTCATCAGTACTGAGAATTGATACCACAATTCTTTAAATAAAATCATTTGAGCATCACTTAGTAAAGCTAAATTTATTCAGTTTTTGGCACAGATTGAATTGTAAAATCCATCCATTTAAAAATATACGCCTGTACAAATTGCCTTGACCTATTCAACTCAAATAAAATATTAATTACCCTCATGAAGTTCTTAAATATGGAAAATGGCTTTTCGAAGCAGAGTATTTTTAACGGTGGGCTTCAGGAGAATTGCATTAGTGATGACGTTTGATAAAAGAATAAAAACCCAGGATCAGATGGAGCAGAAGGTTTCTGCTGCATTTGTCAGAGAGAAAGCCGGCAGACAGACGGATCTGACAGAGGTCAGCCTGATGTCGAGGTACATCAATTTTATGAACCCTCGGCGCACTCGCGAGCCTGCTGCCACTCATGTGTTAAATGGGTCTTGCAGACGAAAGAAAATTCCTTTGTGCTGAAATAAATGGTGAGGAGAGAATAGGGTTAAGATGAGTCCTTTGAGGTGCATCAACCTACATTTGTTCATGCTCACTTCTCTCTGTGTCCTTGTAGAAAACACACATTGTACTGTTGACGTGAAAACAGCCATCATCTGAGGGAAGCTCTTTGTATTGCGGCTCTGTAAATTGATTTATTTATAGTTGCTTTAAAAAACGACATGGTTTCCATGTCCTCCTTCTGTCTTTTAAAATGATCTTAAGCTTCGTTTTACAGTGACACTTGAAAGGATCCTCAAAAGAAAACATTTATTGAAGAAGTGACGTTTTATGATATTTTTTTTGTACATCTTTCACATCTGTAAAACAAAAACACAAAAAAATATCATTCTTCTGCTGTAAGGCTTCAGAGAGGAAATGTGTTGATTTTATTTCTATTAAAGTCAGTCGTGAAGTAGATTGACCCTGGAGCAGGCTGTTGTGACAGATGTTTGGCTCAGTTTAGCAGTAGCTGTCATAACACACACAAAGACACACATACAGTATAGACTCATATGTATTACAAAGCATGCTTTTTGCGGACGCAGACAAAACACAAAAGATCACGCACAAAAAGGCCACACAGCACTCTGAACAAACCCCCTAATTTACTCTTTTCTCCGCCCCACAGAAACACAGCACACTCCCACACACATCAGGGAGAAATTACTTTGAACCTTGTGTCAGGCGGCGCGAATGCAGCTGGGAGCCGTGGGGTCACAAACCTCTTTGAGAGGTGAGATGAGGTCCAGCGTTTCAACTGTCCGCTGTCTTTCTGGGCTATGAATTGTGGAGCTGGGTGGGATGTGTGTATCAGTTATATTTGGCCTGGCTATAAAACTCTCTTTGTTACTCTTACTGCCGAAGGCTTCGATTCAGTCCACATCCACTATAGGATGGTTGTCAAAAAAATAAAAAATCCAAGAGCAGTTACTGGTTGTTTTTGCATTGTAACACACACACACACACACACACACACATATATATATGTATATATATATATATATTAGGGCTGGGCAACGATTAAAATATTTAATCGCATTGTATTTACAAACTGCAAGAATGAATTCAAAAGTAGTGTAAAGAGCACTTTTATTTTAATGTTCTGCTGCCATATGAACAAAAGCGGTGTAACATTTGTAGCACTTATCAGTAACACATATTTAGTGTAAAGCTCAACTTAAACATGTAAAACAAAAAATAGCAATAATAATAAATTAAAGCTTATTGCCACTGACAGGGAATTCTCTTTATGGGGAAAAAATCTACCAAAAACAGGCAATTTCTGAGGTAACAGCAGGGAGCAGCATTACCATTTTATGTTCAATACCAAAGTTTAACTTGGCAGTGGTTACAACTAACTTTTTTCTGTCATATTCGATGCTGGAAGAACATTAAACTGAAATTCTTGCTAACTCGATATGCTTCACAACCTTCACAAAATAAAAGCATGTGAGCAACATGCGTTAAAGCGCGTTGAAGAAAATATCGCCGTTAATAGTCTAATGAGTTAACGCGAAATTAACGCGTTAACTTGCCCAGCCCTAATATATATATATATAAATATATATATATATATTTTTAAATATATATATATTTTTTTCTCAATAAAAGACTTCAGTTGAAGTGCTGTACTATCATGGAGACGTCTATATTAATTCACTACATTATCAGTTTAACATAAAATTATCCCAACAGCCTCCTGATCTGAGATCAATTCGACAAAATGGGCTTTTCCACCAAACTAAAGTTGTTGCTTAAACAGGACCGGTGTTTACTTTGCACTTGTTGGTGAACCTTCACTCCATCTAATGTATTTTGTACCCTCTCTCAGATTTTTTCCAGCATGAATTTAGCTCCGTGTATCTGCCATCAACTCTTACTAGAATCCTGGCCCATGCTGAAGAAAAGTGACCCCATGGTATAATACTGCCACTTACATATTTTGCAGCCGGGAGGGTTTATGTGGGGTAACAGTGGGACATCAGCTAGTCCTGGAACTGGTGGTTGCTGGTTCAAACCCCCATTCTGACCGTTTTAGTTGTTGTGTCCTTGGGCGCTTATTGTATGGCAGCCCTGCTTCTGTCAGGGCAGCCGCAATGTAGCTTACGACCATCACCAACAGCTGAATGTAGTGTGAAGCCATTTGTGGTGATATGTAGAGTTACACCCCTGGGTGTTTTTTTTTTTTTTAGATTTATATTATTAAACAAGGAACACTTAAAAAAAAAAAGATTAGCAAACTTGTGAAGCTTTTTTCTAAAGTTGTGCAAACTGATGTTTGCTTGTGCTTCTAGTTCTGAATCAAGATGCAAAGACACATCTGCGCCTACGACAGTGGTTCCATCCAGCAGCAATGCTGATGTTGTTTGCCAACATTTTATCGAGTTAATGAGTCCGCAAAGAGTAACGATGCTTTTTTTTTTTTAAGGCTTTGGGTCTCTTGCCAACCACATCTGCTGTCATTATCAAATTAAGAAAACCTGGAATAGCAGCTGTATGTTCTGTTCATGGTGGCCCCATGAAAATCACTGCTAATAGCTACTTTTACACTGACAAAAGGTAATCGGCATAAAGGGCCGATCGAAATAAAAATGCGTCATGTAAACAAGCCAGTCGGAATATCGGAATTGATCGGATTAAACTCAATCAGAATGGAATTGTAATCTGAATGAGAGGGGCTTTTATGCTGACTGATAATCCGATTGGCAAGTAAACGCCAGTCAGGATCAAGTTATTCTGAATGTGGCAACCTGACCTGAGTGCACAGTAAATGTGACATATTTCCGCGTAGTTGAGTGGTGGAAATACGTTGCAAAACTGTCTGCGCTCCCAATACAACCTTTCTGTTCGAAACATTACAATACTTCAAAAATATTAGTTATTCAGTAACATTTCAACTGTAATTAGAACCTCATGCAAGTCCAGCCTGGATGCTTGGAAGACAAATTAATTCATATAAAACTGCTTTGCTCGTTATTTTTTGTTGTTCAGCAAAGATGGAAGTTTTTTTAGGGAAGTTTCATAACTGCACGTGTGCAGTTATGAAACTGCAGTTATGAAACAGAGTTCTGTTGTTAATAAAGGCAGGTGTGTTAACACGCACATTATGATCGGATTCATTGATTGTGTTACCATATAAACAGTACAATCCAATTATTTTTGTTCTTTAATCCGAATTCATTTCAATCTGATCGTGAAATTTTGCGCATGTAAATATTGCTAAAAACTTACCAAGGAGGCAAAGGTGGCGTGCATTGGAGAATTTAGAGGCCAAAACCTCTCTTGACCAAAATGAACACTAAATTCAGAATGCATCAGAGAAAGGATCAAACATTTACAATGAGACACAACTTTGGTTTTGAATGCCTTTCTATTTCATAGAACCCGTTAGTAGCAAGCTTTAGCACCAGTGCTGCTCTGGATTTGAAACAGATTTGGTGAAAAAAGTAACATAAAATGATGAAAAATGTTGCTGTATTAATGTCACGCCTGCTGTGGAGCCGTGACCTTGAATGCGGTAACACCTTCAGGCCATTTCCTTGCTCAGTCAAATTTGACTAGTTACCCATCTGTTTTCTCCTTTATTCTAAGGTTGGACCTTACCTTTGGACGTCTGACCTAAAAACTTTCTCCACTCCAATATAAACGCTGGTTATTCTGTGGCAACAGCTCAGGATCAGCCTCAGCGTTCATCTGTGCTTGAAGTGTCACAATTAAGGTAAAAGCAGAAAATACTGTGCTTGTTCGGGAAAAAATTTTAAATAATAAAACATAGAACAATAATAAACAGATAAACAACATGCAATCCAATAAAAAAAAACAACTGAATCTAAATGTGAGCAGTTAGTTTTATTCCAGCGCTTATTAGCATCACAGGAACCGCTGCCAAAATGTGTAATCATGTTTAATAAATTGCGGCAGACGAGGCTGCTGCAACGTATTAATGGCCTCTCATCATTACATTGTGATTTGTTTCTGGAAAGGGTCCAACCAGGGACACACTGCTGCTGAGCTGAAAATCTACATGAAACAAGCAGCCTTATCGCACATACTGTACAGTGTAATGCTACTTACCGCGGGCGGGAAATGTCATAGAAAACAGCAGATATTTCATAATGGTAAATATTAAAAATGTTAACAAAAAAAAAAAAAAATTTAGAATGAACAATATTTTTTTGTGTATGCACATCCAATAGTTTTAGCAGCATGGATTGAAGAATGGATTTAAAAGAACAGCAGAAGATTGGTAAAGCCAAGCTAAAGGGGACATAAACAAAGACTGAGCATTTGTGTTTAACAGCAAGCACTAAAATACACACGTTAATCTCTCTCTCCCTTTCACACACACACACAGACCCCCCCCCCCCCACACACACACACACACACACACCCACAGAAAGATTAATTGTATCCCTCATTCACTGTGAGGCAGCCTGCTGCTTATTAGGTTAGGCAGGGTTTTGCATATTGTATTTATTTAATTTCTTCATAAACTGCACCAAACAAAGGTCTAATTTCAATGGGCCACTTCTTGCCACACTTCTATGCAAACACTGAACTAAAGTTGTGATCTCTGTTAGTTAATAGGGCTGTTTCTTTAAAAGCCAGAATGTGAACCTGAACTTAAAATCAAAGGTGTTTTACTTCATTGGTCTTGGTGGAATTGCAACAAAAAAAATAAAACTGCAACTACAATTTTGCCTCTTTACCTCCTTAACTCTTCCACATTCTGTCAAGTTTGAACGACAAGCTTTTAGGGGTTCTTTATTTGAAAGACCAACACAGAGCAGGGCAAACTGGGAAGTGGAAGGAGAGTGATATGTGAAACATCAAGAAAAATCACCGATCTTTTTCCTGAACAATTTTGGTGGGCAATTGTATTCGCCCGCTATTTCTGCACTGCTCAGCGCTGATTTCTGTCACACGGATTTCTAATAAAACACAATGAAGTGTGCAGTTGTAATGTGACAAAATGTGAAATTAAGTTTGAGGGGTGGTGAATACTTTTTTGCAATTTAGGCGTATGTTACTTTAAATCTATTCAGATTGCATTTTAAGATCGTTGTACCGCTGTAAAAGTTTGATTTCAAATATTTTAACGTAAGACTGTGAAAGAAGACTTTCAAGCAGCATCAGAGGGATTTTCAGACGATGGAAAGCTTTCTAAGGGGTTGTAAAAAAATCCCTCTTTAAAAGTTTCTCCTCCCTGCTGAAGTTGAAAGTTTTGCAGAAGCAGAAGAAGAGATTTTCAGGTGATTGGGCCCCCAGCTGAGCTTGGGAAAAAAAAAACATTCTATATTTATAGAGCGCTATCACCGAGAACAGCACTAAGCTGCTCCAGATTGCAGAGTTTAGACATCAAAACCCCAAAGAAAGCTTTTCTTTGCGTCTCGCGTCTTTGTTGCGTGCTTATTGATACGTCCCTGTTTTCCATATGCATTTACCTTGAAGCCATGCTTGTGAGCACCGCATGGATGTTTGCTGACATGCAAACGCACATGCAGACACCAGGTGAGGGCAGAGAGGGTCGTCTGTGCAACATTTAATTGGACACCGTTTTTCCATTCATGCTCACATCCGGCTGCTAGAGAGCAACAGATGGTAGGCCCCGGCACCGTGGCCCATTTAGTCCAGTCGTGTTTGCTAGGAAGTAATTGTGTTCTAACCTGGAGAGAAACTGAGTATCGCAGTCATGCAGGCAAACACATTATAGTCACCTCGCTGGTCGGCGAACGACTCAATCTGCCTTGTGTCCAGATGGAGTTTGAAGAAAATACATCGGCCTGTGTTTCTGAATCGAAGTGATGGACTTAGGTGTGTGTGTGTGTGTGTCTGTGCTTCATCTCTTTAACAGCTGTCTGTCTTTTCCATCATACATCAGCCTGTCTTTTGCAGATTTGCAGCAGATGTCTCGGCGTTGAAAAACCGGGGATGCAGGATAAAAGCGTCCGTACAGTCACTAAGCAATTTGCCACAAATTACATTTTGATGCCAAACAGTGCTCTGTGGGGATGCAAATACATAGTGGAGATTAGTGTAATTTCAGTGTAAGCATTCATTAGCATGAGCATTAACAAAAGATCTTCCACGCTGATCTTTTCACAAATTAAGTCTGTTTCACATCTTGGTTTGAGAGTCGCTGTTTGTATAAAGCGTTTGTGAATGAAGTGTTCACTCACTGTCAGGCTGGGCTCCGCTTGCCAACTGAGGCATCAGTAAATCCCCCTGCAATCTTTGTTTTGGCTAGTGCGAGGGAGAACGTGATTACTCGGAGTGCTTTGGGAAGTTAATGTTCATGGTCTGCACAGCAGGATTTGAGGATAGATGACAGAGGAAGTGCCTCGGGGTGAGCGCCTCTTCCCTGCCATCTCGCCAGTGAAGCTTCTGACGACACGTTTACCCCGACAGATGGCTCCAGCGCTCACACAGAGACGCCGTTGGCCCTATGGGGAACTATGTCGCACGGTGAAAAACTAGCAAGCGCGCGATAATGGAGAGTTCGCTACAATGATCTTAGGAAGGTCTAAGGTGTTGAAATTGTTTAGTTAGTTATGTTTATTTATCGTTGTCGTTTTTTGTTTCCCCCAAAACAGAGACAGAAAAATTTGCTGTATTTGAAACCATTTTTTAAGCTTGATCGGTCCATACCTGTATGTGACCAACCAGTCGGAAAATCCAAATTCAGATCAGCGAACACACCATAAAGAAGACCTACTGTCATGGGATGTTTGATAATTTGTTAATCTGTCTCGCCTGCATTGAGCATTTTTTCCATTGATTCCCTGTTGTATTTAAAGCCGGGCGTACACTGTACGAGTTTTTGCCCTTTTCCGGCCGATTTTTCAGTCGTGCGAGAATTTTTTGGATCGGTTTCAGCTTGATCGTGCGTCCTACGTCGTGTAGCATACAGGGGGTAACTAGTATGGAGGACCAATCCTGCCATAATTAAAAATACACACAGAAATAAATGAAGGACTTAATAATATAAAATGGCTTAAGAAAAGTGTCTAATAATATTAATTTGTGTGCCATTTAATGTGACAAAATAATAAAAATAAGATATTTCTTCAACAATTCATCAATTATTCATCAAAAAATATATATTTTAACTTACACTTTTATTTTTACTTTTCTTCTTGCTTTTATGCTGACTTATTTTTAACCCTTGTATTTCTGAAACAATCATTTATTTCTGCCTCTAACATTTCTAGCTGTTTTTTTACCCAAAGGATTTACACCTGCCCTTTTATTTCCTTTTCCCCTTTTTCCACTTCGTGTATTTCTAGTTCTTGTATTTAAAGCAACATTTTTAAAGCATGTTTTTACTCCACCATAAATATTTCTTTCTATTTTATTTTAAACTTATATTTCTGAAACATGTATTTATTTCTGCCTCTAACTTTTCTAGCTGTTTTTTTACCCAAAGGATTTACGCCTGCCCTTTTATTTCCTTTTCCCCTTTTTCCACTTTGTGTATTTCTACTTCTTGTTTTTAAAGCAACATTTCTAAAGCATGTTTTTACTCCACCATAAATATTTCTTTCTAATTTATTTTAAACTTATATTTCTGAAACAATCATTTATTTCTGCCTCTAACTTTTCTAACTGTTTTTTTACCAACCCAATTTTTGCCTGCCCTTTTTATTTCCTTCTCCCTTTTTTCCACTTCTTGTATTTCTACTTGGTGTTTTTTTACTTCCTCTTTTTCCACTTTGTTTATTTCTACTTTGCGTTTTACTTCCTCTTTTTCCACTTTGTGTATTTCTACTTCGTGTTTTTTTACTTCTTCTTTTTCCACTTTGTGTATTTCCACTTCATGTATTTCTACTTGGTGTTTTTTTACCTCCTCTTTTTCCACTTCGTGTATTTCTGCTTCGTGTTTTATTACTTCCTCTTTTTCCACTTGGTCTGACTGCAGCTGTTAATGTTAATACGATGGCAGGGAGGGAGGGGGGAGAGGGGGGCGGTGTCACCGGCAAAGCTTCACAACTATTGGCTAAGGCCTGCCTCCCCGGAAACGAGCCTGCATCAGCTGGCCGCTTTCCCAGAATGCACCGCGGCCGCAGCTTGCTTATGGACAGCGCTAACAGAGATCACAGTGGTAAGTTAAAAATTACCTTTTCTGCTGCTGTTGTTCTTTAAAAGTACGTTTGAGGCAACAACATTATACTTTTAAGCTTCCCTATATGGCCTGTTTACAGAGTTAGTGTGTAATTTAAAAAGAACAAGTCCGACATGAGTGGACCACAGTGATCCGCAGATTCATTCGGGAGCGTCAGAAAGCTATGGTGCGTTCAGGAGCATGGGACATTTCATATTTACAAGGAAAGAGGCATAAAACGGAACAGAACTTCACTCATACAATATTGTGTCTATCCAGAAACAGTGTGGGCTTTCTTACAATACTGAATGCTCTATAATTGTATTTCGGTTATTTTTTGATTATGCACACCTGCTAGCTTTTTATTCTGAAACTTCTAATGTCCCATGCTCCTGAATGCACCATATCTTTCTGAATGCGCTGTGCTGTGTAGATAGATTCACGTCTGATCTTCCGCTTAAGACAAAGCTTTGCAGTTTCAAAACTCACGTCGGCTCTCACGGTTTACTGTTGTGTGAATGACAAGAGACCACAACAAATAAATCAGCCATTCCTTTAGGGAACGCAAAAGTATTCTGAGGTAACGCAAAAAAATATATATTTTCCCCATGTCCCCTAAAGGGCTCTGTATACACTTCCCTCGGCCTTGTCGTGTGTCAAGTGCTGCTGGTTGTGATGCCGTTTTTTGTTTTAATTCGGCAAAACGTTCATTTGTTTTGTGTTTATCTCACTGACTTGAGTTGCTTTGCTAGCCCAACTGTGCCAACTGGTAGTCATTTTAAGATTAACATGCCTATTTCCTACTTTTATCTTAAAAAAAAACATTGAGGATGGTATTGAACAAGTGATAAGGTTGAAATTGTGACCATTTCTCTATAACTCATGGGAAAACGAAAACACAATTTTAACATAACATTGCAGGGTTAGGGTACTTTGTTGTACCTACTGACCACAGCATTGATCATTAAGATAGGAAAAGTCATTTCTATGTCTGCCCACTTTTACAGTGATTAATCTATAAATTATGTGCAGTTAGTTCAGTTCATTCTCTTAGTGAAATGGCAAAATTAATCAATACATCTTACAATGAGAATCTGTACATTATAAAAACACCAGAGAAGAGAAGCCATTTGTTACATTTGCTATACTTGACTAGTTTTACAGGACTATACATTTTACTTTTTCTTTCTTGAGAACTATATTAATTTACATGTTAACCAGGTATAGTTTTATGATATGAAAAGGTGAGAAATTAAAAACCAATTATGGTAACATTTGGCATTTTTTATTTACAGGAAGAAACACCAACAAAACATGTGAGGATAAGGAGAGTGCTGGTGACCCTCTTCTGGCTGGCGGCGGTGCATCCTATAGGGAAACAGCCGACATCTTTGTGATGCCCTTGTGTGCCAGGTGGTGCACAGAGTCATGAACTCCTTGATGGGGATCATTAAAAAAAATTTTCTTCCCAAAAAGACAAGATTTGGAGGGAGTGGGTGCTGGTTTTGCCCGCCTTTCCGGGATCGAGGCGCTCAAAGGAGCAGTTGGTGCCATTGATGGGTGACGTGCGAATTGTTCCACCTGCAGAGCCACAAAATAAATGTTATTTAAACAGAAAACTCTTCCCTTCAATCATCCTGCAGGGTGTGTGTGACGCACGGGAAAAGATTTTGAATGTTTACATCGACAATGTAGGCTTTGTCCATCACTCACTGGCACTGTGGCGCTCTCCGTTCTATAAAAATGCTTTATACCCACCTAAGGGATTTTTTTTCTACACTGCAATGGTGCGTTCCCATGCCTCCTGGACCCAATCACCTCCCTGACGCCCTATCGCCCGCCAGTTGCCATTAAGATCTCTTACCTTCTTGTCCTTAAATAGAGCCAACAATGACACAAAATTGATACATAGATTATATTAATTGGATAGAACATTAAGACATATCAGCATATTACCTAAATTACAAGTTATTTTATATTTGGTACAGGTCTAGTGGAGGCACGCTACTACAGGCACCACGCCAAAGCAAGAAACATCATTGAGCGTGTCTTTGGTGCTATAAAGACACGATGGCGTTCCATTTTCTTAATGGCGCTGGAGGTCCGCCCGACATTTGCCCCAAAAGTAATCGCCGCCTGCTGCATCCTCCACAATATTAGTATAGAGGCAGGGGACCAGCTTGACGTGGAGGAGGAGGTTTACCCAGAAGAGGACGGCCATCCGGCGGCTGAAGACAACAAGCTGTCTGGAAGCTGCCTCTGAGCCAGACTGGCAGCCCGGCAGAGCTGGCTGCATGTTTAAGTGAACAAGCCTACATGTGACCTAACCTAGATCAGTTGTAGTTATGTACACATGCTGCTTAATTTCATTTTTTTTCCACTACCTGTAAAACAAATTAAATCAGTAAATGAATTTCCATTCCTGTTATTTATCAATTGTATGTTTGTGGGTGTTCTCTTTGTCCATGGTGTTTATAAAAGTTAATTATTTGTTTTATATCTTATGTTAATTGTTCTGAACATGTTACATCTTGACTCTGTTCCAAAGTAAAATCATTTGTATAAAATAAATGTGTTTTTACACTGTTACAATTGTTTTCTTTCCCCTCTCAATTCTCTGTGTCCTTGCTCAAAAGAAACTCACTTAGATAAGAAAAACATTTATAGATTTTATTTAAAACTTGTCAAGTTTTTCTAAAAGGGACAAATATTTATTGGCCCTTTTGGTAGCCAAAATCTCACAAAATCACTAGTTGAATAGAAAACAAGTTTAGTGTCACAAGAGCTGAACATAAACATTTAGGCAGACATAAATAAAAATTACTTACTGCCATTCGGTTTTGGAGGAGTTCCTCCTGCCTGTAAATAGGCCCTCATTGGGAATACGCCAGTTGATGAGGGCCAGGGTTCCTTCTGTGGTCCCTGTTTAAAATATAAATGTCAATTATGTAATACTTCATAATAAAAGATGAACAGACAACAGAACCCACGTTAAACCTAAAAGCTAGGCAATATTACGACTGCTTCTGCTATGTGTAACTAACATGACACTCGCAGACCGAACATATTTTGTAACCTATATAATAGCTGATAACTAACTGCTTCTGCTTATGCGTTTTGTCCTTAATGCTGCTGTCGTCCTTGGGAGACATTTATAATTTAGTCCAGCAAGTATTGAGTTAATAAAGCAACTCAAGTCAGTGAGATAAACACAAAACAAATGAACGTTTTGCCGAATTAAAACAAAAAACGGCATCACAACCAGCAGCACTTGACACACGACAAGGCCGAGGGAAGTGTATACAGAGCCCTTTAGGGGACATGGGGAAAATATATATTTTTTTGCGTTACCTCAGAATACTTTTGCGTTCCCTAAAGGAATGGCTGATTTATTTGTTGTGGTCTCTTGTCATTCACACAACAGTAAACCGTGAGAGCCGACGTGAGTTTTGAAACTGCAAAGCTTTGTCTTAAGCGGAAGATCAGACGTGAATCTATCTACACAGCACAGCGCATTCAGAAAGATATGGTGCATTCAGGAGCATGGGACATTAGAAGTTTCAGAATAAAAAGCTAGCAGGTGTGCATAATCAAAAAATAACCGAAATACAATTATAGAGCATTCAGTATTGTAAGAAAGCCCACACTGTTTCTGGATAGACACAATATTGTATGAGTGAAGTTCTGTTCCGTTTTATGCCTCTTTCCTTGTAAATATGAAATGTCCCATGCTCCTGAACGCACCATAGCTTTCTGACGCTCCCGAATGAATCTGCGGATCACTGTGGTCCACTCATGTCGGACTTGTTCTTTTTAAATTACACACTAACTCTGTAAACAGGCCATATAGGGAAGCTTAAAAGTATAATGTTGTTGCCTCAAACGTACTTTTAAAGAACAACAGCAGCAGAAAAGGTAATTTTTAACTTACCACTGTGATCTCTGTTAGCGCTGTCCATAAGCAAGCTGCGGCCGCGGTGCATTCTGGGAAAGCGGCCAGCTGATGCAGGCTCGTTTCCGGGGAGGCAGGCCTTAGCCAATAGTTGTGAAGCTTTGCCGGTGACACCGCCCCCCTCTCCCCCCTCCCTCCCTGCCATCGTATTAACATTAACAGCTGCAGTCAGACCAAGTGGAAAAAGAGGAAGTAATAAAACACGAAGCAGAAATACACGAAGTGGAAAAAGAGGAGGTAAAAAAACACCAAGTAGAAATACATGAAGTGGAAATACACAAAGTGGAAAAAGAAGAAGTAAAAAAACACGAAGTAGAAATACACAAAGTGGAAAAAGAGGAAGTAAAACGCAAAGTAGAAATAAACAAAGTGGAAAAAGAGGAAGTAAAAAAACACCAAGTAGAAATACAAGAAGTGGAAAAAAGGGAGAAGGAAATAAAAAGGGCAGGCAAAAATTGGGTTGGTAAAAAAACAGTTAGAAAAGTTAGAGGCAGAAATAAATGATTGTTTCAGAAATATAAGTTTAAAATAAATTAGAAAGAAATATTTATGGTGGAGTAAAAACATGCTTTAGAAATGTTGCTTTAAAAACAAGAAGTAGAAATACACAAAGTGGAAAAAGGGGAAAAGGAAATAAAAGGGCAGGCGTAAATCCTTTGGGTAAAAAAACAGCTAGAAAAGTTAGAGGCAGAAATAAATACATGTTTCAGAAATATAAGTTTAAAATAAAATAGAAAGAAATATTTATGGTGGAGTAAAAACATGCTTTAAAAATGTTGCTTTAAATACAAGAACTAGAAATACACGAAGTGGAAAAAGGGGAAAAGGAAATAAAAGGGCAGGTGTAAATCCTTTGGGTAAAAAAACAGCTAGAAATGTTAGAGGCAGAAATAAATGATTGTTTCAGAAATACAAGGGTTAAAAATAAGTCAGCATAAAAGCAAGAAGAAAAGTAAAAATAAAAGTGTAAGTTAAAATATATATTTTTTGATGAATAATTGATGAATTGTTGAAGAAATATCTTATTTTTATTATTTTGTCACATTAAATGGCACACAAATTAATATTATTAGACACTTTTCTTAAGCCATTTTATATTATTAAGTCCTTCATTTATTTCTGTGTGTATTTTTAATTATGGCAGGATTGGTCCTCCATAAACTAGGGGCTATTCGCCTCTCACTACCACCTCCCGTGGTGGCGGTGTTTGAAATTCAGTCGGCCCTCGTATGTGATCGTGAGCAATCGTGAGCAAGTCCTGCTGTTGAAGCAGAGCTACGAGCCGACTTCCCCCAAACTTGCGCACGTGCAAACAAGGTGATTCTTCTTCGTCTTCTCAAACGAAAACATAGGAGTGGAGTGAAGCGTGACGGCGGTACGTGCGACGTGGAGTCAAACAACGGAGGAGCAACTTGTAGAACGCATTTTGTTCTAGTGAGCCTCATATTTAACAGTGAGCATAGACACTTCAATTTCTTTTTCTACTGTTGACATTTGGCTTCCGGGTAGACGAGTCCGAGTAGCGCCATCTCTCTACGGGGCTGAGACCGACGTGTGGTTTTTGAACGCACAGTGTGAGCAGTCAGGTCGCATCAGAGCGTCGGGCCGCACAGTGTAAGAACAGATATCGCGAGCGGTGAACTTTTAAATCCTGCAGTTTCGTCGCACAGTTTGAGCTGTATATGAGTACAACAATTAAAAATATCGTACAGTGTATGCCCGGCTTAAGTTCCGAGTTTTTTTTCCGCATCGTCCTGTTTCTGTGCCCCTTTTTTCGTGCTCTGGTTTTGGTCCCCTTTGTGCATTCAGAAAGTTATCTCCATTAAATATTATCATAATCAGCATGCACCTGTCTGCTGTCTGGTTGCCGCTTTAGTCCTTCTCCGCAAATCATGACACCTACCAAGTTAAGCTGACAAAAACCCCATTCAGTGTGGAAGTTGGTACTGAGGGAAGAGAATACAAAGTAGCTGTTTTCAGTCTCGGTGGGTTGGGAAGTGAAATAAAGTGAGAGGAAGCACAAAGACGTAAGGAGCGATTTAAAATATCTGTGGTCCATTCAGGCTGCAAGAGAGCGGAAGAAAACAAGACATTCAAATAAAAATCAAATGATGCATTACCTTTTTTTTTTTTTTGCAATAGTTCAATAATTTTTGTTTGAATAGCAGGATAAAATTGTGATTTTTCCAACACAGACTATCACCAAAATAAAAAAAAAGTATTTAAAAAGTGTGCTGGACAAGTCGACCAGTGTTTCTTTGTAATTGGACTTCCATTTGCAACTCCAGCACCCTATGCTAGAATAAGATGTTAAACACAAAATGCTCTAAATGCCAACGCTGAAATCATTTTATGTTTGTTTTAAAATAATAGCAAAGCTTGTTTCACAGGGACTCTGCTCTTAAAATGGCGACGGTCCGCCTCTGCTCCTATTACAATTAATGATTACTCACAGCAGGAAGGCTGGAGAAAATATTTCTAAGCTCTTACAGCTTTTTGTGTTACATTTCATAGTAAAGTGAACAGATATAGTAAAAAGAGATACCTGTTTGTACCAAGGTTTTTTGATTGATGTTTTGCTTCCTTATTGTGTCATAGTAAATGTTCTAATAAACCTGTTTTTTTAACATGTATAATTGATCCAATATTAGCGCCTGATAAATATATTTATAACATTAATACCCAAGAACTAATGAAGGGCGTGCTTTCTTTTTACCATGTCTGCTTTTGCATCAAATGTCCAGGATATTGAACTGGATTATAGATTTCCTTGTAAAAAGCAAATATCTTTAATATCCAATTTATGTCAATAAGTAAACTTCTTATGCTTTCATGAGGAATGAATCCTAAATGAGTCCCAAATCCTTCCTTCAATTTTATTCTACTATTTTTTTATCTAGTGTTTAACTAAGGAGAGAAGAAAAATAAAGAACTGGAGATTAGATTTACATCAATTCTTTTTTAGATGTATTATTCTTAATTTTAGAGATCTCTGTAGCTTTCTCCAACGGCCGTGTACAGACTGAGCAAAATGAACGAACAACGTTTTCACGGTTGTGGGTTTAAAAAAGAGCCATAGAATCAAACTGTATGTTTATTTCCTGTGCTTTTATTCGCTCGGTGTTGTTAAATTGACTTTTAAGATATTTTTCTCTGTCCGTTGCAGTGCAAATAACGTCTGTATTTGTCTGTGAGACCAACAGAAGTCAGACAAGGTGATAGTTTTCATGCTACCCCGCAGGTGTATGCGTGTGGAAAAAAATGACTGGATGACCAGAGAGCTGCGTGAGCTGAATGTCACACCCATCAAAGTGCACAGGTAATGATGCAGTGGCATTGCTACAAGCCGATAACCTGGATGTCCACTTACCTGCCCTCACACGTACGCACGCAAACACACACACACACACGCACACACGCACACACACAGGTACTCACTGTGTCCCTCGGGCTGCCTTTCACACTAACATCTTTTTGCAGGACCCAGTCGAGCGTGCTGGTGTGACTCGACTCTCCGGCTTTACCGATGAAGGAAACTGCCGCAGAGAGAGAGAGAGGGAAGAGTGGTGATGGTGGTGTTAAAGGTTAAGGGTCGCACATGCAGAGGCATTGGCACTGTAAAAATTGTTCGGTGGCATTTATGTTTCCTTTGACACATGCACTGTAGAGTTTAGGATCTGCCTGAATATTTTACATCTTGAAGTTATTAAAAAACTATTTTGAAACAAATAACTACTCTGTCATCCTGTGACAGCAATAATTTACAGGTTACATATTTTTGTTATAATAAAATAAGTATGGATTTCTTTGTAAGTGACATTAAAAGGCATATTTTATGAAGTAAAAACAACTCAGTTCATCAATCCATATCAAGATTCTGATAAGTTACAATTTCATGACCACAAACATTGTTATCGTTTGATCCTAAAGGAGAATGTCTAGTTTTGAGTTTGTGCCCTTTAGCTCCAACACATTTGGCTTATGAAGGCGTACAATGATCCTGTGTACACTACGAAGTCCACCTCTGAATGGAAAAACCAAAAAACAAGGTTTTGGAGTGGCCTAGTCAAAGTTCAGACTTAAACCTAATTTAAAAATGACTGTGATACTGCATGATCTTCAACAGATAATTCATGCTCAGAAACATCCAGTAATAACAACTGCTATGCAAAGAAAAGTGGGACAAGTTTCCTCCTCGGTGATGTCCAAAACTTCTTTATCAATAATGCGAATAGTTTAGGGCAGTTGGTGCTAGTGCTGGACGATAATTCAATATCAGTATATATCGATTGATAGACGTATATCGATGATAGGAGAAAAAGGGTCAATAAAAAGTTAAATAGAATAAAAGTTTTCCTTCCTTGTGCATTCTAGCCATGAAGGTTAATACTATAGTCATTACATCCTCCCAACCAATCACAAACGCAGACCCCGGAACGCTCCGTCACCAAGCTCCGCCCCCTTCAGAGAGTTCAGAAATCTCGCATTTTTTCTTTTTCTTTTTTAAAAACTTGCAGTTTTGGTAAAAAACTGGTTGAATAAAGGGTTGAGTTTGAATTCAGTGTTTGTCTGTTCTGTATCTAAAAAAAGGTCGCTAAGCAACAGCAAACAATGGCCAGGGCTGCACTTAAAATACATGTTTTGAATTTGTGATAATTATCAATATCGATCAATATGATTTCTGTTTTATCGATATACGTTTTTTCTATTTCGTCCAGCCCTAGTTGGTGCTGCCAAGATTGTCAAGACGAGGAATTAGATTTAGGGGCAATCACTTTGTTCTATTGGGCCAAGTTGGTTTCGGTAGCCTTGTCACTTAATAATTGACCCTCCGTTGGAGAGTCACCTACTACTCCTGTGAGTTTTTTAGAACTTTATTCCGATCAACACACAATAGGAATGATGAACAATAAACGACTGGCACAACAGTATTTTTTTCCCCCTTACGTAAGAACATCAGTGACATACTGTACATGTGTATTTGCACATATTTTACCACATACAAAGGGTGAAATCACTGACAACTGCCCCGGAGAGTAAATGTCAGAGTCCGGAAAGAAAGGAACTATTAATCTTGCGTTTTTCACAAAGGCACACAGTGGTGAGAAGGAAAAAGAAAGGAGACCTGTGTACCGCAGCGAGTGGACGTTCACCGTGAAATGACTGGATTCGGCTGGCAACAATTATTCTCCTCTGCCCTCTCACTGTGCTCAGCTATCACAGAAGGGTCAGTGGCAGCTGTAATTATTATACCTCGACCCTTTGTTCTCAGTGCTACTTTGGATCATTATTGTTGCTTTCTGCAGAGGAATTGTTCACATCTCAATGGTTAGCTGCCAGCGGGGTGGCATTACCTTATACGTTACTTTGCATGTGAGTAGTGCCGTAAAAGATGTATTATGCTTCAGCGGTTCTGTAAGCTGCATTATGCAGTGAGGACTTTTTTTTTTTTGAACAACTCAGTTTAATAAAATGTATTTCATTGGATGTAACTGACTCTTTATATATAGAGGGTTGATAATGTAAACAATTTGAGGTGTTTTAGTACCATTTCTAGTCACCAATCACGAAACACATGACGCGTTCTTATTACTGTGTTCAAATTCAAGTTCTGTTAGTTTTTTTTTTTTTCAGTCCTTCCTGTAGTGTGACAAAATGAGCCTTGGAATTGGTTAATCGGGCTGAAAACATTGCTCATTAAGGTAAACAAGATTGTACTTTCTCCTATCTCCCATATGACTCTGCCCCTAACCAAATTAAGGCAACCATTTGCATAAGCGAGATGGATGAGACAGGAGGAAAATACTTTCTCTCTGGAAAGTAAGTGCACTGTGAGATAGAGTGCGGGAATCTCAGATGCGATGTCGCGGCCCATTAGACAGGCCATGCTTCATCATTTTTTAATACAATGGATTCCTGTAATAAGTTTTAAGTGTTCATAGCTTTAGAAAAAAAACAGATTCTGAATTATTGAAAACGGGCAGTTTCTGACTGTAAGATGAAAATGTGTTTTCTGTTCAGATTCTTTATTTCAATCCCACTGAAAACACCTGAAGCACTTTCTGTTCTTTGAAAAATTGCATTTCCTATTCCTGCACTTGAAATGTGGTAAATGTTTGCAAAAAAAAAAGGTCTCTTAGTTTAGATTCACGATCAGTCCCACTGCACCAACAGTACAACAGTTTGCTGTTAAAATCCTACCTCGCAATTAAAAAAACAAACAGGATTCAGAAACATTTCTTTATCTGAGGTCAGTCTAATTTCTAAAGAAAAAAAATTAATGAGTTATTTTCAGACCAGGAAGGGTCCCATTGTGGTAGTCTAGCAGGCAAAGTCTGCCTCATTCGAGTGGGAGACCCAGGTTTGAATCCCAGTTGCATTAGGAAGGTTGAAAATCTGGTGTGAAAATTCTTCTAAGCCTTTGCGCAAGTTGTAATGACTTGCTGTTGTGACGCCAGAATCAGTGAGCGGCTGAAAGGACTCTCTCTCATTTGCAGGTCCGTGAAGACAGCTATGCTTCGTAACATACAGGGACCAGAGAAACATGTGCAGCCATTCATGCATCACTCTTAGGTCACGTTGTTCCATTAAAGTTCTGAAGACAGGTTATGCAAAATGATATAGTCCCCTTGAGCTTGTTCATATTTTGTCATGTTTTAATTGAAAATCTTAATGCAGTGGAATTTTGTGTGATAGGCCAACACAGAGTAGCTGGCATACAGTGTAAAACAGAAACAAAATTTTACAATCTCTAATGTCTGCATCTTGTCATTCCTCGTCAGGCAGCAAGACGGTGCCAGATTACTGAAAGCCTAGTGAGTAGATGTTCAGTGGTTTTTCATACCTGTCACTACGTCTTGAGCCCCCACATTGTTCACAGATTTCCCTGTCTAGCCCAGCTCTTGTCGGACATCTGCCGGAGCTTCTGTCTTCTGGACCACAACCTGATTTTCCGTCATGACCAGGGGCCTCGTCCAGCCCATCGGATCTGTATGCCTTCCTCAGCCCTGACTATCTGTGCATGACCCAAGCCTGTTTCTTGGACTTCTGTTATACATCAGCCCTCTTGCTTTTCACCTTCTGCTGTTAGTAATCAGCTCTTTATTGCCAAGATAACTGTATGCCCTGGCTGTATGTTTATCATCAACTGGAAGGAGAACCTCCACCCCACCCTCTTAAGTCTTTTGTAACCTATGACAGGCTTTCTTTGAGAATTGTCCTGTATTCAGCACCACGGTGCTACCATCATGTTTTCGGTGTATTCAGTGTGGTTTGAAGTGTTACTTATATGATGCACAGGTTTGTTGGTGTAGGCTGAAAGGTTACATTTTGTTCTCATCAGACCAGGGCAACGTCTTTGACATGATAGTGTTCCTTACACATCCTGTGGCAAACTTTAAGCGGGACTACTAAAAAACAGGGGTTCTTTTTGTGACTCTCCCATAAAGTTGAATGGGAGTCTAACCCTTTGCAATACCTTGTACTTTGCTATCATTAACGTATGACTCTTTGGATATATTATTCTGACTTTGCCTTATTTAATTCAAAGAGTTACGCAGGGAAATGACACATACAAAATTGTTAAAGAAAAAGTAAATTCTCACGGTATTTTGTTTCTTGTGACTTTTGATATATCTGCTGTGTGTTTGGCGTCACCCTAAAAATATGAGGTTTTTATTGCTGCTTTTGAAACAGACAGTTTGTGCAGCTACAAAAATCATTGCTAGGTTTGTCACGATAGACCCCAGTGGGTATGTACAGATAACAACATTTATGTCATGCAGACTGCACTTTAAAAAAAAAACGACAGTAGAATAGACTGGTAAGTCAGCATGCATTCACTATGAGAAGATACCAAACTGCCTTCTGCATGCATTACAACCATATTGCTACTGGCACATTACATCATGACTTGTCCTACTGTCTCTGCAAATAATGCTTACAATAACATATACCCACGGATTCGTTTGGCCCTCAGTTGTTCTCTGTGATGCCTTCTAGTATCGGAGCTGCCCGCCTCACAGTAAGGTTTGTTTGTGTTCTAAAACAGCATCTCAATTTATGACAATCAGGAACCACGTATAGGCCAAGCAGCCTGGGGTGCTCTGTGTGTGTGCTCTTACCCTGTGGTGAAATTGCTGTCAACACTTTCCTCCACCTTTCAGCACTGACATAATTTAGCATTCTGTCTGGCTCTGTCCACTCTGAACCAGTGCCTCCTACTGAGAAAACTCCAAACAACATTCACAACTCCAGGTTTACGGTCTTTAGATCTCCAGTGAGAAAATTGTTGTGGTTTTTCTCTACATTGTGCCGGTCTTTCTGCCGCATGCTGTCTTTCATTTTATCTCTCACAACTAGTTGGCTTAACTGCATAAAACCAGTTGTCCAAGGGAACTGGGTTTCCAGCGAATTCAAACAAATTAAAGGTGAACTGGCCATGTACTATAAAGTCCAAATCTGATGTTCCTGCATATGGAAGGATGTAGATTTCTATAGATATCTTTATATATTCTGTTGTTTCTTTGCTATGTGTGAATGTCATTATAACCCCCCACTAGCCATTCATGAAAATGATAACTCTTATAGAAACTGGTTAATCTTAGGAGGTGACTGGAGTTTTCTAATATCACCCTTTGCAGAATCTCTACCTCCATTACTATCTTCCTCACTATGCATGGACCTGCTTCCTTGGACATTTTTGGTGAATTGCTGTTATGGTACAGTGTTAAATTATGCTGCTGTATCTTCAAATTAATTTTCCACATCTATACCCTAGAGGCAGGCCATGCATAAGCCATTTTTTTAGCTGGGTAAAAGAGCATATAAAAAAGATTCACTCTGACAAATGAAATCTATCACAATAATGTTCGGTGATTATTCCTCAGAGAAATAAAACAAGTGGAAACAGCAGAATAATTTCCTATTATAAATAAAAAAACAAATATCTAATATACAATAAAAATATATCACAAAACTGTAATCTGTTTGATGTATAGAAATAAATGCGAGGGGCCGTTACCAATTACACTTAGCAAGCATATAAATATTATATAAAAAAACAAAAAAGTAGCGTATGTACTTTTTGCACAATATGGACATTGGACTGCACATGGCTAAATGCCGGGAAACTTAGAGAAAAAAATAACACAATTCCCTTCCATATCATAGTGCAGTAAATCTAGAGCCCCTTTGATTGTTGTCTCTACTCCTTTAACCAGCGGCTTTTATTTTTGTCGTTTTTTTTCTCTGTTAAAATTGGTCCACAAATCCATTGTTCTTTCTCATGGTCCACGTTTATTTACTCTGAACTCATGTTTAAACATGTTTAATCTCGAGAGATTTTGCAAGATTTCCCGTCTGACATCTGAATGATCCAGAGTGAAATCTGTGTGTGTGTGTGTGGTGTGTTGTGCTCAGGGTTGCCAACTGTCCCTTGAAAAAAGGAACTGTCCCATATTTAGAAGCAAAGTATGTGTCAAATGTTTACAAAATAATTTCACACACCGCAGAATAGCCAACAGTGGCCCTGTATCTTTCTGCATAGAGTTTGCATGTTCTCCCTGTGCATGCCTGGGTTCTCTCCGGGTACTTCCGGCTTCCTCCCACAGTCCAAAAAACATGACTGTTAGATTAATTGGTCTCTCTAATTTCTCCTTAGGTGTGATTGTGTGCAAAATAGTTGTTTGTCCTGTTTGTCTCTGTGTTAACCTGCAATAGACTGGTGACCTGTCCAGGGTGTACCCCACCTCTCACCCATTGAAAGCTGGAGATATACACCAGCACCCCTCATGACCCCACAAGGGATAGACGTGTTAGAAGATGGATGGATGGAAGAAAAGCCAACAAAGATTTACCGTGTCAGTATGGGCGGAAAACAAGAAGTGTCCCGTTTTTATTGGGAGTTGGGAACCCTAATTGTGGTTGCAGTTTGACCGGACGCCACACCATGTGCGAGTATTATAATTGTTATGTGTGGGGTCTCTCACATTCAGAAAATCGGCCAACAATTTTAAGATATTGTTGCATGAACAAATCATAAGTTAGCACTGTTGTCTAGGAGACTGTTGATGGACAGAGTTAAAAACCAGGAGGACTCGCAGGAATAATTAATAAAATAGGATTTTTACTTCAATCAAAAAAAGCAGGAAAAATTGAACGTGCAGCTAAAAAAAAGAGGTCAAACAAAGCAAACTACAGCAGCAAAAATAACTTAAACCAACTGTCTGCACAAATAAAAACATAACTGACCTGACAAAGAAATTACACACGAGAGTTTATATGAAGGCTGATCAGACCATTAAAACACAATAGGGGTTACTAAACAATACAACAACAAAATACAAGAAATCACACAGTACAGCTAGGTTTGTTGAAAGAATAAACTCCAAGAAAGAAAACAAAAATGCTAAACTTGAGCTACAAATCTTTAGCTCAATACAAAAAAATATTTGAACATAAAAACATGTAAATTCCCCGTCTCCAGCAGGAGCCCTGACCACCATCTTTTGTCTGGGAAAACTCCCAGAGGTTAATAAATGTCCATGATTACAAATGGAGCAAATACACTCAAACCAATCAATGAGCTTATAGTACAACTTAAAATGAGTCATTGTAAATGTACAAACAATAAATGAAGGTGCCTTAGAGTTACACATTTCGTTGTAGTGTGGTCATGGGTTTTGCCATCTCACAGAAAATGGCTCATGGTATTGAATCATGTCCTACCTGTCTCTGGGTACTCTGGCTGCCTCCCACAGTTCAGAAACATGTTTTTTAGATTAACCGGTTGCTCTAAATTACTCTTAGGCAGAAGTGTGTGTGTGTATGTACTGTGTGTTTCTTTGTTGGCCTGTGACAGACTACTTGGCTGTACCCCACGTCTTGCCCAATAACTGCTGAAGATAGGCATCAGCTCCCCGTGAAAAAGCACGGATAAGATGTAGATGCATATATTGGCACATTTATACTTTGTCACATATGAATGAGCAGCTTCTTGAAGCTGTACATCACTTTGCAATGCGATATTTTAAAAGCTGCTGTCAGTAACTCTGAATTAAGGGTAAGGGGGACATGGTGAACAGATAACAGACAAGCAAATGTGATTTGGGCTTAACAACAAGACATGAACCATTAATATGCTGATGACTTTGTATAGGCAACCTGTATGATTTCGTGGCTTTGACGTGTGTGAGGGTAAAGCGCAACATTGATTCAGACCATTAGTGGGATAATGTAGACAGCTGTCAAGGAGACTAGGATGGATAGATAAAGGATGAGCAGGAGAGAGCGATCCTCATTTTGCGTAACACCCCAGCCCCCTCCTTTGGAGACTGAGAAAGTGTTGTCATGAATAAAGCATTAGGTCTTAATTTATGACCAAACTTTAAATAGTGCTGAAGCACGCAGTGCAGCCATATGAAAATCCATGTTGTTGCATTATATGCTTAGCTGTTAAGCTTTAAAGCCCATTTGAGGACATGTAATTAAACAACTTGTTCTATTTATTGCTGAAAACATTTTTTTGGGGGGTGGGGGAGGGGAGTTTGAGAATTATAAATACATATTGATTTATCTGGATAAAACATTGTCTAACAAATTAAATTATAGGAGCCCTTGCTCACAAACAGCATCGAGACTTAAAGTCAATAATCTTGACTTAAAGTTAAAATCTTCAAGTCATGATCTTAAAAAAAAATTTCCAGATGACAATTTAGCTCTCCCTTCCGCAAGAGTTTTTTTAAAAAAAATTATTTAACTTGTCAGTTTATGGTAACTTTTATTACTGGGGGCCTTGGAGCATGGAGAAACTAAGATGTGATATGTGGAGCGTGAAAAACAACAACAGGGAGCTGATTGCAGTCTGTACAGCCTACCTTCACCCTTCTTCAGCTCCTCTCCTCCATGGTAATGAGGCGATGAATGGCAGCATGTCTACGGGGAAGGCAGACGCAGGCATGCAGCTGGAGACTCCTACGCATGAGGCATAGGAATACATCTCCATCTATCTGTTCGGATCACCTTAGGGCTGCAGTGTACATGGCAAAAGGGGTGGATGAAGTTATGCTACATTAGTGGAAGTTCTTGTCTCCACCGTTCAAATAATAGAGATAAACTGTCTTTTTTTTTTGAATACTGAAGCTGTGTGATTTATGTTTCGGCGTTGATGGTTCCACGAGACGAAACTCATTAATTCCTTCTACTTTTTAGCAACACGAGGGTCCAAAAGAACATCCGTTCACTTATAAACCCACACAATCTTACTTACACCTGATCCAACTTAAACTAACACTGTACACACTGGCAGGATGTTGATTAAGTTAAATGGCAAGAAGACTTCTAAGTAATCTGTTTCACTGGACTTCCATAAAATACACTATATTTGGTAAAAATATTCACTTGAATTTGAGGGACAACCAGCTCTTCATTCATGGGTTTTAATAAGACGTTGGCCCGAATTTTGTGGCTATAAACAGCTTCTACTCTTCCAGGGAGGTTTAGGGTTGTGTTTATGGAATATATTTAACATTCTTTCAGAAGCTCATCGAGAGATCAGACATCGTTGTTGGACGAGAAGGTCTGGCTCGCAATCACCGTTCTAAATCATCCCAAAGGTGCTGTGCTGGGATCAGGACTCTATAGCGGGTAGTTAAGTTCTTCCATCTAAACTCATCAGTCTTCATGAACCTTCCTCGGTGCTGGATCGGGATCATTTCACACAGGGCAGTGAGGCAAAGAATGTTTCTTTGATAACCGCAAGAGCCAGACTCAATCATCGAATTGGCCAGCCGAGAGGCATGATTCGTCACTCCAGAGAATACATCACTAATCTAGAGTCCAGTTAGGTCATACCTTACACCTCTGCATCTAACGCTGTGTATTTCCTGTTGATATTGTAAGACATGGATGCACATCATCACCTATGAAAACCCATTTCTTAGAGCTCTCTCTGCATTGTTCTTGAGCTAATTTGAAAATGAAGCTTGGAAGTCTGTAGTTATTGATTCTGCAGAAAGTTGGTGACCTCTCCAAACTGCTCGCGCCAGCTTCGGCTGTCCCCATGATTTCGCATTGCCTACCACTTGGTGGCTGCCTTGCTGTTGTTGCCGACTGTGAATGTGAGGCTTTTGAATGAAGCACTGCACAATCTCTACAGCAGAAAAGGATGAGATGACCAGCATAACAAGGGAACGCATCAAAACCTTATCAGATTAACAATTACAACATTAAATCATATAACAAACCTGTCACACTGGGAGGGGAAAACACACACACACACACACACACACACACACACACACACACACACACACACACACACACCTTTAAATAAACATTGCTTCAAAGGTTACACAGACCATAAATCAAACATCTCAGAAGTCTATATTTTATACACTGCTTTGCTTCCCGCCTTTCTGCCTCCAAGACATGTATTAAAAACAGAGGATTCTCTAAGGGGAAACATGCCATCTCAAAGAAATTTCTATTTTTTTTTCAGGGCGTGAAGCAGTTCATCTGAAATGCTTCAGAAAATTACTTCTATTCCCCCCTCAGTGAAAGATGTCTGAAAGACTGAACACAGCTTGCTGCAATTGAAAATGTATCCCCTGTGGGCTTTTTGGCCACTCCTAAATCCCTCAGTTACTTTCATTGTTTGTGTTGGTGTTAATATTTCATAAAGATGTTTCAATATTTATTCATCTTTGCTCTCTCCACGTAGATAACCATCCCACTAACTCCCTCGTATCATACATTTTAATGTACTGAGCGATCACATCCCCCAAGCAGTGCGTGCAAGTTTTTCTACCCCTCCCTTCGCAATACAAGCATCTTCATTAATAAAACATAATAAATGCCTCTGCCAAGAATCACTCCCTTTCAACAGATATAATGTGCAATACATATGTTGACATAAGTGCTCTTATTATTGTAAATGAAAACAATTGAATGCTCTCGTACAGTAATCAACTTATCAGACATTTGTATTTTATGATGTCTTGGGTAAAATGGCATGCAATTAAATATACGGCAATTATTCAAAATTCTAAAGTAAACACGTGGAATTATTTAACTTGCATAAATAAATGACTACCATGTGATGTATGTCAGGACAGGAGAAATAGAACATAACTATAAAAAAACAATATGAGCTTCTTTTTTTCCCCTCCATACCAGAGACAACAGCATACTTAGTATTGCCTTTTTGTGCGTTCTACTCAATGGATAGAACCATGGAAGAGATCTTCCTTATTTTCATTTAACCTCTGCCATGAGTTCTTTTAGCTACTTTCAACTTACGTCTTTAATAAAAAAAAAAGTTACTGCTAAATGCTAATAGTTGCTGCTAAATTTGAGTAGATGTTACATCTACAGCGCATAAAGAAGAAACAAACAAAACAAACTGAGTCTGTTTCCTATTGGCTTGTGGCATCAGTACGTACCCTAACTATCCAACAAATGGTTCTTCAATCTATGCCATATCAATGACAACAGACTTATCGCCCTAATATCTGTGGTCATAAAAATATTTTGAGGCCCCCTACTAAAACGCCAGCAGTTTGCTTACCGGTCAAAAGGCTTGGCAGATGATATAGTCAGCTTAGGACTATATTTCTTTCTTCACCATCTCGATCACCCAGGGATGTACCTCAGGATCCTGTTTGTAGGCTTCAGCTCGACCGAGTCGGAAGCATGGAAAGTTGCAAGTGTGCTTTTTTGGCTGGAGATGACAGACCCCTTAAACGTCTCATAAACACTTGGATTACCAAGAAGAGGATATATTAAAGGTAAAAGTTTTTACTTAGTATACCGTTTAAGTGGTCGAACATGTCAATTCCGTTTACTCTATAAATTATTCTAGCGGGGCAGTTCTGCCCCCGTAGCACCGCATGTCCCCGGTGTACGCAGTCTTTCCAAGTAGTGCCAGAGCACACTGAGCTATTGTGTGTTTGCCACGCAACTTTCAGCTTCAACTTTCCCTCCCCCCGATCTTCAGTGACGTCTGGCTGACTTCTGCAGCTTTGCGGGTGATTTACGTATCATACCTAGGCAAAAGGCACTTTCAGGAGCGATGAAGCGGCCCGCGATGTGATCTGTGGGATTACTGATACGATCAGTGTGTTTCATGTGGAATGAACGAGGCAAAAGCGGAGTGAAACCCATGATGACTTCCGCAGGTGTTCAAAAATCTGAACTTTTCTGTCAGCTTCTCTGAAAGATCTGTTGGACCCAGGCGCTCTATTTCCGTTGTTTGGCTTTCCACATTAAATAAAGCCCCGTGACTCACTGGGTAACATCCCGGTCCGTCCTGTTGAGTTGAAAAGACAACAGGCAAGCAGATAAAAGTTATTTGATGGTGCGGTGAAGCGTGGTGAAGCACAGCGAAGCCGCTGTCACTGTTTATGTATGCAAACAGTCAACGCCATGCGATTCAGGTGGTAAATTCGCTGGAATCGCATTAGGTATGAACCCACCATTATACATAGACACTGTCCGGAAGAAGGCCCAGTGGAGACTGTACTTCCTGTGGCAACTCTAGAAGTAGAACCTTCCACAGGAGCCGCTTCTCATCTTATATACTGTCATCATTCAGTGTGTCTTGTGTTCATCAACCCCTCTTTGGATCATCAGGGCTGACCTTCCCTTCATCCAGGACTTACACAGGTCTAGGGTTCAGGAAAACGGCAGCTAACATCTCTGCAGACCCCACACATCCTGCACACAAACTCTTTATACTCTTACCTTCAGGTCGGCGCTACAGACCACCGCTTATCATGACCAGCCACCACAGACACTGTTTCTTCCCCAAGGCAACTTACAACTTACAGCCTGAGTAGTCAGCTTGCTGTGAAACATCCATCCATCCATTTTCTGACCCGCTTAATCCCTCACGGGGTTGTGGGGGTTGCTGGTGCCTATCTCCAGCGTTCACTGGGCGAGAGGCGGGGTACACCCTGAACAGGTCGCCAGTCTGTCTGTCACGGGCTTGTCAACTTGGTCGAGCAGCCATGAAAGCGGGACCCAGAACGGCAGTTCAAAAAACAAAACAATGTCTCATCTGTGGAAGCTTCGTCTTCTTTTATTATTATTATTATTATTTTTCTTTGTAGCCAGCAGTGTAACCAACCATACCACGAACACCCAACCAACACTGAACAACAAATGACAAACAGCCTAAATTCAGATTCACCTAAATTGGGAGAAACCATTATTAGGGATATATTAAATGCAAGATATAAAATATAACACTATTTACATTAGACAAAAGGACAAAAACAATACATAAACTAATACAAACTGAAAATATCTTAAACCAATTCCAATCATTACATGAAAATCTATAGCAACACAAAAATCTACTCTGGCCAGTGTCACCCCTGTTAATCTGCCTCTTAGTTTGAGCCAATACTGCAGTCTGCACACCTGAGTGTGTTACACCAGGATGAGGTCCCTCCACTGCAGGTGAAACCATGCCCAGAAAAAACAAACAGATTTAATCCAAACAAAAACAAATAAATAGGAAAAACAGTTGGCGTGCTGTTTAACTGTTTACCACTACTTAATTTCTAAAACAATATTAAAATTAACATGTAACGTTGGCTCATCGTTACACTGTCCCTGAGCAACACAGAGAGACAAATAGGACAAACAACCGTTCACGCGCACACTCACACCTAAGGACAATTTAGAGAAGCCAATTAACGAAGCCGGAGTACCCGGAGAGAAGCCACGCATGCACAGGGAGAACATGCAAACTCCATGCAGAAAGACCCAGGATTGGATTTGAACCCAGAACCTTTTTGCTGCAAGGCACCAGCGCTACCCACTGTGCAGCCCGCTGTGAAACATAAAATGTATATTATACTTTCACAACTCGCAACCTTCTTTCTTTCCTTTACATATAAAACAAATAAATGAATAACAACATACATCCTGTTTTTATATGTATGCATAACGTCTGTGCGCTCTGTGCTCTATAGCCAAGGTCAAATTCCTTGATTGTGCACAAAGCTGGGACAAATAAAGATGATTCTGATTCAAATCCATGTTAGATAACACAACATCCCTAATAATCAATGTACTATTATTCCTCTCGCTCTTTTTTCCCTCCAGCAAAGGTTTACCTCTTTGTTGTTTTCTGTAAAACACACCTGGCTGTTGGTGCTTGGCAGTTACAACCAAACATCCCAACAGCAAATATTACAACACAGCTTTGCTTTCCTCGTCAATATTTAACTTTATTGCCTTCGTACAGAAAATGGCTTGTGGGATCTAAATCTTTCATACTGTTTAAAAGCTTGCACCAGCATGTTTCTCTCAGGTTTACATCCAAATGTTGCAGAACATTAATTTTTACGATAAATAATGAAGCATTTCGTTTTAGATTAGGGAGTGGAGGCACATCTGCTGTGAAAGAGGCTAAAAAAGAGCCGTTTCAAATGCATTATTCTTTGCCAGACTAAACTGAACAGTGAAGTTTAAATAATAGAAATTGGACAAATTTTAAATTAGGTCTTAATAGGTAAGGAAAAATACCTGCCCTTTCCAAATGAATGGTTGTCAAGTTCTCCCAAGAACCCCTTTGATCACCACGCTTATTAAATCTTTTTAAAAAATCTACATCACAGTGACAGGCTTATTGTTAAGAATTAATCCTTTTAATGCCTAAGCACTAATCACGCAGGAAACTTTTGACACAAATGGTCACTCTCTTGACACAGTGCTTACGGGGAATGTGAAAGGGAGCTGATTGTAAATTATCTAAAACTAGTAGAGTTTAAATCAAAAGGAGACCAGTCACCATATGTGTTTCTACAGTGTTCACCTACTCCTGTTTCCATGGCCATTAGAGAAAGGTTGTCTGAGATCCTTCATGCTGTGAAAACCTCAGGAAATGTCCAGTTAGAAAATCTTAGAGAAAGACAGACCCTTAGGGACTCCAGCGGCACAGACCTCCTTCCTGCATACCAATCCCTATTTTATTGCAAATGACTTTTGGCCTGCATGGTGGCAGATGTTGTCAGCAGTCTTGCTTTATAGTAAGAAGGTTCGGAGTTTGAATCCCAACTCTTGCCTGTCTTCGTAAAGTTTGCATGTTTTCTTCATGTATGCATGCGTTTTTGTCCCTTTCCTCCTGCTGACTAAAACACACTTGTTAGTTTAACCATGCCCACCAACTAAAGGAGGGCAGCCGGGTCAGATGTCTCAGCCCATGGTAGAAGGGGAGCCCAGAACTGGACCTTCCAGTTTTTAAATCATGGGCAAAAAAAAAAAAAAAAGAAAAATCTTTTAAAAAAGGGCTGTTTGTGAAGAAAAGGAAGCAGGTAAACATTAATAGTGGAGTATGATGTTACTACCTGGTCTGTCCTCACTGCTGCACCTGCACACAAGGTCTGGGCTGGAGGTCAGCGGCTGTGATTGAAACGTTGAGCTTTTATTTGGCCATGTCAAGCAGAAGCCTAAAATATGAAAAATTTTGACTGCGGGACATATGTTAAGCCAAAAAGGCCACAAATTAAATAAATGTAACTGCTATTTGCACAATTTTAATAACACTATAGATGCATGTGACAAATTAATTTATCTGTCTTTGTCATACAAAAAAAATCTGTTTATGATAAAGATAAACATATTTATCTTTATCATCAACATGTTTGAATAATAATCTTTTTCTTAAAACTGTGTGTGATTATTTAACACATATTTTAACTTTTCGGCCATGTCCAGATGCATTTATTTAATCTGTAGGTTTTAGAAATCAAAAATAATTCATGCTACAAGAAAGTCAATTACAGTGATTTTGATCTGTGAGGCAATCTGCTGTGCATGTTATCCAGTCAGGTGTTAGTGTTTATTTTGTGAGACACAGAAGAAATTAGCAAATATTTCATGATGTACTTTTGCACATGAAGCAAAATAAAAATTTAAATAATTTTTTTATGTTTGATAATGTAAGAATGCAATAATCTCTATATATTTTTTAGATGAATATAATTTTTAACTTTCTAAAGAAGGAAGGTCATCTAGAAACTATTTTAAACAAGAAAATAAATGAGATAATATGAATCATATCTTGAAAAGATGAAGATAAAGTATTTATCCACTTTCAGATGATTTTGGCCTGGGCCCAGGCATAGCTGTCAGCTGGTTTCAGTTTAATTGTCATCTCTAAATAGCCCTTGGTTTTGAAAGTGTGCATGAATGCTGTGTTCCCCTTGGATGGACAGGTTCAGGGTGTACCCTGCTTCTCATTCATTGACCTTTGGCACCCATAGAGTGGCCACATGACTGTCTGAGTTACAGAAGCATGTCAATAAATTGGAATGTCATCAAAAAGGTGTTTTAAATAAATCAAATAATGAACATCTAAATTTAGTTCCTCTGTAACATAAAATATTAAAAATGACTAATTAAATGAGGTTTTCTAGCAAAAATATTGTGATTATAATGCAACCTCAGAGTCTGGAGAGCCGATAATTTAACCAACGCAATGAGTAAATGCTTTAAAGTTTTATAGTTAAAGTTTGTTTTTTTTTCGATAAACTGGTGTGGCTGGAACAGGAAACGACTGGAACTTGTATGAGGATCTCTGCAGAGAGGAGAAAGGTTAGTGGCCAGGAATAAATCAGTGAGGGTACCGACACACTGAATAAATGCCACTAACCTTCACAGACGCCGGGAGGTTGGACTGGCTCTGGGGACTGAGCCTGACGGCTCCGTCTGGAAGATCTGAATCACTTGGTGACTGATCCAAATCTTGTTGTCGCTAGACAGGGCAAGAGCTAGCGGGGATGTTGTTGTTAGTTCAGGGGTCATGCAGAGGTTTCCAGAATGGCAAGGCAGGAGAGTATTCCAGGATCCAGGCGAGGGAATCTGTAACGAGATGCACATGCACGGTGCAGAGGTATCCAAGCAGGACAGAGACAGAAGACAGGTCCGAGGACCAGGCCTGTGTCGTACACAGCAGGCAGGAGTATCCAAAGGGACAGAGGCAGACAGGCTTTGGTCGACAGGAGAGGCAGGAGGTCATTGTCCAGAGATCAGAAGCCAACAGGAGTTATCTGAACGAGACAGGTCAGTAACAAGATATCAGAACAAGGAATCATTACAGTTATGCTCACATTATGGCCTGTCCAGGGCATGAGACAGACTGCTAACTTAAAAGTTGTCCAGTAGACAGTCATTGGCACCATCTGCAAGGAGGTAAATGTACAAAAGGGTCATTGCATTAGAAGTTCACAGAGTGAGGTATAAAGCATGTTGATGAAAAGTTGATTGGATGGAAAAAATTGTGTCAAGAACTGGCGCACAAGCAGCAGGTATTGTGAAACAAGGACCCGACAGCGATTGGAGTCAGTGCTTCAATAGCCACCACAGGCAAATCCAAGACAGAAACAACAACTCTGACAGTCCTTGTGTTGAGTTTCTCCTGAAAAACACAGAAGAATCTGATCTGGACTAAGGAGAAATGGAAGTGTTGCTCATAGGTCTGAATAAGCTGTTTTCAGATGAAAGCAAAGTTTGGAAATCAAAGTTCAGATTTTCTACTGCTGGATGATCATCTTTGTGCGATGCTGCAATGAGGCAGTCATTCATGCAAAGTATTCAGTGCATACACTGTGCCGTACTAGACTACTAGACTGAAATCTCTGTTTGAATTTAATATTCAGATAAGAAGAATTTTAGACTTAGGCTAAATAAGCCATGATTAATCATTATCATAAATGCTAGAAATTATGTCATTCTGTATGTAAGGTTTAACATATTTAATTTATGTTTTTTTTATGTTTTTTATGTTACTTAATTTAATTAAGTTTTATTTATATAGCGGCAACTCACAACACGTCATTCTGTCATTCCGTCATTCAGTCATCCACGTCTATGTAACTCTTTGAATTTATGGATTTATGGTTAGATATAGCTGAGTATCATCAGCATAACAGCGGAAATGGATCATATGCTGTCTGATAATTTTACCAATTGGAACCATATATACAGTAAAGAGAATTGGCCCAATAATACTTGAATAGTAGAACTTAAAGTAAAGTTTTATTCTATTTCTATATTTCTCACCGTTATATCACTTGAACTAATGATTTACCTTTTCAATGATATTCTAAGCATTAATTGAGTCAGAATAAAACATGTATGTGAATTAACGCATTTTAGCATTTTTTCATAAGCTTAGGTGCATGAAAAAGATGCAAAGATGTGAGGTTTTGCTAAAATACTGCTTTGAACCAACAGATTTTGCACCTCTCAGTAAATGCTTAAAGTGACTATTTGACAATTGTATATTTGCTTTCGTGACAAAAGGCAAAAGCATATTGACATAATAACACACTGTCCTAGTCTGTTTGATTTATTTTACCACCATCAATGTTTTTCCATCCATTTAAATCATTTTGCTCTCAGCCCACTGCAGAACAGACAGCCGAACAAACTTAATAAAAAATAGTCAACAGTCTTTCACTCCATGTGAGCCCGCAATTAACCAAAAGTTCAAACCAATCAAACAGAAACCCAGAGGAAAAAAAGGACATTAATATTTCAATTTTTCTCTTATTAATTTAATCACATTTCATATGCTGATTTGAATTGGCCATGCTCCACCACTCAGAGTTGACTCTAATCCCAATCTAATTACTAATTATACGGTTGGAGGTTGATTGGACCAATTCTCGCAGCCAAGGCCAATTTGACTCCCTCTGATGTCGAGCACCTTTCATGTGTGATGTCTCCCAGGTTTTGAGGACGATGTGCGCGTGTCTGTGTCTGTCTGTGTGTGTGTACACGGCAATGCATTTTTAGAGCACATGAGTGTGTGCCTGCATGTCTGTGTTTTAATCAAATAACTATTTAGCACCCTCAGTCAATAAAAATGTTTTCCAACTGCTTGTAGCTGAGTAAAAAATTTAAACAAACTAACAGATCTGAAACCCAGATGTTGCGATCAAATGGGAAGTAAAAAAAAAAAGCATGTTTGGTAATGTTGCCTGGATTTGTCAACCACAAATCATTGAAAATGAAATTCAAAACTAATATATAGTGAATACACCCCCATCTACTTTTAAGACTAGGCTTAAAGCTTTCTTTTTTGACACAGCTTAGAGTGGCTTGGGTTATCATGAGCTATCCTGAGCTGGAGGACAATCGTCCAGCAGAATAAATTCTGGGAATAAAGACCTATTTTAATTTAAACATTGGGGCTGAACAAGTTGGTAGCAAGAAGGTACCAGGTTAAAATTCTGGCCTAGGATCTTTCTGCATGGAGTTTATATGTTCTTCCAGTGCCTGCGTAGGTTATCTCCGGCTTCCTCACACAAGTCAAGAAGTCTGACTGTCAGATAAATTGGTCTCTCCAAATTGCCCTTAGGTGTGTGCATGGTTGTCCTGTGTCTCTGTGTTGGCCTGCGATGGATTGGCGACCGGGGCGTACCCTCCCTCTCACCCACTTACCGCTTGAGATAGGCACCTGCCAATCTACACAGACGAGCAGGTATAGATGGCAGATGGAATTTACATTTTGGTAAAAGTTGCATATCAAAAAATGTTCATACCCTTCCCAATATTCAATGAAAAAAATCTTTTTCACTATCTCAGAAATTCTGACATTTTACTCTTTGCTGAGAAGCTCCTAGACTTGGAGGTGGAAAAAAAGGCCTCCTTGCCATAATCCTAATCTTTAGGTCCCTCAACAGATTCTCTCTCAGTTTTATGTCCAGACTCTAGGCGAGCTCCTTCAAAACTTTAATATCACTTCCAGTCAGCGGAAACATGTTGCTAAAATTAAAAGACTGATTGAAATCTAAATCAGCCAGCTATTTGAGAAATTTTGGGCTTAAAAATAAATAACTGCAATAAATAACTGGTTTGAGGCACAGGTGGGGTTTTTTTCGTTATATTTTACCGATGCTGGCCCCCTGATGGAATGGAATGAGCTGTTTTGTCCATGTTTTGTTTTTGGTCCTGTGAAAAACAAATCAGTAAAAATAAGAACATGAATGTCAGACCTTGAAAATGTTAAAATCGGTATGAGCTAGTTCTTAATTGAACTACAAATAGTACAAAACCTGACTTCTTCCACACTAAATAATGCTGCATTGCATATGTAATGCCATGATAAGACAAATAGGTTAAGAGCTCCCTATCTTATCGTATGCAGACTGCACTTTCTTTCTATTAGCTTGCTTAAGGGTTTGACTGTTTGCAGGTTCAACCTTAGAGTTCCATGCAATAACAACTAAATAAGTATTTCATGTTCAGGTAAGTAAACCTTTTTAGTTTCTGACTTCCATTTTAACACAGCTCTGATCTCTGTCATAGTATAGGATTCATTTTCACAAAATGATTCAAGGTGTGAGGTTCATAGCAGTAGCCTCTAATGAAGGTTTAATGTGAAGGTTTGAGCATATAGAGCTCTGCGAATGTTTGTGTGTGGCACATAGCAGTGTGTATATTTGAAAAGGTCACCTAAATTAGTTGTAGAACCTCAAGTCGTGAGCGCTCTGACAGGGAAGTAATGAATGGCATCACACTGGGACTAAAAGACACCAGAAAACCGGTGAGGAGTGACCAGAATATTTTATTCCCTCTTAACAAGTTTTCAATAAAAAAAAAGATATTGTGCCCAGGATAGAACAGAAAATGTGTGGGCAGCTGCTCTCAGTGTGTCACTAGGAAACAGAAAGGAGAGAAGCTGCAGATTTCTCCCTGAAGAACATATATTGATCATATTTCTTTATTTCTGTTTTATGTGCAGGAACCTTAAGGAAAAAAAATGTTCTGTCCTTTTAGTTTTTAGCTTTGATACGGTTAGTATTTCAAGTTTTCTTCTGACAAAACTTCTGTGTTTTAGGAAGCCATAATCTCTGTAATCAAGTGGACTTCAAATTACATTCATCAACACGATGATGACATAGATTCAACGCTGCCATAATGAAGGCTTTACATGCAAACACTTTGGGTCCAGTATAATTAAAATCTCTTTTTTATCTGACACATGCATTACTTAGACCACATCAGATCAGAAATGAGAACATTTTGCAACGTGCGTTAAAATCTAATTGACAAGTAAATATAGAGGAAGAAACTGATCTCTACAGCTGTGGTAGAGTAAGCAATAAAAAGCTTGCTGCCGCGGCCTTGACTGCAGCCACAGGAATTATCCGTTTTGACGCTGCTTTCTGGAAACTGCTGCTAAAGAGTCAGAGCACGTTCCTTCTTAGGGTTTGCTTCACATTATTTCGAATTTTCTAAATGTCTTGCAAAAAAAAAAAAAAATTTGGGCTCGATGTCATCGCTTGATAAAAGTATGTTTCTGGATTTCTTATCACTTTATTCCCTGGAGTTGTTGCCACGCCGCAATGTGTGAAATAAAAATGTTGCCACAGGAAACTGTCATTAGGGAATTTTGACAGCCTGCGCTGTGTCTGTTTCCAGCAGAGTCTTGGTCTTGCTAATGATTCTGCCACACAATGGGCCTGATTTAAATGAACCAATCAACCCGTATCTAAGTATCTAATCTGATTATTAAATAGCTTCGTATTACTAGCTCTGATTAAAGACATTCTGTCATTATTCATTCTGCAAGTTTTAGCTGAGACAATTTTTTTTTTTTCATTTTAAGTTGTTGTTAAGCTTCTCATTTCAGAGTATATTATTAAACCATTCAAACTCAAACCATGTCTTTGTTTCAATTAGGATTTTTTTTTAAGAAAAAAAGATAAATGTATTTACTATATGTTAAAATTCCTCCCTTTAAAATTATTGGAAATATAATTATTGGCTGTGACAGTATGGCAACCTGAATGGAAACTGTGGTTTTACAGCAACAAATTATGTAAAAAATATTGCTTAATAAATACAATTAATAACAAATCAATAATCAAGATCTATCAATAAATAGACCTCCTAATAGCCCCCCGTTTCCATTCCATTAACCCATTTTTTAACCACACATTGCCATATTGCCTTTTGTGCCTCCATTGTCTGTCTGTAATATTGTTTTTCTATTTAAAAAGTAAGGAACGTTCCTGTTGTTACCATGTAAGTCACCAACATTTCACCCAATGATTATAGTTTAATGAGTACAGTGAACATTAGGGACATTACTATTATTACTGAATTTGTTTCAGGCGGTTCTCTATCATAAATAGGCAATAAATGTGCCGTTGCCGCCTGCGTGTTACCTGTTCCCCTTGTGGTCGTGCTTTGCTCCTTCATGCAGTGCCTGGTGGAACAAAACTGATCTGACATCTTAAAATTGCTCGGCGATGAAACCATATAAGATTTCAATTTTGCTCCGTGGGGAAATATTGTTTCAAGCCATTACTCTTCATCAAGGGTATGTCATACCCACTCTATCAAGCTATTGTCCTCCACAGCGCATGTTTTCAGCTGTGCCCCTGAGACAATGGTATACGAGTTGCACAAGCCGCTGAATTCCTATCATGCAGCCACAAGGGACCACATTGTAATGATCAAAATCCTTCATTGGTGCTTGCATGGAAATTTCATCATTATTTCTGCGAGTGAGATGTTTCGAGCGCGACACTCTTGATGAGATGGCGTAGCTTACAAAGTCCCTATTAAGAACAGTGTAATAATTCACTTGGATATGTTCCCCACTGTCACTGTTGAATATGCTCTGTTGCAGCACGACTGGCACAGCACCCCAGATCTTTGCCCACTCCCCCGTTCATTCGAAGTTACACAGAATGCCACAAATTGCAGCTCCTGGCGGATTCGTGCTGCTCTAATCCCCCGCAAAACTGTGAGGGGGTTTATGTGGGGAAACCCTGCCAGTTACCTCGGGGGGGGGGCGAATGATCTCTCCTACCTACCCCCAGTAACCCCAGTGGTTGTATCGCAACAGGAAAAGATCCATCTCTGCTTATTACTACTAGCGCCTCCCACCAGCGGCACGGAAGATGAATCTTACCTGTCAATCCTTGTCCCTGATGCGGGGAGGCCATGTTTGTTTATATTGATCAGCAGCATATGTGGCACAGCTGTTGCTTGAGGAGCCTGACGCTGGCAGAGGCTTGTTCACGCTTTCCCTTGGCAACAGTACAGTTGGCAGGGACGATGACAAACAGTGCACGCTCGACTAATCAATACAAACAATGAGACGGCAAATAATAAGGCTGGGGAAGGCCAACGTGACAAGAGAAAAAAAAAGGTTTTGATTATTTGGTGCAGGATATTTACCTATACACTATGTCATCATAATTAAATATATAAGTTAAGCTTCACTGTTTTGTTAAAGTGAATGTGTTTTAAACTATTCCTCTTACAGGAAGGTACTTTTACCAAAGTGTCCTACGTATTTATATTGCAAATTCTATGCAAAGATGCCTAAATTGTGGTTATTCTTCTTATTCATCCCTGTGTTGAATATGTGGGACTGATGTTAACAGATGTATACCTTCTTCACTGCAATTCAGTGAGGAGGCTCACCCACTGTATTATTTGCTTGGATTTTCCATTATATTATTGAAAAGAGGACCATTTTATTTTTTTATTTACTATACACACAAAAGGGATTGAGTGCAGAAAGTCAATGACTCAATGCAACCGGCTAGGTTTCCGTAGACAGAAAACTTCTTTAAGAAATCGTATCGTTCGATTCAGCTGACTTTGTAATGTGCATTGAGATGACGTGTTGTTAATTGGTGCTATATATATCAATATTTTTTATTTGTTTAAAGATATTCAATAAATCATTCAATCATATTCAATAAATTAAAATAATCATGCCTGATGAAGCTCACTTTTCACGTTAAAAATCTATTTTGAAATTATCAACCATTAAGCAGATATTAAACAGACATTTCTTTGTGAAATAATTTTTTTCTTTATTGGTCTAATATAATCATGTTCTCATCTTGAATGTTGTATTTTCATTAGAATAAAAATGGAACTCTCTGCAAAATGTCTTGCAGTTTGACAGCTTGATCTTCCTCAAAGATGTTAAAGATAGATTGATGGTCGTAGAGATGAGTTCTTTAAGTCAGTGTTTTTTATTCTGTCTGATATAACATTTTACAGTTTTCATTTTTTAATGTTTTTTTGTAATGTTTGTAATGTTGTAATGTTTTTCATTTGTCTTTATTTTTATTTATTTTAATTTTTACATACTTTTTGCCAGGTCTCTCTTGAAAAAGAGATTATTAATTTCAACTTTCCTGGTTAAATAAAGGTTTCATAAAATGAGCTGTAAGCAGAAAAGCATCATTATTAACATGTTGTTGAACATATCAGTCTGTGTGCACTTAATCTAAATAATGTATTTCACTTCGTGAATGGAGTTACTGAAATGAATGAACTTTCCAGCAATATTCTAATTTATCTAATGGGTTAATAAATAGTTAACATTTTGCAGTATAACATCTCAGCATGCTTTAGGCCTTGTGCACACGGTAATGTTATTTGGTTAAAACAGAAACGTGTTGTTGCTTTTCTACTCTTCGTGTACACCACGATGGCCCTATTTACAAACGGGTTCCAGAGTGGAAGGATTTAAAAAGATCCCGGTCTCCGTTGTTGCGCACACAGTAGAAACACCACTGTGTATAAAGAAGCTCAGGCACATGCACAGTATGACTGCAATCAGTAGAAAGTAATGCGCTCAGCTTAATAGATGCCGACAGGTTCAGTCACTTGAGGCAACAGTTGAATCTCGTCGTCTGTGCATATAAACATTTAAATGAAACATCTGAAAGTTTATTTAGAGGTGCAATTTTAAGGAGGCGTTTGTACGCATTCGCATGTTGATGAATGTCAGAGAACATATCGGCTACTAGTGCCTTGGCAAGAAAATGACACGGTTTTTAACGTTTCTACTAAATATTGCATGCACAGAAATGGCAAAAAAAATTGTCATGTAGATGTGTTAACAGAAATTGGAAAAACAATCACATTTTTAATGGATTGTAATGGTGAAGGCCAGGTTTCAGTGGATTGCGTCCAATGAATGGTGTCAATAAATGTGCCACAACATGTTTCTCCTATGTGCATTGCCCTTTAAACTTTTGAGACACTGTTAAAAATTTAATCAATTTAGATAATAGTTTGAACCCCCATTTTTAGAGTAGTAGTTTACAGAGTAGAGTTGCCCATTCTTAGATGTTACAAGATTGATTTTAGTTCCATAAGTGTTTATTTTACGCTGTAACACCAAACAGAGCTTTAGATGAGCAGTGGTACAACACACCAGATTCCTCATCAATGGTCTTAATCTTGAGATATATAGACACATTTTCCCATGCTTCGTTTCATGCCAAAAAAAGACTGTGGAGTGGACAAGAAATTAATAATGTTTCAGATTGTTTTTAACATTACATGATTAATTGTTTTACAGCTTTAATTTCTTGATCAAAGAGGGAGTGTTCAACTCAACGAGCACAATGTGCACTAACTTATTATCTCAAGAAAGATGAAACAAAAATGTATTCACTAGTGTGAACTAAAGTGAACACAATCAATTAGCAATTCACAATCTATTGGCATTTGCAATATTGCAAATGTGTCATAATGACAGTATTAGTGGATGCAATATCAATATCGCAAAAGACGGCCCGTACTAATTCTACCATCTTACCAATTGTTTGTCAATAATGTGAAACAAGTTCAGTGAAGTCAGATCAGTTCATTGTACAGTTCAAAAATGTGATCTATGTGGTCTATAAGGCTGCATTTTAGTTCCTTATAAAACTCAACAAACTGGGTCACAATTTTGTACATAATGTTTAGATGAAACAACAGAACTTTGGTCCAAAGCCGCTTTTGTTTTGTAGAATTAAACCAGAAGTTAGATGTGTGTGTTTTTGTTTGTATTTTGATAGCATACCAACACACTTTCTACAAGGTCTACAAGGTCCAAACTTGACAAGTGTCAGGTTGGAGAAATCATTTAGTTCTAATCTCACCTGAAAAATCTATAAGGATATCTAACGATAATCAATGAAACACATAAATATATAAAATTACCACTAACTGAATGTGAGGCTTCCTCCCACAGGCAAATAATGTGCCCTCTCCACATTGCCCTTAGGTCTGTGTGTGTGTGTGTGTGTGTGTGTGTGTCCTGTGTCTATATGTTGCCCTGTGATGGACTGGGGACCTGTCCAGGGTGTACCCCGCCTCTCGCCCAATGACTGCTGGAGATTGACACCAGCTCCCTAGTAACCCAGCGTGGATAAGCAGGTATAGACAATGGTGGAAGAAGGGATGTAAAGTCATGGACAAAATTGGCGGTTCTCCTTTGTTAATTAAAGAAAATCCCAAAATGATCACTGAAATAACTTGAAACTGACAAAAGTAGTAATAAATTAAAATTTACTGAAAATGAACCAATGCAAATCAGATGTTGGTTTTGAATTGTGGTTCAACAGAATAAAGAAAAAAAAATATTAAACAGGCGTGGACAAAAGTGAGGATACCCCTTGAAAAGATTGAAAATAATTTGGCTGTAGGGACCTGTTAAACTAAGGTGTGTCCTCTAATTAGCATTACAGACGTCTTCAAGCTTGTAACCAGTCAGTCTGTCAGTTTAAAGGGCTACAAGTAGTAACTGTGCTGTTTGGTGACATGCTTTGTAACACAATGAACATTGTTCACAGGGCATGAAAGAGAGTTGTCCCAGAAGATTAAAGACAAGAATGTTAAATATAAAACCTATAAGACCATCTCCAAGCAGCTTCATGTTGCTGTGACTATACAGTCGCACATATTCAACTCAACTCAATTCAAACTTTATTTATAAAGCACATTTAAAACAACCGGGGTTGACCAAAGTACTGTACAGATAAAAGATAAAAACTGAATGCTAAAATACATAAACACAATGCAAAAAGAAAAATTGAATGCAGATAAAAATATAATAGGATAAATGTTTCAATTGATTAAAAGCCAGGGAAAAGAAATGTGTTTTTAGAGAGGATTTAAAAACCTCCAAGGAGCCTGCCGATCGAATACGCCAAGGCAAGTTATTCCAGAGTCTCGGTGCCGCTGCCATGAAGGCGCGATCACCTTTGGTTTTAAGTCTGGTTTTAGGCATGGCCAGTAGCAACTGATTAGAGGATCTCAGTGTTCTGGCCGGGACATGGATTCTGAGAAGCTCAGTCAAATACTGGGGGGCTAGACCATTAAGAGCTTTAAAAACAACAAAACATTTTTTAAAATCTATTCTAAAAACAACCGGAAGCCAATGCAGCGAGGCTAGAACGGGTTTATGTATAATGTTAATGTATTATTCAAACATTTAAGGTCCACAGGACTGTGGTTAACCTCCCTTGACATGGCTGCAGGAGGAAAATGGATGACCAATTGAAGAGAAAGAAAATATGAATGGTAACCAAAGAGCCCAGAACAAACTCCGAATAAATTACAGGGTAATTCCTAGGTCAAGGTACATCAGTGTCAGATCCCTCTATCTGTCAATGTTTGAGCTAAAAACGACGTCATGGGAGTCGCCGAAAGCAACTCATAAAAAAAAAAACAAGACTAGAATTTGCCACAATGCGTGCTGTAAAGCCACGAAACTTCTGGGAGAATTGTCTCTGTACAGAGGAGACAAACCTGGAGTGTTTTTTGCAAGACACGTCAGCTCCATGTTCACAGATGCAAAAATAAAGCATACCTAAAGAAAGAAAACTGTTGCTACATAGAGGAGGCCAAGTTATCATCTGGGGCTGTTTTGCTGCATCTGGCACTGGGTATCTCAGATCCGAGCAGAGTTCAACGAAATCACAAGACCATGAAAGCGTTTTGGAGAGAAAGGTGCCGCCTAGTGTCAGAATGCTTGATCTCAGTTGTAGGTCATGGGTCTTCCAGCAGGATACTGACCCAAAACACACAGCTAAAACCACCCAAGTACGTCCATACAACTATTCTGATCTAAGTCCTATTGAAAATCTATAGAAGGAGCTGAAACACCATCCGGAGATGGCACCCTTCAAACCTGAGACAACTGGAGCAGTTTGCTCACGAGGATTGGATCAAAATATCTGTTGACAAGTGCAGAAATTATTTGACTGCAGTAATTGCCTCAAAAGCGTTCAGTGACCATTGTGGGTTTTTCTTTCATTAGCAGAGGGGTACCAACAATTTTGTCCATGACTGTACGCGAGGCACAAACTTGCTTTGTTAACTGGCTGTGAACCCCAGAACCACATCCATGTGTGAAATCAGCAGCACAAGTGGAGAAAAATGACTCAAGAAGCAGCATCTGGCAATGATTAGTGCCCATTAATTGGTGTTAACTGGCGCTACTAGTGTTTACAGAGTTGAAGGATAATTAGTTGGGGGTCAGCTCAGGGCTGAAATTAACATGTCAGAACTCTGCAGCTGTCTCGTGACAACTCAGTGAAGTAGAGGTGGGACAAATTTTGTCGGCGTAGGAGGGTAAAGAGAAACGGGTGTATGTGTCTTGGATGTAAAATATAATGGTTAGAACATGAATCACGTATTTTTTTTTCTGTGTATCTTCGCTTCATGGAATAAATATGTGAGGATAAAAGGAGAGTTTATATGTCTGAGCTTGTTCGGATCAGTGCAGAGTCACTGTGACAAAAATTAAGTACCTGTAGGAAAGCCTTCAGAGGACTCAGACTTGATTTGCCAGCGCAAACAGTGAAAGAAACACTGACTGAGTCAGACGGTCAAGGACCCACTCAGAAATCCAGCTGGAGCACCTGTACAAACAATCCAGCAAAGAACCCGGTGTGGGCAGTTACCACACACAGTCAGCGAGATCAGCTATCGCTGTGCAGAAGAGAAGCAGACGCCGCTCTCAGATTGGAGTCTGGTGAGAAAATCTGATGCATTATCAAAAGGGCAGCCATTTTCATTTAACTAGGTGGATGCAGAGAGACATGAATAGCAAGTGAGTTGCATCCCTGGTGGGAGGTGCATTCATCACTGCCCATGTGGCAGCCTGGAGGAGGACTTTGTGGATTTCAGGAGGAATCGGAATAAAGTGTAAAAAACAAAACAAAACTGAATGTTAAAGCTGATGTCAGAGGGACTTAATATATAATTTATTTTCAATGCTCTACATGCGATTTCAAGAATGACTCATAAATGTAAGTTGATGAAAGAACTCACCTTTCTTTATGCTACCACAAAACTTTATGCTATAGACTCAGCAGGTAATTTGCCTGCACCCTAATATACGATACATAATTATAGAGGATATAAACATTTAAGGTCCTAACACCCACAATAAAATCATTTTGAATGAAAGCTTTATGCCCGGTAAAGACGGTATTGTGTTGGTTTGCAATATAGAAACCAGACCTCTTTTTATTTGCAATAGCTGATTAACTCTCATAAATGTCATAGTAAGGATTGAAAAATGTCCTACTGCTACATTAGATATAGAACTGTTGCTAGTGCTGTTAGTAAGGCAACATGCTGGTGTAGATTTACTAATATAGCAATTATTGTGGACACATTTGGATCCATCAAGCAACAATGACCAAAAAAATTAAACTAAACAGAGGGTAGGACAGTGATTCACATGTTCCAACTTCCCCATTGGGGACCTTGATGGCCCTCATAGTGAGGTTGTTCTGACTTTTCTTTGACGCTGCTAATCACCACACTGTAGCTGCCATAACTATCTGTATTGTATTAACTTTTAGTAAACTCCTTTTCCTTTCCAGAACTTAACTGCAGTATTCTCCTGGAGTCTCTGCCAAGCACTGCACGTAACAAAGGGATGTCTGCTGTGATATCATCCAAACCCTCCCCACACAAGAGGATAACTCCCAGCCATCACAGTCACTCGGCTCTGATACGGGATAATGACTGGAGCGAATCGGTGGTGAGATAACTTATCTCTCTAGGTCTGCTGGACTCCCCCCCCCCTCACCCCCCGTTGTATGAATCCTTGCGTTTCATAAACCCAAAATTCATTTTCCCTCTGTATCTCTGCTGATACAGTTTGTCTGTCAATGAGAAGGAACTCTGCAGCGAGCAGATAGAGAGGGGAGAGAATTCACAGCACACTGCAGAAAAAGTGCGATAAGAATATTAAACAGGAGAAATTGTGTCTTCTCCCTCAAACCAATAAGCAAACCCATGATGGAAATGAAAAGGGGAACTCGAGTCAGCAGGCATGCTAATGACAAATATTGAATATTGAAACCTGGATGATTTCACAGAATGCAAAGCATCTCAATATATATATATATATATATATATATATATATATATATATATATATATATATATATATATATATATATATATATATATATATATATATATATATATATATATATATATATATATATATATATATATAGTCATGATGCTCATCTCAATTTATATGTATAATATATATATATATATATATATATATATATATATATATATATATGTTTATATACCGATCATGTCCATCCATACTGACTGACAGCATGCAGCCAGAGCTTTTTTTTTACAAAGAAATAAAAATCCTTCTGCCCTGTTTACTAATAGTCGTACAGCTAAAATATCTAAAAAAGTTATCATGTTACAACCAAAACCCTTAATGTATCCTTCTGGGATTTAACATACTGGATCAACACAAAGCACCCAGCATGCGGATATAAAGTGCATGCATTAGTTGAAAAAGAGTGGTTGTCATGATTACCAGATGTTTATCTTTTCATCATTTCTATCTTGTTTATTATGTTCAGATAGCTTTTGCTATACTAAGTTGTTAATTTTGTTATTAGGGTCTTGCCATACACGTTAATTATTTATGTTTAGTTCTTTTCTTTGTACATTTTGATAGATTTTCCTTAGATCTCTGTTACCCCTCATTCCCACATACTCCATCTGTGCATGCTCCTTTACGTCACAAATAAAAGCTATTCTTTTTTATTCATCTAAAGTAAGATGAATAAACTATAATTTGTTTCCCTAGCTGAAAGAATCTGAAAACACTCATTATAACTAAAAGAAACTGCGGATGGGGGTGAGAAAATTCACAAGTTTTAAAGCCTCAGATACAGTAAAGCCTGACAGACACTGTGACTGAAATTTTATAGCCCCAAATCACACATCATGACTTTTAATAAATCCTTAATTTCTCTATTATCATGAAGTCTGGTCTTAAGCCTGCAAATAACCCCATATTAAACAAGTGAATTATTGTCCATGTCAACATAAGTGCTTTTGGTTTATTGTTTATCACCAATGTGCTTCTGAAACCCTAAAATGTCGAAGACAGTTCGGCCATTTAAATTTGACAGTGGGATAGTTAATCAGTACCCCTGATGATAACTGCAAATTGCCCAAGATTATGTTGACACATCTTCATTGGCGCATGTAGGAGGGGGTTCGGCGGCGGCAGTGCTGCCATTTATCCCGCCGGCAGCCCCAGGGGATTCTTCTTCTGCCGTATTCTTTTTAATGTCTGGTAATTAAAGGCCGTCGAACTGCCAGAAAGGGAGGAGAGCTGGGGAGACGGAGGAAGCTGGTGCGAATGAAAGGAGTGAAGTTTCAAGGAGACAGAAGCACAAAGGGAAAAGAGGAGGTAAATGGGTATATAAATAGATGTACAGAACCTGACAAAATTATTCATGCTCCTTGAAATTGTTCTCATTTTGTCGGCGCACAACCACATCCACTGTGGTATTATAATGTATTTTATTGGGACCTCGTTTGACAGGCCGACATGAAGTAGTGCATTTCTTTGACGTGGATGGAAGAGGGTACGTCTTCGGGTTTTCCTTTTGCAAATAAGAATCTGTAAAGTGTGCTGTGCATTTGTTATCATCAGTCAATTCCTTGTACAGGTACCCCGCTGCGGTTCCAGCAACAAGAGTCATGGGTTATGTTTCTACTAGCTTTGTATATCTAAGAGCAGGACATTTTTCCTGATTCTCTGCAAAGTAGCTCAAGTTTGGACAGATGGATTTAGACAAAGCTCAGTTTTCAAGCCTTGCAACCGATATTCATCTGGAGTTAGGTCTAAGCTTTGACTGGGCCATTGAGACACATTTATATATTTTTACATAGACCATTCGTTCGTAACTGGTCTGCGTTAAACTTCTCCACAACTTCATTCTTGACCCGCCATAGGTGTCCCTTGGTCTTCATGATGGTTGTTCACTAAGGATTCTGGAGCCTTATTTTGCAGGTGCTGGATGTATGCACCTGCAAAAAAAAAATAAAAAAAATAATATATATATATATATATATATATATATATATATATGAAAAAAACATCTTTGTGATGTATTGGTGATCATCCACTAATTGGAAAATGGAAAAGAGTTCCATTTTCCAATTAGTGGACGTTTCCTCCTCAGAGTGAGCGCTCCTCTCGGTGCATCAACTCTACCTTCCAGTGTCTGCCGTACCTCTCATTGCAGCATTCAGGCTGTACAGCAGAGAGCTGTGCGACAGGCAAATCCATCGTGCCTAGTTTTCACTCACAGTAGCAGTTGATGCTAATGCTTTACATATCTATCAGACTGACAGGCACAGCATGTTGGTTTGTTTCACTCAACGGGAGAAATTAATCACACACATTTAGTACAACAAGAGAACATTTGAGCTCTGCATTAACTGCACTCACGCTGCTTTTGATGGCCATATTAAGACAAAAGTCTCTGACTTCTTATTGAGGCTATTTGTTAACAGTTCTAACTTAACTGTCAGAGCAGGCTCTTTTCCGTGCGCTTGTGTGCCTGTGTGAGTTTACAGTATATGTTGTGAACAGTCAACGTCAAGTTTTCCAAGTTCTTTCCGTGTCAAACTTTAAAAACGCCTCTACCTGGACACGCGTGGCAATTTCCCTTTTCCCCCTGACAGCCTTTATGTGAATAAAAATATCACTAACAGCTACAGCTTGACGTATTCCTCCATGAAAGGACAGTGTTAAAGTGGTCCCCGCAAATGGCAGCTCCCGTGTAAAGTAAATCATAATACAAGCACATTATAGGCAGATTACATCTATTAGTTGCTGCTGAGCTGCATGCAAATGGCATGCCCATGGGAGAGCAGAAAATCGCTTTAAACTTCAATAAGTTACAAGCGGCGGTAAGCCTAGCCATAATCTGCACAAAACCCCAGGCAGCAGCATGGCTGGATGCAATTAGAGAAGAAATAAATTTCTACAGTGTAAACAAAAAGAAAGGAGAAAAAAAGAAAAAAAAAAGAAGAGACTTATGAAATAGAAAGGAGGGTTGTAGATTAAGATAGCCTTGTTTTTGATGGCTTTGGTTTCCTTTAACTGACATTGTTCAATGCAGTAGCTTTCTACTAGCACGCCATTGGTAGTGATCAAACAGTGATGTGAAGTAATGTGACTATTTTATTGGTGTGATGTGAGTTATTAAAAGCTTAACCTTTGGGGAAATGCAAAGATTCCTTCTTGTATGCAGTCATTTAGGTTTATTACATTTTTGCACAGCTCAGATGCGTGTTTCATTCCCATGCTTTGTCAGGCATTTTCAGTCGTCTGAAATCATCAGAACAATCCATTACATATACCGTTCCTTACTAAGAAATGTCCACATATCGATGTTTAATCACATTTTTAATCAGTCATGATGAATGCACGGTTGCACTCGTGCAACAAAAAGGAACCTTGTTGTCCTAAATTAAAAGTGATCAAAAAAAGTTAGCAAATCAGTTAAAACAGTTAGCTGTCTTGGCTGAGACGACCTCTGTGAGATACATCTCGTCTGCCAGCCTCTGACAACGAGGAAAGTTTCTCCCACTACTCACTTTAAGCTGTAAGATGTTTAAGATGTTTCTTGCATGCACGGCTTGTTTCAAGTCACCCCACAGCATCTCAAAGGAACAGAATCTGGACTTTGACTTGGCTTCAGGACTTTCCATTTCATAATTCTTAGCAAGTCCTTGTTGGATTTACTGAAATGTGTTGGACACATTTCCCTTAAGCACCCTCTGATACATATCAGCACTCACAGGGGATTGTATGATGTTGGGCTGGCCAGGTCCTTTCTGCAGCAAACTATTCCCAGACCATGAACCTTTTCCCTCCATGCTTAACAGGTGGCATGAGATTCTTTTCCTAGAATGCTGGGTTTGATTAATGGCAATGATGTAATCCTCTCTATTTCCCAAATAATTCAGTTTTAAACTCATTTTCTTAAAGGTTGTCTTGCTGACTCCCAAAAAACCGCTCTTTGTCTACATTATTTTATTACATTATTTAAACTTGTGCTGTCGCTTTCTGATTGCACAGGCACATATTGTAGTAAGAGACTTCTTTTTGCATCTTGCGATCTGCTTTCAAGGTGAACTTGCTTGGATGGTCAGACCTGGGCATGTAGACAGCTGTTTAGAATGTCTTCCACGTGCAGACAATTTTCTGTATGGATCAATGGCTGATCTTGAATTATTCTGAGACTTTTAAATGTTTTACTAACCTTCTAAGTTGCCACAATTTTTTCTTTGTGAATGGATGTTGGTGTCTCCCAATTATTCCTCACCTCAACTTTTAAATAAAATTTTACAGAGCAATTCAATACATCAGTGCTTTAGTTTTCATGTTTAAATTACTTAATTTATATACTTATCAAAAGAATTTTCTTTGTGAATTACAGGTTACGTTTTTCAGTGTATGTTAATTTTTTTTTTTTTTTTTTTTTTGCTGCTCCTACATTTACATATTAGATGATTAATGCTTAATTAATGCTTTTTAACCTGAAGGGAGAAGTAGGTTTTAAACAAAACCAAATGTTTTTTTTATTTATTAATACGGTCCTACAAAAAATATTTGCACCTTTGTAGATTTATTCAATTTTGTCTTTTTTGTGACACCTAAACATATAAGATTATCCAACTAATTGCATTCATAACAAGGTTAACCTTTTATAAATGCTTTCTTCAATTAAGGATTTTGTTTAATGAAAGGAAATCTGTCTATACCTACCTCAACCTAGTTCACCCTATTTGATTTTTTTTTTTTTTACCCCATTATGACTCCTGTAATAGCTGTGCTTAAGCAAATTCTTTGGTTTATTTCTTTCTTTCTTTCTAAAGAAAGAAAGACCATATGGTCTTAATTGGTGTCAGCATAACCCGACTTGCTTTCAAGGTCATAAACAGATGGCCTGGCATTCAGATAAATCAAAAATACTTTATTAATCCCATAGGGAAATTACATTCTCCTTTGATATTTAGTAGAGTGAGGCATTTATCTTTCTTTCTTTCTTTCTTTCTTTCTTTCTTTCTTTCTTTCTTTCTTTCTTTCTTTCTTTCTTTCTTTCTTTCTTAAGGTAGATACACTTGGTATATGAAAAAAAAAAACAACACAAAGTGCTTCTGATGAGCTCGTCATTCTGAAGTGCTGAAGTGAAAGAGTGCTGATGTTTTGGAGCATAACACTCGAATCACGTGCTCCGAGAAAGTCCCACCCCGCTTCACACTATTGGTCAAACTCACGAGATCCCGTCTCTGATTGGACAGAATGATGTCCGACGCGGAAACCAGGAACCGTTTCAGGAAAAAGTGGTGTGTTGGCATCCTGGACATTTTTTGGGCTCAAACTCCAATAAAACAGACAATCCCGTTGCTCTGCGCGCTTACGTACTTCAGCCAGGCGAAGTGTGATGCCGACGAAGTTCGCCTAAACAGCTCGTATTCTCGACGACCAGGAACAGTAAGTATGCACGGTGGTGCAACGAGTGGAAGCTTTCGGCAGCCAAGAATATTATTCTTCACTATATCTTACTGAGATGTGATTAAAAAAAATATACATTGTTTTATAATATTCATTTTCTTTGTGGTGAGAAAGAGCATTTTTGCAGTAGTAGTTTTATTAATAATTATTTAAAGTTAACTAATTTCATTATTGTAATGTTCAAATGAAATATTTACGTTACAAAAGCATGAATGAGCAAAATTAAATAATTCAATTTATAAAAAAAATATTTAATTGGTTAATAATGTTAAAATTTTATCTTTTTTTATTGCAGAGCAGTAAATCAAGTCCATTACTCGATTTACTGCAGTTACCTTTTGTTCTGCTAATAATAATGTTCTCTTGGATCTGATGTTTGCCATATTTAAGTTTTTGATAATCAGGTTCCATACTGAAATCTCTTTGCTTGTCACAAACCTGATAGGAGAGAGCCAGAGCATATTGCTTTTAGGGACATGGAAATGCAGACGTGCCCACACCCCTTTATGGAGCAAGATTATCAGCAAATATTTGTAGTCCGTTTCTGAAAAAGCAGAGATTCCAGTATGTTGAACTGGTCTTACACCATGATCATTGATTGGCTATTTGGCTTGATAATGACTTTTGCAGGAGGTTAACATGACATCCACTGTGTTATTTTTAGATGCATGAAGTTTGAACCCTAATGATAACAGACACTGGACTGAAATTAACTTCTAAACTAATACTGACCCTCTTACAAACTTTTTTTTAAACATATTTAAAGCACATTTGAACCTTCTAAAGGTTCAAATGTGCTTTAAGGCTTTTATGAACTTAACAGCTTATCCTTTTAATATACACAACTGTGGCAATATTCTATTGACTGCCTTCTACAACTGGCCATAGACAGACAGAAACATGTGCATACAAAAGCCAGAAAAAACTGCTTTGCCATCCACATGAGGAAAGTTCAATTAAAAACATTTCATTTGTATACAAAATATTATAAAATTAGAGCCAATGCGTAAGAATAAACTTAAAAGGAAGTTCCCCTCTAAATGAATTTGTGCAGCCCAACATATTGTTTAGAGTCGTTTTGACCTATTTCAGCAAAGGGCCCAGGTTTTTCTAATCATGTTAAATTACTCCACCTACATTTAATTGTCACTATATTAGGTACACCTTGCTGCTAGTACCAGGTTGTATCCTTTGTTTTTCATATAGGATGTTCTTCCATATTCTGATGCTGGTTTTAAATGACAGTAAATTGTCTTCACTGCATCTAGATGCCTAATTGAATTGAGTTTCTGCAATGAGATCTGCTTTACTCATTGGTTTTGCAAGCAATTGAAGAGGTATAGTTAAAGTGATTACGTGTAAATGCCTTTTTTAAACGGTTATAGGGCTGCATGACGTGGGCGAACATGAGATTTCACCATTACTGATCCATACTGCAATGATAATTTTAAGATTAGTCCTTTTCCTCACTGCTTTCTTTCATTTCCATGATCTTCAATGTCCCTGCCACTCTTACAGAACATGGGGATCTTGTTCACTATGATCTACTGTATATCCATTGGGGCCATAAAACAACAGCAAAAGACCACTGAAAGGGCCAGATATGGTATTTCAAAGTAGCGTTTTATGTGTGTACCTAAAATACTATAAACTCGCAAAAATTGCATCGAAGCATTCCTTTGTGATTGCAGTTTTGCACAGATTGATTTTTCAGATGAGGATTGTCGATCCATATGTTGTGCAGATCCAATCTGAAATGAGGGTAATGCTACTGCCATTGTATTGTGGTAATTTCTGATTAAGTAGATAGCACAAGATGATACATGCTGCTGGAAATATATATATTTTTAAAGTACAGGTATAACACAATGTTGCAACACAGTAAAGCTATAGCTCAATAACTCAATAACCCCACTATTTGTAATCGTACACATTAATCCCCCCTTTTTTTTCGTCTCTCTCGTTTCCTTTAACTTGCTGACTCTGGTTTCTGACTGCCTGAGAACAATAGCTGTGCATATACCCTCCTTCTCTTGCTGCCTCTAACAGGGGTAGGAAATGTGTCTGTGAACAATGTTTTTAGTGGGCGGTTGAATTCAGGTGGCAGCAGCAGCAGCGGCAGCGGTCTCCCATGAGAAGGTATCAGTCGGGAGCAGCAGCCAGCCACGCTAGTTGAACATGCTAATTCGGTCTCTCTCATCCAATTCCCCAGCTGCTTCTCCAGACTTTCCCGCTCCTCTTTTTCCTCTTGGATGCAGATAGTTGCGTTTTTTTTTTCCTTCTTTTCTCTCAATCTAACTCACCTGCATACACGTTTTCCTTTGTGACTTACTTTTTATTACAATCTTCTTCTTTTTTTCATCAGGGCATACTAGCTGTTAAGTATTATTTGGCCAAGCTTGAGCAAGTGCAGATCTGCTCTTTAAGTTTAGACTTAGAAATTACGGCTCATCCAATAGAGGTTGCATATTCAATTCACATTCAGTTTTATTTTAACCTACAATACGGATTGATGGGTTTTGTTTGGGTAAGTGGGAAGAATTTGGCAGAAATTGGGCTGACAGACCACAGTACCTCAGGAAAGTATTCATACCCATGAACCCCTTTCACATTTTTCGTTTTAGAGGAATACATTTTATTTCACAGACCAATACAAAGTGATGCATAATAGTGCATTGCAAGAACAAAATTGTGGCTGTTGTTTGCTTTCTTTCTTGTTTTAAAGAAGAAAAAAAATAACTAAATCCAATCTGAAAAGTGTAGAGTGTATTTGCACTGAGCCCTTCAGAGTCAATACCTTAGAAACACCTTTTGCTGCAATTACAGCAGCGTGTCTTTAGGGATGTTTCTTTAACAGTTTTGCACATCTGAAGAATATGTTTTTACCTATTCTTTCCATTCTGAGCTGTAATCGTCAAGGTTTGCCAAAGATTTTCAATTGGATTTTGGTCTGAAATTTGACTCGGCCATTTTAACACATGAAAATACTATTAATCTAGGGTCCTTTTTCCTGCTGAAAGGTAAATCTCCACCCCACTTCCAAGTCTTTTGCAGCTTCTAACAGCTTTTCTTGTAGTTTTACCCTTTTATTTAGCTCCATCCATATTTTCCCTTCAACTGTGACCAGCTTCCCTGTGCCTGCTGAAAAAAAGCGTCCTACAGCATGATGCAGCCACAATGGGGATTGAGTGTTCACGAGGATAAGATGTGCTGGTTTTTCCCCACACATGGTGCGTTAAATGTTGGCTAAAACAAAATATTTTAGAGAGATCCTTCTCCCACATGTCTGCTTGCACATTACTTCTTATGGCTTGCCACTCTTCCATTAAGCCCTGATTTGTGGAGCGTATCACTAATAGTTGTCCTGTCAACATTCCCCTCTCATGGGCCGTTGGTCTCTGCACCTTCCCTTGTCTGGGATGTCAGTTTAGGTTATGGCCATGTCTTGGTAGGTTTACATTTTTTGACATACGCTTTCTATTTTCAGATGAACAGTAACCTAGGAATTTTTTTAAGGTTTGGGATATAGTTTTCTAACTTAACCCTCCTTTAAATGTCTTCATAGCTTCATCTATCACCTGTCTGCTGTGTTCCTCAGTCTACATGATGCTGTTTGTTGACTGATGTTCTCCAATGAACCTCAGAGGCCTCCATAGAACTGCTGGAATTATATTAAGATTAAATGACACACAAGATGTATTCTGTTGATTAATTTTGTGACCTCTGAAGGCAATTGGTTGCACTGGATTTTATTTAGCAGTATCAGAGCAAAACGGGCTAATTACAAGTGCACAATTATTAGACTTCTTGTGGAAAAAGTTGAAAACCATTAAACATTTCCCAGTTCAATTTGCAATTAGTGCTCTACTTCGTGTCTGCCTATCCCAAAAATCCCAATGAAGTACATTCACGGTTGCAATGTGATAAAATGTGGAAAGGTTCAAGGGGTATAAACATTTTTCGGGCATTTAAACTTTTTTTTATGTGCAGTGTAGAAAAAAGCAATTAGATCTTTACAAACGCATATGGTTTGACAGCAATTTATGGTCTACTGGGAGGTTTTTATTTCTCAACACAAATGTAGTCACCAGCAGGATACTGTCTGTATTATTCTTAGCTCTTTCTCATTATAGATTTTACCTCTGAGCTGTCAGAGTAATCAAAGAGAACTCACGGTGTGAAGGGAAACGGCGTTATACTAAACGAGACTGATAGGAAGCTCACACTGCGAGCCAAACCCACATGGAAGGTGGTGAGAATTAATTTAATTATGTGCGCCAGATGTATGTGAAAAGATAAACCATCTGGCTGATCAAAACTGACTCACTCTGTCTCCGTATACGATTGTGCAATTACTTGAACCTTTATGCAGATTTTACAAGGTATGTCTTTACCGCAGCAGAAACGGGGGGGAAAAGGAGCTAAATTTGATTAGGCTAAATGCTCAGGTGTGAGCGGCGAAATGCAGCTGTGATATGTTCTTTTTTTTTTTTGTTTCTTGTTAGACAGTGGAGGGAGAATGGGCAAGAAGGACGCCGGTGCCACCAAGTTACCAGTTGATCAGTACAGAAAGCAGATTGGTAAGTTTCCAGATGGATTCACACAAAGCAATCGGTACCATGCCGCATTTGATATGATGGCGTTGTAGCAAGGATTTAAAGAACTGTGTGAGTGTATTTATGTCATTCAAATGAAATGCAGCCAGCGTTTCGGTCGCAGTTTGAATGACTGGCGCTGTGGTGTTTAATAAAGGGCATTCTAACAAGATTGTCTACTAATTAAAAGAGCGGGTGTTTAAATTGAGTTCCTGGTGTTTTTTTTCTGAGTTATTGGGTTGATCTTTCACTTGTGTAACTCAGTTTCACTCATTCATAACTTATTGCTTTTTGTGGGCAACAGAAAACACAGTACAGCTAATATTACCAATCATTTGTAATTAAATGCCTCTGGGAAAGGCTTCACAAGTGTTCCACAGCCATTTTTTTTTTCTTTTTTTTTTTTTTTGTCTTGCAAAAATATTTTGTATTCCCAGAGACCAAAAGCATTTTTTGCTCTGTTGTTGTCTAGTTTTACTTATGTTCTAGTGAAGTATTGCATATGTTTTCTGTTTTCACTTTTTTTTGCCATGCTTCAATATTTTAGATCACTTGAGTAAATATAAAATGGAGTTTTCAGTTTATGATTTAATTTATAATAAGTTCAAAATCTATCCAAGCAACCTGGCCCTGTGCGACAAACTGATTTCCCCCTAAACCCTAAACTTGTAACTAATAACTCCTTTGGCAGCAATGACTGCCATCAAGCATTTCTGGTTTCTGGCAGTGTTTTACATAGCTCATGTGAAAATTTAGCCCACTCTTGTTTGCAGAGTTGTTTTAATTTGACCAAGTTAGAAGGATTTTGAGCTTCATCAGCCTTTTTCAGATCACGCCAGAGCATCCTACATAGTTTAAGTAATTACTCTTATCCCATTACTGATCTGTGGTCCGTGCTAGTTTTTAAAGTGCGCTCAAAATTCGCATGCTAATTTAGGTGGAAACACGCCTTTTATGTCCTTTGCTTAAATCTGTGCCTCTTTATTTGTCTGTTGTTCATGTTTAATTCTGCTTTAATTCAGTAGGGCTTGGGTTCATCATCCATCCAATGTTAATACTCCCTTTTCCTTAGGGCCGTGAAGGGGGCTGCATTCTTTAGCAACCATTGGGTATACTGCGGGCAAATTACCAGTCCATCACAGCAGTTCATCATTTCTTTGCTTACTAAAAACTCATGACTAAAACTGAGGCAAAAGACTCATTAGAAGCTGTTGGTAGATGCCTAAAACTCATGTCACGTTCTTTTTTTTTTTTTTTTTTTCTTAGATTGGCTGGATAGTTGTGAGAATATGCAGATAAACAAGGCTGACAGACCTTACTGCAGATCATTGCTGTAAACGCTTTATCGAAAATATAGTTTAATTTAATGGTCTCATTAGAGTATTTTTCCTAAGAGAAGGAAGATATCTTTATTCTGTACCCCGTTTAATTGAGATACTTCTAGGGTATTGTGGAACTGCGACCATCATCACTAGGCAACAGCAGCTGCACCTATGCATGGGGAGCAAGAAATAATGAGACAGATCAGACCGTGTACATGCTGGTATTAAAAAAAAAAAAAAAAAAAGAAAAAAAGTGAAAGGCTACTTAGGAGTTGCAACAATACAATGATCTGCTGGTTATTTGTAATTTAGTAATCTGAAAATAGTCACTACACCATGTTATTGACTGGAAATGCATTTTAACAATACTATTACTATTACGAGACATCGAGTCATGTGAAGAAACTAGAACACCCCATTAAAAATTGAATTTTTAAAATAAATGTTAGCGTATATCCATGCACATTCTTCCTTTATTCATCTCTAGAAAAGAAAGTGATTTAATTACAGGTAACCACACAAAACACCTTGCTTTGGTCATGAATCAAAACACACCAAGAAAGAAGTTGTTTTCTAACTGAGGAAAAGTTAGGGCACACCACGCTTTAATAGCTAGTTTTACCCCTTTGATCGAAATACTTTTTGTCGCCATCAGCCAGTCTCTGTTTCAATCCTCATTTTCTGCTGTGAGATGGCTGAGGGGTCTCTTGCATGTTCAGCCCATTTCAAGGCCCCCCTGCAGAATCTCAATCATATCAAAATCTTGGCTTTGACTTGGTACAGATCGTTCTATTTCTTAATTTTCAGCCAGTCCTTGGTGGGGCTGCTGGTATGTTTTGTGCCATTTGTCGTGCTGCAGGGTCCACCTCCATGCTTCAAAGACAATATCATGTTCTTTTCCTGGAATGCTTTGTTTGGTTTATGCCAAATATGTTCTCCGTTCTGGTGTCTAAATAATTCAGTTTTACACTCATCTGTTCAAAGAAACCATATTCAAGAAGTCCTGGTCTTTGTCTAGGTTTTCTCTGGCAAACTTTAGTTGGGCCTTCTGGCTTTTCTTATAGAGCAAAGGTTTCCTCAATGCTCCTCTATCATGGAACTTTAATGAGGCATAAAATTTCATATTAACAGTAACAAGAAGCTGCTGTAAGTCCCATAATTAATTTTTCTTTTAGACTTTTTGGATGGCCAGACTTAGGCATATCCAAAGTTGTTTTGAATATCTGCCACTTGAAGGATGTTTTCCTTACAGGGGAATTGCTGATTTCAAATTCATTTGAGAGCTCTTTAAACCCCTTATGAAACTCGGCAAACTTACCAAGCTACTAAACTCCTCTTCATTCTTCAGTTTCAGACAACTGTGTCGACCTGACATCTCTGGTCACTCTCACCCTAAATTTACAGTGCCCCCGCCCTGCCGTTTGTTGCCATTGGTTCCAGTCCTTATTTATATTACGAATTCTCCGTTCTGCTGCAGAACCACACAATTTAAGCCAATCCTAAATGCGGAAGTCAGACCAAACCAGCTCATTCTGTGGAAGTTAAAACGGGTAAAACTGCTTCACTCTTTGTTTTTTTGCATACAGGCGTTTTGATGAGTTATGTTCTACAACGAGTTAGTACATCGAGTGCAGAGGAGATTTATTTGTTGCTTATTGGTGCATTTAATGTTTAATCATTAGGTGTTGATCACGTAAGTTATAGCCCGGTAATTGATCTAATGTATACAATTGTTAATACACACATATTTCAATAAAAATACATGTATAATCATTAATATGACGAGGGCTTTAAGAAAATCTAGTCTGTATTTGGAGAATTACTTTGAAAATGGAGATTGTGGTGCTCATTCAGTTTTTTGTTGGTGCGATGTGATCTGTGTGTATTGAATCCAGCCGGGCTCCGGGTTCTGCCAAAAATAGGATTGGGTCAAATTTTACCGTATGGTAAACTGCATGTCGCCCTGTGGAGGCAGTGGAAATACTGACATTGATTATAATCGGGCATATTTGCACCAACGTGGGGCGTAGAGGAGACTGACACTGTTTAAATTGGAGGTCAATTCAGTCGATTAAAAGATATGCATATTTTGTGACATGCTTTTTTGTGATTGTTTTTTTTTTAGCCATTTTAAGAGGTAATAAATATGTGGTTGTCCTAATTCATTCCTCATCAGAAATTACATTTAAAGACAGCACTTTCAAGAAGATCTTAAAGAAACGCTCAGTGAAATTTCACCATTAGGGGGGCTGTTGAACGCTGACAGTAGACCAAAACAAGATGCGTCATAAGCCGCATCGAATCACATCTAACAAGAATGTAAGACCAACAAAAACAAACATTTGACTTCATGCTCTTACTCATCTGTTCAGAGACAGGAACCACGCGACCAATATTAATCCTCGTTTTGTGTCTTTACTTATATGACAACTTCTTTGCCAAAGACCGTTGTTTTTAGTGGTAATAATGGGTTCTGATCGTCTACAGGTGAACGTTTCAATCCGCTGGACGTGCTCTCTGCCATTTTGCTTCTACACTAAATTGTCCTGACGGTGGCATTTAATAGGCAGGGAGTGGCTAAGCCCTGATGAAAGCTGTTCACATGGACGTATGTGCACTTGTGGCCGGTCCGGCTTGTAAACAAGAGACTGGAGAACACCAATGAGAGATGGTGTGTGATGTCATTCCATAGCCCATCTAAAAAGATACCTTTAGCTCTAACTAGCTAAAATAATGAATTTTTGCTTATTGCTCCTTTAAAGTCTATAGTTTATTTTTTATTACTTGAATTCCTCAGATTTATTAAAGTTGATATTAAATGTCCATCTGTCCAAGTATAGACAAAGATGCAAGCTGTTAGGTTATTTAAATTTTTTCTCATACTGGTAATTTTCAAGTCACTTCTCTGTCCACCTTATTCTGGGTCCTCATGAGTAAAACCTAATATGTAAAGTTGGCATAAAATTTTCTAATCAAATAATCTGTGGGTCAAACTTGATTTGCTCATTCACTAACTCTACAAAAAAAAGAGAGCCCACACCTCCCAGTTTACATTTTTATGACTTGAAAAATCCATTGGAACAGAAGAATCATACATGCCACATGCATGCAATTTATTTACGTGCCTTTTAAAAGGTAAATCTTCCCAAGAGATGCACATACTCGAAGATGTTTACAGCGAAGTCTTTGCTGCACCATTTATTGTATTGTTCTGAAACACTTCCTCTCAGCGGATGATTGTTTTTTGCCCCCCCGCTGATTCACGTCCTCAGATTATTCTGTTGTTCCTGGTGTTTCTTCTGTGTTAACAGGAGTCACTGGGGTCTTTGTCTCTCTTAAGCAAAATCATTTCTGGTGGCTTGTTTTGCCATCGTTTTATTCTTTTACTATTTTATTGCTAATCTGTGATTTTCTTTTGTCATTCAGAAAAAAAACACTTTGTCGGTCTGAGTGGAGTATTTGTTTTTCTCTGTTTTGTGACAGCCTATTGAAGCCTGAGAAATGTGCATTCCTTTTTTCTACTCTACCTGGCTCTGATGTGTTTTTCATGTAGTAATAGAAGAACAACCTGATTTAGTCTTCTGATATTCTTTAACCATTTGCTATTATGTTAAACCTTGCAGGTTCAACAAACATAACAAGCTCAGCTTCCACCGGCACTTTCAAGAAAAAGTGCTGGAAATTTTTATTTTTCTCCCTTCCTAGTTTTTTTATTGTTTTTTTGGCTGTTGTAGGTCTTTTTTTATTAATATATTTTTTTTATGAACAAATCTATCATCCCACTGTTTTTAACAACCATCCTTCAAAACAAACTGAAAAGTGTGTAGCCGATGTAGAAAATTGCAATGTTCTAAGATGGCAAGGATTTATGTAAGAGGTGGAACGGGCAGCACATAGTAGTTTGAAATTGTAAAACGTGGCTTACTCATTCAGCAGTAATCCAGGGTGATTGTTCAGCTGTACCATCATCTCTGCTGGAGTGCTTTTGTCATGTCTGATGGCCATCAAAAGGCTGCTGTTGACACTTTCCTCTTAAATACCATTATTAACCCTGTTATAATTGACTGGCCTCGGGGTGGGATGGATTCTTACGTGGAACTGCAAGTGTTAAATCTGTCCATGTTGTAATTACTGTTGCCTGTTGAAAACTGCCCAGATCCATCCACAGAGGCCCAGAAAGAGAAGTTGGTCAAACTAGAGTAACTAGTTACTAGATGGCATATTTCTGTGGTACGGCTTTTTTCTTGTTGCATTTATAGCACAGTTGTTAACTCATAGGCTTTTATGTGCATAGGTTAAAAAGGGACTAGTCTTCTCTGTTGCGACGATCCCGACTTTGAATTTGCGCAGGTATACTCTTCTCATATACTTTCACAAGAAATAAATATGTAATCTGGATGCGTTTGGGATTACTTCTCCAGTTACACTGTAGGGGTATTAAATATATAGTTGATAATCCTGTTTAGAAACAATTTTTGTTACTGGGTAAAATCGTCCTTTCATCCTGCCTGGTTCAGTCAGCTGCTACTGGTCACTTCTGGCATTAAACTCAGGTGCTTTGTCAAATTAAATAGCTAAGATTAAAGGGAATATTTCTGATAGATACATTTACTGGATTCAGTGGTGTGCATGGAGAAAAAAACAACTCGTGACTTGGAGTAACTTTTCACCAAAAATACGGAAATGTAACTCACCTTACAATGAGTTGAAAAGTTGAAAAAGAAAAAAGCATTTAAAACAACCAAATCTCAAAAAGGTGATTTGTCAGGCAAGTCTCCTTGATATTTTCTAAAGTTCTGTTTTGGTCCCAGAACTGAGCTCCTCAGGACCAACACTTCCAGAGAAAGAGTCCTCAGTAAACGACAGCTCAATCAATCGGAAGCGCACCGTGCTCCCTATATTTTGAGGACTTAGATTGCGCTGTTTTCTCTATGTCCTCATTTGGAGAATTTACAGCAAAAAGGCAGAATTTGCAAATACCGCCTCGCCTGCAACGCTCTGCAGCCAGTCAGCGTTGACGATGGTCTGCATGTGAGGTAAACAGCTCTGCAACATGGCGAGTGACGCGTTAATAATGTGACACAGTGAAACCATGATGAAATTTGTTGCTTTTAATTGTCAAATTTTATCTATTTTTATCTATTCGTTGTTGCAGCCCTACTGGCTTGAGGAGCATGGTCAGACTTATGGGCAAAATTAACTGGTCTGAAACATCTCAACTCATTTTTTGTGGCCAAATGACCAGCGTTCTTAATATAATTGGACGAGCCTTCAACTAGTCAGATAAAATGAACATGTCATGTAGGGCTAAGCAACGTACCTCAACAATAGTTATCTCATTTTCTTATCAAATACAAACTGTGATATTCTTGGATGTCTACTCCTGTTCTGGTTTCAATTAAATGGCAAATTTGTATGAGATGCGAGTCAGACACCCCTTCCTCCTCCTTCCCCCGAGTGCTCAATCAAATGTGATTAATTTTAGCTAATACCCCCTACCTGTCTCATTATGCTAAGCAGAGGAATGGATCAAGATAAAAACTAATTTCACCACACTCTCATCAGACACCATTTAAATGCAATGTCAAGCCAGGCAGGAAAAAAAAAAAAAAACACAAAACACTAAGTGGATTGCTGGGCCAAGCCACTTTCATCCTCTTGCTCTTCCTTTGACATTTAATTAGAGATTACTTCAGTGGCAGGTACGGTCGTACTCTTTGTGAGCCAGGTGCTTTTCTGCGCTTGTGCTCGGACCCATCAACTTTAAATCATCCAATGAACTGGTTTGATTTTTGGAGTTTGAGACCCTATTCAGACTTGGAGCTAACATTTGTCCTAGCTAATTCAGATACAAGAGGACCAAGACATTAACACAGTTCTGAGTATCATAAGCATTGCTACCTTGAACTAATACTCGAATAATAAAAAAAAAAGTCAGTCTGGTGAGACCCATCCACATGAAGAAACAGTAGACCAACTCCACAGTTTGTCTTAACGACCAATATAATGTTAATGTCCCAATGTTAATGTCTCTCTCATACAGTTAGTGTGTGAGTTCACCAATCACTCCCTGGTTCAGCACCACAAAGCTATTTTTTTTTTTTTATTCTCACTGCGGATCTCTTCAACAGGTTGTCACCTTGCTCCCTACTTACTGTAAAGGAGTTAGTGAACCAGTCCAGCTCCTGAGCAAGCCTCAACTTTCCTGACTCGGAGGATATTATAAACCCATACCCTTTTAGCTGGTAGATGTCTCTTCCTCCTCCTCCTCCTCCTTCTCATCTGTAAACCTAATGCCAGGGTTTTCTTCTGACAGCTTGACAGATACATTTTGCATTCACGTCTGCCGCTGAAAAACTCTGTACTTTTTTTGGGTAACTTTTTGGTCGCCTAGCAACTATTGCCAATTTTGGGTAATATTTGCATGGGTGCCCCCTTCTTCCCTTCTCTACTCTACATTGCCAAAGCAATTGCAGTGCTGAAGCCCATCCTATGTAGATGCGGCACAAATCTGCAACATTCAAAGCCCCATGTTCTACAGCTGCTAGCTCAGTTGTCTTGAATAGGACCATAAAACCTAACATCTGCTTAATTTTAGGAGTGAAGAAACGTATAATTAAGAGAATTTCCAGCTCTCAAGTTTGTGTCCTTATGTGTTTTTTAGGGTAATAAAACGGAAATAAAAACATACTTGAGATGATTTGAATTAAAAATGAGTTGCCTGATGAGGCTAACCTTAGTCTAACTTAAATATGTAAAAACCAATATCAATAGATCCTGTAACACAAACTTGTGTATGTTTTAAAGGACATATATCATCCATCCATCTATTTTCTAACACGTCTATCCCTATTGGGGTCACGAGGGCTGCTGGTGCCGATCTCTAAAAGGTCAATATTGAAAACTTATGGTGTAAACGTTTGAGTTCAATTAAGTAAATATGTTTTATTTTTTGTTGTTTTTCTCCAGTGAGGATAAAGGTGTCTAGGAGAAATGCTATCTGATAGGAAATAGCTAGATACCCTTTAAACTGGCACTTTGTGACGGGATTTAAAAGAACACTGAGAGACCAGTCTGCTTTGAATTCAAGGAATTTAAACTTCTGGCAACATTTAGGATTTTATTTTTGCTCCGGTCCTGACCAGTGTTATTACTCATGTGCAAAGACAAATAACAACGGGTGCTGCCCAAGAACTTTGTCGTTAGATCATCATATTTAATTATAGCGACACATGCAGTGGTTCTGCAAGCCTCGCTTTGCTTGTCAGAGTTTAATTACATTACCATAATGTATCTGTTAAAAAGTTATGTCAGTGATCATTTCTGATACTCTCCTCCCCAAAAAGTCAGTTTAAGCTTTTGCTACATATGTGATGGATGAAAAGGAAGTTGAATACTGATATCCAACCAGATGGCTGCTGCATTCACACACAGCTTGTTTTAGCTCAGATTAGCTAATCATGAGGCCAGTTATTGTTGCTCAACATGCAGGAGGAACATTTGAAGACTGTAGTTGTAGCTTTAACATGAGTCCATCTGTGGACATCAGGAGAGATGTTTTACTGCAATTTGGCAAAAAAAAAGAAGATAAAAACTGATGTTAAAGAAAGCAGTTCCTTACCAGATACGTTTCATGCTCTTAAGCTGTAGTTGCCTCGTCGGGTTGTTTATTCCCTGTTAGAACTATCATTTCATATCTGTGAGCTGTGTTGTCTCTGTATTCTTCAGCTTTGAGTTGATTCTTCCCTTAAATCTAAGACTCTTGATGTTTCATAATCTGGTGGGGAGAAAGTGGGGGACCGAGTGTTTCCAGTGGTTGGGCTTTGTTTATTGTGGTGAGAACAGTCATTCCTCTTCACCTGTTTACATTCTTGAAGCTCACCAACATTTTTTGCAAATATGATCTTTGCAGCTGAGGGTCTTGCCACATTTTCCCTCTTTCACCGGTAACATCCATGCCTCCATTCAGCATGTTCTCATATGAAATACTTTTTTTTTTATCCAGAAAGTATTAGTTGTTCTGTTTAAAACAAGATGTCTTGAAATTTGATACAGAATAAATTATTGCTTTCATTCTGTGTAGTTATTTTATTAATATTGTGGGTCTCTGACTATGTAACACCTTTTACTCTACTATACCTGAGTGCAACAGTAACATTTCTGACAGCGACTTACAGTTGCCTCTGAAATATTTTTGGCGTCACCTACGTTATTAAAAAGCTGCTGTTGGCATAGAAATGAAGAACACAAAGAAATTGTTCCGAACTGAGAGCGTCCCTTCATTGTGTTATAAGAGCAATGTGCGGGCTGAGAATATTAAGATAAATCAGTGATAGCTGTGAAAATTGGTAAAGTTTCAAAATATATTAATCCAGAAATGATAAGACATTTAATCGTGGTCTGATTAACCTCTCCCGACAGATTTCTGTGAAGTATTTGCGCTCCAGCATACAGGCACTTCCTTGTGCAGATCTCAGGAAAAACTCAGAGTTCAGTAGCAGGGTTGTTTCACAGAGTAATTTGTTCTCATAATTTGACTCCGGGTAAAGGTTTACTGAACCTACTCAAAAAGCCAGGGTATGCAGGAATTACTCTGACTATTCACTAACCTAGCTTTATATATATATATATATATATATATATATATATATATATATATATATATATATATATATATATATATATATATATATATATATATAATATACACACACACACACCATGGTCTGAGTGAATACTCAATTCTGATTGGCTGCTGGGTGCCTGATTTTTTTTCTAAATTATTGCGCTGGCTCAAACGCGAAGACTGTTGACAGATGAAATGATACTTTCTAAGTTCTGTGACCAGAGCTAGTTACCTTGCTAACGCCTCCCAACTAGAGATATTAAATAGTTCTCTCAGCCGCTTCTTGTGAAAAACTTACACTTTTAACTGTGGAAAAAAATATTAGAGTATCAATAATTGATTTAATATTTCTTTCTTTCCTAACTGACCATGGTATAAATGGGATAATGCCCTTCGATGTGTCCATTATCAGAAATTAATGGACTTCATGGAAGCAACACCTCCGCGTGAAAATTAATAAATAAATATATAGAACCTATAAGCATGTGTTTGGCTTACTTTATATTGTGTCCCGGTCTCTGCTTGTCATTTGATGTTGCTTCAGTCATTTCAGCTGTTGGCAGTGTGCAAATGTTTGCAAAATTTGTGTGAATAGTGAGTGGAGTGTGATGCTCTCCAACCAAATTTTCCCTTTCTACTTTCTGACAAGAGGAAGACACATCTAGTGCCCCCTAATGAATTCCCACTAGCTCGCTGTCTGCTTCTGGCAACATGCTCCCCATTTCTATTAGTCCCTCAGAGTCAAGAAGGGGTGAAGGGAGGGGTTTTGTACCTCAAGAAGTGGAGAGAAAAAAGAAGGAAAGAATCTGACATCTCAGAAAAGGTAACAGGAAGAATGATGAATATAAACAACAAAGGAAAGTGTCTTGTGAAACAGAGCATTAACAAAGAGCTCATGGTCATTCCTCTTTACTGTCCATTGGATGAAAGAGAGACTTGATTTTTAGAATAGGATGCAAAAAAATTTTAAACCTTTTTTTTTTTTTTGTAAGGCTGTTGTTTTTCAAACACCTTCCTTAACGACTCCAGGATTATGTCCATCCTAACACTGGGAGTTGGAGCTGCAGGAGTTCTCTGCATATGACATTACCAAGGATGTTTTTCTGATTTATACTAACATATAGCTCCATTGTTTCTACTTCAGGTTCTTACCAGAAAAGCAGAATGATGAGCTGTTTGTGATCACGTTTGTGGAAATTAAATTGATTCAGACTTACCTATGCTGGATTTTAGGCCAAAATCATTTATTTAACATTGTTTTACAAAGTGAGGATGGTCATCACAGCTCCTTCTTGTAATGGATTAAAACAGTCTTCCTAACATGTCAAAGGAAAACAAATTATATTCTACAACATATTTGGTTTGGACAATCATATTAGAATTTTGTTCAAGCAATGCATATGAGCTTAAATGGAAGAACTATGGGCTTGTAAGGGTGACGTAACAAGCACACTGCATTGTGGGATACCTGGGCATCGGGAAACTGGCTTATGTTTGTTTACATAGCCTTCATCTTTGTTTTCTGGTTTGAAAAAAATTAAAAAAATTATACAAGCATGCTGTGTCAACTGTCACTCATTAATGCCATCGCTTCGGGAAAAATAACGATGGATTGGGATTTTTAAGTTTATCAGCATGGAATCAAAGCCAAGGAGCTTGGATCTCTGAACTACCAAATAGATGCGAAGTGGAATCTGGATAGCGGCCAATAGACAACCAAACCTCACTTTCAACACTATATCCCGATACATATGTGTATTTAGGGCATTTTCAGACTGGTAAGTTTAAATCAACACTTGTGCTGTTTTACATGGAGCTTAGCAGGCTGCTAGTGTTAGCCAGCTGAGGCTAACAAAGTAGGAGTAAAGGAAAGCTTTTTTTTTTTTTTCCTTCAAGGCATAGGAAATTGATTTTGATCATTACGACATAAATTGTCCTCACTCCTTAGAAGTCATCTGTAGGCCTGTCATAACAAATTTTGCTGGACGATAAACTTTTCTAAAAATTATCGAAATAAACCATAATATTGTCATTTGGAAACATTTTTCAACTAATATGATAATGGCATAATAACCCAAGTACACCCTTTCGACATATCGGCTCAGATTAATTAAGCGGTTGCCCGCCATCAAAACACTCCCACAATGCAGCGGTCGTGTTCGGTTTTGACACCAATTTAAATTTTTTTTCAAACTAGCGTTTCTCTGGCTCTCCCTCACGAGGCTTTCATGCTAAATTTTGAGCATGTGCCTACTTGACACAAGATTTAACTCCTCCTGTACGGAGGACATGCGAATGGAGGGTTAGGTAGAACCTGGCGCACCGTACTGAAACCTTTTGGTATCCACTCTGAGAGAGTGCATACACAAATAATCAAGCTTATTTTAATTATGTTATTAAAATATAGTTGTAGTCCCCCACACACAAGATGATCAGTTGTGCCTTAACTATAAGAATGAATAAGACAGAATGGTGACGTCGCTGTAAAATTAACATACCATGCCCAGACATAGCGGTACTCTGTGAATTTCCCACAAGGCTTACAAATTATTCACCGCCTGCCCATCGCTATCATTTTTCTAACTGGATATTTTAAAGGAGGACTATGTTGGAAAAAAAGGTGAGGGTATTTTCTTTGTTTTGCAAGGAAGAAATCACATTGACAGGAACTGGACAGTTCTTTGCAAGACACCTCAACAAGAAATATAACCTAAAAAATGTAATGATGTCAACTAAACTAAGCTTCTACACTAATTTTGTCTAACACCTCTCATAAAACTGTCACCAGTTATTGACAAAGTTTGAAGCACCACACGTTTTACTTCTCACAACTACACACACTCACTGTTCAGCAAGCTGTTGGCGTTCAACATGTTGTTGGCGAAGTTTCCTTTTCCTGCAGTGTGATGTTACCAAGACAGCCGGCTCTGCCTCATGTTAAGCATGGCTCATTTTTGCTTTGGCAGGTGGCAAGTTTGCCTATAAATATGAACCGTGGGAGTTGATCTCAAAACGATGTCAAGTAAGCAAAGGTGGGCAGTTCAGGTTAGAGAGATTTGTTCTATTTCAGACTTTAAATTACAGACATATGGAAAACATGACCATGACCATGACCAGTGATTTTTTTCTTACATTTCCTGGCTTGCAAATTGTTTTAAACTGAACACTTTTACTGATGCTCGGGAGTGTCATTAAAGCGTTTGCTTACTAGAAATTATCAGCACTGTCCAAAAAAAGCCTAATAAAATTCCTCAGTGGGGTCTTACTGATTTCAAACCAAAGACTTAATGGCCATAGCTGGCTACTTTGCCTACCCGTAACCCTTGTGATGCATAGTGGATCATTTTTGCACTGTTTTATGACGACAAGGATGCAAAATGATCATTGTGTGGTTCTGTTTTTAAATATTAACACTCAGCAAGGTCCTTAAGTTGTCACCTAAATAGCTTAAATTCAGCCAAGCTGCATTGCAGAGCAGAGTTAAAACTCACTGTTTTATGTGATGATATAAAAGCGAAGGTAATTACAGTAAAAAAAAAAAATTTGAGATTTGAAATATTGTGTCCTTTTAAATATTTTGTCCAAGTATTTATTTGCAATTGCAGTATTGCACACAATGACATTCCAATGGATGGAATAGATATATTGTGCTGCTCTATATTTTAGTATAATCTTGAATAGAATAATCAGAGGTTATGCCATAAAGTATGTTTAAGCAATCACATGTGCAGATCATCATCTAAACTTGCTTCCCTTTGCATGGTTGCGTGGGGGCTGGTGCCTATCTCTAGCGGGCATTGAGCAAGAGGTGGAGTACACCTGGATGCCAATCCATCAATTCAGTTTATTTATATAGCCATAAATGACAACAAATGTCATCTCAACGCACATTACTTAGTCAATTCTATCAAATGATACAGACAGATTGTTTAAAAAGTTTATTCTCTTAGGAAACCTTTAGTATTTACTTCTCCTGGATGAGCGTGTACCAACAGTGGACAGCTGCTTGCATTGTGTTGTTGACTGTGCAGCAATCCCTAATACTGGGCATGCATGTAGCGACAGTAGAAAGGAAAAACTGCTCTTTAACAAGAAGAAACCTCCAACGAAACCAGGCTTGGTGTGTACGGTTATCTGCCATGACCAACTGGAGGCTTGAGAAGACTGAGCAGAAACACAAAAAACACAGAAGCACTAAACCAGGAGTACTTTCTATGTGAAAGAAACGCAAAAGTTAATGGCAGTACTAGTGTCAGGAGAGGAACACAACTAAGTGGATAAGCTCTGAGTCATCACAGGGCGACATAGTTTCTTTAACTCCAATTTTTCCATGAAGTATGTGAAGAAACTGAAGCTGCGGAAGAGAACCCTTGCATTTGCGAGGAGAACATGCAAACTCCATGTAGAAAGAGCCAGGGTGGGGATTTGATCCACGGACCCTCTTTGCTGCAAGGCAGTTGTGTTAATGACTGTTTCATCATGCAGCCCAGTTTTGCTGTTATTGGTAAAATACAATTATAACTGCTATCTAAGTATTACAAAAAGGTTTATGGTTTAAAGCAAAAGCTTATTTAATTTACACCCAAACCTTAAGCAGTTTATCAAAAGTTGTCCACATCATTGCAACACCAATGGTTGCCTACCTTACACCACTGACGCTAGCAGAAATGTGCTGCCACCCTTTTGCTAGCTCGTACACATATTGCCTTTTTGTTTGATCATATTCTCATTCACTCATCAGATTTCTTCTTGTTTTCTCCTAATTTTAGGTAAGCAAGACTACAAAAAGACAAAATCTGTCTTAAAGTCGACACGGCTGAAAGCTGAAGCAAAGAAAAACTCCTCCATATTCAGGGTAATATTATCTCAGCAAACCTCACTCTCCTCCAGTGTAATTTGAATGTCTATTACATTCCTGTCTTCCTGTGTGTCTTGGTCTATCTAGGATTCTTCTCGTCTGTCTGCAAGCCATTTGTTTTTCCTATTTGTCTAACTACCTGATTGAAAATGTGGCTCACTGGGCTGTTTTTAATATCCCAGACATTTTGTTGTGCTGATTCAGGAACTCACTGTAGTCCTTTTGTAAAAGGAAACGATATGCACCAGATTTACTTGAAATGATTTAATGTAACCCTAATCCCACAGACGTATTTTAAGTTCTAAACTAAATTGTTCAACATGGAATGAAAAATACAGCTGTGGTATTGGGTGTGTACAATAATGCATAACTTTTGTTTAATATTAAGAAAGCGGCACATTGTTACATTTGTTCACATCTAACACGCTAGAAAAGGCTTTGGAACTCCAGGGAATTACAAATATGGACTTTTTATGCTATTTAGTGGTAATTTCTATCATTACATAAAACAATGACCAAAACCTCTTTTAATGGTGCCATGGCATCTCTGTATAAACTACGTCATGTAGTTGATATTGCTACAAAAGTAAATTCTTTTATGGAAGAACTTCATAAAAAAAAAAAATAACATCACCATTTTGTAGTGGATTTGAGTCATCAAATGCCAAATGTACCTCCTTAGTAAAAGGGTTTGGGTATGGTAATGATATGTGGCTGTACCTAGTTGACTTCACTCTGATTGGCTACAACCATATTGGGAAACTGGTCAAACCCACCCGACCCCCTGCATCCACACCTCTCTTCTTGGCGCAACACTCCGTCACAAATCTATATTATGGTATCATAACTAGTGGAAGTATTTGCGTTGCAAGATGTCAGACAGGCTGACCAAAGGCTTTAACCTGGCGTTGTGACTCATTATCCACACAGTTGCACGGCAACAGAGCAAGTCCACGGCAGCAGAGCAATGAGGTCTCCGCCACAACCGTAGCAGAGAGCTTGCTTCCCTGCTGTTTCAGACAGTGCTCATATGTTTATCAGACGAGACAGCATTTAGAAATTAAATAAATCAATGGGTAATGACAGCTCTGCTGCTTTGGCAGCGAACAGACAGAGAGCGACAGCCCCAGATCATCCTCCCTGTATTGGCTCTAGTAAGAGGCAGACGCTGCTGAAGCCGCGGCGAGCGAATGTCCAATATCCAACCTAAAACTAACTTCACCGTGTGGAGTAGTCAGACATTCTGTTGAACAATGTCTTAAAGGTATATAGCCACATTATATGCCTAAACGAAAAACACCAAAATCCAGTTGATTGTGATGAAATAAGGCTATATACTCCAAGCGTCCATCCAGATAGTGTTTTGTTAGTCCTTTTTGAGCCTTTTTGGACCCCAGCAACGGGCTCGATGAGCTGACATAAACAGACGTGGCGCAGTCTATCGGCAGTACTACATAACTTTTAGAAAGCCAGATAGTGGCCATCGACGCAGCTACTAAATAAGTCCCAACTGAACCGCACCTGCTGTAATGCCTCGCAGAAAACCGACTGCTCGGCGCGGTCGGAGACCAAGCAGACCTACTCCTTTTTTAAGTTCCAGTGAGTCTTCCCCTGAGCCTCTTTCCATAAAATCGAGGAAAATTACAGCTCCTACCAAACGCAATCAAAGGACACTACGTCTCAGTAAGAAAGGCTAATACCATTTTATTGGAAATTAACACATATTAAACACATTATAATGCTATTTCCCCGATGAGTCAGATCTGGGCCTACAGCCTTCAAAAAATTAACTACAAACTGCACGCTCTCTGCTCTCTGGACTTTTTCGTTGATTTCTGTGAGGGGGATGTGCTGATACGCCATGTCACGCAAAGGACTGTGGGATACTTTAAGGGCTCTTAACGCTGGCAAGGGACGTCGCAGGGTTCCTAAGCAAAAATAGCCACTGGAGGGAGCATACAGACTACTTTCCTACCCTCCTTCCTTACTAACTGCACTATTCGGAAAGCACTTATAACGGCGACCGCTGCCGACAGAGTCCTTATTTAATAAGGGTATTTGAATTGAGCCTGAGCCTGGTCCAACGGTTTTATCTCACAAACTGAAACACAAAACGTTTTTTCTTGTGGTTGTACACATACAAATTGTATGTATGTGTACATACAATTTGTATGTGTACAACAAATTGTTGTACACAATTTGTTGTGTACAACAACCCCTGGTTTAATATGTCCGTCCCTCCACTCAAACAAGTTTTGAATGCTTTCTTGTAGAAATAACCCAGAACAACATCTAAAGCACTACAGGCATTGCTAATTCTTTGAGGCATTTTGGAAATATTCTTTGACTTTTTTGGATGACGATACGATGTTTGCTGATATCACAAAGTTTGTCAAAATACGATTTTAATTAAATTCAATTTACTAGTCTGCGATCAATATATGATATCATCTGCTCACCCAACACAATTATTTACACTATCAACTCACAAAAAACAAAAACATGATTTGACCATTTTATTTCTAAGCTCTCACATACATCAGGCATTTAAATCAAAAACAGAATTCTTCGAATTGTATAAGGAAAAAAAATGTCTCACCCGTTCACTATAGTCTCGTGCCTTTTGAATGTCCAAATAAAGGCGAAATTTGACGATGTGGGTTGATATTTTAAATTTGCATCAATGTAATTGAATCATTAATCATTCAATCGATGTATCAATATGGATCATTGTATTGTGACTTCTGGCATAAAACTGACAGTATTTCAGCAAAAGTACTACACACTGACAGTCAAACATGGTGGTGGTAGTGGGATGGTCTGCGTCTGTTTGGTTGGTTTCAGGATGTCTTGCCGTAATTGTTGGAACCATGAATTCTGCTTTTTAGCACCAAATCCCGAAGAAAAAAAGGCCTGCTCTCAGGTGATGCGGCAAGAAAATTATCCAAAGTACCAAAGCAAGTCCACCTCTGAATGACAAAAAATTTAACAAAATGATGTTAACCCAATATAATTTTATCTCATCTCATCACCGGAACATGTTGTTAAAGCCACTATAGCCGAGAAATGTTAACAAGTAATTAGTGACAGTGGAAGAGAAGTGAAAATTATTAAGAAATTAAAGGAAAATGCCATATAAAGTCATGAATTGTAATTAGCAATTTTTTTTTAAGGATACTTTTTTTGCAGGTCCATTTGTCACACTATAGTAATTACAAGTTGGCAAAGATGGCTCATGCCACATTAATTATGCTAATAGTACTTTTGTTTGTTTTTCTCAATAAATTTGCTTTTGCTAATATAGTCCGAGATACTTTGATATGGTTTTAATCCTATTTAAAAATGCAGAAACCATGAAATGGAACTGATTTCACCGGATACGTCATTTCAATAAATAATTTTTAATGGTTTGTTTTCTGCGTTAGAATTTCTCATAGTTTTTCTTCATCCAACTAAAATGTTGTTCTGTTTACACTTTTAACAACCCAGTACCTTCTTTTCCTCATTAAGCCTCAGCGGGTTGCAGAGAGCCTCAAAGAATCAGCAACTAACACCCAGCGTTAAACGCAGGGTGAAATGGTCAGGTTTTAAAATATGCATCTCTTAGACATGCAGGGCCTCATTAAACACGTCTTTAATCCAATTAGATTAGTCCATATCTTGAAATATTGATATTGGTCATGAATAATTTATGCTTTTCGTGCCCAAGACGAGGGGAATTTTCAGAGGTCGGATTAAAAATACCTCTGGGACGAGGATATTAAACTGACTTGGACCTCTTGGCCGAGAGTTTGATTGGAATTCCGCCTGAATGTAATGGATATTTGGTCATGCTTGCTTTCCCATCAAGTGCTTTTTAGCTTGATGTTGAGTTGAAAAAGTTTCTTTTTTTTTTTTTTTTTGTCAGTTTCACATAATTTAGTGATGGATTCAGAAAGCTCTCACTTGCCCCTAAACCTCTGGCTGACAGCATTGAAGTTCCTTAGGCTTTTTTTGTTAGTCAGGTTTGGGTGCAGGTGTATGTTGCAGTAGTGTTTTTACGTGATTTTATATGTGATTGGCAGCAGTGCCAACTGTAATTTCCCTTCTGGTATAAAAAACGAAACATATCTAGATACTCTATCTGTGGTTTGTCGATAAATGAATAGATCACCTTTACATGTGACTTCAGAGGATTTTTTTTAAACATTGATTGATAAATGATTAATTAGTTAACTGACTGAATATATCATCCATTTGTCATGGGTACATTTGTGTGTGGTGGTCATTAAGGCAATGACTCTAGCCGCAGAGCACATCTTGAGAATCTCCCCCAAACTTTTTATTGGGATTTGCTTTCAATGTCCTTTCAGCAATGTGTCTATCTCTTTTGCTTGTGTATCTTTTTCTACCACACTTTTTCCTTCCACTCAACTTTTCATTAATATGCTTGGAAACAGCGCTTCAAAGAGACAGATACTTTAGCAGTGATCTTTTTCAGTGACTCTCTGCTACAAAAATCACAAATTGGCAGTTTGTATTAAAGATTATGTTTTCTATTTTACGCAGAACCTGATCGGGTTTTGTTACCTATAATCTTTAATAATCAAAATTGCACAGTTGAAATATACCATTGTTTGTGTAAATAATCTTTGTTTCACTTTTGCAATAAACGTACCCAAATAAATTAACTTTTCGATGCTTTATTCGTTGAGGTGCACCTGCATAAGCTCTTCTCTTCCTCTCTATATGAGACGCCGAGTGCAGATGCAGATGGCATCTCAGAAGGGCCAGCAGACATGCAGGCATGGAGAATGTGGCAGCTGCCAGGCAGGCTGTCTCAGGGCTGTCCTAGTAACAGGACAGTCTGGATAAGTTGGCAGAGAGAAGGATGGAGACGCTGCAGATGAACTAGGAACGTGTATGAGGCACAAATTATGCATTTTGCTAAAAAAAAAAAAAAAAACCCTACCTGCAGTATTAAGGAAGAGACTATGCATTTATTCTGGGCGGTTTTCCAAAAGTAACATGTTGTTGTAATGTGAGTCGGTTCTGACAATAAGGACAAAACTGGCAGGAGGTTCAGACTGTGGTCTCTTCTTCAGATTGCCTGGAGAAGAAGCAGACCCTTCAGAGTAGCTCCAGCTTCTCTTGCAGCACAGGAAACGAGCCTCCTGCCTCGTCTAATTGGCACAAACAACCTTCTGTTCGCTTCTGCACAGCTTTTTCTGCAGTCTTATTTAGCTGCCGAGTCTAGAAAGTTTTTATTGGGGGGGGGGGGTTGTTGCTCATAGAATTGGCAGAGGATGGAGAGTACAGATGATGACTCTGGGTACAATCCATCTGTCATTTGTAAAATCTTTTTGTGTGGAAACTGAGCTGTATTTCTTTATTTGCTTTTTGAACGTTTCCTACAACTAGTGAAGACAGAAAATAAGGAGTGGGCAATAGAGTTAGCATTTGATGTTCAACGGGTAACTGGTCGACTAGAAGTTTTTATATCAGTGCTGTTGACATAAAGGCATTAGCCCCCTTTTCAATTCAAAGCCCCTGTTAGGCTCGGAACAGGTGGATCCAGAATTCAAGGCAGACAGAGTCGTTTAGACAGTTTATTGAACTCAGAAACAGATCGGGTGGCGTCGGCGTCTACAGCGGGAACTTCTGCAGGAGGAGACAACAGGTTAGTGACCTCGTTTAGCTTGGGGTGCTGGAACACAAACGTGTAGGTCACTAACTTGGTCTTAAGTTCTGGTCCGGAAGTTGAGGCAGACGCCAGCTGGCAGATAGCCAAGACGGCGCCGCGGTTGCTGCTTCGTGATTTCTAGGCGGAGGTGATGCAGAGGTTGGAGGAGAGGCAGGAGGTCGGAACCCTGAAGATAAACATGAGTAGGACGAGCCGATGAGCGAAGCCAAAGCCGAGGTCGGGAATGGAAAAGGGGCTATTGTGGGTTACGATGTAGATTAACAGCTGCTGGTTTTGGAAAATGTTACATCTTAGAAACAAAATGTATTGCAGAAAGCATATCGAACAGGAAAGGGTGTGGTCATATTTTATTCGAGGTCATGCCACATTAATTTTTCTTTTTCAAAATCTTCTCAGCAAGTTTGCAGGCAAAAACCCTTATACCTTGACCTTTGCTAATTTTCTGTTTTCTCCTGAGAATGAACTCTGTTGATCCCATTTAACATTTATGTCCGTTTCCAATGATAAACATCCAGTTAAAAGTTACAAAAAGAGCTTGTGGCTTTGACCAAGAGGTGAATTTACATTTTGAAGCAAAGCTTTTGTAAAAAAAAAAAAAAAAAGCTCAAGAGGTTTCTAAATCTACCAAATATGAAATATCTAGTAGCATTCAAAATGCTTTTTCTATCCTTCCTGTTGTGAACATTCAATAGATATGTTCTGTATGTTAATAACAGAGGCAACGCCACACTGTAGAACACAGTTTACTATATGTTAAATACGAAGATCAAATTATTTGGTATTATCTGCAATCATCGTCTATGCCAGGCATGTCCAAAGTGCGGCCCAGGAGCCATTTGCAGCCCGTGGACTTATTTTGTGCGGCCCCCAACTCATATTCCAGAATGATTTGACCCACCAGCACAGGTGGTTAAAGGACATGGAGCCTTTTTGGTTTTAATGGAGGCACCTTTATTAAAGATAAATTATAATTTTCTTACAACTGAAAATGTTAGAAACAAATATTTGTTTTTTAATAACCACACTTTTTTTATAATTTATTTAATTTCATTGTCAACAGGACCTCAATGATCCAATGACTTTGACTCAAATTCAGACTTTTGTGCACTAAAATCTGCTTTTATTTCCTTAATTAAAATTAGCGTAATAGAGCAAGACCCAAATCCTGTTATTATTGTTTAGAACCGACCTTTCTTTTCCCAGTCAAGTCCATTGGTATTTGCAAATTGGATATCTGTTTTTTTTAAATGTACGAAATCCTTTAAGGTTTGGATCTACAGTGATCTTCAGATCCCTTACTACACAAAATCTGGCTTTGTTTTATTAAATACTGCATTCACTGGGGATGGGAGCAGCTAAAAACAAAAGGCTAAAATATTTATTTATTTAATTATAGTATTTTAAATATATTTCTGGCCTTTGAGTGCTTTTGAAATGACAGTTTTTGCCCACGTGGTGAAATGTTTGGACACCGCTGCTCTATGCGTTAGTATTGGTGAATGTTGCTATAAAGATATGCTTTGACAAAAATAAACAACTAATTAAAAAGTGTCCCTGTTTTCCTGCTGTGGATTCATAGCAAATGGACTTCAAAAAAATATATATATATATTGAGCTAGTGCGAAAAAAGAAAATTTATAATTTCCACCTTGACAAGTTTTTTTTTTTTTTTTTTTTTTTTTTTTTTTTTTTTTTTTTTTTTTTTTTTTTTTTTTTTTCCTTGTTGTTGTTGTTGTGGCATCAAAAATTGTTAATTAGGTTGTATTTAAATAATAAGCTGGCATTTAGCCGCCTCAAAGCAGTTCTTAGCAATATAAGTAATGCATACATTATTATTGGGATAAAGATAAAGCTGCATTAACTTTCAGGTTAGTTAGCATTAGTAACTAAATGGCATTTTTAAAATGTATTTCCCAAAGAGTTTTAATACTTAGCTTAACTATGAGATTTCCAAAGTATGTCAGCCTTTCCAAATCCATCATGTTTCATGACAGAGAGGTTAAAAGCTCAAGAAAGGACAAAACAATACTTTACCCAAACAGAAAGAAACTCCAAAACGTATCGATTGCTGGAACGTGTGCAGTTTATTTACTCTTTGGAACGGCAGGTCAGTGGCCCCAGTAGCTTTTGTGTCAGCCCGCACACAGCCACACACGCGTCGGTGCGTCCAAACAGATCGATGTACACATTCCTACACAGGCTGGCATAAACAAACCCGGGGAGGAGGATGAAAATCAGACCAGATAAGAGGACGTCTGCTGAGCGGTGGCTCGTCGCCAGGGCGACAGGCACTCGGGCTCCCAGCGCACCGAGTTTGTTGCAGCTGCCGCCGGAGCCGAGGGAGCCGTGCGATGAAGATGATGATGTGCTCAGGCCCCCATCCAGAGGTCTCCGTCAAAAAAAATGTGGGCAGAGAGGCTCGTGTCTGAGGGGGTGTGTACTTGTGCGCGGCTGCACACGCATGTGTTTGCGGGCCTCGACTCAGTGGGCCGCCCTCCTCCAAAACAATGATCTCAATCAAGTGCAGGTGCTTCGTACGACTCGAGGGTTTGCAGTGAAACCCCTCCAGCTTGTTTTTGTAGTCGAGTTACTGTAACCAGCTGTTCTCATACAGAGGGGGGGGGGGGGGGGGGGTTGTCTTCTTTTGTTTCACCAGATTTGGTAAAATGCCTGTGTATATGTGGAGCAAAAATATTTCCCCTCTGACGTTTTCCAGAAGAAAACCGCTTTCTTTATTACAATTTTCAAAGCTGCCACAAAAGAAGAGAGAGCGCGGGAAAAACAATCAAGGCTCCGCGATTTGATCACACTTCCCTTTTTCTCCGAGGCCCGGGCAAAATGGAAAAGTAAATCAAGCGGCGGGAGCCCGGCGGGTAATATATGAAGCTAAAGTGCATGAAATTTAAAAGTTTTCCAATTAAGAGAGGACTTTAAGCTGTTTGGAGGCTGCTGGGTTGGAGATAAATGCGGGCCAAGGCTAATGAAGACCAATGCGGCTGATGACGAAGCGCCGCAACGTGTACACAAGATAGCTGGGTGTGGAGGCTGACGCTTTTTAATTGTCACCCCAACCCCCGACGTCTTAGTCAGAGAGGAGTTATTATTATTAGCCCCCTGCTACCCCTTATTTAGGCTCAGTCTTATCTCTTTGTTGTTTTCTCTTTCGTTCGCTTGTTTTTCATTTGTCGTTTCGCTGCAATTTTGCCGTCGGGTTGAATTTTTGTTGTGCTTTTTGTCTGCTTGCTAAATGTGGGTTGTTGTTTTTTTTTTGTTGTTTTTTTTCCGCGGGTGTTGTGGTCTGTCTGCTTTTGACTGGAACTTGTGAGCTACCAGTATTTCAGTCACACGAGACAAACAAATACCACAATGCAATAATAATAATACAACATTTAACACAAAATATAACAGATAAACAAATGTATAACATGATCTGCTTCTTCCATTATTCCTGCCACTGCAATAAGAATTAACTCTTATTTATTGCTGGGTTGATTTTGATGTATAGCTCTTAGAAAACATATAGAATAGAATAATACCTTTCAGCCAGCTGACCAGCAATACAAAGCAACGGGTCGGGGGGGGGGGGGGGGGAAGAGTTGTCTATGTTTCATTCAGCCCTCATTGACTCCGGTCACTGCGGTGCTTTCGCTCGCATCTAATTGAAATTACTTCACATCATATAACTGCATGATAGATGTTAACTGTTTTGAAACAGTAATATTTTAAAACCTTGTCATACTTCATACCAATAACCAGCCAGTGCCTACTTCTAACAGACCAAGTGCATAAAAGAATGATAAAGGTAAAAAAAAATCTAAATTTCAAATAAATACAGAGGTGTGTTTATCATGTAATGACTGAAAATGTCACTTTTCCAGGGTCACATTTCTTTTTGAATAACCTTTAATCAGGCTGCACTCTGCACCGTTTCAAAGCCCTCCAAGCTCTCTAGTGCTGATTAGAAAGTTTGCAGCTAATGAGTTCTCTTGATAAAGAATTGGCATTGTTCAATACTCTGAGTGTCCCTAATGAAACTCCAGCTGATGAAGATTGTAATCGTCTGAGCGGCACATAATGAACAAGCGCTCCAAATTCCCATTTTCAACTTGAATAGAACTTTGTTGCAAAGCCTCAATTTCTTTGACAATTAACCAATACAAAATCTTTGGTGAAAACTAGGTCATTTTTGTTTATATATATTTCTTTATTTTTGCTGTCATCTGTAAAGATCGCAGATAGAGTTCAGTGCTCTGGACCCTGAATTTCTGACTTCTGAAAGGTGATTTTTAAAGGTGTTTTTTTATTTTTATTTATGCTGTTATTGTTCTGAAACTTATATAGTTTATTTTGAAAAACTGAATTTTAGAGGCAAGTCCAAATGCTTTATGTGCCTTCTTTCAAGGGATGCACCACTTTTTCCTTTGTCTGCTGAAATACTGAAAATTGTTTTCCTTTTCCCTAATCATTCTACAAACACATTAGTTAAAAAAACTCTATTGAATTTGTTTAAAACGGATAACTGTGAGGGATTTGTGGTTTGTTGAATAAATAGGGACGATATTTCTTAGTTTTTTGGATTCAGAATTACTACTATCAAAATAACTTGTGGCACTTTTGCTTTAGTTTATAATCTTTGGGGACAAAAATTCTGAATCAGCAGGTCATCCAGGAGTAGCCTGATAAGTGCATCTATAATTCTTCAAACTTTGTGGGGAAGTTTTAATTCTAAGATCAATCGGACATTACAGTTTACATCACTGTAAAAAAGAAACTGCATTGCAGCTCTTACCCTTGCTGTAGTGGAACATTAATTGTTTGATAACTTCAACTGCTATTAAACCCCAAAAAGGAAGAACCAGAATTTATCTGAAGAAGCTGTTCTATGTTGAATTGTGGGTGGATCGTTGGAGAGCTGCAAGAGGAGGGTGAAAACACAACTGTGTCTTTTAAAAGCTAACAGCTGGACTCTATTGAGATTTTTATGAGCTTTCCAGGAAGTGCAGCCTGAATGAAAAGCATGCGAGGTCTAAAATAAGCTGGGTAAAAGCTGTTTCGCTAAAACAAGTAATTTAAGGAACTATAGAAGATGTTTTTTTCCTGACCAAAGTTGGTGACTTTAAAGAGAACAGCAGTGAGTTGTGGAGGTAGGGTCAAACCTGCTTGTTAACTCTGAGAAAAAACATGTTTTACCATCTGTGAAAACAATAAAGCAGCTTTATCAGCTCAGACCTGTAAAATCCCTGTCAATGCTAGCAGATTACTGCTAACGTGAAGCAAACACAACAATGAAATCTAATTGTTCTTTGAATAATTTGCAGTTTCAGACTTATTCCATTTTGCTGGTTGAAGAGTACTTTCCTTCTACAACCTTTAAGTCAGTTAAAGCATCCAGCGTAAAATAAAATTTAACTTTCCTCTTTGCACAGTCTCTCTAGAGTCCAGGATCCTGAGTTGATTTGGTTAGACTTGCCAACTGATGAGCTACATATTAGTCTCATTTGACCAAAGTACAGAGTTACAGTTCGGTTTGAATAGTATTTAGCTAAAGTCACACCATTGCGTTTGTGATGGTAGAACTGAAAATGTTATTATTTTTTTTTTTTTTATTCTGGCATTTAAACAGATAGGGTTTTTTAATTATTAATCACTGTCATCTACTAACATTCATTTCAACATGTGACTATTTCCTGCCGCGGATGGCCTGGGTGTTTTCTGACATTAATGTGCAGATGGAGCCATCAGAAACAGAACTCCAACCGTGGAGGCTTGTTTAATTTTAAAGAATGCAAAACCATTTCCATACAAACAGGTATGCAGAAGAAAAAACATCTGCTTTGACATGTTGGTCTTCTGTCAGCACAACAGCTTCTGTCTTTCCTCTGCTGGGAAAAGAAGAAAGAAGTGATTATAATTAAAGTATTGCTTTAGAACTGGTTGTAAACTGTACAATAAACTGCAAGATTATAGTGTTTTTTTCTATTATTAATCAAATACTTTGTCAAAAGAAAAAACTGTTTACTAATTTCAACATTTATTTAGTGTTTTTTGTTACGTTTTTAATCTTTTCGGTCAAACACCCACAGAGCTGTCTTTATTTACATAAGCCTGCAGTTTTCCGTGACAGTTTTATTTTTGAGTGAGTCATTTGTCATTTTAATCTATTTAGTGTATTTTAGTCAAATTAGGTTGAATTAGGTCAAACTGATTCAATTCAGCTGCACCACTGTGCAGCACTGGTAGCACGGTTGACCTGCAGCAAAGAAGGTCCAGGGTTCGAACTCCCGGTTCAACCTGGAGTGTGCATGTTCTTCCTGTGCATGTATGGGTTCTCTCTGGGTACTCTGGCTTCCTCCCACACTTCAAAAACACAACTGTTAGGGTAATTGCCCTCTCTAAATTGCCTTTAGGTGTGTGTGCATTGTGGTCTGTCTGGTATTGACCTTTAGCGTTCATCTTAACTTTTTGTAAAATGAACATATAGTTAATGTTTTTTATTCGATATTGTCATTTTTAGATCTATGTGAACGCAAGGGTTATTAAAAAAGTAAGAGCAATGAAATTAAATAGTTTTAGATGCATCTCTCTTGTGGGTTGTGCAATTTTTAGAACAGGCTCATGGGGCCCAGATGTGGTCGTTGGAGGCTACCTGGTGCTTGTGGGCACTGTGTTGGTGATCCGTTGTCCAGGGTGTACCCTGCCTCTCAAGCAAAACAATCACTGAAAATTGGCACCAGCCTCCCTGCATGGATAAACCGGTTAGATGACTATCATGTAAGACTAGTATAAATAACCCCCTTTAGTCCACATATAGAAAACGACCTGCCATTGAGTCAGTATACATAAACACCACAAAGAAAAAGGAAACCACAATTTGACAGAAAAGCCATAAACTTATAAAATAAATAGCAAAAAGGTTTGTTTTAAAGAGCACAAAACAAAGCTTGACAAACTAAAAAGAATACAAGCTGCTAATGTGTGACACAGCAGATTTGTTTACCTGAAATCATGTGGAAAATAAGTCTAAACATGAATAAATTATTCAGATATGAACAGCTCATTTGCTGGCTTAAGACACAATCTGAATCTAAATTTCTACAATGTTTTTTTTTTTGGCCGCCTTGTTTATGAGCCGAAAAACCACTTGAATTAAAGCTGCATTTTGTCAATAATCGTTGCAATATATCTACACAAACAAGCATTTCAGAAGCTCCCGAGATGCTTTTTTAAGGCATTAAGTGTGGCCCCTTATGTGATTCTCGAGGAATGATGAATTTAAGTAAAAAAAAAAAATACCGTGATCTGATAGGGTTTTTGTATTAAAACAGTTTTTTTAAAACAGAAAATGAACATTTATTTGTATTTCCTATTTCTTTATTTGCAGTTTTTTTAATTTGTTGCAAAATCTGATATTTGTGTGAAGAGATACACTTATTTATTACATTTTTTAAATCCTCCTACAGTTTCTCATTTCTTAAATCTCAGTCTGCTATTTTTAATAACTACAGTATTATTTTTCTTATGTCATAAATTTGCCCTCACTGCCTTTTACCTATTATTTTTCTTTGTTTAAATTAACATTTGTGTGTATCTGCATGCTTCCACATGCCTTTCACTGTGCTGCTTGGACACCTGGATTACCCCACATTAAGGGATATTTATATTCTATCAAAATAATTTGATGATATTGAAAATTAGTGGTATAATAATGTTGTCTATAAAGTTTATTTTGAGTTTTTTGTAGCAATTTTGGGAGACTAAAATAAACTTAAATTTACTGCTAATACCTTGCTGACTATAAGCAAACCATGCCTAATATTAATGAATTTATTTTTCTTTTGCAAAGGACTGAAGTCATAAGGAATTATTTGTAAAATAAATAGCTTAATTACTTGGTGTTTTGCTTAATTAATTGGTGTTGTGCTACACATTTACACATGTGGATCTCCCTCCTTTAAACAAATATAGAGTCCTGACAGCTCTTAGGTGTTCTTCTGGACGGTCCTTTCCGAGTTTTCCTCTTCTACGGGGGGCAAAGACCTCCGAGAACCAAGGGAGAAATCAATTAAGCATTGCTTTTGTTTTAATTAAATGTCAATTTCATTTCCCCTCTATTTTGCCTTTTAGCTGGTTTTCATTTAGCAGGCTTTGTTTTTTTTAATATAATTTTAAAACAATTCAAACATGGTATTTTTGTTCTTATAAGGCAATTTGAAACCAACTGTTACTCAGGTCTTGGGAAATTAGATGGAGGGTGGGGATAGCATGTTGAAAATGTAGAAATGATATAAATATTAATATACACTTTCTCTTTTCTGTGTAGGATGCGTTCCTGGTTATCGCAGCTATTCTCCTCTTTGTCCTCTGTGTTTACGCCTTCTTCTACCTGAACCTGAGCACCGAGATCAACCTGGACGTGGACACGGATTAACAAACTGAGAACAGTAAACCGAACCCTTTTAGGTCGTTCCTTTTTTTATATAGGCAAATATAATTATGTGAATTAAACCTCTGCAAATGTTTTAGAACTGTTTCTCATTCAGCACCAAATGATGGTGTCTCCAGCTTTGTATCAGCCAAAGCGGTCATCTTCTACACTTTATATGCAATAAGGTGACACTGACTGTGGGTGGAAAAAGCACATCAAACGTTGCAATTTCATGTGGTTGGTTAATTTTAAGATAAATTCATTGCTTTTTTTTAGCCTGAAACATTTTTGTTGTTTGGTATCATCCACTAGTTGTCTTACTCTAAACAATACAAAGAAGCTTTCAGTAAATATTCTCTGGAATGCAGATGCATCGATCAATCTTTTCTGGGCAGATACGGATTTCTTTTTTGCTTTGGCCCAACAATTTTGATTTCAACCATTTTTTTTTTTTTTTTAAAGGAGCAACATTTAACTTTTAGCCACTAGGGGCGCTATACTTGTAACTTACAGGCTTAGCGTCCCTGAAGGCCACTGGCAACGCTGCACCGCCGTAAATTTAAACAGTCTCTCTGTGAAGCCGCTTCCTACAGCCGAAAGCTGAGAACCGCGCCCTCGTGCAAGACCGATGTGACGACAGCGACAGTCGAGCGCAGTCCCACCGGAGCTGTGGGGTTAGCTGTCGTGTTATAGGGGAGCTCAGACTGCCGTAAAGCATCGCTCCAGGTCACATGAAGCGCCTAGTGCTGAAAAATCATGTAATATTTCTCAAAATAAGCTAATACTTGGGTCAAAATTACAAAATTGCTGCTGGACTAAAACGCACTCAGGCTCACTTTTATGAACTTTCTTCTTTTTTCAACAATTTTTTTTTTTTTGGACATTTTAACACTAACCTCAAAAGAGAAAAAAATCCTGCGCTTCTCATTCTTTGACAGAGGTATTGGTTTACTTTAAAATCCTGCAGAAAAGAAAGTAATTCCAAGATTATCTGTTTTTATGCATCACCGTATGCATTATTGTTTTTTATTTTTTATTTTAAGTACATGCTTTCACATTCATTTTCAGGGTATGACCTGGAAATCACCTGAGAGACCTAGCTAGAGGAATTTCAGTCACTGGGCCGACGCGTCGGTGCATCACTTCTGCGAAACCACATAGGTCGCTGACAGCATGATTCGTTCTTGCCTGCTAGATCTTTATACAGCAAAGACAATGAGCCTCTTTACACCTCAGTCAGGACTGAGCATCGCCAGGCATCGTCTGCACAGTCACGTCCCTTTGTTTTTCCACCACTAATAGAAAAATGTAAATCATCTGCTGCGGCTCCAGACAAACCCTTTCCTCACATTCCAGTGCACAAAGCTCTCCTTGTGGATATCTCGAGATCACAAAGTGTGAGATTAGAATCCGCAAAGCCCTCGCCCTGATTGAACATGTGTGCAGAATACAGAACGTCACGGTGCACCTGCTGCACGCAGACAGGCACGTTCAGGGGGACCGCTGCAAATACAATCGGGTTCTTTCATTTAAATAGAAATTAAAGGCTTAGAGAGAGGGGGGGGGGGGGGGCAGAGAATGCCCAAATAGTTTTTTCTTTTATTATTTTATGTTAAGAAATATGAAGGTTGTTCGGTACTTTTTTCCACCACTTATCTTGTTGTGCAGCTGGACTCCAAACTGCAAGGAGTGACCTTCTGTCTGCTGTTTAAGCCCAAGTGCTTCTACTCTGTTTTGTTTGCAAAAAAGTATGTAGTCAAGAGTTGTTCTTAGAGAAGCTGTCTTCCTTCTTTTCTTTTAAGAAACTTTTCAATTGCACTTCTCCCACAATACATAAAGGGCAATACCAAATACACAAGCGGCCTTGTGATAGCTTTTTCTGTCCTTTAACTGAATGAAGGTCTTAAAGTCTGGCTCTGATTGTGTTCTGCTGCTGAAATGCCTTGTGAAATATGACACAGATTTTCCAGCTTTCAGCTTGTGTTTTCTCCCACAACCTTGCGACCTCTTGTAAAAAGAATACACGTCAAAGAAACCATTATGATTAGAACGCACCCGTACCCTCGACCAGGGGCTTTTATCACGCTTTGGTACATCGGGACTCCCCTCCTCCCTGCACTGTGATTCACTCACATGTGTAACAAAGGAAAGCCTGGCCTAATAGACCTTCAAACATGACACCTGTTATCTAAAAGCTCACCATTACCAGGTACAAGAGGTCTGACATCAGAGAAATGAAAAGACTCTGTGCTTTTTGTATTGGTTCAGATGATGTTTAATATTTGTATGATGGTTTCTACTATTGTTAAACCTGCTAGCAGGGTGCATGAACATTCTAGTTTTTTGAGGGGTTGCTGAATTCTTAGATTTTTATTAATTTTTTTCCCAAGATGACAGAATGTAAATGGATCTTTTGATTATTAAAAAAATACTGAATGATGTTTGCATCCTGTATCATCTGTATCTGTATTTTCTGACGGAAGAATAAATGTCTCTGAACTTTTGGTCAGGGGAAACCTTGCCGGGAAGCATCAGCATGCAGATCAGACAGGTGCTTATGTGGCAAAATTATTCTGGTACTTGCTGTAATTAAACTGTATAAAGTGAAGTTGTATTTCATCTCAATGAAATTTCAGGAAGCAGTCTGAACTTTAGTTGACATATTTTGTTACCTCTAATTTTTTTATGATTTTTATCACTGAAGACTTCTTGGTTTTAGAATTTGGTGTAGTGACCTTTTAAAGTTAATGCAAATCTTGGTTTACATGTACTTTATTTGGGTGTGTCAAGATTATCTTCAGCGTTTTATCATTTATTTATTTTTTTCTTACATTATTCTGTGGAATAATTATGCAGCAAGCAATTTCAAAATTTTATGAAACACAAATTAGATGCAAAAGTTTGAATTCTTTGATTTTTTTTTTCTTTCTCTAATCCACAAATGGCCACAATTGCCAAGATAATGAATATATACTGCTCAAAAAAAGTATAAAGGGAACACTTAAACAACACACTGTAACTCCAAGTCAGTCACACTTCTGTGAAATCAAACTGACCACTTAAGAAGCAACACTGATTGATAATCAATTTCACCTGCTGTTGTGTAAATGGAATAGACAACAGGTGGAAACAGTTGGCAATTAGCAGGACCCCCCCAATAAAGGAGTGGTTCTGGTGACCACAGACCACTTCTCAGTTCCTCTGCTTTCTGCCTGATGTTTTGGTCACTTTCACTCTAGTGGTTGTTTTTAGCTGGTATTGATACACACCGGGACTTTTACTGCTCGTAAAAACGAGGTTTGGGTTGAGCCCCGCTTTCTTGCTGCGCAGTGCGATAACCAGAAGAAGGCATTCTTGTCTGGAAAAAAAAATAATCCCAAAAAGGCAGATGCACATTCAGAAACAACCCCAAAAAACCCCACCGCCGACTCAGAGAAGAACAAGCCCAAAGTTGATAATAATGAGGGGACTATAAGCAACACCGAAGCTCACATAAACAGCCCTCATGGATTGTATGATGCTTTAAAGCCGCTGAGAAAAAGCCAAATGAACGTCGCCTACCTGCCCAGATGCTGCAGTCCCTGGTTTCAGGTCTGGACGCACGTATGCTGCTTTGTTGTGCTAGAGCAAGTCCGGTGTGTTTCCTCCTTAAAGATACATATCCACGTTATATGCTTAAAAAAGACCAAAAACCGTTTGAGCATGATAAAATAAGGTTATATACACCAAGCGTCTATCCTGATATGGTATTGATAGTCCTTTTTGAGCCTAAATATAGACATGGCACCATCTACTGGCAGAACCTCAGAACTATCTGAATTATCATACCGCAACAAATAAATCAATGACTCAAAACTAAATAATGCAGGACCGAGCCTGACCCAGTGAGATGCCTCACAGTAAAGCGGCAGCTCTGCAAGATCGAAGACCAACAGTTATTAATTAAATAAACCCAATCTACAGGAACTATAAGAGCCTCATATCAGAACATCATCGATAAATTAAATGGACACAAGGACACAGCACCAAGGTAAGAATCAATCTATTTATAATGTTGCTTGTACTTAAGACTGTAGAGAGCATTGCTATTACTATTATCACAGTATAATAACATTTACTCACGTCAATCAACTCTGCAGTCACATCTGAGCTGTCAGCAGCTAGCTTCCGCTTCAGTGAATTTCCAGAGCCATCCCAGTGTTTTCTCTCTTCAAATCGTATTTTTTTTCCCTTTTTTTTTTTTTTTTTTTTTTTTACTTTGGATCTTGGACCATTCTTACTTGTTCCCATTACTTTGCAGGGAGACACTAGTAGCCGTTAGCCGCTTCCTTGTTTTTTCCCCCTACTGCACATGTGCAGTGTCGTACTTCTGCTGTCATTAAAAATAAATACGAAGGGCTTTATTTACCAACAAACTGAGAAAAAACAAAGCGTAAAAGGCTTTTTTTTTTAACATCAGGGTGAGTTGTACTTTAAGGGTTAGCAGGCATGCATGTATACATTTGTACAATAAATGTTTACGGCATATGAAATACGGAAAATGCAAAATCAAAACTGGTGCACCCCGTTATAGATTTTACAAAAAAACTAAAAAGTTGTTGCATCATTGCACTGTAGAAATATTACTCAAATGTAATATTAAATTCCAAAATTCCTTGATATTTATGAATAGGACATTGTTTTTTTTTATATTCTGATCAACCCGCAGTGAATTGAAGGCCTTTGGAAACTATAGACATACCAGTTTGCTTGCCAGTGCGTTCTGGTGTTATGTGGTGTCCGACCTGAGGTCAGTTGAAGCGTCTTAAAGAACATTGTGTTAATTACAGCATGTTAATTGTCACAATGATAGACATGGGAATGAGAATAATGTGATGTGATATTTTTCTTTCATCCATGAGTTCTCCCTGGCTCGTGTTTGCACGTGGGATTAATCAGGCAGTAGCTTTGTATGAGTATTTAGCCTTTGTATGTCTACAACATTTTGCTGGAGCTGAAGCTTTACCTACCATCCTGTGACAAATGAGCCAGAAGCCCAGCACCCAAACTCTGCTCATTAGTCATGTAAGGGATGTCACCAAGAGTAATTACGCTTTGCCTGAAACCCGCGTTTACACCAACTTGCACCCAAGCACAGCACGTCGTGTTCCACGCTTTCCCACTCTCGAAGCACTGTGAAACGTTTTATAATACATGCACGGCTGTTTATCTTGAATGAATCACAATTACAAATGATGACAAACCAGACAGAATTTGTGCAGGGCACACAAGGTTTGCTTTGCAGATTATTTGCTTTTGCCACAAATAAACATTTCTGGTCACATTTTCCCATCTTTGTCGGATGTAAATGCGGATTGACATCAATTTATTTTCACTCCAGCTTTTAAATTGCGTGTACCTCTGCTTTGGTTTCCAGTTTTGTAAGGTAATGCATCACTCGTGGAAAAGCCTCTCTCCAGTGTTTATCTGTGAGTTTGTGATATTTTTAGCACTCGGGACTGTGGCGATGCTCCAGTGAAGCGGTCAGTCTTTCTGACAGACTGGTGGGAAGGTAGGGTCAGTCCCTCCAGAAGCTCATTTAGTCCCTATCTCTATCACACACACGCTCATTGCATACACACTAAGTTTCTCTGCCAGGGCGGCTCACACACACACACACACACACACACACACACTGCTGTGGTCCCATTAGGGAGATATGGTGAAGACAGGGCTGATGATGTGTGTCACACAGTACTACTGCTGAGCTCACACTAATGTCTTTTCTCTCTTTATTCCCCCGTCACTCTTTATTTTCTGCTTGCTATTGATTCACTGAGATCCGGGCTACTTGTTTTTCTTTCTGCATTTGCAATGAAAAATGTAAAGTGCTTGTGGATGCCGAACAAGGAATTTAACGAGGATTCTGAATGTTGCCGATAGAATGGGAGTAAGACAATGGGTCCATCCAAAATATGGGTGCAGGAGCCTGATCAAAGCAGTTGTGAATGCTCACATCAGGAAGCTTAATGCAGTGTTCTGAAGGCTGTTGTCACTGCACTGTTTGGGTTTCACATCAGACACACCTTAGTTTCAGGTGATCCAACCATGCACACATTTATTATCTATATACCTCTGTTATTCACCCAAGGTCTTGGATTCAAACCCAGGACCAACTTGCAGCCCTGTTTCAGTGTCAGCCAGCCGGCCGGCCAGCCAAGTGATCTTGGGGATCACAAGATAAATGGGATTTAAAGTCCATCCATCCATCCATTTTCCGTCATGCTTGTCCCTGTTGGGGTCGCGAAGGGTGCTGGTGCTTATCTCCAGCTGTCAATGGGTGAGAGGCATGGTACACCCTGGACAGGTCGCCAGTCTGTCGCAGGGCAACACAGAGACAAACAGGACTATTGAGGCACCTAAGGAGAATTTAGAGAAGCTAATTAACCTAACAGTTATGTTTTTGGACTGTGGGAGGAAGCCACGGAGTACCCAGAGAGGAACCCACGCATGCACAGGTAGAACATGCATACTCCATGCAGAAAGACCCAGGGTTGGACTCAAACCCAGGGCAAGGCAACAGCTTTACCCACTGCGCCACTGTGCAGCCTGGATTTAAAGTCATTCCAACATATCCTCCCAAAGGGATGTGTCTGGGAATTGCTACGGCCAGGATGAATGCAAATCAGCACAGGCATGGGACAAAAAAGTGCATAAAACATTGTGTAAAAGTAGAAATACACCAGACATTTATTTATTTACAATCAGAGTAGAAAATTAAATCAAATTGTGGTTGTTAATCCATGAGTGTAATTACAATAGACTGCTCGAAACCAACATTTGGTGTGCTTAATTTTTTCAAGAATCATGCGTTCGCCTGCTGTAAGCCTATGACATGTTGGGCCAGTTGAGCTGAATCGCTGCCCTCGATGCCAACATGTGATATCGATTTTGTCACCAGGTTGCTAAAGCTCACCAGGGGTGATGGCGGCATAACAATGATGGGGAAAAAGAAGGAAATTCAACTCAACTGATGCTGCCACTGAAGAAAATCAAATAATAAACTAGTCATAGCATGTTTTCTGAATTTTGTTCTATCCTGATTATAAATCAATACTGAAAAAAGGATAATATCTTTTATATCCAATAACTGAATTAAACTGATTTATATATCTTCTCTTATATTCCTTTATTTACCCTTCTTTTATTTTAAAGATTTTCTCCCCCTCTTTTCACCTTCACGGTATTTCGTCAGTTTGTGTAAAAGCCTCTCCCTACCGGCAAGAGATGATGAAAAGTGGGGAACATGATGGTAGTGCCAACAAAGAAGCCCGTTTTTTTTTTTTTTTTTTTTTTTTCTTGCAGCCCAAGGGTCACATCTGAAATGGGAGCTCATTCACCGTGGTTGCACATCTCTGTCATATGTGAACGTATCAAAGCGGAACAGCGGCTCGGAGTTGATCCATCCGTTATGACTTTCTGATAGGAACAAGGATGAGCACTTTTCTAAACATGGACTCCGTTTTGACTTTGTTTTCATTGTGAACACACTAACGTGGCACTGAGCTGCCCCGTTTGGAACGTGTGAATTACCTGAAGGAAACAGGAACACAATGTTTTCTGTCTTTCACACTAAGATGACACAACTAATGTGGGAACTTCATCCTTGTGTTCATGTTTTTAGACTATCACAGAAGGATTTATAAAAAATTCAAGTTTAATTTTTACCTGAATTGTGAGGCCACATTTAGAATTTCCTCTCTTTTTTGTTTTTTGTTTTATTTATATCCCGGAACCCAGTATTTTAACCTGGATGTGTGCACTTTTGAGATCCAGTGTAGATTTTCTTCTGCATTTTACGCGTGGTTCCTATCTTTGAAGTCTTGGACACTATAGAAATCAATTTAACCTCCCAATTAATATGGACATCATTGTTGGACAAATGTTTGATTTTCTACACTTTACTCATTCCATCATCTAAAAGATAAAAATATGAATTTCTGGAATAAAATAAGCTTTTTTCCACTGGCTTGTATTAAGATGACATCTTTGGTTTGCAACGTTGTAACGTAAGTTTAAAAAAAATCTAAATCATTATTTGTTTCAGTTTTTGAGACAAAAAAAGGCCCTCTCACCTTTTTATTTAACCTCTGGACCTTTCTATCATAGGGGTTTTAAACTAACCGGACTCTCGCCAGATTGATGTAGTCCCGCCGAACTCCACACGGCTCCACACATCCATCTGGAATCGCTGCCATTGGGAGGCTTTTTAATATCACATAAAATGGACGAGCCAATCAGGATCGCTGGGTGGGATTTTTGTAGATGTGACGTATCAGAGAAGCAACTGTTTGGATTCAGATGATAGCGGCTTGCTGCGAGGGACCAGACGTCCCTAAGTTCCCGTTCTGGATGACCTGTCCCCGGCAATAGCTGTCCCAGAAATGTCAATGATTTCAGTGTTTCGTGATTGAGTAAAAAAGTTTAACGTAGCAAGAGGTTTTTACCCGGTCCAGCCGCTGTCCCAACGTAGCAGAAGAGCCGAGCCGAACGACCTTCCTCGCCCCGTCAGCGTTGCAAATCGGGAAAAACAAATCAAAGACAGAAACTCTGCGCCCGCCTGCTTAGCAAAATCAGAGACATCCCCAGTTTTCATTAGTGAAATCTGGTCACCAGGAAACATTGATGCTGCTATTTCATCAGTGTGGTCCAATCTACAGGAAAACCAGAGAAGGGCTTTGAAGGCATTTGTTTGAGGAAACGATGAGTTCGGTTTCGATGGGAGTGGTTGAAGTAGCGAGTCTGTAAAGATGACGGACAAGTGGTTTATCCAATCATGTGCAAGGATTTGTGATAAGGCACCTCCTTCTGAAATACATCTCCAATGGAGCGATCCCAGATGGATGTGTGGAGCTCTGTGAAATCCATCTGGCAAGAGTCAGGTTAGTTTTAAACTGGACCCACAGTTCTTAAAGTGGGTATACCAAAAATAAAAGGCATTGACATGTCTTTAACATTTTTTCTAACTAACAACATAAGGGTTTCACATAATCAAAAAATAGGATTTACAAAATCACAGAAGTAATGTTGAAAAGAAGCTGATTTAAATTTATCCAAATGCGCAAGAAAACCTCACTGGCAAATCCGAAAGCAAATAACACAACTGAACAAGGTAAATGGTTTGCTCTATAATTTCCAGAATGGAAGACCATCCTGAAAGTCAATTCCTGAAATCTATTGAATTCTGAAAGGGAAAATTTGTTGGAACCCCAAACACAGCATACAGATGTTTGTCCTAAATTGACCTGCCATCACATTTAAAACTTCCCTGAAATGCAAATATGGCCAGACTTTAATGTTAAAAACAAACATGTCAGCGCTGAAGCAGGCAGTAATACCCTCAGGGCCTAATTCTCTGCCTGAATCAGTTTTCTGTAGGTTTGATGTGAATGCATTAGCAGGATTGTGCTGTGCAGTGGATTAGAAACTCCCCAAGTGCCTTGTGAGGTGTGTAGTAATGACAGACTTAGAGGTTTCTACTGCAAATCACACCCTGCGATCGGGCTTTTAATCCATGATGCGTTGACTAATGACAGAGAGACTGAAGCACTCTGCAGGAGCTCAGAAAACGGCAGGCAGGACAGAGGGAGAGAGGCAGAAAGGTCACAGAAATCAAAGACTCATAAAGCAAATCTTCACATTAAAACATGACATTATTTTCCCTGCAGCCTTACAGAGCAGAAATTAAAAAGCATATGTGCATGTCGAGGTTTTATTTTGAACTGCGTGTTTACAAGTGCTACGTCTATAATCGGCGCGGGTAGAACAGGTGATCAACAGGTGCGCTCTCTGATACCAGTCCCTCGCCGTTTTTGTCCCTTCATGTTTGCACGTGCTGTTTGTGTTTCTCACAGGGGAACACCTGGGCTCAGCTGCACCTGGGCTCGTTGCCCAGTCCGCCGTCTGACGGCGAGTACTCACACACAAACAGGCAAACACTGGAGCCCAGCCAGTTCCTGTTACCGGCTAAAGGAGGAAGCAGCAGCTGACATCCTATCCGGCAGTTCCCAGGAGAGTCGACACCTTGAATGAACCGACCAACTCGGAGCCACTCGAGACAGATTATCCAGGAAATCAGGCATACCGACGGCCTGGTTTGCATTTTAAGTCACGAGCATTAGTGGATCCTAAAAGTTTATACAGCGCTGTTAAAATGACAGGTTTTTGTGATGTAAAAAAATAAAATAATTAATTTTAAACCATGATGAATCATTCCCAAACGTTTTCGTTTTCAGCTTTGAACATGGCCTATATCCTGTACAATTCAGGTGAAAACAAGCAAATCTGTATAATTGGGAATATATATATTTTTAAATTACAATAACTTGGCTGGTTTAAAGTGAACAGTCTTAAAGTAATACTTGATTAAACAAAATTTTTAAAATTTTTTAGCGTTCCGCCTTTTTGAGTCCATACCTGCCATTAATCCAAGTGCATCTGATTAACCTGAAATAAACACCAGCCAGCCATCTTGTTGGGTAATGTATAGTCCTATAGTGATACAATTAAATTCAAGTTTCTGGCCACAACTCCAAAACCAGATTTGGCTAAAAATCATCTAAAAACCTGTCGAAGAATGTTTCATATCTAGGAACAACAAAACTTTTACTTTTGTTTTTGCACGGTGGTGACAGTGACATGCTGTGGGGTTCCTTTTCTTTAAGATTTCTGAGCTTTTAGCTAAAGTTGATGAAACGATAAACCCTTCCAAATACCTATGTAGATACCAAGCTATAAGGTGTAGCTTGAACGCTGAAGAGACATCTGAAAAAATCAGGAGGAATTATCGAGTTCAGAACTTGATATGATTTCTGGATATGATCAGAGAGGGCTGATGACAAGACATGTCCTTCAAATCTGATTCTCTTATTTGGAGAACTGAAAAACAGAGAACATTACCACATTAAGATACAGGACGCTGACTAAAGGTGCATCAAAATGTGCCTCAGTAAAAATATTTAAGAATGTGTACATTTATTTAACAAGCTTATTGCAATTTCTTTGTATTTGTCCCTTAACTTTTTTTTTTCACTTGAATAGTACATGATAAATATCACAATGAACGTGGAATACATTGGGAAAGTATTTCTAGTTATCTTATTTTTCACAAAGACCTAACATTTTTTTGGGCTACATACACTTTTGAGATCCAATGTGTATCTTTATTTAAACTTTTTTCCTTCCAAGAATTGCAAACTTGAGGTAAATGAGCACACAGAAAAGTTGCTATACAGTAATATATCTTTTTCTGTTCATTTCACATAGTATAAATATGTTATAAACCAAAAGTTAACTGTGCAAGCCGTTGCTTCTATGATACAAAAAAATATCATAATCAATCTCTGAAAGCTCACAGAACTCTAGAAAATTGTTTCAATAGTAAACAGTATTAAAAACGTTTAGGTCCATAGCGTCTATGAAAAGGCAAAATAAAAACCACTGAGCTGACAAAGAGCGAGAGATGAGTTGCTGTGCTCCTCGGAGCGTTGTGTTTGGCCATGCGTCAGTGAGCATGGAATTACCTGAGGGAATAACATCTACACGTTTTCTCCAACAGTTGTGGTGTTTACTCCAATAAGTAATGTGATCTTAGGGCTCCTCTTCTCCCTCCACGAATCACTGTTCCAGAAAGCAGGCAGGCAGTGATGTGTGCATCAGGTAAGCACTTGATTGTTTCTCAAATAACAAGCTGAAAACGCTCAGAAAAAAGTTCCAGTCTTTAAACTTTTATAGGCTGCTGAGATTATCAAGACAGTTGTATATCTCTGAGGTTTCCATGTTTTTTTTTTTGTTTTTTTTACCTTGTTTACAGATTGCGTTATTAAGACTTTATTTAAATGGAGGATTGGATCTATTTTTTTTTCTGGCCAGCCTGTTTTGTCAGAAGTCTTGAAGCACCGTTCTGCAAAACTTAGATCAGTTTGGGATTCATGGGAACCTAAGTAGTAGACCTGTTGTGTTAATTTCTTTAATGTCAAGGATTAGCACAAAAGACGTGAATCTTAAAATATGCCTTCAATAAAAAATTGGACTTTTAACAAACAGCACATAACTACAAAAAGACAGCGCTCGTGTTGTTATTGATATAAAGACACTTAAGTCACATGATTAGATAAATTACCTCAAATATCTTTAAGGAAGCCTTTTTTATCGATCTTGTTCTATAGGATCAGAAGGGAATGTTGGCCGACAACTCTGCTGCAATAAAAAACTGACCATAGTCACATTAAACTATGATGGACCTCTATGGCAGTAAAAAGTAAATATGTTAAATCTAAAAGCCTATGTCAAAAGTGTCTCTTATTTATTTTTAAGTGTACAGTGGTTTATAAAAATACTTTAAAAAGCATTACTCTCCTTGTGCATTTAAAAGAATGTGCTAATAGGTTCATGTGAGATATCCTACATAACGTGAGACACAAGCATCTTACATTTGAGGAAATGTAGTGACTTTTGTTAAATTACCTTAACTTAAAGGGTTTCTGTGATGCACTCTCTGTACGGATGCTGTATGGTACACAGGTATGGGTATGTCAAGAATATTAGACAATTTTGCTTTGTAACTGTGTGGTAATCCATCTGTTCACCAGTTCACTTGACAGGTCAGGTCAGAGCAAATCATTGATTCTCGTTATGTTTTTTTTTTTCTTTGACTTTCTCTTGACTGTCTTTTCTCAGCATTGTTGGTGATATTGTGACCCTAGGTCAAAAGGCCAACATGCAACAATACAAATGATTCTTTCTCCCCTTCCCTTCTCCTATTTCTGTTAAACATATCATTCTCTATTTGCCTTTATCTTCCGTATCTCCTTAAGCTATATATAACACAAAGGTCAGTGCAGATTTCATTCAATTAAAATAACATCAAAAGAGAGCAAAGAATATTTTTAGCACAATTATTTCTTCTAAAAAAAAAGTTTTTCTACCAGAAAATCCCAAGTAAGCCTTGTGTTAATTAAGGGAATCACATTTCTATGTAGCTCTACATCACCATGTCACCAGGTGACTATGAAACCATACAAACGCTGAGTAAATGTTTAGAAGAAATCAATGCATGGATTTGCCAACATTTTCTACAATTGCATATAAACAAAACTTAAGTAATCATTTTTGGACCAACAAAGGAGCAATCAAGAGTTAGCACACAGCTTCAGCTGCTTCGGCAAGTGACCACCTGAAATCTGGGTGTAGTGATGAACTCAGACCTGAACCTCCAAAAGCATCTAAAGACAATTACAAGGTCAGCTACCTATCGCCTGAAGAACATTTACAGGGTTAAAGGACTAATGTCTCAGCAGGACCATGTGTTTATTTTTAGTGTAATTGATTACAGCAACGGTGTTTTCACAGGTCTGTGCCTTTGACCCCAATACACATTTGCTGTTCACCACAGGATCACATCAAAAGTTACTTACCTTTTGAGACTTTATATTAAGGTTCCTATAGGGCTGTGGATACTTTTTTGGGTTGTCATTGTTGACGCAGATATTTCGAAGATGTGGCAAGACTTCATATTCTCATTCATTTCCTGATGTTTGGGGCCATGTAATAGACATTATGAAGTACTTGAGCCATTTTGTCACCAAATACTTTTTTACCTTTACTTTTTGGGATGGTTACTTTTTATTACTACTGAATAACACTAATTTGTAGTAAAGCTATGCTTACATGAGTACAATTTTTAGCAATTCTACCAACATTTGAACATTATTCTTGCACGTTTTCTCCTTAAATACCTGGGTTTTTCTCCAGGTACTCTGGCTTCCTCCCACAGTCCAGAAACATGAATAGTAAATTGCCCACTAGCAATTGTCCTTATGTTTGAATGAATGCGTCCATTGTTTCTTTGTTTCTGTGTCTCCCTTTGATTGACAGGGAAACTGTCTAGGGAGCACCCTAGCTCACCCCCATTGACCTCTGGAGATAAGCATCATTCCCCTGGTCACTCTGCGTGGACAACAGGTGTCTTAAAGAAGAAATGATCATGGCAATTGTCCTAACATTACAGATTTTCATTATTTATTGTCAATAAATAGAGACAGGTTAAGACAAATCTCTGAGAGCAACCACATTTCATCATGATGAAGGTTATTTTGGTGCTGTTATATATCAACTTCTTGGCAAAGGACTGCTTATGACCAACCATGTTTTAAACTATGCCAACAACAAAAGAGAACACATAAAAAACAGCCTCATCTAAAAGAAATTCTCATTATGAAATTTTATTACCATTCCTTTAGACAGATTCAATTCTGAAAATAATATTGATAGAACCATTGGCTATCATAAAAAAAAAAGCTTTTTGAAGCCACTGACTTTAAAGACTTTTAGGGAATACAGCCTGCATTAAAAAGTGCCTTTCTGCACATAGTCCCACTTCTTGTTATATAGCAGTTTACACAAGTTCTGGCAGTTTAAACTAGCGGCGTGAAATAACTCCTTGTGATCTTTAGGTTTCACTTCCACATGTCCTGCCCTGTAACACACTCACACACACACACGCAGGCGGACTATGAGTTGAGTGTGAAACAGGGAGTGACAACGAGCTAACAGGCCTTGGGGCAAAAGTGGCGTTTTACACAAACAGGCCCAAAGCCAATCTTTCTCTGAAGCACGCTTTTTTTAAACCACAAAGGCATTGTGCAATTATATCAAATGCACATCAGAGAAAACTGTGTGAGTTTAGGTGACACCTACCTGAGCCGGATCTGTTTTTAATGATGGGATTAAAGAATACACACCTGTGGCCTTCTCTCTCACTCCCTTTTTTTTTTTTTTTAACACCAACGCTAAGATGGGCAGTTGAGCTGGTCCAGTGATTATCACTGCTGCACTCAATTCATTCAGCTTCACTTCTCTACTCTCACACACTATGTCGACCATATCCTTATTTGCATTATTGCATTCAGTGTGACCAGACATTTGCTTTTCATTCAGTTGTGAAAACAAGAGATATTGCAAACCACAAAACACCCCTTCCCTTTTCAGTTTGGTAAACACCCAAATCCTCATTATAATTATCTCTTCAGCATGAATTAGACAGCCGGATGCTGTAACGAGCCCATAAAAGACCAACAATGTCCCCTAATCCTTACATGACACTCCGCTGGAGACAAAAAAACTACTGTACACAAGCGTTTGTTCTTTTCGAAGCTGGTTTAGGTTTCCAGTCTGCTGTAAATCACATTTGGCTTAGTTTAAGTTCTGGTAACTGAATATTTCCAGAGCAAGCAATAATTGTCCTAAACGTGCTTTAGGTTTGATCTGGTGAAAAATTATGAATGTATTTTATCATAGTATCAATGGTTAAACTAAACGTCCTTGCGCAAAAAATAATTAACTCCAAGTGACAAACAATATATATAGTGTCAACGAAGAAGAATTGGAGTTTAACATATTGTCTTAGGATTTTTTTTTTTTTTTTTTTTTTTTTTTGCTGCTTGTTGGAAAAGAACAACCAATTATGTTTTTGTTGTTGTTGTTGTTTTATTTACCATTAACTACTTACATAGTCATCCTTATCCTTATTTCATTTCTTTTCTGGTGATTAATATAGTATTTATGAATTGAACTGAGTTGAATCCCCTTTTTTCCCTTTGTACAAATAAAATGTATTACCAAGGGCTTGATTTATTGCCATGTTTAACCTAATAATGACAACTTTTTTTTAATTGAAACTGAAAATCTACCCCAAGCTAATTTTTATATATAGCTATAGACACTAAATATAAAATGATTGCCCCATTTAGTGCCACGCCTATAAAAGATGTGTAAAAGGCCCTAAAATTAAATTCATATTCCATGGCACCAGCATAATCTCCCCCTGAAACAACAATAAATAATTGCATGATGTCACAAACTGTTTGAAACGCCACCAGTTTTCAGTACATCTACAGGTAAACTGAAAATTAGTCATCAGTGGATCTTTCAATAGGATGATGGAAAAAAATATGAGAAATTACTAATCAGAAACTAAAAATCAACATATTTTTCATTGTCATCAATTTCTCCAGAATTACATCCTCTTTAAAGTCTGTGAGAAAAACTGAGAACACTTCCAATCCAAATCCATTGTATTTATATTGCACATTTAAAAAAATATTTGTTTAACCAGCGGGCTGTATAGAGCTAAAATAGGTCAAACCGTCACACAAATTATAGTAAAATAGAACAATAAATAAATAAAAGTATAATAAAACATTTTTATTTAATTGTGCTGCATAATTACACCTCAATTCTTTTTTCTTAGTTTTTTAAACTCGTCTCCACCTGCACCTTTAAAGGTGCAGGTGGCCTCTGCACCTTTAAAGCTGCTGTACATGTATGAATGTTCGCAGTTAAGTCCACCATCACATTATTCTTGTTTTAAACAATCCCTAACAGCCACAGTAAAGAAGCCCATTGCCCCACACCACTCCCTGACCCAGCTTTTCCCCTCTTGACCACAAACAGTGTATAATGGAGATGAGCCAGATGGGTTCAAGGCCTCTGAAACAAACGAACACGGGGGTGACTCATGGAGCACCGTCCTCTGACTCACCTCAACCTGAGGTGAACTCATTAAACTAAGCCAAATCCCCAGCACTGGCATGTTTCAGGTTTGAGATCATCTTTAGCCATCTGCTTTTTCTCACTTTTTCTTTATTATTTTGTCAACCCTCCTTTAGGCTGTTTTGTGCTTTGCACATTAGTGTCTTCCTGTGACTTTTTTTCAACATAAACATTAGATATGTTATACTGCTCCCTGTTAGCCCCATGCATGTCAGAGGTATGGGCCAACACATATGAAACTAACGGAATAATTAAAAGTAGTAATTTGTGTGAGATTTTAACATTTTTCGACCAGTTAATTTTTGCTGTTGGTAACGGAAGTAAAGTTGCTAAAAAATAACACTAAGCCAAAAATATCATTATTGAATCATTAAGCCACACAGCTGCTTTGCAGAATGAAGTCAGACTGACCTGAGTTTAAACTTTCTCTGGGGGACTGGGGGCAGAAATGCAGCATTATTAGTTTACTGATCCAAGATTTTTTTTTCATTTTTTCAAATGTGGGAGAAAGGTGGTTTTACAAAGAGATAAGTTATGAGTCTTTACACACAAAAAAAATCCTTTACTGGACCGAAAACTAGTCTGAAAGCTCATTGGCTTTCTGCTCTCACTTTTAGCAAGATCACTTTCTTCAAATTTAGAGTTCTTTTTATTATGCGTTAACACTTTTGATTTTCTGCTTGAATTTATGGAACTTTTTGAAGATTGTTTTTTTATCAAGCTAAGGATACTTTTGTTCTGTATCTGACAGCAAACACTGAGCCAGTTGTACATGCTACAGAAATAATATATCCATTAAACTATCTCTTTAAATGTTATGATAACATGGACTTTAATATTGCACTCGTAATGTACAAGTATTCAGATAATCTAAGCATGCAAAATGTATGCTTAGGAAATCAATTAAGATGAATATTAAAAGTGCCAGGGGGATACCCACCTGTCGATCTCCCTTTCCATCATTCCCTCATTCGTGAACAAGACCCCAAGATACTTAAACTCCTCCACTTGGGGCAGTACATCCTCCTCAACCCAGAGAAGGTACCAGCTCAAAACCATGGTATTGTGCTAGATTATTTGAGATTTTATTTTGCAGTCTGAGACTATTTTGTTGGAATTACCAATTATACATTTTTGCTAACCTCAAGACCTCAAGACTGAGGCCACTTTTATTCAACATCTAAAACATCCCCAATCTCATCACAGAGCACTGCTACATCTCTTACCATGCTGCTGCTGCTGCTGATGATGAAGCACAACTTTTAAAAGCTTTTTTCACCACATGCACAGTCCATGACAGTCAGTTTGTCCATAAGAACACTGAGCAGATGAGGCTGATTTTTTTCCTGCTTGATTTAGAAGAAACAGAAGCTGTTATTTCTGGTCCCAAAAATGCATGGTAAGAATTTAGAACTAGAGTCAAAGAAATCCACAAGTTCACTGCAGCTCATTCAAAATGCTGCTGTAAGGGTCCTCACAAACACCAAGAAAGGCATCAACATTTCTTCTGTCCTTAAATCCCTACACAGGCTTCCTGCTTGGAAAAGGGCATATGTTATTATGTTGTTACTGCTCTGTAAGACATGGAAGGGTCTTAGGTCAAAAAGCATTTCAGTGCTGACCAGAACTAAACAAGGAGAAGCAGTATTTCCATTCTATGCTTCTCATCGTTCATCTGGTTTTATACTACAAAGATCAAAATGAGAATTGATAGAATTGGTCAAAAATAGATTCAAACTGTAAAAACCCATTGATCGGGCCTCTCTTAAAGCTGATCAATATAAACCAAATTACTTTAATCCCTGTTTAATTCCAACATACGCTGTAGAAGAAGAGCACTCAGCTCCTTACAGACCGCAGCTGTTCAAACACACACGCAAGTAACACAATAACTATCCTGGATCATTCTAAACCTGGCCATAACATTGCCAGACGAAAAAAGTAGAAACGTTAACTCTCCTTTAACTCTAACTTGCGCAATGTTTGTTGGAGGTTGACTTGTGCTAGGGTTGTCTCTGTCTTACTGGCTCATGTCGGTGCAGTGCAGTGATGCGGCAGCTTTGTTTCCTGAAAAAAAAAAAAAGGTTAGCTGCTCTTAGTTGAATTTAATGGGATGAAATTTCGTCTCCTCGGGGATCTATGTTCAGATTCAATAAAGCTGGATGGCAGGTTGTTGATCCTCGTTTTCGGCCTGGAATGAGTCAGGGCTGCCTAGTGCTCATACAGCAGAATCCTCTGAGCTTCTTTTGAGGTCCTTCCTCGAAGGTGAAAAGGGAGAGTGAGACACTCTCGATGGGCAGTCAGCGAGCTCTGAGAGCTTCTTATGTTCATTCAAATGTTGAAGAGATGGAAACGTGTGAAAGAAACTTGCCCGCAAGTTCGGAACCCCGCTCTGAGTCGAATTTCTCCAATATCTTGTGACTGGAACCGGAAGGATAGATGAAGATGGTCGACTGTGCTCTTGGTTATAAAGCGTGACCCCGTACCTTCAAAAATACAATGAATGCTGGGAGGTATAGTCCATCAGTCTTTTCTAGGGATGATGGCCCAACAGCTAAATGCAAAAATGAGTCTACTAATGTAGAATTATTCTGCTAATTCAATACCTTTGGTTTACCTGAACATTATTTATTAAAGTGTTTTAAATAAAAAAATCAAAGGGTGGATGAATAAATACAGTAAACAAAATCAAACAAGTGTTGCACTTTAGCAACATTTGCATCTTAAATTTTGTAAAACAAAAAAAAAACGTTCTTCATAGTCGATGGTTTATTACCATAATCTCTTTTACTGTTTTCAACTTGATTGTTAGCATTGATAAAAGGGATTATGTGTTATTTCCTAATATAAAGGAGAGAAGATTTCTCAGAGCAACCTTGCCTGAATTTGCTCTTTGTTGGAAAAAAAGCAATAATCACTTCATGTTCCTATTATGTTTGGTTTGAAATTCACGAGAATTTTTGACACTATACTTTTCACAAATTAGTTTAATATGCAGACTCCATGGTAACACTTGAAAACAAAAACAACTTTTCAGGCTCTTAATCATATTCACGTGTACATTGTTGCACTTTCCTTTTTAGGTAAATCAAATTTAGAAGCTCTGAAAAATTGCTTTATTACCACAAGGATATAAAGAATTTAAATTTTAATAAAAATGGTTTAAAGTTAATTAGTGTACAGAGTATACTAAGGAGTAAAAGTCGAAAGGGACACTGAGAAACCATTGAACCATTGCTCATTTGTACAGTCCCAGCACTGTCCCACTTACATTACTGTGTTTTACTGTTAAAGCTATAGAGGCTAATACTGTTCAGAAACAGTTTTTGTTATACAGGGTGAAATGGTCCTTCCACCCTGACATAACTCAATACATTATGTGTTCAGAAAAAGGAGGATAAAAAAGTTAGATCTCTATGAGAGTTACAGGCCTGTAAAAATTCAGACCAATTTTAATACCGTATTTTTCGGACTATAAGGCACACTTAAAATCCTTAAACTGTCTCAAAAATATATGGTGCGCCTTATAATCCAGTGCCCTTATATATGATTACTGTTATGCTTACTTACCGATTTTATGTGGTGCAATGCGCTCAAAAATCTGTCAAAATGTGTAAGTATGACTTTGATTAGCAATGAAGCCAGGAGGAAACACACCGGACTGCACATTGCTGTGCATAAACGCAGCAAAGCAGCATATGTACGTCCTACGCTTAGGTTAGCTTTTCATTTTAATCGGTTAATAAATGTACACTAGAAGCATAATACGGGCGTATTTACACTACGCAACGCCTAAATTAGATTGAAGTTCTAATTTCAGAGGCGTATGCGCTCCTGATTGGCAGGTTATAAACAGGAAAACAACATCCTGTGTCAAAGTTGTTCAAAATAAAGTGCCATGGATGATGTAGTTGTACCAAGCTAACAACCTAAAAACTAAAATATGCGATTTCTTTAGTCATGATGGTCTATGCTTGCACATATTTTACAGCAGAGCTTCATGTTGTTTCTCATATAGACTTCTAATATATCTGCATCTCCAATAGATTAATTTGTCCCAAGAATGTTTCACTACTGGTTTTTGCTTTGTTTAGATATAATTAAGATTCCGTTTCATACTTTATTGTCCCCAAAAATACATTTGTCTTCATAAGCTGTTCAGAGATTTACTAAAAACATACGATACACAAAAACGTGCAGCAGAATTAAAAGGGAGGACAAGACAAGTATTATTTACAAAACATTGATAGATTGGAAATTGCTGTGCTGAGTTCCAAGACATTGTTATTAGGGTCTGCTGATGTTATTGAGAGCTTTGATGGTGGAGGGGAAAAGGTTTTTCTAAGGCAATATGTTGTAAAGGATATCTGCCCGTATCTACGACTGGAGGGGAGGAGTGTGAAACAAGAATGTAGAGGATGATGACAGCCGTGACTGATCAGCAGAGCTTTTACGGGTGATGGCAGTATTAACAGGGACTGGCAGACTTGAAGTAGGAAGACCTATTATTTTAGAACATGTACAAGGGATTTTCAAAAAGTAGTTTGTATTGTTGAAAGGAAGCGTGGTGAAATAGCAAGTGGCACAATAGAACAGGATGAACTCTATGATACAATACAGAAGAATCTGTAGGGATTAGGATCTAAATTTGCAGATGATGTTGCAGATTGCTGACTCCTTTCCAGAGGGGGGGGGGGGGGGCTCTCTGCCCTCCCAGTTTTAAATGCACTTGAGAACAACACACAACAGCACTACATTTGAGCAGGGGGAGGCAGGCTTGTGGTCTCTTCACATCCTTGTTCTCTGTCTGCCATCTGGGATTTGAGGCGAGGAGGATCAGGCCATCTAACCGGGGTCTGGGCTGGGGGGGCATGACCAGTTTGCCTGGAGGCTCGAGGGCTGGGCTTTGATTGGCTGGCTTGTATGAACTGTATCAAAGGAAAGTATTTTATTTGTCATTATACATACAAGGTATATACAACAATTAGCCCCATCTGTGGTTTGGGGTTCATCAGGGTGGGAGTCAGGCCTGGGGGCTGGTGTATGGACTGGGTTTGCCCAGGTTAGGGCAGTGCTCGGCCCTGGTCTTGGCTTGCGGCTCAGGCGTCTGCTCTCCACCATGGTGAATGGGATCACCTGCTGGGTCTGGGGGCTGTTCGCCCCTTTGGGGTATTGGTACCTGGACCTTGGAGTATAGGATGTTTGTGGTGTGTGTACAGCATCCATTGTGACATATTATTTGATTGAGTGTATGGCTCTAAGTGTCTGCATGTGTGAGCATTAGGGTAGAAATGTGTGATTGTGACTGCTTGACTGTGAATGTGTGGTTGCCCCCCCGCCCAGTAAAATAGCAACCACTAAATACAACTTGTATTAAATAATACAGAATAAATTTCTGGATGCTATCTTGTAATCTCTTTCCGCTATTTTTCTCACATTCTGTCCCTTTTAATGTCTTGTCTCACCTTCCTCCCCCTTCCTTTTTTCTGGTTTGAGTTTCCGTGTCCACTGAATTACAAAAAAATCCCAAAATAAGATCCAATAAAGTTTTTTGCGCGAGTGTCAAGCAGAGCACTATAGCGAAAGCAGTAAACATCTATCTTTGGGCTCTCACTAAGAATTGCTTTCTTAGTGCTACACTGCCAGACAAGATACATAAAACTAAAAAAGAAAAGAAAAAAAGAAGTACATTGCTCCCGGTTAGAAACAACCAATTAGAGCCAGGAGGAGTGTCTTAGCGGTGTCAATCACAGTCATGTACGTGCTGCTCACACCCCATCCCCTGCACAACACGTACTCTCATTCAAGCTCGCCAGTGGGCTGCAGCTGTGCTACTGACGGAGAAACAAACTAACGTTACAAGAAAATGCCAATTTCTCAAGTGGCACCTGCTCAGAAAACAAAGACAGGTAAATAGAAGAAGACCAATGATGAAAAGCAAGTGAAAAAGAAATAAAACAAAGGTAAACATAGGAGCAGCATGGCAGGCTCTGCTGTGGGAGAGGAGTTATGAAGGGAGAGCAGTAGTGCACCAGAGAGCAAGGTGGGAGGGGCCTGTACAAATTGTGCTTGTACAAATTTTCAGGCTAGGTCCACAGTTTTCTCAGAAGTCCCTACTCCAGCTAAAATAACATCCATGGTGCGATGATTAAACTCTAGTTTATTGTCAATAGTGACGATAAACACTTTTTATTGTTGCATTTCATGAAGGTTTGTGCTTCCTCTTTAATCTGTTGTGGTCACTAGTTTGAAGTCTAAATAATGTGCTGCTCTCTTGAAGATGATCTCTCGTGAATCAAAAACCTTAAAGGTTTCACTTCTCAGTTTTTTATTCACGATGAGTTCTGTGGATCTTTAATCAGCTCTCTGTCTCTTACCCATTGTAGACAGCCGTTGCTCATTAGCATAGGCAGGGCTGCTTTTAGCTGGGCATTAAAAAGTATAATTGCATAAATATTTCACAGCTGCAACTAAATTCCACTTCCTGTTTAGACTGAAGGTAGAGATGGCACTGCAGCACAGCTAGCTGCTACACGAGGTAGGAAGCATATCCATTTAAAAAACGTGCAACTGTTTGTAAGCAATTTAATAATTATCGATATATCTGACAACCTTTTTATCATAAGGATTGTACATTAAACATTATAAATGAGAACTATTTAGCACATAAATTTGTCCATATATAAATCTCCAGGCAAAATTTTTTTTTCTCTACACATGCATGTGCAGGCTGTGTGCCCTTGCTCGCAGGCACTGCTTTGGCTTTGCCAGTGAGCTCTGATGCAAAAAAAATGCCAAGGGAGATGGAGACAGAAGGCACTCAATTTCACAGATAGCAAAGAGGTTTTCAGGAAAAGGGTGCAGCGTTTGTGCAGGAAAGCACCCTGAAAAAGTTGTTGTCTGACTCAGGTATGCATCTCTAAAATAAGAATGTTTTGGTGCATTTTTGTGACAACATGAAGTGCCAGCAGAGGCAGATTTCAACAGACCATGCTCTTGCCTGAAAACAGTGTTTGGTGTCAAAGACGGGGGGAAAGTGGTGTAAGTTGTGCCTGTGGAGCAAAACCTGATGTCTTTTGCCTTTCTGCTAATCGATTTGTTTCATTATTATTTTTCATTATTTCATTTTTTTCCATTATTATCAGCCCAATTGACTGATATTAGGACAATAGGTGAGTGGTTGAGCACTAGTGTTGTTCTAACAGTAAATTATGTACACATTTGCAATAAATGAGTGACAACTCACTTCAAGTATAAGAATTTACTAAAATAAATACTCATCCAGGGAACACCGTTGTATAATGTTTACCTGAATTAATTACATATTTCAATCAACAGCTCTTCTTTACCAGGCTAGTGAAACTTAACTAAAACTATTTAGCAGAATTAAGATTAAAGAAGAATCATAAGAATGATTCAATACATTTAGAATTTAGTGAAGATCTTTAAAGCAGAGAACCAAAGTCCATCTTCTAGAATATGGAAAGAGGTCAAATTAGCTTAACTAATTTAGAACATTTGGTATGTGTTCAACCATCAGAATGCACGTTTGAGTTAGATAAAACATTAGCCGAAAAAATACAAAATTAAAGAATAATTTGCTAAATTAAAAATCAATAACCTTTACGACACTTTATTTATAATTGATGTAATCATCGTTCCATTGTGGACTCCATGTGGGTCTATGGGCAGAACTGACCAACATATTTATCCAATTCTTAATAATAATACATCAAACTTATATAGTCCCATTTTGGACACTCAAAGACGCTTTCAATAAAAAAAATAAAAATAATAATAATGCTAAAAATAAATGTGATAATGAGTGTTTATTTTACATAATTTGGTGAGAGGTTACAAAGTCAGGCCCGATGTGTGACCAGAGGAGTGGGGAGGGACTGAAGTTATCCAGCAGATGATTGGGAAGTGTTTAGCTGGGTTGCAGGTGGCAATGGGTAAGGACAAACTCATAGATATATTAACCTATGGATTGGCAGCAGAAGGAGGAGTTGGAGAGTTTTCTCTGGGCCCGGATTCCCAAAAGAGTTGAAAGGTATGTGGCCTGACCAGAGCCTCCTGAGGACATTAAACGAGGATGTATAAATGACCAGTCTCTGGAGGTAATGTTCTCCAAGCATGTGAATATTTCTACCTTTTTTTTTTTTTTTTTTTTTTTTACCAATTTTAACCTTTTGATTGACAATTTGCTTGACTTTTGCATAAAAATGGTTTCGCTATCAATTATCCCATGATTATTTGCCTTTATTTCAGTATATTAAGGGGGTTTGGGACAGTGTTTCATGGTGCCTATAAGAAAAAAGTTAGTTTTACCAACATGTAATGGGTGCTTGAAAAAACATGATATCCCTCAGAGATCTTTGCAACTATTCTAGGGATCACAACTAAACACACTCTTTTTGCTTTCTTGGTGTTTTTTCCCCCTGTATTTGTACAAGAGTGTGTGCATGTGTGGCTGTGAACACTTTGCCAAATGTAATTATGACTTCCCAGGGCTACTTCCCACTGTCTGGGCTGGCTCTCCCAGCAGGGGTAGATTGGGAGAAAATAAGGGCTTATTCACTGGACTATAAAAAGAGCTGTAAACAATCCCACATTGAAGCTACTGTGAGGAAACAGAGAGCTGGCAGCTAGGAAGAGACACTCGGCTTCACTCGCTGCCTGAATGGTCTGTTTGCTCTGAAGAAGGCTACTTAACTATTTGGTGTGTAGTATTGCTGGAAGGCTGGGTTACAGTTTTGCCATTCATCCTCCCACTAGCAATCAAATGTTAATTTAAAGACTTCCATTTGTGAAAAGGGCTTGTGCAATGAAAGGCACTACAGGGTTTTATGACAAAGTTAGAATAACGACAATGAGGTTCAAGAAAGCCGCAATGTTTTACAGAATACCATTGAATAACTCTTTGAAATATGACAAAAAGGGTGTTTAATCTTATTGGTGGAGATTTGTTGCTGATAAAACATGCTTGTATCACTGTTAACATGGACTTTTGCTTTGCTTATGCAATGGGGCAAAAGAAAGCCTCCTATTTTCATCAGGGGAGGAGTTGTTTTACTAAAACAAGTTAGAAAACTTTGAAAGACTTTCATCAAGCTAAAGATAACATTTTGATGCTACCTGGCTTATTTTTGGTGCATTTTTATACTCTATGTGAACTGGAATGAAATTATGAAATGAAAAGTATTGTCTATACACGTGCAACCGGCCCTTTTAATGACTTCATGACACCAAAGTGGCCCTATATAGAAATGAGTTTGACACCCCTGGGGTATATGGACATGATCTTTAGTCACTTTAATATGACTAAAGATTTTACACAATTATGTTTGAACATCCGTATTTATGTCTTGTGTATTCTTCTTTTTTAAAATAATATTCTGTCAGATAGCAGGTCCAGAATAATGACAGGAACTGCTCCTTAAGTCTAATCCTCTGCTCATCAACAACCAGACCTGAAGTGGCCAGACGAGGCTATTTGGCCTGTTAACAAATTCAAAGCATAATGATTACTTGAAAGACATTTAGCTTGGAATAGCGTCTATAATTTCTTATCAAGATGAACCATTTTCAATCCCTATCATTGTGGCTTGTTCATTTAACACTAAAGAGAGTCTGGCGTCAAGAGATTTCACAATTGTCAAGGTGCAATGTTACCATATCAGTGATGTCTTTGTCTGTTTAACAGTCACATGCATACTCTTGGATCAGGAAAAACATATGACTTCCTGTTGCATTTAAATTTAGAAATGTTTTTAGATCCTTACACTATTTTGCTAATTTTGTGCTTTGAGCGTTTCCATTTTGATGGGTAAAATTTGTTTCCTCACTGAACACTAAAACAAGAACTAACCCAAAATAAATAAGATGGTCATTATGGGGCGGAAATCCTCTAAAAAGAGGGATGCCAAACTCTAGCACACCCTGCAACTTTTAAGCTGGCTTCAAAATGACGACGTTCACCGTAAGCTCCGTCATCCACTGCAAAATCTACCATGCGGCAATCCAAACTGGATGTGTGTAGTAGGCGTTCATGCAGCCAGACAGCCCAATCCCCATTTCCCTTTTATTCAGTTATTTTTTAAGTGTACCAGATCCGCTTTACTCTTCCCGTGTCTGACTTCCTGTTTGGCTCATCTGGTTTTTAGAAATTGTCGCGTTTTGTCCTGTCATCTGTCTCGATCCATATCTCTGATGGACAACAGAGGAAGGCTGTCAATCGGTAAAATGTGACTTTGAATAGCAAAGTAGAGTGATCTTAAACACACTAACAGATCTTAAACATAGTGACTAAAAAGAAAATTAAGGGATTTAACAACCTGGTTGAAAGAAATCAAGATGCTGTTAGAATGGGATCAACACAAAAATGTGGTACCTATTAAACACAATAACTTATTTCCATGTCATTCCTGCTATGTGTGACCTCTAAAAGCACATGCATCAGCATCAATCATGGATCTGAAATTTTCCTCCTCACTGATTTTGACATTATTAGACATTAAGAGGACCAAATTATGTTTTCATTTAAGCCTAATATCTGGGAAAAAGGACAAATTTTTATGCAGTTGTGCCTTTCATCCAAACATAAACGGTGTTTTATGTCTTAAAACTCTGGCCAGGGTAGAAATTTCTAAAAACTTTGTTGTTGAGTCTGCATGTTTACATGACAAAATGGAGTTTTAGGGTCCAGTGCATCACGGCCCTGACGTCACATGTTCTTGTATTGTTATAGACTTGGCCATATAGTGGAGTGAAAAATGTATACTGTCAAAGAGGTGCTGATTTCTACATTTTTATTGTTGTGATTGACAATATGTGTCAAATCAATGTTAAACTAGACAAATTCCCTAACCTACAGCATCTCTGGTCATTTATTTCCAAATGACATTACACACATTTCCTGTTTTCACCTTGTTATCGAGACTTCAAAGTAAAAGCATATATGGAACATTATAAACAAAACAGTTGGTTCAGAGGCGTCCCGGTGCTCCAATACGATAACATGCAAATGAGAAAAGTGCTTGGAGGTCAGATGTTTTACACGGGCACAATGCTGTTCAACGTCGCTTTTATTTTGAAGAACTCTGACTGGCCAGCGTAGGTTTTAGCTTTGGTACACTGCCCCCTATGCGTCTATTATGTTTAAAACAACGGTCAATGGTGAATTTACACGGGTTTGTGTGGATGAAAACGTTTCTAAAAACGATCCAGTGTGTACAGTATTATTTTTAAAAATGATGTGGAGACCTCAATATATAAGAATATAATGAAAAAGTAAACGTCAGTTCTTTTCTAAAAGTAAAGATCCGTTACTTTTATATCCAGTAGATACATTAAACACAAAGTGAAGCGTCTAAGACAAGCTGCTTTGTGACGCTTTAGGTACACTGACTTCTGATATAGGAGGTTTCTTGTTTTTAGTAAAATACTTCAGTGGGGGAAAAAGGCAATAAAGGAATTGACAAAGGATTCAAAGCACACTATGGATAAAGTGGAATAAACAAAACTGGAAATGTTTAATGCTTTTTTTCTGCATGACAATTCCTGTCAAGATTTGTTCTGATGGACCCAAACTCACACACCACACACGGAGCTTCGTTTAGAGAGTTTATTGAAGATTGATGAGTTGTGGAGGAAGGAAACCAGAGTCTGTTACCGGGATGGAGCAAGTGGATGTTGAGAGCACGAGCTGGAGAGCTGCGGGTGCTGCGCTGAGAACCAACTGCTCAGCAGAGAGGTGACTTGGAGCAGGAGAACCAGCAGCACAGTAGAGAGAGTTCTTGGAGGTGCAGGGGGCTGCTGTTTAACCAGCAGAGAAGGTTCTTTGGACGTGGGGCTGCAGAACAACCAGGGGAGCAGCGGAGGGAGAGAGAGACCTTGAACACAGGGGCTGCAGTAGATCCAACTGTGCGGCTGAGAGAGTTCTTGGAGGTGCAGGGCTGCTGTAGATCCTGAGGTACAGCAAGAGAGTTCTTTGGACGCAGGGCTGCAGAAGGACCAGGAGAGCAGCAGAGAGAGTCCTTAGAACGCGGGGGCTGCTGTAGATCCCGCAGTGCAGCAGAGAGGGTTCTTGGAGGTGCAGACAGGCGCAAGCACAGGAACTCAGGCAACCAGACTTGGGAAAATCTCTGGTTTGTCAGACTAGGGAGAGCTGACGCTCAGCCAACCGTGGGAGAATCTCTGACTGAGGTCCACAGAGGATTGAAGACAAACCGGCAGTGAGGAACTGACTGAGGGAGGCTTTTATAGAGAGGCAGTATTGACCAACTCTTTGCCAGGGTCACAGTTCCGGTGCACATTTCTGTTCTGCGTTAACTTAACAAGCTGATGAAATAAACGACCCTTGGTAAGGTATGCACTCCCCCGTATATAAATTACATCTCAAGAAAACATTTCATTCAAAATTTAAAAAAGCCCCATGTTTTCCACATTTCACTGTTTGGAGGTTATGTAATACAAAAGAAGGTTGGAGTAAGTTTAAAATTAACACAAATGGTTCAAACTTGTATGTTGTTAACTGAGTGACAGGTGTGCTGTTACTCTTACGCCAGTGTTCACATTGGCTTTATTTAAGTAATTAGTCCAACATTTCAGAAGTTCTTTTTCACATTATAAAGCTGCCTAGGTTAAAGATGCATCACCTTCAGTGAGAAAAAGAATGGTGCTCACTCCAATCAGATAAAATAAATCCAATGCAATAAATAAATATCAATTGCATTTGTATGTTTTTCTCTCTGTTGGGTAGTTGGCTATACAAACACACACACAAGCACTATGCAGTCAAGCGATGATGTGCAGCTCATTAAAACAACCTGTGTGTTTCTGCCAAGTCCTCTAAGCTTTGGGGACATTATTCTGGGTTCCACAGCTCTATCTGGGAGCTGAATAGGAGAAAAGGGGGGTATCATTTACGGCTGTACAGCTCTGAGGAGCCACTTGTGCGTGAAAGGCAGATGTGTTTATGCTGTAAACAAGAGAGGAGAGACGAAGAGCGGTGCCGAGCCATGCCAGAGATCCTTTGTGGCTGCCAAGGGGCTGGAATGCTAGACTTCCCTCCAAGAAGAGTGTCCAGGAAGAATGTCCTGCGTTACAACACAATACAGGGTTATTTAAAAAGTACAGAAGCATACAGCTTTACACCATTCCTATTTTTGTCTTGAGTTTGACTGTTTGAACATTTCACATTTTACAATAGTTAGCTCAATTATGTTCATTTTGGCTTATACTATGTTGATGTTTCTCACATTCTTTTTGTCTTAAAATATCTGCAACACTCTTCACCAGAGCGTCCGTCCTAGTGTGACCTACATGGATGTGAGTTAGTCATGCAACCATCTCAACTTGGGACAAATTTAAATAACTGCATTTCCGTTTAAAAGCGCCAATTTTGACTTATTACAAAGAAGACAAAACTATTGGCCGAAAGACTGACAGAAATGTTGGGGAGCCCTAAAAGACTCCAGCCACTCCATCACACTAGCAATTGGTATTAGATCCAACAGAAAATGCAAAAGTAGCTATGTTGGCTTAGGTGAATTTGGCATTGCTTGGTGCATCCCATAAATGGCTGGCTGAACTGGGATGTGGTAATTGTATTGAGTAACTATTGGCATCCAGGGACTTTTATTGCGACAACACTCTCCTGATTAAACAACAACAACACTGATATCCAAGAACAGGACTAACACAATAAAAGCTTTAACATTTTGACCAATGGTGCTTGTGAGTAGTGGGCTCATCAATGGTTTGACCCAAGGTTCTCCAGAACATTTCCAGCAGATGGCAAAAAGATGATGGTTCTATATTACAGCTGCAATTCATGCGGATGTCTCTACTGAATGGACAAAGCCTCTGATGGTACTACTGCTGCCATCAATGTTGTCTACACTGTTTTTTTCTTCTGGCCCATAGAAACGATTCTTTGCCAAGCACTTCTTTGTTTTTGTGTTTTTACTCTTCCAAGCAAAGCGATTAATGAGTACACTGGTGCCAGTGAGCTATGCATGCTCTCTTGTTGTTCTTTACATAGGAAGTATTCAAGGTTTTGCTGCCATTGACTTTGCATATTCTTTAATTTTCTGTCTCATAGAATGTATTCCTGGCTCAATTCTTCTGTGTACAGCACTATCAGTTTTCTGGACTAGGCCAATGACAGAGCTATTGCTGCCATTAATGCAGGGTACTCTTTGTTTTTCATTCCCATAGAAAGAACGTTTTGACTCAGCAATCCTTTTTCCTGTTTTCTTAGTCCTTGTAGTTGTAGCAGATGACTGCTCAAATCTAGATATTTGGAGAATAACTGGAGCTGTTTCAGAATTGAATTTATAGTAAATGAATATTTAAATATTCTTTCAATTTAAGGAGCTTTACTTGAGAACTTGGCATGTATATCTACTAATTTACTGTTTATTTTGGCAAAACACCGGATTTCATTATTTATTTTAGTAGAGTTCTTACAGACCTTTAAATAAAACTTTTAAAGCATCACAGGAATATTTGAAGCAAGGAAGATGATTGAGCATTAGACTCCCAACAGAGATGTAATGCTTTTAATGAAATGGGTGGAATATCAACAAATTTCAATCAATACCAGTCAGTACAGTTCTAACTTTTTTTTTAAATAAAGAGAAGCTCAGCTTTATGTTTGACCCCGCAAGCTTTTTTTTTTCAAAGTTGGCACACTAGACTGCATAATTAATATAAAGCAAGAATTTACTATTTCACAGCCTCTTTAATCCTTGTTGGATATAAATCTTTTGTTTTCTTCACTTTTCTAATTGAATACCCTGCTGGTCCTTCTAAAAGAGTCCCATCTTCTTTAATAGAGATGAATAACTTGGCTCAGTAGGTGCAAACTTAATTGATGGTGTGGTTGTAATGTTCCAAAGCTGAATCTGATGATGATGTTTGTGTGTTGCCTTTCTTCAGTGTTTGTGTAGTGATTACGAGCGAGGGTGCGAGGGATAGGTGTGAGTCTGTGTACGACGGAACATAGAAATAACTGGCAAGGAGCATTAGGAGAGAAGTTTGGTGTGAATGGGGAATCTATGTGTTTGTGTGGGAGTGACTATTGAGCGTGCACGCAGTGTTAATGAGGCGCTATGCTAGCTTGTGTTTCTGCGTTTGTGTGTGTGTGCGTGTCTGTGTACGTGTTTGTGTGTTTGTACACACGTCTCATCTGCATGGCGCCATGCCCCATCGCTTCCACGGGGCTGTGTGAGAACAAAGACTTTCCATTTGCAGCGCTGCTGTGCCTGCAGGGAAAAGCCTGATCATAATTAGCTGAATGATAAGTCTCTGCCATGCACCACACAGTGGGCCTGTGGCTGCGTCTCTGCGGCACCCCTTTTCCTCTCTCACTCTTTTTTTTTCCATTTTCTGCGCTTCTTCCTAGTTTTTTTTTTTCATTTCTAACATTTTCTTTCTTTCAATTTATTATCTCTTACATGCGCTGCATATCGGTCATCATTTATCTCCTCTGTCAGACTTGCCTGCTTCCTTTTTGCCTTTATCATTTTGTCTCTTCGTTTAATTCAAAAAAATAAAATGTAGATACTCTATTTTCTTTCTATCCTCTTTTCCTCGACGGCTTTTTAAATATCTCCAATGTTTTATGAAGCATAAGGCAAGATTAAGTTCAAACTGAGAAAGTCCAGACTCGGAAACAGACAACAGTACGGACTTTAATCAGCTATAAAACTTTATCCACATTTATTGTAATGCTGTGTTATTTGGCCAAAGAATGACTAAATCTGCCAAAAGCAACAAACACCATATAGGCTACGTTCACACTGCAGGTCTTGATGCTCAATTCCAATTTTCTGCTGAAATGCTACTATTAAATGCAACCGCCTTCAGACTTCTGTCTGAATGGTTCAAGACCGCAAAGCAACCCGCATAAACGGATAACAGAAGGAGACGTCACAGAGCAGTGCACTGTTTATGGAAGTAATGGTGAATGTCATTGGTTCTAGAGGTGTTCAATAAAGTTTTGTTTGAAAAAAAAAAAACCCTCAAAAAATTAAAAACAAATATGCATGTATCAGAAAAACTGTTGAGCAATGGGAGCTGATAATATTAAGACCACATCATAGGAAGACTAAATAAGGTTAGAAGAAAGCAGCACAGCCATTAACAACTGTCTTTTATGGAGTGCTAACTGCTACTGCTGTGTGTGGATGTGTAGTGAGGGCCTGGAGAGTGACGTGAAAGACCAATAACAAGCGACATGACATTTCAGACAACGGACGCTTTGAAAAACATCTGATACGTATCCAAATTAGTACCACATATGGAAGTGGCATAGATCAGATTTTTTGGTGGGTGAAAAGATCAGAATTCAGCCGTTCACACTGGCATGAAGAAGACGCTACGGGTCGCATATGGGCAAGAAGATCGGATTGGGTCGCTTCCCTGCAGTGTGAGCATAGGCATAAACTGTGAAACATGGTGAGTTTCACTTTTTATTTTTATTTTTTCCAGTGTCCTGTCTGGCAATGTGGCAATAAGAATTGTTGTGTTATTGCCAAAAAGAGCTGAACAGATTTTACTTTCACATGTGGAGCAGTACGGCTTTCGCCATAGTGCTCTGCTTGATTTATGCATGTAAATAGTTTAATTATGATTCATGCAGGGAGTATTTCAAATTATGTGGACACTACAATGGGAAAGTAGTAGAAGAAAGGACGTACAAGAAAAGAAAAATAAAGAGAAAAGGTGAAGGAAAGAGGAGGTAAAAGGGAGAGAATGATAAAATGTCTGTTTCATCACCTGCCAAGAGAGATGTAAAAAGAAAAGCACAACCAACGGATATAGAATAACAGATATAATAAAGTAACACCTTGATACCATTGCTGAATTACATGTATTGTTATTTAATCTGACATGTATAATGTGGTAGCTGAAGTAAAAAAATATGGCCTTCCTGTATATAAAAGTGAATCTCTAAGTACCTGGAACCCAGCACCTGTAGGGGTTTCACTTTTTTCAAATGGAACTGGTTTTTTTGTCATGGAGGATTAAACCACAAACAGTTCTAAATACAAATCAGGTATCAAGCATTCATTCAAATCTGTAATTTTGTAGTTAGAACGTTGTGGTTTAATACCATCTTCCTCTTGCTGCCACATGTTGATGTGCCCTTGGTTAAGGTACTTGACCCCAAGTTGCCTATCAGTGTTTGAAAGCGTGCATGTTTGTGAGTGCATCTAAATAAATGTGTCTCTAGTGTAAAAGTGCTTTGAGCGGTCAGTATGACTAGCAGAGTACTTTAGTGTTTCAGTCCAACTACAAGCTCATGAAAATGGGAAATTAACAGAGAGAAAAAACTGCAACATGTAAGTGGTACAGACAGTCAGGGGTAGATAATATGAAAGCATTGATCCATTCTGCTCTGTATCCAATGGCTTAAGCTGCTGGTGGTGTAATGATTTGGGAAGATTTTCTCAAGGCACTTTTGGTTTTTACCATAGACTACCACATGCATTCAATTTTCTAGTGGCTAGTATCAGCAAGATAATCCGCCATGCCAGAAAACTCAAATTACCTTGAAACGGTTTCTTGAACCTAACAATGCATTCATTCCACTCCAGTTTCCCCCTAGATCTCAATCTATTTAGGCACGTTTGAGATGTTGGCACAATAGCATTACTAATGTAGAGACAATAGATCTGAAGCAACTACAAGATACTCTCATGTCAATGTGGACCAAATCTCTGCGTGATGTTTCTTCTTGGATCTATGGCATAATGAATAAGGGCAGTTTTGAAGGTAAAAAAGGATTTCCAAGCGGTACTAGTTTAGTGGCTCTAATATAATAGCTGGTGGGTGTATACAGTACAGTGAGAGTGGTAATTCCAAACTTTAGAGCTAAAATTTCAAGTCAGGACGAGGACACCAGTTTATCTCAAGGCCAGATAAGAGGGAAGAGGAGGTAAAGAAAATGTGGGATCATGCTCTGCTATAAAGGATTACATTATTTTAAGGCTTTTTGGAAATATTAACAGAAGTGTAAAGTTAAATGTGTGTTCTTGGTCAAACTATAGCCCCATTTACACTACCCTTGTTAGACCGATCCATACCGAGCTCGGTCCGAGCTTGGATCAGTTAACCAAGCCGAGCTTGGTTCTGACGACCGTTTACACACCACACTATCTTGGTTCCTTGGTAACCTTGCCTCTTAGTGACGATCTGTGGTACTGCTGCTCTCTGGGATAGAAGGCGGCACTAAGCGAATCAAAATAGCGTCCCCCGTAACATTCAGGATGTTAAGCTTGGTGATACGTCATTGTTTGTGGAGAGTCAGGCGAAGACGGCAACTTTTGGTGCATTTACTTGAAAGAGTCGGCTTTTGGGAAGTGGATAAGACAAACGAACTTCTAATAAGGATTTACAGATGCAGGAAACAACGACAGACGCTGAGGTTCATCACACTGCTAAGCAGAATAATCACTGGAAATCGTGTGTCACTGTAGGGAAGCTAGTATTTTTTATGGATGGATGAAATGTCAGCTGACCGTAAGGAGATGACGCGGTCTGCACATGCACTCTTCGTTATCTGATAACCGGGCCAGAAAAAAAAACAGGCCAAGCTCACACCTGGAACTGGGCTGCATTTAGCGCGGTCCAGTTATGTCTAGCTCGGTTCAGTTCAGTTTGCTTACCATTTACACTCGATGGTTATCTCGGTTACCGAGCTCGGACTGGTCTCGGCTCGGTTAAAAAAGGGGGTAGTGTAAACGAGGTATATAGGTAGAAAAACAGCTCATGTGTATTTTTTGGTCTGTACAGCTTAACACATGAGACATGAACCAATGGACTACCCCAACATTCTGTGGTGTGTCTCCCTAGGCAGACACACATGTCCCCTTCTGATTTTGTTCTCAGTCTCCCCCCTCTCTCTCTCTCTTTCTCTCTCTCTCTCTCTCTCTCTCTCTCTCTCTGTAACAGGCCAGGCAGATGGCAGCCCCTTGGCCCACTGTGCCAGGAAAAGCATGTGAATGAAAGGTTATACCCAGCAGGTCTGAAGAGCTGCCAGCATCACTGTGGTGGAGCAGAGCAAGAGGGGTGGATGGGTGGTGTGAGGTGTTAGATGGTGTGTGTGTGTGGGATTGGGGGGGGGGGGGGCATAGCCCAGCCCACCTGCCTCCCAGGCTCTGGGACATCTGTCCGGGGTTTTATGGAATGATGAGCGAGCTGCTGCCAACCACTGCTGCTGCCACTGCGGCCGGCACCGTGCCGGAAGGAGATGCCGGCGTCTGTTTGGTTTTTCAGCTTGAAAATGAGCAAATGAGCAGATGTCGGTCTGTTTGCTGGTTTCTGTGAGTGTGTGTATGTTTGTGCGCTGGACTTTCTGTTTTTGTAAGTGAGAGAAGGTTTCTGATTGGATGAGGCATTGAGTCCGAGGAGCTTATAAAGTAAGCCATGAAGCAAGGTACCTGCAACTTCATCTGTTTTTCCTCTCCTTTTAAATTGTCCCATATTCTCTTGAGCAACACCCTCCCAAATTTCGTCTTGACAAGTTACCTTGAAACATTTCCCTGATATATGGACTTTTCAGACTTCCAGATCCTGCACAGTCAATACTTTTCAGATCTTGGCATGGTCTGCCAGGTCTAGCCGGCACTTGCCAGGTCAGGCCATCTGTAGACTAAAACAGACATGTCACCAGCAGAGGCTTAACAATACAGCCTGTCTCAAATCTGTCCTTAATTCCTTCCCAATATGCTTCCCAATTGTTTGCTTTAGCGGGGAGTGTGCTGAAACATTAGGACTCCGAGTAACTTTGCAGATGTTGGGGCATATTTTATAACCGAGCAAGACGCATACATTCCACCTCTGGGAGTGACTGACAGTCATGATTAAAAGTGCTTTGATTGGAATATCCTTTGGTTTGTTGCAAAAATATTGGATAACATTTAATGTTTATGCTGATATGTATTTAGAGAACTTCTGGCAACCAACCAGTGAATGTTTCTAACAGTCATGCAGAAGCTCCATGACGCCTTACACTCATGGTCTCTGTCAGTCAAGTGGCCATCTCGATGCAAACTCGTGCTATGTGTAGTAACACATCTATAGAAGCTTTTGCATGCATTAAGCAACACTTTGACCATGGTTGTTCCAAATAGGGTTTCTTGGAGCCTCGTTTGTGACAGACCAGAAGATAAGATGTATTTTACATCTTGCATAATTATGTGTTGATCCTAAGTGAGAAACCTTTAAATTTTCTGCTGGTGGTTAATATTTTATGTTATAATTTATACAGCATAATGTTATTGTAGCTATCACTGGTACATTTCTTACATATGCCTCCATTTTTATCATGGGGTCTGTATCTGAAGATGTATGTACCATTATTGTAAAAAAAAAAACCCATCTGGGACAAAAAAAAACGATTTGATCTTTGATCCTGATCTGGAAGGCAGGATCCGAAACACTTCTCTCAATTATCTCAGGTCACCTTGAAGCATGACTGAAATCAACTATTCAGGTCTTTCCACCACTTATGTCAGTAATGGCAGACTTCTTTCCCTGAAAGCACTTTTTGCACCATGTTTGATAGCATAGCAAAATCGCTTGACTTTCTCGAGTGATAAAGAAATTCTCAGTTGTTCATCTAGTATGAAGTCTAAAAGATTCAAACGTCATGAGATTTTAGTTTTAACCCCAATAATAATGTGCATGACTTTTACAAACTATTTTAATTTAAGGTCATCCATCCATTGTCTATCACATTTCCAACATTTGATCTTGAAGGTAAAAGAGCCACGAGAAACGCCATGAAATCACCCTCTCCCAGTGACACTCTCCAGCTCTCCAATGTCCACCATTAACTTAATGTTCTGAAACTACAGCTGAGTGGTATGCCTGTTAAGCAGCGGAATTGCAGCCTGGCTACCTGAGCACAGAGTTCGACTAATTAATCTTCTAATATCCGGTTGTCATGACAGCATTACGCTTTAGAATAGCCAAATGTTTATGAATATATGATTTTGCTTAAGTCCACATATTTTAATCATAACAGCAACATATAAATGTTAGAGACACCATTAGTATAACCGCACTAATCAACATGTTATTTTTTGCAGTACAAAATCAGGAGTAGAAAAAAAATTCTTGCCTTTCCATTTAAACAGCATATATCGTGATTTTTGTTTTTGGTTTAAATGTTTGTGAAAATGCCATGAAATTGAAATGTTTTTCCTGCTACTTACATTGTACTGTGAGAATATAACACAATTTAACACAATTAAAAATAGAAGCATATATATATATATATATATATATATATATATATATATATATATATATATATATATATATATATATATATATATATATATATATATATATATATAAATCCCAATAAATAAACCAATACACTTAAAATGTAGAAATGGACTAAAAAGTACGAGAAACAATTTTAGATTTATAAATATGTCTTTGTTCAAAATGTTCCATTTACTTAATTTACCACATTTTCTAATTTAATTCACTTTCAATTTTTTTTTTTCAAAAACCACAAACTTGGATTAAAATGTCTTGGAAATAAATTGAGGGGAAAAAAGTGAGACATGCTGTGAAGTTGTTATGTGGTCCCTGGAAACAACACGTGGGACTTTCGATGTGACCTCCCCACTCCTGAGGTCAAAACCATCAACTTTGTCAGAGGAAAACCAGACACCCAGCGAAGGTGTTAATGACTGCTCGGCCACAAACCCAGAACAGAGTGAGGCTGCTGAGCATTTGCGCTTACGGTGGGGAGTGCGCTCCTCTGAGGTCGGGCCATGTGTTTTTCGAGCTGCTAATGTGTTAAAGTGCTTATCTGATTTTATAGACACAACACTTCCATGCTCATGTTTCCTCACTCTATATTTTCTGTCTCAAATTCCCTTTCATCACACACGTACATCTCTGAATGTGTGCAAAAGCAGCTGCTGATGTCGGGAGCCGCTACACCCCGGTGCTGGATGCGCTCTCTCTCTGCCAGCTGCCAGCTCCTGACCCCCTGGTGCATCCTCCTCCACATGGAGCTCACAGCTGGCTCTGGGGCGCAACAATGTAGGCCAAGCTCCTGCTTTCGCAAACTTAAACACATGCATGCAAGTAAGCGTGGGCCCTTAAAACCATGTGCATAAGCACAAGGACAGAAAGGAAGAAAATGTACACATTTTGTTCTCTAAATATATAAAAAAACATATTTCTTTCTATCTTTCTCCTCAACCCACACACAGATGCCTGCTCCTCTCAGGTTTAACCAAATACATCTTAAACCTCTTAAAGCAATGCGCCGGGTTTTATTTTTGCTGGTGAAAGCGTAGAGAGCAGGGACATCCTGGACAGCACACCACTGTTCAACAAACTCTGTTAAAGTACTCACAGCTCCCGTGTGCTCTTCCTGTCCTCTACTCTGGTCTGTCTGCAGTGTTATATAGTGCAGGGGCTTTGCATGGGAGAATGACAAATAGTTGACCCCAAGGATGATGGGGAAAGCACAAGAGAGGTATTTGAGGTAGATGATTGATTTTAAAGAGAGGCTTAGCTGTGGAAAGGGTTATGTTGTCAGTGGTGGTTCAGACTGAAAATGGGTTATGAATTGCTTCTCCTAAGTTTATGAATCATTCGTTTGCATATAATGACAACGGGGAAAAAAACTCTCCGAAAGAGCCAAAATAAGAAAATCCACCTTGCCAAATAAAAAATAAAAAAATGGGTAAGGGGGTTGTCATGGTGTGTCTCGGTCTTATAACGTGAGCTTTTCCTTCGTTCTGTTATTAAGCTTTCTGTTTCTTTGGGGCTTACTGGTGTGAAATTAAAGTCCAATTTCCCCTGTGTTTTACTCGGTTTCCTTGTATTTCAGCAGGTTTCCTTGTTGTTGTTGTTGTCGTCGTTTCCCCACATGTGCCCCAGCTTCCTGCTTCATCTTCAATGACACTTTATATCCAGGAGATTCAAAACTTATAGATTTACATTAAAGGGGACATGTGCCTTTCAATTTTTCCTTTTCACATTGAAATCATTCAGTTGTGGTCTATGGAAAATGGAACTCCAATGCTTTGGTCTCAATTCCTCGTTAATTTTAACATACGTTCCCCCTTTTTAACCCCCTTTTGTGAGGTGTGTCTGAGAGCAACTCGTTTTGGTGCTGTCTCTTTAAATCTAAAGGAAGCACTTCACACCTCACCTGCCTCCTGGTCCCAGAGCGTTCCCTGTCACCCTGTCCGGCCATTTCAAACCGTCCTTTAGTACCTAGGGAGATGGATGTACAGAACAACTGAACAATTTGACTCAGTAGTTTTGGCATTCTTCGGTTTGGACTGCAAAATCGCTCTGAGAAATAAAAATCCACGAATTTGGTAAGCTGGAAGTCCAAGACCTTGTTTAGCGGTTCTGTAGAAACTACTGTGACTTGGGAGATGCCCACGTGGGGGTCTATGGAAAGTAACACTGGGTTTGTCATGATAATACTTGGAATAAAGAAAGGATTATACTGATAATATGAGGGTACATATCAGCACTCTGTGTGGAGTTACAATATTTACCTCTTTTTCTTTCGAAGTGTAATTTATGAGAAAATATGAAAAGCAGCAGTATCATGTTTAAATGTGGATATTATTCATATTTTAGAGTAAAGATATACGTATTAAGTGTAAATCATATTATATTCTAAAACTCAACTTACGGTGGAGTAAAATGACTGGAAAAGCTCTATATAAGTTCAGTCCATTTACCATTTAAAATCAATTTTTTACAAGGTGGGGCCATGGAACAGTGTAGAGATTCTCTCTTAGTGTTGCAGTAGCAGTGGTCTTTTTACCGTGTACTGTAAAACATTAAATGTGAAACAGCTTCAGGTTCTACAATTTGTCTTATTTTGCCATCACAGTCCGGTATGTTTGTTCGTCTCTTGTGGAGTTGAACTAAAGGGTGGGGTCTCCAGTTCAAGAAAAGGGCAGCCTCAGGGCACGTTATCAGGCTTCTAGCTTGTTGTACGTCTGGTGGGCGTCAGTACGGTGCCAGGGGGACTCACATGATGAAAAGCAGACAATGAAAGGCTATAACGTAAAGAACTAGTGGGATAAAGAGATGGAGATAAAATATATACATCTCAGTGGATTAGAGAATGAATTGTTGACACGGATTAGAGCCCTGGCTTTAGTGTAAGAAATCTGAGAATATTTGTGAGAAACATTTGGTGATTTGGAGTAAATGTAGACAAGTGATGTGTTATGGCTCTGAGAAAATTATGACAGCAGGACATCTAAAATGGCAGAGTAAAGGAAAATAAAAAATCTGCGGTTTATTTCAGCAATTTAAAGGAACCATTACAGTCAGCGGCACAATTTACTAATGGCAGCTGTCAAACATTGTTTTTCATCCTTTTTCTTGTTTGAACTCCAAATGAAGAAAAACAGCTGGAGCTCTTAAAGCATTGCATGTAAATTCAGCATAATCGTTTTCCTGTTTTCCCCGTCACAATCAAGCCCCAGCTACAACAGAGAGACATGCAGCTATGCTTAATTGTCCAATTTGTTTCTGCAGTACGCTGACATTTGTGAAAACACACTTAATGAATGACTGACTCTGTTTGCGCGTTGCTCCAGTTGAATAAAGTTACATGCTCTCTGGAAAAGTACGCTTGGAAATGTTTTATTAGATGTGCAATTTCTGTGCACAGTTTATGCAATGAATACGCTTACTTTTGAAATCCAATGGAGATGCAACAACGGTGCCAATGATTTCAAAACACTACAAACTGTTTGTAGCTCTAGTATTTCATTTAAACCGTTATGTCTTCCTAAGAAATGAATAGAAAACACATGTAAATACAACCAAAGGACACATGACTGTGGCTGTGTCTGATGAGTCAGTGAGAGGAGGGGGAAGCAGCTGCAGTTTGACAGAGTGCAGGTGTATTTAGGCGGCTGCTGGCTATCAGGCAGAGAGGTGGTTCAGACACACAGCACTGACAGCGAGGCAGGGACGACAAAGTGCTGTTGATAAGGAATGGAGACAGGGGATCATACAAGGGGCGGCTGGGGTTTTAGCCTGTTTAACTAACAAAATACACACTAACACACACAGAGACACACTCACTCAGTCATGTTTCCATGACTTCAGAGGGCGTTACACTGATTTACATTCGTCTCTAAGAGACTTCATAGGATGTTCAAGCAGCTTTAGCCCTTTGATACACCAAGATTTAAAGCCAAAAATCCAGGATTTATGTTCTGTGGACGTTTTGTTCTGAAACTAGTACAACTAAAGTGCTATTTTAAATGATAAATGTACAAACAGAAAAATAAGTGTGGACCATACATTATAAAATAGGAAATGTTATACAAGATTCGAGCATTGCTCCGTGTATGGAGACAAGGGATTTACTACTTTAATGTAACCAAAGCAAGTCAGTATTTTCACTATTATAAAGATTGTTCCTGCTGCTATAAAGAGAAACCTAAGTGAAAAGAACCAATTACAGTCAAATTAACCATTTTATTGCTGCTAAATCATATCTCTGCTGCAGAGTTTAAAATTTCCTTCATGTGTTTTGTCTTTAAAATATAACTCTCACAGTAATTTTTCACTAGGATTTCTTACACTGTGAAATCTGGTCCATTCTCAGCATCTTGTGTACTATTCCATGACTTGATGCAATTTATTTAATATTATTTAAAACATATCCCAGCTTACTCCTTCACACATCAAACTCGCATGTAAAGCTGCCTTAAGATTAAAGAGAAGCAGAGCTTGTTTGAAAAGGATACTTAGAAAAGTAACTAGTTTCCTAATTCATCTAAAACAATAATAGAAAAAAACTCTACATTTGATGTCTATCAAGCAGTCCTTGGTCCTGAGTTATGCTCTTTTATCTTTGGTTCACCCACAGGTTCTTGCACGGATTTACTTAATCTTTTTTTGAAAGACCCAATGACAAAACATTTTCAGTTTTTTGGCAGAGAACAAGCACATTTTATTGAAAACATCTTTGTTTTGAGTTCATGACTGCAGATAAAATGCCTTGTTGTTGCCAGAGGTGAGAGAAGAATGGACAAACATGGGTGGTAGAAAGGCAACAGTAGCCTAACTAACAACTTGTTCTTTAATAATATTAAAAATGAAGAAAAAACACTTACAGATGTGTAAGAAAACTAGGCATGGAGCATGGGCAAACTGATGGGGGAGCAGAGTATGAGGCGGTGCAGAAGATACCAGCAATGAACAATGAGAACTAATGAGCACTGATACTGAGGGACGAGTGGGGAGTGACACTGAATGAGGTGAATAAAGCAGGAGATAATGTGAAGCAGTTGTGACAGAAGAATTGCAGGGCGACTGAGGAAAGGAAACTAATTACCGCAAGTGAAGTTAAACTGAAAGACACAGAGACATCTAACCAAGGGGAACAGATAAACTGAGAGAAATAAATCCAAACGTACATAAAACAGAACACAAAGATAAACTAACAATTACAGGTGATGATGAACAGCATTAAAAAAAGATATGGCCGGACCTATAGAGCACAATAAAACATCAGGGAAATTTGTGACAACACAAACAGAAATTAAGCTCAAAGCCTAACATCATGACACCAAATAGATCAATGTTGAAATGTGAAAATGGATGTTAATGTTAATGTATGTGCAGACAACGAATCTGCATGAACTATCATGTCAATATGGAACAAAATCTTAGATGAATGGTTCTGACACCTTGTTAAATAATGCCACAAAAATCTAAGTAAATTCTACAGGTAAAACCTTCCTTATACTAACATGGCATATCTAATGAAGTGGCTACTGACTATACGTAAATATTTGTTTGATAACTTTACTGAGCTGATGACTGAGTAAAAATATATCTGGTTCAGTTGGCTTTCAGCTTCAAAACTTTAACCTTCAAGTTAAACGATGCAAACCGTACAGGAACAAAAACATTTCAGCTTTACTTCTCCAGGTAAAAGTTTTAGTTTCACTGTTTTTGCAAGTGAGACCAGTTTTTTTTTTTGTTTTTTTACTTATTTGGGAGGCTCTTCTGATACCACTGTGTTTAAACAAAGAATAATGTGAAAACAGTTTTATTGTAAACAGAATCAGAGACACTTTCAGCTGTTCAAACCTTTCTTTTGCACAAACAGAAAGAGCCAATCACTGTTCATATCCATTCTTGCAAAAACAAAAAAAAAACATGTGAACTCTTAATATGCACACAGTTGTGTTTTAGTTGCCTCACAGCAAAAAGGTTGCGAGTTTGAGTGAGTTTTTTTTTTTACATTGTATTTTGACATCACATGATTGCTTATTTTTGTTGACCCTGTGATGGACTTTCCCATAGTGAGCTATGCCTCTCACCTGTTCACTGTTGATACTGGCTTTAACCCCCACATGGTATACTTTGGTAAAGAAAATGCATGGATGGCATTACATCTGGATACAACTTAATTTTTTCTGTTAACAATGATGCATTATGACAGCCCACGTGAACTGAAACAAATGTATGAGCATCTTTCTCTCACTGCTTATTCTGGCTGTACATGGTCCGCATTCCTCTCGTATCAAGGCCCATGTGACCTGTGACACAGTCCAGCCCATCTGCTCTCCATCACGTCCTTGTCACAAGTGCAGTCGGCAGCCCCCAGCTCCTAATTTGCTGTTTGGAGTTGGTGAGAGGTGTTCTGGCTAGTGTTTGAACTCTGAATGATAAGATCCAGGTCCTCTCCTCTTTGTGTCCTTGTTTTTTTTCCATGTGAACCAATGCTCTCTTCTTCGAAACATAGGGTTCACTGTTAGCAGACGTACGCTGACAAACTTGTACAGAGGTGCACTTACAGATAAATTCAGATAGGTTTAAAAAAGTACAAATACCAAAATCTTTCTTTTGGTGTTGACGTCTGCTATTGCCCACCATGATGATTCAGTGTGTGAAAGATTATGTGTCTATTGTGGCAAAAAAAACATGCATGACATATTCAGTCAGATGATGTTAAAAGGGGTCAACCATGAGAGATTGAGGAATTTCCAAATATAGTGCTGAGAAGATTTTTTTAAATAAATATTTAGCCTGTGCAAATTCTTTTTTAAGCTTACACTGTTGAAAATGCATGGTAGCCTGCCTTTTTACTGATGTATTTGAAGTATAAAACAATGATTTTGATTTCCATACTCACACCAGAGGAAGTTTGACCTTGTTTCTTTCTTTGTTTTGTGTTTAACTCCACTGTTGCTACATGCATGCTCTGTATGAGGGATTGCTGCAAAGTCAAGGACACAGTGCAGGCGAATGTTCACTGTGTCTAAAGGTTCTTTCAGGAGGAGTGAATTCTGCAACTCAGTGACTTGATGCAATCTGCTAGGTTTCCTTAGACAGAAAACCTTTGACTGATCTGTATGATTTGAATGAATTGGGTCTGTAAACTGCCCTAAGATGACATCTGTTGTAAATCAGTGATATTTAAATAAACTGATTTGATTTTTTTTAATTGCAATTAGAATAATTTTGCTGCAGTGATGTGAAAACGGATTTGTCCCTTACAGGTGTGTTATGGTTTTGCTTTTTTATCCCACTTAAATGTTTTACCTCTTTAAGGAAATGATAATAATAGACACATAAAACCGCAGTAAATACAAAGTGCAGTAACAGAGGTCACCAATCTTTACAATTCAAAGAGCTGAAAACATACATATGACTTGGAAAATATGTGTCATGCTTATAAACATTTATATCTATTTTCACTCCAAACCCCATGCAAAAAGTGTAACTTCGCTACATTTGTGATGAACTGCAGACTGTGAGCTTCTCTGGAAGTGTTGTTTCTGAGAACAACATTGTCTTCTTGTTTCTGAATGTTATGTGGAATCTATGTGCATTCTTAGCCTGAGTCTCACCAAAATGTCATTATGGTAACACATAATGATAATAAAGATTCCTGATTAGGAGCTCACAACCCCATGTTCTACAGCTAATTTCAACAGCAGTTACCCTCTGCAAGTCCTTTCAGCTGTTTATTTAGGAATTGCCACAACCAGTCATTACAACTTGGAGTTTCTACAACAGATGCCCTTCCTGAAAACCAGGACTTGAACCAAAGTTCTCTGTTTAAAAAATGTGGACTCAACCCACTGCACCACCACAGAGGGACTCACTGTGTTAACATTATAAAACTGAATTTAAATGCTTCCAAATTAAATGTGGAACATCACTATACTGGGGTAAATCTTTTTTTTTTTTCGAGAACTATTCAGAGATTACTGTATTTACCAGATCACCAGGGCAATCTAAAGGTTAATAAAAGGGCTTTATGATGCATTTTTTAGTTAGGTTTTGATGTTTCACAATGTATTTTGACTCTGAATAATTATATATGTGATGAGAATTCAACATTTTAAAAGCTTCAACTTAAAGTTCCAAAGCAGTCCAAGGATATTCAGATCTCTATCTGGTCTGTCATAAACTTTTTGGCCATACATAACACTTTAGCTTCATACTTTAAGACCAATTTAACCGTGTAGTGTATTTACTGTTTTCAAGTGAAAAGTTCAGCCTTCAACTAATCAGCACAATATTTTCAACTTTATTACCAAAGGTCAGACATAACTACTTAGCAAAGCAAAATGCTGACTTCACTACTACACTCAGAACTTATATAACTTTTCTTATTTAACTGCAATGACAGCTCATCATCCATTTTGTGGGAACCCACAAAAACCTTTTGCCTGAAGCTCCAAAATATTGACTAAAAACTTCCTTTCATCAAGTGACTGTCCTAGATTACCATGGTCAGAGAGCATAGTGCGGAAAAAATAAGAGGTTAGACAGTTCACTGCTTCCAAGAAATGTTTTCTGCAAAAACGACTACCTTCAACCCACGTGTTTGCTCACCGGCTGATGAAGTAGTCTAGCCCTGTGAAGAGGAAAATTTGATTTAGCTTGGCTATACCTCCCTCACCTCAGAAACTCGTGAAAGCCATATTTTAAAGCGTTTTTGGTACATGAAAAACACCCAGAACTGTTATTTTTGTCACATTCCCTTTGAGCTTTGAACATAGAAGACCAAAATTATTATAACACACCCTTGTAAAAAAAAAAAAAAATTCCACAGTAGGATGACTGTTTCTGAGAAACCATTTACTGTTAAAACTGAGAAACAGTCTTAATACTCAACGAGGAATCCAGATTCCCAGAGAGGTCTGTTTCCTAGTTTTGAAATGGAAGTTAAGTTTGAAGAATGAAGGTCATGACTGTGGGTCTGGAAAATATGGAGCTCAGTAAGTCTGCTCAAATGTGCTTTTAAATAAGTCCATCAATGTGGAGTTACATATAGAGTTCCTCTTTGCAAGGCCATTTGAACTTTCCATTTTTTCTCACATTAAAACTGCAAACTTCATTGTAGGATTTTATGGGGTAGCTAAACAAAACGTAGTGCATACTTGTGAGCTGGAAATAAAATTACACGTCGTTATCAGTTTTCTTTACATATAAAATCCAAGTGTGATAGGCATCCAGACCCCTTTTTCTGATTCCCCTAAATAAAATCCTATGAAACCAGTTATCTGTAAATCAAAACCACCGCTGGGTAAACTAATCTCAGTGTACATCCATCCATCCATCATCTGTGAAGGCCTCAAAGGTTTGTTAGAGAGCAGAAGTGAACAGCAACACAAAGACCAAGTAGCACAGGAGACAGTACCAGGTAAGTTTAAAGTTGTGCAGAACTTTAAAGTGAGGCAAAGCACACTCACAATTGGCAAATTGCAATGCTCAACCCCCCCCCCCCCCCCCCCCCCCCCCACACACACACACACACATACTCAAAGAGTATGGCAAGACCTGGAAAAACTACAAAAAAAGGTACAGCAGTGATCTGCAGCCAACGTTTAAAGAAAGCTATGAAGGGCAGTTTGCTGTTTGCCACAAAACATAAAGGGACACAGAAGACCTGTAGAAGATGGTGCTTTGGCCAGGTGAAATCAAATTGATATATATATATATATATATATATATATATATATATATATATATATATATATTTCTTGTCAACATAAAAAATAAATTTTGCAGAAAACTGAGACAAGATATCACCCTGAATACACCATCCCCACACTGAAACACTGTGGTGGTAGCCTTATTCTGCGGGGATGCTGGTCATCAGAAAGTGGCGTGAAACACGGTCAGCACTAATGCAAAGATGGATAACAGCTAAAAAAAAAGGGTAATCCTGGAAGAAAACATGTTAGAAGGCTGCACAAGACTTTAAACAGTGTCACAGCTTCACCTCCAAGCAGGACAATGAATGTAAACATTACAGGTATAACTCCAAACAGAAACAAATTGTCCCTAGATTTGACAAAGCTGGTTTATACATATTTCAAAAGACTGTCAGCTGTAATATAAGAAAAGCTGGTTCCAAATACAAATGCATGACACAATTTACTTATACTAATTTATAAAAACAATTTTCAATCTGTTTCCTTCCACTTCAGAATTACACTTTGTGTTGATATGGTACAAAATAAATCCCAGTGAGAATTTTTTAAAATGTGTAATGGTACTGTGAAAAAAATATTGAAAAGTTCAAGGTGTGTATTATACTAATAATGATTTTACAAGGCAGTGTATGTTTCCCATGAAACCTTGACTATTACGGTACGTGTAAACTTGAGCAATTTTCTTTACAACTCAAATCTCAGATCTGCTTCAAATAAGTTCCGCCTCTCTGTTACACTGCTGTCTCTCTTCTTCTGCCTTTAACTGTATCTCTACTCTTCCATTTGCAATATGCTGTTCCTCCTCCATAAGTGTCCAGAGGTCCAGTATGAGGTCACACTCCCACTGTCTGCTTGATCTCCAAACATGTCTTAAAATGACATAAACGACTCAACAGTTGCGTCAAAATAACAGCGGCTACCGAAGTACAGATGGTGAAAATATCAACCATTTAAACAGGCCTCAAACATCCAAGGCTGCCAGTGAATTTGTCTTAGTAATGAGATGGAGAGATGCCCTGTACATATCACAGCTTGCGCTTTGATTTATGCCGCCGAATGAGGTGATGTCGTAATTTGTGCAAAGGGGAAAACACACACACAGCCATTTAGTGATGGGATCCAGCTCTGTTCAGTGGCACTCCCCCAGCCCATCTGGCTTTATTTACAATCCAGTTGGAGTCACACATGAACATTATACTTGGCTGTCTTCATTTTTATTGGTCAGCCTTGATTTATGACCGTCAGAGTCCAAAATAATTGGCTGACACTGGATGTCTTTTATAAGTCGTGTTCAGGGGGCAGAGCTGTGGCAGCTAAACTCCCTGGAAAATTCAGTGAAAACAAAAAGAATGCGTGACGCGTTCCCCTGAGAAGGAGTCTCCTCAGACGGGGTCCAGCTTGTGTATTTTTATAACAGGCGCCTCCGTGCCTATGTAAGGTGGTGCCAGCTCTTGTGCACAGCGGATGCGAGCCTGCGTGACGTACAGATGAAAATAATCTTTGCGGAATTTGATCTAAAGACTAAATGAGTGGATATTTTTCAAAAAAGATTTTGTTGCTACTCCTCCGTCAACAAACATACCCAGAAAGTCATAAACCATTACCTTGCTTAACAACTGGTTGTGTTTTTTGCTCACCTATTCTTGGACTACATTAAGACGAGGAAAGTATTTGGTAAAGGCTGAACACAAAGCCAGCTTCCTACTAAAATACCCTTACACAACATCTACAATATACCTCTCATGCTATCGTGATATATCAACATTTACCTTGTTTTGCTTTCTCTTGTTCATAAAAAGCCTGGAACACTTAAACGTCTCAAACGGAGGAAAAAAAGCTTACTCCCAACTTGAGGTTGACCAAAGAGTTGAAGCTAGAAATTTTTATCCTCAATAGTTGGCATAAAAGTCCTAAATATCTCCCAGCTCCAACACATGATTCAAATCACTGGATTACTTCTTTGACATGTCACCATATTATTTACAAAAAACAAATATGTAAGACTGGTTGGGAAAACTTACATGTTTTTTTTATCCTTGTGAAAATAAAGGACTTATCTGGAGCTTTGCATCAAGCATGAGAAATGCTAGCTATAAATCTTGTGGACTTTGAGGTTGACCATCAGCCATGATTTTCTAAGTATTCTGCCATAGGAGGCTAGTAGGTTTCACTCCCTATAATTGAACACTCTTGGATGTTCTATTAAAATGAGAGATTACTAACCTGGGCTGCCAATCTCAGAATATGGTCCAATTTTGTGCAAGTATATCAATCAACAGAGACCAACAGGGTCCAGGGTCCTCAGAAACTACAAGAACGAAAATATTATCTACCCGCCAAGTGCTGCCGAGGAATTGGCCTTCCATAGTGATTTAATTTCTGATGATGGACAAGTTTCCCAAAATCCTCAACCCCCTTTTTCCATCATTGAAGAGATACCATCAGGGTTGAAGAGATTCTCAAAGTATAATTTTTCTGCCTGACAGCGTCATCGCTGAACTTCATCCTCATGATGAACTCTGTATGGGAAGCCCTTTTTTTTCCTGCCTGAGATCATTTTCCCACAATTTGTTTTCGGTTAACCAAGAGTCCTGTACCTCAGTCGCTCCAAACTTCTCCCAAACCCTAAAATCAAGTGATAGTATTTAAGGCCTCAATAAGGCCCGGGTGAATGTTTTAATGTAGGCACATAATGCAGTGGCTGATGAGCTGCATCACATCTGAGCTGTGGCAGTAAAGCAGACCTGAAACTCTCATGAGGAGAGCCCCTAGAGGTCAGAGACTGTAACACCATCAAAGCCTTGATTTTGGAGGGACCAGGTCAAAGGGATACATCCATTTTTTCCAAAAATAATTTAAGTGATTGTCAGACGATGAAAATGATGCGGTCCGCTTAAATCAAAATAATGATGAAAATAAAACTTTTTTGCCTAAACCAGGATTCTCCCCAGAGGATGGAATAAGGGCGTATCGCCGCTATATTCTTTCCTATTTTCGCCGATCATTTTCCTCAATTTGATTTTCCAGCAAAATCTTGGAGTACTGTCATCTCGCAATGAATGCTTCTCATTGGTCGGTTGTTTTGTGATGCATTCAAATTAAGCGCTGTTATTGGTGGAAATTTGACCGCACGCAAACCCTTAAAGAGCCATTTTCGCAGGTGAATTTCATATGAATCATGACAAAACACAAGCGCTACACGAAGCCCGTTGATAAGAGGGCGATACATTTTTTGTTACGTCCTTGGTGGTGACCACCACCCGTGTAGCTGAGGAGGAGCGGCCTGAGAAACGTCCCAATGTGTGGGGCGCTACAGTGGATGGCCCATTTCGGGAGATGGGGGGTAACTAAATTTCTCATTGTAGTTTTGATTACTTCAAAGCAGCACACCCTGTGGTGTTAGATTATATGATGTAGAAAGTGGTTTAGGACAGAGTGGGTGGGGCTGGTCACCCTATATGGATATGTTTGAGTAAGAATAAACAGAACAGTAGTTTGTTAGGCTTAACCAGGGGTCACCAACATGTTGCCCGTGGGCAACAGGTAGCCCCCAAGGACCATATGTGGTGCCCACAAGCCTGTTCAAGAAAATAGCACAACCCGCCAGTGAACTGCATTTAAATTTCTATTTCATTTAGTTGTTCTTTCTTTTTATTCATAGTTGTATTTAGATAGGTTTAAAAATAAGAAAAGCATTAAATACATATTTATAATACATAAAGTTAAGGTGAGCTTGGACTCTTGTACTTCAAAGGTCAATACAGGTAGCCCTTCGTATGACACAGTACCGATGAAGTTCTTAGTTTCAAAAAGGTCGGTGATCCCTGGGCTAGACCTTATGAAGGTAAACATTATGAATTTGTTTGCAGATGTTACCATTCCACTAGTATTTGTACTTATTGTTAGCAACAAACATTTAATTTGACCCTAAGAAAAAGTTGGTGTTGGATATCTTCATATGTATCTTAAGTTATATATTTAGAGTGGACTGAAAGCTTAAGTTGGTGGAAATAGCCTCCATTTTTTTTAAAATAGGTAAAATGCTAGAGCTTACTTGAGCTTACTGTGATTGTTGCTTCAGAAAATACAACTTCAAGGATGTGACTACTTTAAATTAAATCTGTTATTTAACAAAATGTAGAAAAAGGAAAGGGTTGAGAATACTTTCCGATAGTAATGTATGTATACGAAAACTGTGAAGAAAACTAGTATTATGGAAATGTCTTCGCTATGCCCTAACTGTGGATACAAGCAAGTTTAAGTGAGTTGCTATTTTCTTTTAAATATTCCCTATATAAAAATATAACATTCATCTTCCTTACTTTGACGGCATGACCTCCTGTCTTACCCATTTGAAGAGCTGCTGAACAGAAATAGGCCCCTGTATCATATCATATTTAAACTCCAGGACAACATGAAGTCATAGAGTACTAATTAAATGTTCCTAAGTTCTCCTTTGAATTCATATACACAAATTAAAACCTTAAATCTTTGATAAGCTTGATTTAGGTTACTGTTATAATTTCAATTTATCTCTCAATTTTGGATTTATTTTCTTTTTACTGAATAAATACACTCAGATTAAAGGTTAATTTTGTTCTACGCTTTACTGATACACATTTTTTAAGGAGAGGATACTAAGATATAAATAATTTAGTTATTTTATTTTTTTATTTTTTTTTTAAAAGGCAGCCAGACTTTCGCTGAGTAGTTTTGAAAACGTCTTGGCACCTATACAGGAGTTGTTGTCAATTCCAGCAGCTTTCACTTGAACAACCTGTAGTTATTGCACTGCTGTTTTTAAGCACATGGAGGCCCATCCTCCTAGGGACCTCGTTTTCAGAAAAACTGAGTGAAAGTCCGGTTGCCTCTGATTTAAGCCTGTTTACAGTTGCCATGAGCCAGATAACTGAGAATTTGTACTGGAATTTTTTGTAATTATTATTTCTTAAATGGGGTTGTTTTTTTCCTCTACTTGATAAATGCACTGAAATTATTCTCAGTTTTTCATTGGGATTATTTTTTTTATTACCACAATGACCTTTTTAAGGGGTGCCAAAACTTTAGGGGGTTCTGTATGTACAATGAGAAAAATTAAAGTTTGTGAGGCTATGCGAAGACAAGATTATTTAGATAGAAGTTTTATCAATCCTGCCTTTAACAAAATACAAACCTGGCGTTTGAATGACAAGAAAAATAAAACAAGTAAAATGCAAAATCCAAGCAATGAATCAAGAAAAGTGTGAAGGCTTTACCAAGCAGCTCCAGATTTTGCTCCTTCCTGTCCTTCTCTTTTTCTGCCTCCATCTTTTATTAGCTTTTGGAAGACTGCCTGAAAATGTGCCTATCGCAGATGTTTGGACAGAAGGTGTTTGCATGCTGTTCGTTTATACTCTGCCATACGGGACACAGTATGACCACCACAATAACCAGTAAGTAACACTCTCCATGTGCACAATGCCTCGCCAACTTCTACCTTCTGTTTTTGCAGCACAAGCGTACCCCCATGGATTGAGGAGCACCTTGATGCTTTTAACGCGCCCGAACACCACTTTTACTGACTCCTCAATGGTAAACGAATCAGTGTTGGCGGTTTGTTTCCGCAGAAAAATTAACTATTTTCATTTCAGTCTGTGCATGTGTGCCCAGGTGTGAATTTAAATGGCAAAATGTATCGCAGTCGATGAGTGCCTGTCAGAAATCCTACACACGCGAACAGCTTCGTAACATCCTAACTTCACTCTGCTGCTGAAAGCTACTGTTGCCCATCTGTCACTACCTGTAAAGGTGAACAGACAGTGAACCTGAACCAGTTCCAAGTTTCTCACACTACTACTCCCACCGCGTATCGCAGGGGTGCAATACCGTAAGCTTTTTTACAACATGTTCATCTTTTTCAGCAGTTTGTTTTAATATTTTACGAGTTTTACTCTGAAATAACACCCAAATACAAAACTGTCGAACACAGTTCTACCTAAAAGCCAAACATCTCATTTTGCTCTGGAAGTACTGTTGGTTAATGAGACACAGGGGTATCACAGTTTGGTAAAAACTAACTAATAAACATACAGCATGTCTCCTTTATGAATGTAACTCAAGCATTTCCAGCTTGAGGGACCATTTTTCACTTTCTCTTTAAATCATGTCCACTGGAACATATGAAGAGAACAGTTCAGTTCATTAATGCAGCTTAATAGTGCAGTGGAGCTGACAGAGCTCCATATGCTGTTCTTTTTTCTTATTTATTTATTTATTTTTTTAACTTTGAGCCATAGTTTCCTGCTTGGAATGTTACTTAACAGTGATCAAAGGGGGTTCTGTTTTTGGTCCAAAATCTGCTCCTGCTTGTGGATACTCATATTCCCTGGACAGTTCTGCAATGCATTTTATTCAGATTTTATGACAGGCAAATTAGTGGATAATTGTGAAGAAAATGATACATGGTGGTAAAAGTTTATTTATAAATCTAAAAAAAAAGAAAGTATGACTTACATTATATCAGACGCCCGAGTCAGTACTATGTAAAACTATCATTCGCTTCAATAATTGCTGCACTTTTTCTGTTGTTTCTTTCTGCCAGCTTGCACATTTAGATAATTCTTATTTTTTCCTCATTCTTTGCAAAATAGCTAAAACACTTCCAGTTTGGATGGAGAGCATCTGTGAATATCGATTTGCAAATTTTGCCCTGGTTTCTAAACTAGATCTAGTTCTGGACTTTGACTGGGCCATTCTATTATCTGATTATGCTGTGATCAGCCCATTTCGTTCTAGCTATGGTTGTGTGTTTAGGACAAGTTGAAACTCTGCCCCAGCCGCAAGTCCTTTGTCAGCCTCTAAAAGATTTTCTTCAAGTATTGTCCTGTTTTTAGTTTAAGTCATCTTGCCGTTAATGCTGACCACCTTCTTATCCTTGCAAAAATAAAAATAAATTGTATACCACAGCATGATACTCCCATTGTTGGGATGGGATGGATGATCATTCCATATATTTTTTGTCTGGATTCCAATTGAACCATATTCAGTATGAGTGATTGAGGTAATTGTCAGACACCAGAAAAGATGCACTACTCAGAGGAAAAAGGCATTTAATTTTCATTTTGTACATTGCATAATGCATACTGAAGACATCAAAACTTTGACTCAAAAGCACTTTGAATAAAACACAAAATTGGGACATTTTTTGATTACTGCTTTGGTCATTTTTGGCCTTCTCTCGATTAGCTTCATGAGGTCAGTCACCTGAAATGGTTTTCCAGCTGTCTTGAAGGAGTCCCCAGTGGTAGTAATAACAATAAAGACCAACCATTGAATGACAAGGTGAGTCCAAACTTCTGATTGGTAGTATACACCAAACGAACGCCACCAAAGCCAATTCTGTGGTCTGCCCTCTAAAAAGGTGAGTATAAATCATAATCATCATAAGCTCAAAATTAGTTTGGCATTCATGTCAATGCGTATATGTAAACCTCTGCTTTCAGCTCCATCGTCAAGATTTGATCACGGCACCTTCTCTAACCAGCACATTTTCAATTGTTTAGCCTGGCTTTGTCTGTTTTTCAGCAGGAGCAGAAGAAAACCCACTATTAGTGAAGGCCACACTGCTCCTTTGTTTACCCAAACACATTGGCATGCAAATGTCCCTCTTTGTCCCCTACTCCTACAAAATAAGAAAAAAAAAAATAATCTGTTATTAAAATTCAGGTAATGTATTCCGGTTTCTGAATTCTATTTGAGAAACGTTATTAATTTCATATATCAAGTTCGGAGCGGCCATCTGTTCACTGCGCACCGCTGCATCTCCCTCCATCTGCCCCTGAGTTCCCCGTGGGCCGTTCTGCTACCACCAGCTTTTATGCTCGCCGGCTTTTTGATTTGTCACTCATCGCTAGCTAGGCTGATATGAAGATCTTACTGTAGAGAGTCCAGGAGGAGCCTGGTGGCACAGTTTACCTCCTCGTGTTACTCAGGACTTAGTCCAAGCAGTCAAATCAACTCTGGTAGATGCAGAATTTTCCATTACAAATTCTCTTACTTATGTGTCAATCTCTGTAATCTCTGTTCATCTCTTTTTCCCTGTTCTTCTTAGTTTCTTTGTTTAACTCTGTTCTTCCCCCGGTCCCTCTCCTTCCCTTCACTTTTTTCTGTGGAAGAAGCAGATTGTGCAGTCGGCACGGTGCGATGTGTCCCTGCCACAGTTAATTTAGCATCTGTGCCTTCATGAATATGAATACATTTACACGTCCAGGATATAATTAGGTGCTGGAGTGTGGAGAGGGTTCATGACACCCCAGGTGGGGAGAGGCACAGAGATACAGTGAGAGAGGGAGAGAAAAGAAATAAAAGTGGGAAGAGGAGCAGGTAGGGCTAAAACAATTTCCCAAGCTGTGTGACCTCTGTCGCCTCGCTAAGCACTCACATCAATCATACGAATACGGCTGGAACTGCATGGCTGAAGGGGTTTACATACCTGGCAAAGAGATTTAGAAGCTGTATGGCTACTTAAGCTTATAACAAACCGTGCCTTTATGGTGCTGAAGAATGACTGTATCAGACTGCCACAACATATTTGTTATCATGTAGATAACTTCAAGTTAAACAGATAACTTGAGTTATCACATCAGCTATCTAAAGGGTTTTATAATAATAATTAACATTATTATTATTACGAAATGTATGGCAATGTTAAAGATCCATGTGACACACACACACACACACACACTCACACATACACACAAACATGACTGTTAGGTTTATGTATATGTAAACATACATACACAAGTCAAATACATAAATGTTCAAGTTGAATATACCAAGCAACACCTTTTGAGAAGCTTAAAAGTGTGCAAATAGTCCGAACTTTCTAATCAATTTTAAAGAGCAGTCAGTTTACAGAACGTTAGGGTTAAAAAAAAAAATTCAAGTTAATTCAAATGTTCAAATTAGCTAAAATGTTGAAGTAAAAAAATTAATTAGTAATCTGCATGAATGGCCAAACAAAACATCCTGAGGAGCTAAAAGTGTGCAAATAGACATTATTATTTGAGAGACAGTGTAACTAATTCCTAATTGGATCAAGAACCTGTGGTACAGACTATGAACTGGGCTGCTGGTTGGTTGGTTTGATTCTCAGGCAGGTGTCGATGGCCTTACACCTTTTGAAAAGAAGCTATTTTAAGTCTATTAGTTTTTGACTTAATGTTCCTGAAGTGTTTACGTGATGGAAGATGGTCAAACAGTGCATTGCCCGGCTGGGTGGGATCTGTGGCAATATGCCTGGCCCTTTTCTGGACTCGTGCAACATAAACCGTGTCTAGATCTTGTAGATGGCATTCCACAATCCCCTGTGCTCTCCTCACCACCCGCGCTAAATCTTTCTTCTCCTGTGTTGTGGAGCCCCATACCATACTGTCATGGTGAGACACAGGAGGCTTTCAGTTTTGGCTTTATAAAGGTTTATAAGCAGCTGAGTAGAAAGTCCAGTCTATTACACTTTCCTGAAGAAGAGATGTTGTTGGGCCTTCTTCACCTGTTGGATTAGGGTGACTGTTCAGGAGAGGTCAGGGTAGATGTCAATGCCCAAGAACTTTATGCTGTCTGCATGCTCCACCGCATCCCACTGTATGCAGAGAGAAGTGTGGTCAGTCTTCCTGAACCTCCTGTAGTCCACTATGACCTCCTTCATCCTGCTGGTGTTCAGGAGGAGGTTATTCCTGTAACACCACTGTGTCAGACTGTGGAATCTTCTCTGTAAAGAGTCTCGTCATTGTTGGATATGAGACCCACCACAGCGGTGTCGTCATGTGTGAAGAGGGTGGAGAGAGCAGAGGCTGAGGACACAACCCTGTGGCTTTCCAGTGTATGAGGCGTTCCTAGCACAGGCATTGGGATGCTGCAGAAGAGTCAGTGTGGAGTACCAACGAGACATCATCCTCTGGAGAATGACTCTCCTTGTAGGCAAACCGCAATAATGGATAGTGTCCTTGATGTATTTTAAGAGGAGCCTCTGAAAGCAGGACGGTAATCATTGAGGCAGGGGACGGTTGTCTTTTCAGGCCCAGGGACAATGATGGGGGATTTCAGACATACAGGGACCATGGAGAGCGGCAGGGAGAAGTTAAAGATGTCCAGAAAAAACCCTGCAAGTTTGTCAGCACATGATTTTAGCGTCCGGCCTGACACCATGTCTGAATCTGCAGTGTAATATCAAAATATGTTTTAAAAACAAGCATAAATACAATGTTGATTAAATAATTTATACTTGGGATGTACTACTGGTGTCTTTAGCCCTTCACATTTCTCTGAGTCAGGATCTCAGTCTTCATTGAAATCTGACGCCCTGGTAATGGATCCCATTGCAATATGAGTGAGCGTAAGATGGTGCCATCGGGAGCGTGAAGATGGAATTATATGCCTGTTTTCTGAGGCTGACATGGTAAAGAAAATGCAGAGGCTGAATGTGTAACTTCTGGTTTCACAGGGCAGTGATCAAAGGAAGACAGGAACCTTATAGGTAATTACCAAAGGGATGTTTGATGACACGCACTTCTGCAGGGTCAGGATGAGGGCTCATCCTCAGGCAACGGATTACAGAAGGTTTAGACATCAAGGAGGAGCTTGGGGGAGTGAGGGGGAAGGGGGCTGCAACATGAAAAGGTCTGTTACGCTTGCAGTATCAGACCTGTGATGTCCACGCACTACCGCAGCCTTACTGTAGCTTCAGTGTCACTCGCCTTTTCAAAGTCCATTTTTAAAAAAAGGGTGGAACCTTCAACCCTGGAAAAGGAATAAAAGATCTGCGAATTATGTTTGAGTCATATCTGCTGTTTTATCAACCAGATTAAAATCTGCAGCAGTAAAACATTTTCAATAGCAAAAATACTTGCCGTTGTTGTTGTTTGATGTTAGGGCAGGTCCTGTTGGAAGGGCCATACAGCTCAACTACTTCAGCTGTAGTTCATTTTGCTTTTGTACAAGTAAAATGTAATGGCAGGGCTCAAGGTAATAGTTGATGGTGAAGTTGTGGGATTTAATATTTGTCTTATTTTGGGGGGAAACATCCTTTTTGAATTTATAAGTATTACAAAAAAAAAACAAATCACAGTTTTCAGAAAACTGAAGAAATTTTTAGTCGGGTTTTCTTGTCATATTCATCCACACCAGCCGTATCCTTCAGTACTTGATTCAAATTGAAATGGAAATGCTCCACTGTGAATGCCATCCTTTAGTAAGACACCAGGACCTCATCTTTGTTGCTGATGACATAATTAAGCAGACTGGTCAACATGTCCATAAAGGTACTTAAATTATACCCCATTACCGCTCAATATAAACATCTGAATACATTAAACCAGATATTTCAGTTCTTTTGTGGTAATATGGCAATTTGTTTTCAAAAATAAATGAAGAGCTATTTCCCAATTTCCAAGGCTAATGTTTAAAATATGAATGAATAAAAGAAGGAATTAATATGGTTTGAGTGCGAGTAAAAAAAATCTGTCAACCAAGAACATAGATTTCACACTTTCAGTTCTTCATTTAAGAGCTGAAAAAATATATGTCTCTATCCTCTACCTACACCAGCTATACAGCTGAGCTGCCCAATCCCCCAGCAAACGTCGGATCAGGCCTGAGAATCAGGGGGAAAGGTGAAACTCACTAAGTGACCATAAGGGACTGTGGTTATGTGGCAGGAAGTTGTTAATGGCGTAGGTATGAGTTTAGTTTAGTCTAGTTTATTGGTTTATTCCAAGTCAGTACAAACCAATGCTGTACAATATTATCTACAAATAATGTACTGCAGAATACAGAAGAGAGAAAAAAGTGATAATAACTTGTAAAGGGGTGGGATAAAGACATTTACTCCCTTCCCAATCCTTATTCCATGATAAATTAGGAGATGGTGTAATACTCAATAATCCAAGGTGGCGAGCATGTAAATATTAGAAATCTGTGGCCTAAACCAGCCTGGAGGAACCCCCAATGTGGTCTTTGTTCATTTAGATTTATAATTGCTTAATTAAACAAAGTACTACTAGTCTGTCAGCAAAAATTATGGCAACTGTGCTTGAAAATGTAATGGCAGGGCTCAAGGTAATAGTTGATGGTGAAGTTGTGGGATTTAATATTTGTCTTATTTTGGGGGGAAACATCCTTTTTGAATTTATAAGTATTACAAAAAAAAAACAAATCACAGTTTTCAGAAAACTGAAGAAATTTTTAGTCGGGTTTTCTTGTCATATTCATCCACACCAGCCGTATCCTTCAGTACTTGATTCAAATTGAAATGGAAATGCTCCACTGTGAATGGCATCCTTTAGTAAGACACCAGGACCTCATCTTTGTTGCTGATTACATACTTAAGCAGACTGGTCAACATGTCCATAAAGGTACTTAAATTAAACCCCATCACCGCTCAGTATAAACATCTGAATACATTAAACCAGATATTTCAGTCCTTTTGTGGTAATATGGCAATTTGTTTTCAAAAAGAAATGAAGAGCTATTTCCCAATTTCCAAGGCTAATGTTTAAAATATGAATGAATAAAAGAAGGAATTAATATGGTTTGAGTGCGAGTAAAAAAAATTTGTCAACCAAGAAAATAGATTTCACACATTTAAGAGCTGAAAAAATATATGTCTCTATCCTCTACCTACACCAGCTATACAGCTGAGCTGCACAATCCCCCAGCAAATGTCGGATCAGGCCTGAGAATCAGGGGGAAAGGTGAAACTCACTAAGTGACCATAAGGGACTGTGGTTATGTGGCAGGAAGTTGTTAATGGCGTAGGTATGAGTTTAGTTTAGTCTAGTTTATTGGTTTATTCCAAGCCAGTACAAACCAATGCTGTACAATATTATCTATAAATAATGTACTACAGAATACAGAAGAGAAAAAAAAGTGATAATAACTTGTAAAGGGGTGGGATAAAGAAATTTACTCCCTTCCCAATCCTTATTCCATGATAAATTAGGAGATGGTGTAATACTCAATAATCCAAGGTGGCGAGCATGTAAATATTAGAAATCTGTGGCCTAAACCAGCCTGGAGGAACCCCCAATGTGGTCTTTGTTCATTTAGATTTATAATTGCTTAATTAAACAAAGTACTACTAGTCTGTCAGCAAAAATTATGGCAACTGTGCTTGATTAAAAAAAAGAAAATAATAACATTGCCAATTCAGTCTTTAGGACTGTAGATTGGCACAATTCTGTCCTGGTAGCTGATGCTGAGGAGAGAACGGGAATACTTGCTACAAGTTATAAAAAAATGATTGAAGTGAAGAAAGAGATCACATTGTAAGCTGTAATTTTAAAGCAGCGTGAGGAGCTCTTTTCTTTTCTGTTTTACTAATCTGTAGATGTTACCATAGCAATCCTTAGATTGATGTTGAATTTAAAGGTAAATATGTATTTTTGGTACTTATAAGTTATTTTTTTAATTACATTTCATGTTTTTTTTTTCTTGTGTGTTTTTTCAAAAATCTTTAGTGCAGATTGAGCTCTTCTGTTATCGTTTTTTTTTTTTTTTCCCAGGGAAACAGAATGAGGGAACCTCACTTGGCACACATGTCCATAAGTCATTCACACTGCATAATGGTTTATTTGCCAACGCGCTGTGCTATTTAGACACCAGGGAAGCACAGTCTCCAAAATGTTTAATGTTGTGTAGTTTAGCCATATGCCACTGTTTTACAGGAAGCGTTGCCTGTGTCATTACACCCTGGTGCATTGGGCGCTTTCCATAATGAGTTCCATAACGAGAAGTTGCTGCAAATGAGCAGCCAAACATCCTCAAGATTGTTTGTCGAACAAAGGTGTTGCTTTCATGTAAATAAGATGGGGAGATGTTGTGATGATGGGATAGGTGAGCAGGCAGATTTGTGTGGAACGAAATGATTTCCCCTCCCCCCTGAGTTCTGTTCTTGTGTGAGTATGTAAGGAAAGAGGTGTGGAAGTCAACTTTTGTACTCACCCATTGTTTGTGTTTCATCCTGACTAACAAGAAAAAAAAAACAACCCAAACCCAGTTTCACAATGAGTCTTTTCATTCAGAGAACATTTTCATGTGACAAACCATTCTTTTCATCCATAAAACAGTACATTTCCCACAAGAGAATGTTGACCTTGGAAAGAAAAACAGGATTCTGCTCAGGTTTATAAGTTTGTGACAGAACCAAAAGCTGTGCCTCCCTTTTCAAAAATACTCACCAGGAGACAAAGCAGGGTATTTAATTTTGGATGAAGTCATGCTGGGATACACTCTGTTACCCAGACAGGAAAGAATTTTCAAATTCAAAATGTCAGGATTTTGCATAAAAATGAAATCACGCCTAATCTAATAAACGTGTTAAGAGGAAAGGAGGGAAAGAAGTAATTTAAACTTACCAGGTTCAAAATTAGTTTCACTCTATAGCTCTTAGTATCAGGAGTTTGGTTTTATAACTTGCGGAGATGGCATTTTGCCAACTTCTTCACAAGACTTTTATTTTACGTATTATGAATTATTTGTTTACATTTCATTTTAGGAGGTTAGGAGTAAAAGAAAAACCCAACAAAGCGTATTCCTTAGAAGGACAGATGTGTTTATCATTCATTTTGATTCTTCTCAGGAGGGCAAGTGCAGGCAAGGTAACTTTGCTGATTATAGCATCATTTCTATACAGGCCAATCCAAAGTGTTTTACAGTACATCAAAGAAAAGATTAAAAAGGTAAATAACAAAGCGGAAATGTTAAACCACTGCATAAAAAAAAGATTTTTACAAAACATATTAAAGGCAAATTTAAATCTAGCTTTAGATTAAAGTTTAATTTTAAGCATTTATTTACAATTCAAATGGGAAAAACAATTCATTAATCAGATTTTTTGATCAATAGCTGCTGTAAACAAAACATTAACTGGCTTAATTTAAAGCAACCAACACTTGCATGAACAGCTTTGTTTTTTTAGGGAGGGAATCATGCAGAAGAAATATGGTTAAGTGTATATCCTTTTTTACAGTATTTAGAAAATTCCTAAATAAATTATCACAAAATTGTATAAGATTTCTGAAGTCCAAGTACAATCCGTGTGAAAATGAATAAACAACATAATCACATAGCTTCAGCTGCTTCAGCTAGTAATCCATTTGTTTATCTTTAATCAAATTGATAAGTAACTGTGTTTCACAGGTCTGTCTAAAAAGTGGATCAGACAGCTGCAGCTGATCCAGAACGCTGCTGCCCGCGTCCTCACTAAGACTAAGAAAGTAGAGCACATCACCCCAGTTCTAAAGTCCTTACACTGGCTCCCTGTATCTCAGAGAATAGACTTTAAAATACTTCTGTTAGTCTATAAATCTCTGAATGGCTTAGCACCTAAATACATCACAGACTTTTCCTCAGTGTATCAACCCTCAAGACCACTCAGGTCTTCTGGTTCAAATCTACTCTGCAGAACCACAACCAGAACCAAACATGGAGAAGCAGCATTTAGTTCTTGTGCTCCACTTATCTGCTACAAACTACCAGAAGACTGTAAAAGTGTTGAAACCCCAAGTTCTTTTAAATCAATGTTAAAAACCTATTTGTTTAGAGTTGCCTTTGAATGTTAATGTATTAGTTTGTAGTCCTACTTGTCTTATATCCAAACCCACTGCTACTATTCCACTGTAATGTGTTTTGGTCTGAGATGTTTTATTTTCTTTGTTCTGTTCATATACAGCACTTTGAATTGTCTTGTTACTGATATGTGCTTTACAGATAAACTTGCCTTGCCTTGCTTTGCCTTAATAACAGGGATCTAACCAAGTCAGTTTCACACCAGGAGTGCTTTTACACTCAACTCCTATATTCAACCAGCTTATGTTTAGGCTCTGATAGAATAATAATAAAAAAGAGCAACCATAACCTTTTACAAACAAGATGATTAAAACACTTCCAAAACAAGTTAATTATTAGAAGAAATAATTTTCTTCTTTATCTTTGCTCATTGTTGAATAAACACTAGCACTCATCAATGTCTAAATGTTGCACATTGGACCAAACATTTTTCAGGAGGCAACTTTTAATGTGCCAATGTTGACAAAACAATAACAAACAAAACACGTTTAAGCGTAATGAATAAATACATAACACAGTAAAATCATAATTTTAAATTATGATTTTGAGTTAGTTGTTATGTAGCAAATTATAATTTATGTAGCCCATATATTGTGACATTTTTAAACAGTGTTTTTATTGATCTTCATAACAAATGATAAATGTATTATAATATATTCAGTAGGCTTTAGCTGTGACTCTTTTTTTTTCAAACTTTGGCAAAACAATTACCAAGATGCACATTTTAATATTTTTGTTTTTAAGTTTCAGTAGAATCATATCCCACTGATTTCCCTTTGTTTCGCCAGATTGTGGCAACTGATGTTGAAATCCCCAGCTTGGCAAAGTTAGAATTGGTCCAAGAACACCAAAATGACCTCTAAAAGTTGCTCCTTTGTCCTGGGAGAGGGTGATGTGCCAAGTCCCCAGTCTGTGCGCCCTGCAAGCGAGCATCAGCCTGGCAGTGATGCCAGTCTGGAGCTGGCTGGGAGTCCTACAAGCCATCTGGGAAAGCTCCAGGAAGATGCTGGGAGAGCCTGGTGCTCATCGGAGGAGCGTGGGACCTGGGATTGCATCATGAAGCTGCAAGCGTCTATAAGCACAGACGCACAAATGTGTTCAGAAACTAAAGATGTATAAAATACTGCTTTAATATATATGTTTATTCAGTCAAAAAATACATACTTGCATACTTCTGATTCCCAGAGCCCTTTCAGTGTGTTTTTACTTCACAGCTTTCTCTTTAGAAAACCTTCTCTGAATAGGTTCAGCACAGTAAAATGATTCAAATGATGAAAGGGAATTATTAAAACTCTCTTTCTCAAAGTGGTCAATCCAGACAGTGTTTATCACTACGCGGCTTTGAAGTCTTTGAAATTTTTAAGATGACTTTGATTCTGATGCAGAACACATCGGCTTTCTTTGCTGATGGTTAAAAAGCCCTCTCCCTGGGTTTAGGCGAAAGGTTTGAGCTCTCCAAGGACACCGTTGGTTGGTAAATGTGGCAATTAACTACTCAGTGAAGACATAAATATTTTTTAAGCTGAATTGTTTGCCTTAAGAGCTACAGCTGTTTGCAGTCACTTCACTTTTCATTCAAACTAACATCAAAGACGTGGAAAACAAGAAAAGCATCATATTTGTTTTCTGCTTTAAATCCAAAATCTCCTCTTTCATCTTTACTGCCCTCTCACAGGGTATATTGATCAGACAAGATGATACAATCTGACCCTAGCCCATAGTACTCCCTCCCCTCTCTTTCTTAAATGCAGTCAGTAATCATAATGGTGTGATCAGTGCAGTCCCCCGTGAAATGGCTTTGCAGCTGTGACAGCCTTATTTGACTGGCGGAAGAGCAGAAATATATGAAATACTATGGAGACCTCACTGAAGATAGATTATGCAGAAATGTATATGTGTATGTATGGGTGAACGCATGTTGAATAGAGGGAGGAGAGATGAAGTAAGTGTCTGCATGCTTGGAAGCATAACAGTTCATTTTACAAATGTGTAAAGGAATAGACAAATCTCTGGTTTACAGCGTAACAGATGGGAGGTTTGATGGAATGATGGGAGAGAGAGAAGGCAATAAGGACAGAAACGTGGCAGAAAAAGGGGGAGGGGGGTGGAGGAGTCCCATCGTAAAGTGGCATTCAGGCGTCTCAGAGGAAAGAGATTAATGGCATGTTCTTCTCCGCTGTGTGGCACTTTGCCGAGTGCATCCCCGTACAGAACACCCCACACATCTGCTACGAGTGTGGGTCACTAATATATTTCTTTTTCAACCCTTTTTTTTTTTTTTTTTTTTTTTTTGAGAAATGGAGCCCCTTAACGTTGCTCTGTTTCAAAGGTGGCTTCAGAAAACATGAAAAGAACCTAAAAACAACTGGTCACATTTGCAAATTTACAGTGATTGTTGAACGAAAGCCACAAGAAGCTCAGTTTTAACACTGTACATGGCCCTGTAACATGGTGATGGCATCATTATGCCGTGGTGATTATTTTTTCATCAGAGGCAAGAAATCTGGTCAGACCTGATAAGAATATAAAACTCAACCTACAAAGAAATGGTTTAGACCAACAACATTTAGATCAAAGTATATTCATGTAGTGGGTGGTCCAGTCAAAGTCCAGACCTAAATCAAACAGAGAATCTCTGGCAAGATTTAAACACTGATATTTACACACACTTTTTATCTCATCAAACTGAGGTGAAGCTTTAGTCAAAAATGAATGGATAGAAGTTTTAGAAGGGCAGACAAATAAGATCTGGAACAGTAATACTGGGAAAGACTGTAGTGAAATGTGGTTGTAAAGTATTGACTAAAGAAGAGTGAGAACAAAGACATTTTCAAGTTTTCTCTTTGTAAATAGATGTTCAAGGTCAAGGTCAAACCTACTTATATGGCTCTTGTTGCACAATGTGCGTTAAATGAAAATTTTAAAAGAAGAATAGCAGTTGTTTTTAAAAGCAGCTTTAAATGCTGATTTGCCTGCAATCCTACATCACAACCTTTCAACATTGTGACCATTTCAGGAGCTTTTTAAATGTTATTGTCTCTCTCCACTTTGTGCAGTCTGTGTCTGGTCCCACTCATGAACTCGGGCACACGCTTGACTTGGTCCTGTCGCACGGTTTGGATGTTACCAATCTAGACATTTGTGATTCTGTTTTCTCAGATCATGTGCCGATCCTATTTGACATTCCTACACACTGCCCGGTTAAACTGTGCGCTCTTCCTCACCGCTGTCGCATGTTTAACTCCTCCTCTCCAGCCCGCTTCTCCTCTACTTTTCTTGGTCTCTATGAGGATAACTTTAAAGACTGACAAACTGGTTTCCACTCTATTTATTTACAAGCATCGGACATTATCGCTCCTTTTAAGAACCGGCCCACCAGACCTGCACCCGAGCCCTGGCTGAATGACGTCACTCGTGCTGCGTAGGTGGAAAAAGGACAGGCTACATGTTTCTTTTTGGTATTCTCAAGGAGAGCCTTTTGTGCTATCAGAGATTGGAAAGGCTTAGAAGAATAAAAATCTCTCTGACATAATTGCTTTTAACTGTATCAACCCCACAGTTGTTGTTTAAAACAATAGTTACTGTTCTTGATGCTCCCAGGTTTGTTGGTTTTGACGCCTCCATTGAAACCTGTGAAAGCTTCCTCCACTTTTTCACTGACAAAACTGTGTCAACTATAACATGTATCCTTCTATTCCTTTGGACTATTCATCTATTTTTGATCAGTTTGAGCTGGTGCACCTAAAGGACACAATTGGTCATATGAGGTCCCCTGGTTCCCCTACAGACTACATCCCACCTCGCTTGTTTAAAGAGGAATTAGCTGCTTTTGGACCAAGTGTACTTTAGATTATGAACAGTAGTCTTTCCTCTGGTACAGTACCGGGGGCTTTTAGCATGCAGTTGTTTGTTCCCTTATTAAAAAAATAGGCCCCAACCCCCCTCTCTGCTCTAATTTCAGGCCTATCTCAAATATTTTTTCTAAATATTAGAGAATATTGTCTACAACCAGTTGTTACCATTTTTAGTGGACAATGGTGTCACTGAGCCATTTCAGTCTGGATTCAAAGCCCTTCACAGTACAAAGAGTGCACTTCTAAGGGTTTCAGATCATATACTTTTATCAACAGACTCTGGAAGGTTTGTTTTTGTAGCGCTTTTAGATTTGTCTTCTGCATTCGATACTGTTGATCACAGTATTTTGATCTCTCGTCTAGAGCACTGTGTGGGCAATTAAGCATGTCGCCCTTAATTAGTTTGGGTCCTACCTAACTAATAGGAGGTTTTGTGTAAAGATTTGTGTAAAGGGTCAGAGTAACTCCATCATTCAGGGGGAGCTCAAAGTGAGCCGCTCCTTCTCTGCATCCAAAGGAGTCAATTGAGGTGGTGCATCACGGTGCCTCTTGGGTGCCTCCCCCGTGGATGTGTTCTGGGCACATCCCACTGGGATGAGATCCAAGGGAATACCCAGAACTTGCTGGAGGGTCTATATAGCACATCTGGACTGGGAAGACTTTTGAATCTCTCAGAATGGGCTTGAGGATGTCACCAGGGAAAGGGATGTCCCTCCTGGACCTGTTGTCCCCAAAACCCAACCCAATATCAGACAAGCAAAAGAAAAAAGATGGACTAAGGCATGTTGTCTTGGTCCTGAGGCAGCAAAGCAGCCCAGAACATCACACTACCACCAACAGGTTTGATACCAGTGTGATATTCCCCTTTCTGTAATGCTTAGTTGTAAGCTAAGGCTACATTCACACTGCAGGCCCTAATGCTCAATTCCGATTTTTTAGTGAAATCTGATTTTTTTGCGTGTCCGTTCACACTTCCAAATATATGCGTCTTGTATGTGATCTCCTGTGTGAACTGCGTTCATTCGCCTAAGTGTCCCGCATGCGCAGTAGAGGACGCGATGACGTCATACGTGGCATGCGTGCTCATTGTTTGCGGAAGTAAAAAGGGATCGTAATGCTGCAGCGTATCTGGCGTTCTTTAAGTTATTCTCCAACCGGAGCCAGCACATTACCAATGCAATCTTTTTAAGAAGATGGAAAAGGAAGAGAGACAAAATTTTGTGATGTGAGCGGCTTTACTGATACGGACTTCATTCATAATTTTCGAATGAAAAAGGCAACCTTTATGTGCGTCTGAACGGATCTCTTCGGCCTCTCTTCACCTCTTCGGCCAGAGCGGTGAGTAAACACGTTGCCGTGGGGCTGTATTGACTTGCAACAGGTGTTTGTTACCGCACAATAGTCAACCTCTTTGGCATAGCCAGGTCCACCGTTAGTGACGTTTGTCGAGTATCAATGACGTGTAGGTCAGATAAATGCGACCCGGCCGTACAGACACAGGTAGCATTTGAAAAGATCAGATACGTATCGGATTCAGGACCACATATCCAAGCGACCTGGTTTGCATTTGAAAAAATCCGATCTGTGTCGTTCAGACTGTCATAAAAAGATCAGATACAGGTCGCATATGGGGCAAAAATTCGGAATTAGGTCACTTCAGGCTGCAGTGTGAACGTAGCCTAAATGTCATGGTATGCACACCCAAAAGTTCCACTTTTGTCTTGTCCATCCATACAATATTTTCAAATGTGTTTTGTAATAGCAATAGGATTTTTGGTAAATAGTAGACGGGCCTTTATATTTTCGGTAGATGGTATTTTTTTTTGTCTTGAAACTCCCCTATGGATGCCATAGTTTATAACGCTTGACTTAAGACGACATTTGCCCAGCCGTTAGGGAGTTTATCTTGCAATATGCGGGTTACTGGTTCAATCCCCTGCTCCGACTGTCTCAGTCCTTGTGTCCTTGGCCAAGACACTTCACTTGAATTGGCTGCTGCCGGTGCTCAGAGGGCCAGGTGGCGCCGATGTACGGCAGCCTCGCCTCTGTCACTTTGCCTCAGAGCAGCTGTGGCTACTAACATAGCTCACCACCGTCAGGGCGTGAATGGGTCAATGACTGACTGTAGTGTAAAACGCTTTGGGGTCGTCGGACTAGTTAAAGCTCTGTACAAGTACGAGCCAGCTACCATTTTTTTGGTTTAATAGGACAGGCTGGTTTAGCAAGAAATCATAATTTTTAACCTGCATTTATTTATTTAGTTGGTTTATCTTTGTTCGATATAATATTTGTTTGATGAGTGGGACAAAAAAAGCAAAACCAGAAGAAATTTGTATTTTCCTTTTTCACATCGCTCTAATCTTACTTTCTAGAAAGCAAAGATCCCGTGGCCTCCTGAGGTATAATACAGACTGTCTATGACCTCCTAATAAAACCGGACTTCAACAAATTTTTTATCGCACATTTATTAGGGAATAATAGTTTCAAAAGTGATCATCTACAAAGTTATTATACGGATTCAAATGCAGTTTGAGAGGTGTTTGCTATTGAGAGGAGAGCCAAGGGTTTTGTGTACGGACATTTAATAATGTATGCTGCAGCATAGGTCTGGTTTCTTTTGATAGGAAAAGTTTGAATGAGGCAGATTTTGTGGACACGGTAAGTACCAAACATGTTCACCCTCACGGCCATATGTGCATAACCTATCTGAGAGTTGGAGGCAATCAGTCTCCGGTGAATTCCTGTCAGTACCGCAGAGCAAGAGCGATTTGACGGATCGGCCTCCCCCACGCTCAGAACGCCACGTTCCTACACAGATGGCGTAATTAACAAGAGGCGAGCCGGGGAGGGAAATTTATCTTTGATCAGCACCTTCACGCCAGATTGTCATCTATGTTAATATGATGATAGGATCGGTGTGCATGCATGCACGCATGCATACATGCCCACGTGCACGCCGGGTGGCAAAAGATGGATGTTAAGAGAATGGAGGTTCGGCAGCAGTCGGCCCTGAGGATATGGGGTTATGTGCTGTCACATGCACAAACACACACACAAATGGTCTTCTCCTAATCCTTTGTTCACAGCATGGTGCTGCAGTTGCCTGCTGAGAGGAGAGCCGAGGCGATCTATGGAGGGTGAACACATACAGAAATTCAAGAGAAGCAATACAGAAAATTGAGGAGTGATTGCAGCTTCCAGCAAAAAATATGACCAGTTTCAAGAAGACCTGAATTATTGACCACTTTCCCTCTGAATTTTTATGATGCATTTCTCTAAAACAATAAATTACGTTCATGAATCTAATAAATTAAACCTAAAACATAATCAAGTTCAGCAAGGATATATCTTTCATCTTCTCTGTGTGTGCATTTGCTTTACAGTTTTGTTTCAGGATGCCACAGATGAGCTCTATCTTGTGCGTAGTCTCACCCCAGTGGGTTATTAGGAGTAATGGCGGGTTGGTGTACTGGCATGTGTGGTGGCATCTGGGCTATGAGTGAGAAAAAACAATGAAATGAGAAACCAGTAACAAAAGCTGGTCTACAAGTTCTCTGGGGGCTGTAAGTGCTGTGTAGCTATAGGAGGACAATGGTGGATGTGCACACAAATATATCTTGCAGAGATAAGGATGAAATTACAAAAGCTAGAATAGAGGTGAAGAAACAGATTTGTGATCATGTTTTACTCTCTTAGCAAGCAAAATGAAAAAAACCATGACAATGGATGTGCAACAACCAATTAAGAGATTGGTATAAATTACATACGTTAGTTTAAATAGAATAACAGTGCACAAGTAATGTATTGGTATTTCTAAAAAATAAAAAAAATAAAAATAGCCAGATAAGGAGAAAGGAGAAACATGGTGAAAAAGTAGGCACCCAGACATCTCTGAAAACAAAGACTGTGCTCCTTCGTCTTGCTCTACTTCTCTCCTAACCATCTGCTGCCTCTGCACACAGGCTGTGATCTGTTTCACACTTATTTTCAGCTAACACTTCTCTCCATTTTGTCCGCCATCTCTCTTTCACCTCACCTGTTTCCCGATGGCTCCTGTTTGTACCAACTTGCTTGCCTTTCCTTCATTGTTAACTTTCTTTTCTTCTTCAACCCCTTATTCTTCTGAACATGTGTGAGAATTAACAGGAATTATGAGTCAAGCACAGTGAATATCTGGTGTCACACTGTTTCCTGACCTTACCTATTTTTATCTTATTGTATAGTCACACTTGTACAGTTTGTCATATATTAATTTGCTTAATGTAATTCCACTTCAATTTCTAATATGAGGCCAAACTCAGATCAATTGCATCCTAGTTCTAAGCCAGAAAACCAGTAAGATTTATAGTACTGACCATTACTAAAGGTGGGTTGCACAAGTTTTGAAGTTAAATATTATTTATTTTCTTTTAACATACATGCCCTTACAACTCCCACATGTGTAAAATGAGTTATCATCTATTTCCTGCAGTTGCCTCTATGGGCTAGATTAGTCAATTCATGAGAGAGTAATTCAGGCTGAAACCTCTGGACATGCGTGTGAATGAAAGACGCTGAGCGCTCTCGCTCACTCTGCTACTTGCTACTGTTGATTCTCTGCCGCCACTGATGCATTAGCGAGAGAATACAGGCTAACTTCATTATATAGAGTTTTCTTACCTCAGATGACATTACACCTCTAAACAAAAGACCCGTGTAGTGCTATGCCATAAGAGGTCTGCTCAGACTACAGCTCCCAGCATGCAACACGGCTTGAACCCTCGACTTTGACTCCACTCAAAAGGTATAAATCAAACCGCAGCGAGCAATACGGCCTCCTTCTGGCGACATACGCTGTATTAAAGAGACCTCAAAGAATTCTCAGCTGAAGTTCCCTGGCGTTTGAATATGTGGTGGACTCGGTGATTGACGTTTTGCTGGACAAAAGCTGTACATCACTTTTTACCCTCTGTCGTGGGATTGACATAGAAGGTCCGGATTTTAATTAAATTGAAGCGCACAACCTAAAGAAGTTCTCTTACGCTTTCCTCTGGCCAAGCAGATCACAAGAACCTCTACTACGAGCATCATATATGTTTTATGTTGCAGTAACATGCAAAAAATTCCAAGAGGGAAGACTGGAATGTCGCTGAGAATGGAATAAAGTTAAATGCAGAGCGATCCAGGAAGAAAACCTAATGGAGGTGGTTAAAGACTTGAGATTTGGGCAGATGTTCACTTTCCAGCAGAACGATGGCCCTTACGATGGAACTGTGTAGATCAAAGCAAAATAATGTCAGAATTGTTGCAGGATGTATTGTTGCAATCCATCCTGCTACTACACATACTTGTACCACACGTATGGTCTTTTAAACATATTTCTTTACACATAAAATGTGGTTTTCTGTTGCTGCTAAATTCCTGACAACTACTTATATTTATAATATTTCTCGTTTGTCTTCTGGTTTTACTCAGGGCCTTGGAATGAAATTTCACTGAAATGCACATTGTGAATCTGCAAAAAGCTAAGTCTAAGAATGCCCCAGTCAAAATGTAGACCTAAATCTGAGTACGAAAAGACTGAAAAATTAAGAATTTATCTTCACAAATGCTTTCTCTCTGACTGAGCCTGTGCTATTTTGGAGAGAATTGGGGACAAATATTTGTGTGCAAAGCTTGAGGAGGCATACCTCAAAGACTGCAGTACAGAAGAAAGATGAATGAGAAAAATATCCCATATTACCATTTAAATAAAGCATCTTTCATGACAACAGCATATGAATAAAATAGTACAAAATGTTTTATAGTCCACCTGAAATCTTACATGATCTTCAAAAAGAGCCCTTATGTGACCTTTTTTCCAGTGAGACCCCATTTAAAGTTACAAATAACAGCCTTTATAAAAATTCTTTTCCATTCAGGGTTTTTTGAATAAGATAAAATCGCTGTGGTTGTCAACAAGTGCATGTTTTCCAACTTCCCAGAAAAGTGGATGTTTTAGTAAGCACACAAGTCAAAAGATACAACAAATGTGACCAAGAGTGAGTTCCATCACTCTTCTTACATTATGTCCTTGTTCAATTTTTAACACTTTTATGTGTCTGGTTCCTTTTACAAGCAGTGAACAGTGATTTCTGTGAATCTTTTTCTGTGTGTTTTTAACCACTTTTTAGGTTTGCCTGATGGGTACCGTGGGAGGCAGTTTAAAGGGGGAAATGCTGCTTAGGCTGAAATCAGTGGGTCTTTGAAATTGGCCAAATTGACAAGCTTGAATACGAACTGAAAGAGTGGATAGTATAGGGCACTCTAACTGTGATTGCATGTGTCAGAATCAAAAACCAAGCTTTCCTTGTGAAGAGGCAATTTATTTGAGACGCTTCATTTTATAGTCAAAAGGTTAAAATGAAGCAATTTACAAAGCTGAGTAGACTTCAAGGAGAAAAGAGCAGCACAGCGACTGCAGAAGGCACATCTGTGAGCGCAAACATAATAATGTGCGACAGAATCTCCAGCTGGTCATTGGTCTACATGAGCACTTTATTTTATGGGTCATACCAACAAATCCAAAACATATAAAATATGCTCTATGTGTTTCTTCATCCACAACAGTTTGCCTTTCAAGTTCTTGCCGGTCTTATTTTCAGCACCAGCCAGAATCTTGTCTATTTCTGTCAAATGGTGCTGAAAAAAAAAATCCCTTCTTTGAATACGATGCATGGGCAACACAAGTAAAGATTGCTTTTTGGCTGTTATCTATGCATAGAAAAAGCTGCTGTATTCAACTCGATGCATTGAAATCAAAAATGACTCTAAGTACTTCAGATGTGTTCTGGAATTTCTCAATACCAGAAATGATTACAGTCTAGTATGATTGAAATAATTTGTTCTGTGAAAAAGAAAATAATGTTGTTTCCAGCCTGTTCTGTGGCGGGTCAGTGTTTGGCATCTCTATGTTTTTGTACTACCACTAACATTCAGTGAAAAATAAAACAACCTAAATCAAGGGAATATTTAAACTATATATTTTCATTATAATTTTTCAAAGCTTTTGGTCCATTTCAAGAACCAATTGAAATAGCCAATCTGCCTAACACCTCTGCAGTGAGTAGGGCAGCTCTCCTCACTGCCAGGTTGTTCCAGCTTGCTCCTGGAGAGGTTATCTGACTGAATCCAGGTTTCTTGTTTCTAAATAAACCTTTTAAACACAACTCTTTCCAGCAAGAATATAGGGTCCCCACTCTGATTTTCCTGACAGTAGTGAACTGAATATTTGACCTATTTCTACATAAGAAGTAGACTGTACTGAAATGTGAAAGCACATACTTTAGCGTCAGTGGGATAGTTCGGATGCTTTGAAGTGGGGTTATGTGGAGTTGTTTTCTGCAGTCATCATATCTGTGTAACTTCTTCCCAATGGTATGGGGTGCAGTTTAGGACAGAAAGAGATTTATCCTCACGGAAATAGTAGTAGTGTGTGAAGTCTTTATGCAAAAGAAAACTGAATATTCAATATTTTTTAAACATCTGGGTTTTTTATTCAGGCTGTAAGTGAACAAGAGTTAAAGCAGACAACAAAATAGCTAAAATAAAAACCTACAATCTTATGATGGGACTATTGGATTACATTTTTACCTCAATTATTAGATATTTGATTAAAATAGGACTCATTACTTCAATTCTGAAATATGGTGACTCCAAACAAGTTAGCAACTACAGTCACAATAACTATTTTCCCAACCATATCTAAAATGGTTGAAAAACCAGTGGTAGGGCAACTAATTTGTTTCCTGAATGAAAATCAGCTTCTTCATCCTGTACATTTTGCGTTTCGCTCAGGATGTTCAACAGATTTGGCTACCTCCCACCTTACACATAACATTCAAAGATCTTTAGATAATGGCAAGGCAGTTGGAGCAGTGCTCCTAAATCTGGAATAAAAACCTGGTTTAGTTCATATCTGTGAAGTAGAGAACAGCACATCAAAGTTAATGGAATGAAATCAAGCTTTCAAAATTGTATAATGGGAGTTCCATAGGGTTGCAATTCAGGACAGTTGCTCTTTTTTCTATACATCAATGACAGTTGTAAAGATGTCCAATGTCAATTATATGCAGAATCTCACATTAGGACAGTGTCCAGAACTACTGAGACTAGCATCAACTGATGTCGTCTTATAAGATCATGCTTATCTACAAGAGCTGCCCAGTTGGATTTGCATGCCATAACTCTGTCCCATTTCTCACACCGTCTAAACTGTTTGGACCAAGCAATTCAATCTGCTCTAAAACCTATGCTGCTGTTGTATAAACAAGCACTGAACGTTTTAGACCAAAAAATAATGAAGTGGCACCACTGCAAAATGCTGGAGAACCACAATTTCTTAAGCTTTGCAGTTTCTTTTTTTATTTCTTTTTTTATAAATTGCCTTTTAAATGCATAAATGGCCTTGTCCCAGACTTAGAGAACAGAATGATTCTAAAAGCCAGCAACACAGCAGTCGCAAAAAAGAGAAGCAGTTAATAGAGACTGCAAACCAACAAGAAACAAAATGTAATTTGGTCAATCCTCGTTGTCATTCAAAGGTCCTCAGATTCGGAAACAGTTTCCCATCAGTAATTAAAATAATATTGGATTTAAGTTTTTTCATTCCCAGACGAAAATATGGTTGAAACAAAAATAAATACATGATCACCGATGTAAACAAGCTTATTATGCCTATGTACGTGACATGTATATTCATGTATCTTCTGTTATTAGTTGTATTTACTGTGTGTGTGTGTGTGTGTGTGTGTGTGTGTTTGTGTTTGTTGATTAGTTCTATTCTGCTGTATTTTTAAAAAGTCCAACCAAGGACTGGGTTTGCAAGTTTGCCATTGGTGAGAAAACATTTGTAAAACAACAGTTGCATTGTTTTATCATGCAACATGCAACATTTAAATGAACACAAGTAATTGGAATAAAGGGCCGATAGGAGTAAAAAATGTCATGCAAACAAGTCAATTGGAATATTATATTTAATATAATATCTGATTAAGCTCAATCGGAATGAAATTGTATTGCGAATGAGAGAGGTGGTTTGTGCTGATTCGTAATCCGATCAACGTGCATATAAACGCCTGTCAGGATCAATATATTCCGAATGTAGCAAATTGACCCAAGTGCGCATGTGCGCTGATGTAAACGTGACGTATTTATGACGGGAAGCAAAACTGTTGGGACTCCCGATACAACCATTCTATTCAAAATATTAAAAGAGCTCAAAATTATTATCTATTCATTAAGGACTCAACCGTAATGAGAACCTCAAGCCAGTCCAGCCTGAGCGCTCAGAAGACAAACAAACTCACATAATACTGCTTTGTTTACTATTAGTTACTATAACTTCTTCTTTTTCTGTGTTTTTTTTTTTTTTTTAGGAAAGTTTGATAACTGCGCATGTCATAGTGGCTGTATTCTGAATAATACAGTTAGGATAATATTGGGTACATATACACGCACATTATGATCAGATTAATTGATGGTTAAGTGTTAATATTTTGAAAAGGGATTTGCAGGCAATGTGGAAGAACCTGGTGAGTCTGACAGGGAGTGATGATTGGTAGATTCCGAGAGAAAGTGAGTCTACTCACTGAGGCAGAGCTTGACATAAGAAGTGTTTGGTAGAACTGAATCATCTGTTGGGTTTCTTGCAGTATGGAATCCAAAGTGGAGTTCCTGGCATTGGAGGGTGGAAAGCCAAGGGAGATGGTCACAGTGATTTATAGAGGATCCCAAAGACTTTGGAGGTTGGCACCTAGAACTGAAGGGAGGCTCACTGGTTGGACGCACATAATGACCTCTGGGCTGCTAATTAGGGAGAGATGGAACTGCAGGAAGCTTAACCTGAACACCAGAGCTCTCCTGGATAAGAGGAACATAGGGAATCAATACTATAGTCACGTGGAGTAAAAAGTTAAAATTGCACTGCAATTTAAGAAAACACAATTTTTTTAATTTTCTTACTTTTACACCTAATTGTTCTTTGTACAGTTAAGATGAACACATGTTTTTGCAAAAGCTGCTTTACATATAAACATGATAAACTATAAATGAAGGCGCACTGAGGTCTCAGGAAAAAAGAACTGTGAATCACACCTCGGTTACTACTTTATTATAAGTTGTCCGTCCTTTGATGCACAGATACTAAGGGCTCTCTCTGTGCTCCTCAACGTTTTATTGTGTAGCTAAAATCCCATCGGAATCAGTTTTATTTGGCCAGGATTGTGTGCACAATCGAGGACTTTATGATTAGAATAATGCCAAGACAGAGGTCTTTTATGAAGAAAATGAGTTTATTTCATTAAGCAATGCTACTTTGACGTTTTGTTTTTCTTCTGCTACATACAACTGATATTTCTTTTTCACGCCCCAAACTGGTCTCTCTGCGTGTACTTTCACAACGCACTCAATCTCTTGTCATCCACTCAAGCTATTAACCTGTCTGCTTAGTGCAGAATTGCTATAATTTGGCCATCAGTTTCTCAAAATCCTACCTGCTGAAATGAGGAGAGAGAAAGCTCCCCAGCATTCATCCTGGACGGCAAAGGGATTGGCTGCAAATGCACGCAGGCCAGAACGAGGCACGGCCTTCCACTCGGGTTTGACACTGGCCTCAGAGTCCTGAGTCGATAATTGTACATGTGATGAGAGGGGTGGGTACGATGGAGGGGTTTGTGTTTGCTTAACTGCATGAATGTTGTAACCATGAACCAATAAAACTAGTTGTGTTATTTTACATGAACACGCAATTTGTGCACAAAAGAGATTGTATTTTTTTTTTGTATATTAACAAAAATACTAACAGTCTTTGGCAGAAATACGCAAAATATGGGTGTACCAGCTAGCTACTCTCTTAGAGGGATAAATATTTCCATATTTTAGGTGGAAATTATAGTAATCCATTTATTTCAAAGGTTTTCAAAGTTCAGTATTGGTCCTTCCATGACTGACCATCAACTTTTTTATATTTTCAAGTGTAAACTGCACGTATTCTGGGAAATAAAATATTTCTACACAAGCTCATTACCTGGTTATGAGGTTTTGATTTTGGTTTTTAGACTTCTATTTTGCCATACTCAACTTATTCTAGGCTATGATCTGAAGCCAAGACCTTGTGTGCAAGGCAATAGAAATACAACCAGTGTTGCCAAGTCCACTTATTATAAGCGACTTTGGGCTTGATTTTTTGCAAAGTTGCTTGTAAATTCTGTGAGTCGTCCACAGCACTGTTAACATTTATACAGTATAGAAATAAATGCTGTATTACAGTAGGGTGGGTTGGTTGCTACGCTACTTTTGGGTCTGTTTTCATAGAGCTAGTCGCTTGTTTCTCTCGCTATATCTGGAAACACTAGATACGACTGCCATTGCTGCCTTAATCAAACCTGAACTGGTCTACTATGCATGGAAAAGAAAATCTTTAAAATACAATTTGAGATTTATAGAATGTTTATTCTATTTGGGAAGCCTTAACGTTTGCAATATTTGTTAGTGTTTTGGGGCAAGACATCAAATCTCAGGTTGACATTGCAGTTGGTCAAACCTGCGCTCAGTCATTGTTGATAGAATGCATAAGTATGGGTTAATCAAGGTAGTGCTCATGGATTAACCGCCACCAGGTGTAGTTGTTTTGTCGAGGTAAACTTTAAGCCATGTTTGGCTAACAGCTTTGCAGCCGAGCCTATGTCTCCTGGCACAACTTATGTTTACCATGTGTCCTTACCTGGCCAGCTAGCCCACCTCCTCATTAATCAGTGTCGCTAGCACTGATATTGTACAGTACTATGTGTGCAATGTTCATGTAAATAAGGAAAAAATATTTAAAAACCCTTTGTTGTTGTGCTACCCACTGATACATGTAGGATTGTGTATGCTTCTATGTTGCTTTATTACATTTCCAAGTTTTGGCTCAGAAAGAAAAAATCATAAAGGAAAAATCTTTAACTAAAAGAGATGAAGAATTCCCTCTCTCAGTTCAGACTAATTCGAACCATACTCTCCCCCATGACAGCTCGCCAAGAACAAAGCAGCAATGGTGTAACATTGAGGGGGTATTCTTGATTATTTATTTGTGTTTGAACAGGGGAAACCGAAGCTCCGTCACTGCTATGACGCTATGAGTCATAAAAGCCTGTTTATTTTGAAACCTAAACTTGCAGCTCGACAAGCTCGACACAGCTGGTGGCAATTATAACACTTGGCTCTCTACTGCAAATGCTGAATTTAAGTCATATGTTAGAGGCTCTTTTGTTCTGTATGGGTCCATTTGTTTCGTGATCCTTAATGCGTAATGCACGAATTTGTTTATGGTGCGAAATTAAATCAGGCAGGTTTGCATGAAAGTCTGAATCAAAATCTAAAATTCTGTATGTGTCTGTGTCTGAAAGATGAGATGAAAACACAGCGAGGTTTATTTAATGGAGGATCAATGAGTTCATTCCATTGGTCGTCTGTGTGTCACTCAGCGTTAGTCGTAAAACAGAGTAACAACTGCATTTTAGCTAAATGCCAAATTCCCTGTTGTTGCTTCTTTTCTTATTGGCTTCATCGCCACGGCTGTTTTGCAGAAACAGAGTTTAGTCCTTTAAAGGGAAACCATCTTGCTTCATTTTAGGCAGTCTGTTGTTAAATAACTTGGAACACTTGCTGTTTCATCCCTCCAGCTCTCCCTCTTCTTCCTGCCCTCCCCCTTGACCCCCCCCCCCCTTTTTCCTCACCCCAGGTTCTGTCAAACCACTCACAGAGGAAGAAAATTGAAGGTTGGAACCACATAGTGCAGTGTGGTGTGTTTTTAAATGGGTTTCCTCAAGTTATTTTTTCCTGTGCATGAACACTCTGCTTGGTGCTTTTAAGCATATTTAGTCATGCATGTGCTTGAGCTCACATGTGACTTGGTGTTTTCTCTGTTTAAGGCCACTGTCTCCCAGACCTTGCAAGGCCCCCCTGTGTATAATTGGTGACCTATTGCTTTCTTCCAATTGCATTTGACAGTTATGAATTGGTGAGTGCCTTGCAGACATCCTGATTAATGGAAACCTCAGTCGGTGCCTTGTAATTGCAAGGGATGAGAAGCCAAGCACTGCAGAGAGAAAAGGAGCCAGAATAATGAACCCGTGTTGTTTTGTGTAGTGCCGTGTTCATAGGGTCGTAGTATGTGCTCTTCCACATAAAGTTGCATCTTAGTAATTTAAAATGCCATTGAAAAGTTAATTTAAGTAATTCTGTTCCAAACATGAACTAAATTAATATATATATAGATTCTTTACATGCAGAGAAACATATTTTAGTGTGCTGCAAATCCCAATCCAAGCAACATAGGCTTCCCTTACACCGTGCAGTGCCTATGTAAAAGGAGCATTGACCCAAGTGTTAAGAGTGTAATTGAATTCATTCAACGTGCCCAATATATTCTACAAAGGTATCCCCACCTTTACCACATTTTTCCTTCCACTCAACTTTATTGCGATGCATGCAAGTTTGTGAATAGCCAGCTTCTGTGGCAATGATCTTTTTTTTATCTTACCCTCCTTGTCAAGGATACCAATATTCACCATGGTTGTGTAGGCCATAATATGGCCATAACATAACATTTATCTATGAATGATTCTTATTTGTGTAATGTAATATAATAATCTAATATTAATACAATAATCTAGGTTTATTATATTGTAATATTAATGTAGTAATATATTCTAATACAATTTTCTGAGAACCTGAATTTTGGGTTTCATGAGCACAAAGCCATAATTATCATAATTAATTGATACAAACTCTTGAAATGTATCTGTTCATGTAATGGATCTGTACATTAGTTTCAAATTTTTTTATACATTCTAAATTGCTGGGATATACCTGTGCGAGAACATTAATTGGAAGAAAAGTGTTAATCAGTCAGGAGGTTAGAATAAAGGTACCAGTTATTTGTCAGTGATGCAAAAATGATTTATCCAAAATATGTCCTGATGTATTTTCTAATGAATATGTTCATTTTGGGGTGATTAGTATTTAAAGACGAATGTGGGTGGCATCAGTAATGCATGTGACTTAACCCACATCTGATCATATGTAGTCCATAAACTAAGAGGAGAGATATATTAGCACACGGAGCACACACTTCAGTGGATTTGCACACCGCCAATTAACCCGGTACTCCTCACAGCTGCCGACCTCGACTTTGCTCCTGCCAAGACGGACGTGGGTGGCTCCTCAACCTAAATCAATCTGTACAAATTGCTAGTCTTGGCTCCCCTGCGTCTTTACCTTGCTGCTTGTCAGTATTCTTTTGACCTGTCTGATTTGACAACTAATTCCCACATCGTTGAGAAACGGTGATGGCTTAGGTAACTTGAAAGGTCACTGTCTCTGATTTTGGCACTGCGTCAAGACAATGTGCTGCCGAACTGTCTGCGCAGTGATCAGAGAGCTCTTCCAGTCTTGCATCTGACCCAGGTAAGGGCAAGATGAATTTATTTCTTGTTCGTATGGTGTTTTGTAAAGGTATTCTTACAACTTTGTGTTTTAAAAAAAAAAAAAAAAAAAAAACTTTATTCACTTTACAACCATAAACTTCAGTTTGTTTCATTATGATTTTTTTAACAGACCAACATAAAGTAGTGCATGATTGGGAAGTGGAAGGAAAATAAAACATGCTTTTAAAATCAGTTTACAAATGAAAATTAAGAAATCCATGCATTTGTGTCCACCCCCCTATACTATAAACTATGCTTGGTGCCACTTAAATTCAAGTGCAACCAATTGTTATTAATCCATGATCCAAAAAATGGAATAGTAAGGCACTCCTGCAGACCTACCAAGAAATGACTGTGGGATCAAAACTGGCAGGCCTGGTAAGGACAGGATTAACCAGAGATGCAGCTAAAAGGCATAAGGTAAGTCTGGAGGAGCTGCAGAAATCTACAGCTCGGGTGGGAAATCTGTCAAAAGCACAACTATTGAAGAACCCCATGCATTTGGCCTTTATGGAAGACTGCTAAGAAAGAAGACTTGCAGATGTAGCTGCAGTGAAAGGTTGTTCTACTGAATAGGACTTGGGGGCTAAATACAAATTCACTGCAGACTTTCCAGACTGATAAAATCTTTGAAAACCATCAAACCTTTTGCTTGCACTTCACAATTATGCACTACTATGTGCTGGTCTATTTCAACATGGAGTAAGTATTTACTCTTTACGTACACAGAAACCAACACTATAGGATTTTTTTTACACATCTATTCCAAAGCTCACTTATTCCTGTTGCAGACATAACCAATTTGTCTTCCTCAATCCACCCCTTTGCTGGCCAGAAATGTTCTTGTCGCCATTAAACATGTTGCCAGGAGCCCAGGCCTGAGAACGGGACCAAGAATGGAATGGATTTATACTTACCCACATCTCTCATAGCCACCAGAACCTTAAAAGGAAATATAAGGAGAAGGTAACTGCTCTGTGTCATTTCCTCAAAAGCAGTCATCTGTCTTGTTTTGGCTTTTCTCCCCCCACGCTGACAGAGGTCATGAGTTTATGCTGTGCATAATATGAGGTTAACAGGGAATAAATCAGAGTCAAAGGTATGATATGAATGTGACAAAAAGAGGTAAATATATAGCAAATAGCAGGGAGAACAAGAAAGAGCCTGCAATCTGGTTTCCATAGTAGATGATTTATTCTGTCAAAGAAAAAATAAAACTGACCGATGCCTGATCAAATATAGCTTTAATCAGCTGTTTACGTTCATCATCAGCCTGGATGTTAAATTAGTTAAGACCTTGTAATTTTCCTTGGAACAGTTCAGTTCAGTGTGTGTGTTTTTTTTTTTTTTTTTAAGTTGGGACAATCCTTCTCCACCCCTGATGGAGCATTAAATGATTGTAAGACATAGGGGGTAACCTTCTTGTTAATCCTTTAATGTATGCTGATCATTCTTTCCCCTTACAGTGCTGGTCAGCAGCAGCTACTCAGAGTTATTGCGAGTTGTGGTCCAGCATGACAATTTGTTTGACCCTAAAAAGAGCATCGTTGTAAATGCTACAACTAACCAGGACCAGAAGCTCAATTTTTCATCTATCTGATTTAGCAGACCAAATATTTGATGTGGTGGGCAAAGTGAAATACTTAGGTCAGGTCTTACGAAGAGATCCTTGTAGTTATGATGATTTGAAGCGACAATGTTACAAGTCGTACATGCAAGTTAATATGTTGGCATGTAAATTTCACATGTGTACACATAAGAGGCCGTTTTTTTGAGCCTATTGTCAGTGTTGGGAGTCATGGCGTTAGAAAATGATGATGTTGGTAACGGCGTTATTTTTTCAGGAATGGAGTAATGGAATTACTTGTCTCATTTCAGTTACGCTGTTTTGTTCCCTACAATACAATCCGGCACGATACTACAACTCAATCAATTAAAGGGACTTTTCATAAGCGCACCCTCTCCGCTGGGGGAAAGTTTCTGTCTAGTGAGGGGGAAAGCGGAGAGTAGGGTAAGATAGAGGCGAAAGTGAAGCTGATAGGCTGAGGAGGCTTAAGGTGGGCACGTCTTCTCCATGCATTGCACAGACAGAGCAGGCGAACAGCAAGAGATGCACATGACGATGGAAGAGAACCTTGTGAATTCAAAGACAGCATTCAGAAGCTGAAAGTTTCAGCACTAGTTTGCGTTCTCTGAAGTCGGCAAAAATGTGCAGAGCGCAGACTCTCCATTTAGTATGGAGAATCTGGATTTTAAATGAATGGCCAGAATTAGTCCAATAAAGCTTATAGTTTTTATGTTATGTTTACAACTGGTTGTCTAATTTTTTTGCGCTTTACTTCTTCAGTGGCACACTGTTATTTTTTTACTTTTATAAGCACAAAAATACTTAAAGTACATTCTACCAAGACAGGTGTGACCCTATTTAAATATTATTTAAATAATTATTTTATATTGCTATGACATTATTATAGTTAATGTGTGACAATTTTCATGTTCTTAAAAATCTAGGTTGTTCTTCATAATTATTAACATTGAAGATATTAATAAACATATCATGAATCACATTGCAATTGATAGGTGTCTTGACTCTTGGCACATCCAACACACACACTAAAATTTTTATAGATTAGTGTACAATGTTTTCAAATATTTAGCCCATTTAATTAATCATGGTAAATGGCTTGTACTTGTATATTGCTTTAACTAGTCTGACAACCCCAAATAGCTTCACACTACAGTCAGTCATTCACCTATTCACACCCTGACGGTGGTGAGCTATGTTAGTTGCTTCAGCTGCCCTGGGGCAGACTGACAGAAGTGAGGCTGTCATACTCGCTGCTACCGGGCCCTCTGACCACCACCAGTATTTCATATTTGATATTTGAACTAAGTAGTATTTAAAGTTCCAATAACAGGCAAGTAATCCAATTTCATTCACATTTTAGAAGTACTGCATAGTAACTTTGCCTGGTAACTAGTTAGTTTGTTTGTGCAGCAGCTGGGTAACTGACTCTGTCACTTTTTGTGAGAAGTAACTAGTAACTATAATTAACAACCTTTTTAAAGCAATATGCCCAAAACTGCTTATTGCACCTGCGGTGTAATTGAATAAAGCCATAAAAATCCAGGATGTATTTACTCTTCCTGAGGCTTCAGAGATGGCATAGTCAAATCAAATGTTTGTCATGATCAACTTTCCAACTTTTCAAGCCTTAATGAGGAAATATACTGTATGTATACTGTTCATTTGTGGACTGTTTAAATTAGTAAAAAAAGCAACAGTAAAAGCCGGATAATGATCTGAAACACACATCAAAGCTGATTTTGGGATGCATGAAACAGGCTAAAATTAAGCTTCTAGTATGACCTCTGAAATGTCTAAACCTAAAACCTGCTGAAAATGTTTGGCCCATTATCTAATAACAAGTTTAAATAAGTTATATCATCTGTGACCAGAAGCGTGATCAAGCGTGATTTTTCAGATGCTTTCTATCTATCTATCTATCTATCTATCTATCTATCTATCTATCTATCTATCTATCTATCTATCTATCTATCTATCTATCTATCTATCTATCTATCTATCTATCTATCTATCTATCTATCTATCTATCTATCTATCTAAATTAATAGGATTTTTATGCCTGTGATGAGTGTGTGGAGGCTTTATATCTTGAAATCTGGTGTATGGAAGAATTTTGATTTCAATGTGTGTAAAATGATGGTGTGATAAAGGATGGCCTTACAGCGCCACTTTGTCACATGCACAGGTGTCATGGGTGTTTTCACTGGAGTAGTTGTGCAAAGCTGCAAATTTATAGGCTATCTTTAATGGAAGTGAGGACAGTAAAGAATGTGTCTAATTAATATTTTATGAGGTGTATGATTTGCTACTAGGCCACTCCACAGATCTGAGGAAAAGTGGCAGTGCTTAAATATAGGAAGATTTTTCGCTAATGCTGTAATATTTCACCTGTTAATTTTTTAGGGTGTTTATCAGCTTATTGATATTTTATCTTCTGTTTTTATGGATTTAAAATCTACAACTTTTATGGGAATGGTTCAACCACTCCTTTTTGGCCATATTTAGGGTCAGATGTGGATAGAAATCTGCATAGTCAATAAGCATCTTTACATCTGTGGGGACAAATTGGACTTTTTCTGCCTCATAGATTCACATATATAGACATTTGAGATTTGTCCAAATTAATATACAACCCAATTTATCACAAAGTAAAGCAAAGTGCCAGCAGGCCTAATAAATAGTAAAGTCATTGACTTACAAATGAATGCCACCAAAATCATTAAAAAGTGTAATATCTACTAAATAAATGTCAATGTTTTTTAGTGTGCTTGGCAGTTTAATAGGACAAATAATGTAGTCATGTGCATGTTATATGGATAATGTTGTAATTTTCAAAAGCACACACACATTAACTGTTTCTATACTAAACATATCTTTACCAATGCCCCAACACAAAAAGGGTTATTGCATTATTTATTGTATTACATATTTTCATGTTTCTAACTATTCCTTTGAAATAATGCGTGATCTTCTTGAGGATGTTGCTCAGTACGAGACCAGATAACTTTTTGAATATCTTGCTCAAAACTTCATATCAAAACAAGACTTACTTTCCAGGATTTGTAGTTTTGATAGGTATGTATTTAGAAAGGGAAAAACCATCCCAACTTTCCAAATATTTTGGAAAGTTCTGGAAATAGTATAGGTGTGAATTCTGTTCAGACATTGTGTCTTGTTAAAAACATTCCACTTTTGGTTGGGGACATTATTCCTGCAGGAGACAAAAACTGGTACATGTCACTGTTGTCACTGGAAATAATGAACATTGTCTATCCTCACTATGGGTATGACAATATATTTGAAGCATTTGATTATTGAGCACCACAGACTATTTAAGTTCTTATATCCCCATAGGAACATGATACCTAAGCATCATTTTATGATTTATCATCAATCTTCTATTAGGAAAATAGGCCCATTGTTACATATGTGGTCAATGAGGTTTGAAGCCAAACATAAAATGTTTAAAGATCATTTTAAAAACTTCAAAAATTTGACAAAATCCCTTGCTAAAAACCATCAGATGGTCAGAGCCAATCTTTGAGAGACAATACCTATTAAACAAAATGAGCACCGGTCTCTCAAATAATTTTCACTTAAAGATGAAGATGACATAAGTAATGAAATGCTTCAAATAATTTGGTCAAAAAATGTTTGTTCAACTCGCTGGGTTAGAGTTGATGGTATTGAATACAGACCTGGATCTGTTGTTTTCAGTGCAATGCAAGACGAAATGCCAGTGTTTTGTCAGATAAGTGACATACTTTAGTTGACTACTTTTCTTTTATTATCTAAACAACTATTCAGAGACCTTTGATGATAATTTTCATGCTTTCAGAGTTGTTCATGGTGAAGAAACACAGCTTGTGAGAATCCCTGAGCTTAAATTTTATAAGCCATTTGATATTCAGGACTTATGGAGTTTCTAATGAATGTTCAATGTACCACAATTTAAAATGTTGGAAACACAGCTGCAAAATTGTCTTTAACATGCATTTGTTCTAGTTTCTCTTTATTATAATTAACCACAGTCATAAAGTTATTTTTTTAGTAGAACACGTGAAAGTGTTAAACCAACTCTAACAAAGTAGGTAATTTTTGTTCTTTGATCAGTGTTAACCGTTGCATCCACACAGTGTTAATTTAACTCTGTCTTGTGAGTTAAAAAAGGAACTCTGATACAGTGTTAAAAATTTAACTATTTCGATTGTGTTAATTTAACTCAAATTAGTGTGGACCTATATAAACTCTGAAAAAGTGTTAAAATCAACTATGTGTGAGTTAAGTCACACAGAGGGCTTTTTGCTGTGTTGGGTGTTTTTAAACTACATATACTCCTATCAAGATCAAGGAAAAATGTGGGTAGACGAGGGGATGCAAAGTACAGAAAAAGCATTTTTGTCTTTATGCCTTTCATACATATCAAAAGTAAAGTCTAACTTCCTAAATGACAGCATTTTATTACATGTCTTAACGACAGATGCACTGATTGCTATTTTCTAGGTAGACTCCAGTTTTCCTTTCTCACTGCTGATGCTTATCCTTTTTTATATCTCTCTATGGGTACTGTAAGTAACAGAAAACAACATATTACTTATTAGTTTCAGGTTGACTAGATGTTTGACATCTATGGCAAGAAAAACACATTTTAAAAACTGTCATGTCAAATCTAGAACCATAGTTAAGGATTTACGCTTCAAAATCAAATTTAATTTTTTAACCTCTTTTTTCTGAGTACATAATGTATTGACTACTTTCTGGGTGGAAGAATGATTTCACCTAGTATGACAAAAAGTGTTTCTGAACAGGATCGCCAACCATAGCTTTAAGGCTGTCACAGATAGGGAACTCTTCAGTACTTCTACATTGAGAGTGCTAAATACTTACATTTAGCAAGTACAGTACGGAAACTACAATATATTAAACAAAATTTGCAGAGAAATTTCAGGTTTTTTCTTTGTTTTTGGTGTCATCATCATTCATCTGTTGTGACACTGTCACCTTTACTGTCCTTCAGTCATTCATGTTTCAAATCCTGTGGGTAAGGTCTCTGAAACTATGAATAAATTGTAAACATTTAAAGCCAAATTTAAAACCACCTGTTTTTTTGTACAGAGGGTATTGCCAGTATATGCACAACATCATAAATTACATGTGGAACCTGTCTGCACCCAAATCTACGTGTTAAAAAATCCATGCATAATGAGGTAACACCATTTGTTTCCACAACATTCTTACCTTTTGTTTTTGCCCGTCTCTGAAAGTAAAAGTCCATCGTATAACAGGAGAACCTTTTTATTTTCAGCAACATCTACGTAAATCATCAATTGGATTTTAACATGTCACCATTTTAAGTAGGTGCTAGTACAGTGGCACCTTTACTTTTACAAATTTGCTGCTTACTTTTAATTTAAGAAATAAATAAGGCACGCTTTCTCTATTTTTGATCCAATCAAGTTGATAATCAAGCAACCAGACACAAACTCAGTGTAGCTTTAAGTTTGACAGTTTTCAGTTAAATTGATTATACTCCAGTCAAACAGAAGTGTTTTCAGCGGCCTTGCATTAAGCAAATGTTTTTGTTGCATCAAATTCAGAGCAGCAACCAAGTCCTGTTTTACAGCTGGAAGCTTATTCTGTGTGTGTGTGTGTGTGTGTGTGTGTGTGTGTGTGTGTGTGTGTGTGTGTGTGTGTGTGTATGTGTGTGTGTGTGTGTGTGTGTGTGTGTGTGTGTGTGTGTGTGTGTGTGTGTGTGTGAGAAGGAGAAAATCTAGCACTGAATTACCTGAATTTCTGACCTCTCAGACCAGTTAAGAACCTGTCACCTAAACTGAACTGTGTGTTTGAATTCTTTTGTACATATTTAATACAATGTCAGTGTTGGACCTGTCCATAAAATTAGTAATTCGCTTCCTTCCCTGGGAGCTGCTCTCAAATGAGACTAAGCATCAGCTAACATGTAACAGGAAATAGTGTGAAGTTCATTAAATTTAGCCCCAATTTGATTGTAAAACAAGCCGCATGATAAATGGTAGAAAAGGAAGAGTTGAAGGGTAGAAAGAGGTTGTAAAAAAAAAGACATGTCATTTCTCTGCTGGAGTGCAGCTTACTGCTCTTTTGACCCCTCTCTTATTTCCTCTCCTGTGCACTCATATTTTCAGTGGAAGAAAATGTGAGATCCAGATGTTGGGCTCTTGCTGCAGATGTGCTTATGCACAGGCCAAGAAATCGTAGCTGGATTTGTCGTGCACACAAATCCACACACAGGGGCATAATACTGAGCTTGCACAATTTACATGAAAAAAAGAAAAGCACATTTACTGACAAAAGGCTTTATCTGGGTTTGTAAAAACTCCTGAATAAACTTCAGAGACAACCAGACAAACAATAAGCCCTGATAGCACCTTGTTCCCAGTGCATCAATATTTTCTTCCTACCCAATACTGTAATTTATTCACTTAACAGTCACTAACTGCATATATTTTTCAGGCAAGAATAAAACAAGCACAACTACAGGACCTGCCTAACGGTCCTCAAAACAGCTTAAAATATTAATGTTTTTCTCCGTCAACCACTTGTATGCCTCGAAACCCGTTATTTTGAAAACAAGCTACATTTAAGTGACCTTGGCTGTCTTCAACCAAAGATTTAATGCTTCTAGAATAAGTGGCACATGGCAGCGCTGAACAGCACTAAAACACTCAGAATATACTTACTGGAACATAAATGAAACAAGCAAGCCATTTTCTGGCTTTTTTTTTCTTCATTTTGCTATTATTTTGCTATTTTAAATTGATTATTTAATGTATAATTACAGGTGAATAATAAAAAAGATGCAGTTGTTGTCATCTAAAATGTAGTTTCATTCATGCAATAAAATAATAAAATCAGATAACGCTTTATATTAAGGTCCTTGTAATAAGCATTAGTTAATAGGTAATAAGACCTTAATAAGTGCCTACTAGTTGCTTATTGACATTATTATTTGTTTATAAGACTATATATGCATTAGTAGACTCCTTATGATGTTGTTAATAGCAGACTATAAAATATTTATAATAATTTATAAGAAACTTGTTAAGATCTTTATAAGTGCATGCAAAATGCTTATTAACATTGTATATAAAACGTTACCTAAAATCATTGTACTCCATTTGAATAATAATAGACTAATCATTCACTAAAATCTAACCTTAAATTAATGCATTTAATGCATTTGTCTAGTAATCGATTAAAATAAACATAACAGAAGCTTTTTGTGATTCCTAGTGTTTTTATAAGTTGTTTTTTAAGTCTAGGAAGTCTGCGAAGTTTAATTTGCAAACTACAACGTCTTGTTTCCCTATAGGGTATAAATATGAAGTGACACAGAGGCACATTTAAGTTTGTATTGCAATGATGCAAAAAAACAAAACAAAAAACAAAGCTCACAGTTAGACAACTGCAGCAAAAAGTGGCGTTTTATTGTCACCAAGTCTCCTTAACAACCATTAGAGGCTATAAGCCAACTAATTGTTTGGGAAGCTGAACACTGCTGTTAATTTAAACTGTAAATGTGTGTGCAGAATCCAACACTATAATGCCTGCCAATAACATTATAAAATGATTTTGACCGTTATAAATGTAATAAAAGTTGATAAAGTGCATGGCAAAACCCGGCTGGCTTCTTTGTGAAAACTGGAAAAAGAAGGTCACTGGAGCATTCTCCTGGATGATTCAATGACCTCCAAGGATCTCAAACCTGCGGCCATTTCAAAACAGGAAAAGTTATACAGACATAAAACCAACATTCTTTCATGGCCATTTCATACCCATCTTAAATCCTAAAGAAGACTTAAAAAGACTTTAAGAGTTTAAAAGTATTAGAGAGGACCCATGACTCTGAATGATCTAGTGCAAAGAGGACTGGTCAAATATCCCTCTCTGTGTGTGCCCCTACCTGACGAAATGTTGTAAAATTAGAAAAATGACATCCTGATTGGTGATTTAAAAAAAATCATTCACTAATTTCTATTTTTTTTTCTAACTGATTAAATGTAGTCTCCTTAAACATCGCTTTTCCCCCCTCACAAGTTCAGCATGAGATTACACTACTACTATAAACAATCTATTTTGGGACAACACATCTTTATCAGGGGTTCCAGTAGGTTTGGAGGGTGCTATGTCTAAATGTAACAAACAGGTTGATAAGAAAAAAAAAGTGATTTAAAAACACTGCAAGAATTTTTCTTTGCAAAGACCACCATTTGTACCCTTTTTTGTGTGTCAAAGGAAAATGGAAACGAAAACGCCACAGATAACCCAGTTTGACAGGTATGAATTTGTGTTGCTGCTCTGAAACCCAGAATCTAGAAGCAGCATATTCAAGCGCCACTATTCATCCACAAAAATGGATCCTTGTCTGAAAGTAAGAATGGCTACAGGGAGTTTTTTTTACAGAAAGAATATCTCTCTCTCCTGGAGATCTCAAAGTACAATCTTAATACAATGTTCATGTTTATGTTTTTATTAATAATTTGATAAAATTCTCTCATTGTGGTTGTATATCTGCAGATACCAGCACCCATTTTGTCCTGCAGGTTGGCTTGTGCCGGTCAAGTCTTTTTTTCTTTTCTCCACAGCAGTAGATGAGTCACATGACTGGCAGTCAGTTAGACGATAGCGCTAAACCTGGGCTGAGGTCAGCTGTTCAGTTATTCATTGAAACAGGAATAAGAAAGTGTGTCTGTGTGTAAGAAAAACATAAGAAATCACATTATATTAACAAGAGAAAGAGATCTATTTCTTCCCATTGCCCATTTCAATAGGTGAAAATACCTCCCTGTTGTCATCCGCCACATTACAGAGACACACAAGCACAGCAAAACAGTCCTGTTACCAAAACTACACACGCACACACACACACACACGCACCAATACACACTCAAAGCATATGGGTCAGATTTAATCGTTATAATTTCATTTCCCCCCTCATCAGCTTCAAGCTAGATAGAGTAAGTCCCATTTGTAACCACCCCAGCGCTACTGGAAGGAAATATGACAGATAAGGGGACTCTTGTAATAAGCTGACTGTGTGGATCAGATAAATAAAGAGAGCTTTTGGCCAGTTAGTCAGAGAAATGTATTGTAGAAGTGTGGAAACTGAATCTTGCAGCTTGAGGATTCGTACATGTATATATATATATACATAAAAAAACTAATTGGAGAAACAAATTAACTTTGTTGATTGGTTGCAAGATTTAGGAAGCTCCCAAGAAATAATTCAAAGACGCCTGGGAAATCTTGTCAGGATGAGATTGCATTGTGGTGGCAAGGAGAAGGCAGGGGTACAAAAGACAACATATACAATTTCAGGATAAAGTTTACACCCAGTCATCAACAGAATGAATGCCATATCAATGTTTGACTTTACTTAATTACACCAGTTTTTTTTCAGCAGTGGAGTGATCACTCCAGGAATTTTTAAAACAAGAATTTTGTGCACAAGATTAAGTACAATGTAAGTTGTCATCCATGGAGTCAAACTTGTACACACAGCATAAAACATGCAACTACACTGAAAGTAATATTTGGAATACATTTCCCTTAACAACCTGCAGAGAAACTATACACTTTTTTGTAGCCATCAATGAGCTTCTGATATAGTTCTGGATGGATGGTTGACCATTCTTCCAATCAGTAATGGTTAAGCTCATTTATATTTGCTGGGTTCCTAGCACAGATCTGGCTTTTAAGCACAGTCCATACATTTCCAGCAGGTTTGTAATTGGGACCATTGTGTTAAGCTAATTTATCAATTTCAAAATCAGTTGTGATGTGTGTTTGCATCATTGTCCTGTCAGAAAACCCAGTTGTAGCCAAATTCAAGCATCTGACCCAAAGTATTACCCTTAGTAAATAGTAAATTGGTCAAGATGTTCAAGACTAAACCTCGAACTACTGAGGCTCAAGATTATCATAAATTGCTAAATGCTGAAAGTAGCCACATTGGTCCAGCATGTTTAGGTAAGTTTTGCATTGCCACAGAATGAGGATGCTGGGCAAGAAAGAAGCCACTGTTACAAATCAACACAGCTTGAATGAAATTATAACTTGTCCACATGGACAAGCCAAATGCCTTCTGTTAAAAAGTATTGTGGTCAAATAAACAATTTGGACACAATAAAAAGAAGCCTAATGGGGAGACCAAGGTGATGCTTTCAAACTGAAGGACATCAAACTATATACTCAAGTGATACCAGCATCATGCTGAGGAACTGCTTCTCTGCCAACGGTCCTAGTGGTACAAATTGTGTGGATTAATGAAGGACAAGGACAGCTACCAAATCATTTAATCGCACCACTAATCAACACCTAGACTGTTGAAACCTGGCCTTCCAACAAGATAATTATCCCATACCACATAACAAGGCTGTTGTTTATGACTTAAAAAAGCGCATGGAACAAACCATGAAACCAAGCCCATTAAAAATGTATGGACTGTAAAACTGGACCTGTGCCGAGAAATCAACCCTCTAACATTTCAGGGCTAAAGTAATCAAATACCAAGTGACAAACATACCAGAAGAAATAATTATTTCCTCTTGAGATTGTCCCTGACTTTCCTTTTGAGCTGATTACACTAAGCGTTCACATGTTTTCTCTCATGACAAACACCATTTATCTGTTTAAATCAATATTAATCTGTTAGAATGTAATGTTGTTGAATTTGTTTTAGTAGATTTTTTTGTGTGTGCATATTTTAAAGGTAGTCTAAAGCATGTCAACATAATTTCCGCAGTGTCAATGACGAATAACCTTTCAAAGACTCACTTGCCATGAAAGGTTTAAAAGGACAAAAGAAAACGCTGAAGAAAAGAACGCAAGGATTTATTGATTCTTAAACATTTACAGTTCTGGTTGGAAGTTTACATCCAGTCATCAACTGAATGGATGGCATAATTAGTTTTTGCGTTTAATAGTTTATTGGAACTGTTCTTTTTTAAAGACTGGATGATAATAATTTTATGACAATAATATAACAAACGTCTTCAGTTAATCTTAAAAACAAGAATCAGGTGTGTAAGATTGAATTTACTGTGTATAAAATTATGCAACCAGACAGACAAATACATACACCCTCATTTACCTTTGGATACATGTCTCCTAGCACTTTAATATGTGCACCTTACTAGTATCATATTAGACCTCTTTTTGCCATCTGAATTGCCTAAATTCTTAAGGTAAAAGTTCAGCAAGACATAGGTTACATGCAGCAGAGACTGTACAAGCTAGCCTCATTTTCCTGTTCTTAGCTGATGATTTGGTCTGAATCCACAATCATCGAAAGAGATGGAAATGGGTTCTGACAGATGCAATGGTTCAATCAGAACGAAGGAAGAAGAGAAGGATTACATCCAGGAGGGGCTTCACAAAGCGTTAAACCAGAGGCTGTTAAGATCTGGGAATCATGAGCTTAGTCTAACGAGGAGAGATGTTGTCTCCAGATAACTCGGTTGGATGAGCACACACATAGGAGTATGTTTTCCAACTCCTGGGTCATGCAGTCATATTGACCGTTGGTTTGAGGATAGTTGAGAATTACCTCTCAGAGCTAAACAGAAGTCTTTCCAAACCTGAGCAATGAAAATGGGGACTTCAATCTGATTTAATTTCTGGTGGGAGCCGTGGAGTCAGAAAACATGGTGTATAAGCAGCTTGGCGGTTTCTGCAGCAAAAGGCCACTTGGAGAGCAGAGGTGGGTAAATCTGTCTAAATGAAGTAAAATCTCTGGCTAGTTGTTCTTCATCCTGTTCACTTAACCAGATGATTTTAAACCAGCAGTCTCAAACTTCAAATCCTTGATGGCATGTGTCCTGCAACTTCTAGGTATGTTCCTTGCCCTATATATGTGAATCAAATGGCTAAACTACCATTAATATGCAGTCAAGCTCTGCGGAGTTCTGCTAATGAGTTCATATTAGAGTCAGGCGTGTTGAAGCAGAGACATCTAAAAGATGACACTGGTCTTTGGGGACGGGAGTTTGAGACCACTGTTTTAAACGTTGGTCCCTGTCTATACTGTGAAGCCAGAGATGCAAATGGTTGGAACTAATCTCTGTACAGGCTTTTTACTTTCTGAACCTGGATTATCTACCTTTGTTTGAGAGAGCTACTGAATAGAAGGTTTAAAAAAGGTCTATAATGATTGAAATGACTGATTTGTTTTTGAAGGTGGGAAGAAAATATGATAGGAATGTCTGACAATTGGAGGCTTGGAATGGAGAGAGGCTGAAGACCTAAAGTTGGATAACAGGAGCTTTTTTGTGTTGCATGTGTTACAAGCTGATATGGAGACTGCAACTCCTTATTAAAGAATGACCACCGGAGGTGATGACGGATTAGGCCAACAGTATGGCTAACTCCAGGTTAGCAAGAGAAATGAAAAGTGTGTGCACAATGGATTATCTGAGATAGGATGGAAGATGGGCAACCGGGGCGATCTGGCTCATTTTTCAGCACATGTTGGAGAAGCCTCTCCAGATCCCTGGGGAGAGCCCCAGTGGTGCAGGATTGGGGGAGAATGGATTCCGGATCATCAGGGGTTTCCTCTGCATAGAAATACCATGGGAATAGCTAATTTTTTTATTTCTAGATCCAGGACAGTGTGATAGTGTAAGAAAGTGATACAGAAGCACAGACCAACGTGACTATATGAAGTTCTGGCATTTAGCAGACTGCAGCTAGAGGACGTTCTTGTGATTGGTGCCTCATTTAGATTTAAAGAGACCCCGCCAAAATGAATTGCTCTCAGATGCATTTCTTTCTGCAGGTGAAAATCATTTTGAAAAAAATGCATATTGGCGAACCTTACCATCTGAAGAAGATCTTTGGAATGAGACAGCACCAACAATCTGATGCACCAACCTCAAGAATGAATGGGGAGACAGGATCTGAATGGATGAAGATGGAAAATCTCTTCTTACTTTTCTTTTTGTTTCTAGAGGAAGTTAGAGATGCAGCAACTAGATTAAAATTCTATATTAAACGTCAGTAAAAATGTGGAAATTCCAGAAAATGGGTAATGGGGAGGGGGTCTTTTTTTAGGAGTTGGACAAGCACTGTGTTAATCTGTTCATAATCTGTCTTCGCCTGTCCACCCTTAAAAACAGAGCCAAGTAACATTATGGATGGTTTGTGAAACTTTTCAGCTTTAACAAAAAGGTGATTTTCCAATAATCTTTGGAAGACCTGTCTAACATAGGATTTATATTCCTCAGGGCTCTTTATAAAAACAAAAATGTCATTGAGATATACAAAGATACTCAGGGCATCCCAGAGGTCATCTCTAACCAGAGCCTGGAAAATATCAGGTTTTTTGATGACAAATGGCAGTTTTCCATTTGTCATTGTTATGGAGATCCAGTTTGGTGAAAATGATGGTCCTTCCAACAACGTCAAAGGTGGAGGATATGAGTGGAAGGGAGTATTTGTTTCAGACTGTTATCTGATTTAAACCTCTGTGATAAATACAGGATCAGAATATTTTGTCTTTCTTCTTCACTAATAAAAACGCCGCCCCAACAGGACAAGATGAAGGGCGTATTATCAAAATCAGAAAAAAGTTTACATTGCCAAGTTACTTCACACAATGAGGAATTTGGCTTTGGTTCCACTTTGCTTTCGATGAAGACAATTTCAGTGCAATATACAAATAAGCTAAGTAGAAATACTTTTCTTGTATATATGAACATGTATGGAGCTGCACAATGGAGCAGTGGGTAGTGCTTTTGCCATGCAACAAGAAGGTCCTGGGTTCGAGTCCTACCCTTGCCCTGGATCTTTCTCCATGGAGTTTGCATGTTCTCAATGTGCTTGCATGGGTTCTCTCCGGGTACTCCGGCTACCCCCCAAAGTCCAAAAACATGACTGTTATGTTAATTGGCCTCTCTAAAATTCTCCTTAAGTGTGAGTGTGTTTGAGAATGGTTGTTTGTCCGGTTTGTCTCTGTGTTACACTGCGATGGACTGGCGACCTGTCCAGGGTGAACCCTGCCTCTCGCTGATTGAATGCTGGAGATAGGCACCAGCACCCCTCGTGACCCCACAAGGGATAGACGTATTAGAAAATGGATGGATATATGAACATATACATTTTTATAAAGGAGTATGGGGGCAAATCATAACGGTGTTAATCCAGGTACTATGACTGTTGAGTGTTCATCAGATTAACAGGGTTGGGGGAAGAAACTGTCTCTGTGGTTTTAGCAAATAGTGCTCTTTAACGCCAACCTGAAGGTAAGAGTCTAAACAGTTTGTGTGAAGAATGTGTGGGGTCTGTCAAGACATTAACCACCTATTTTCTGACCCTGGACCCGCACAGGTTCCCAATGGAAGGAATGTTAGGTCTGGAAAGAGGACCATTGAGGCTAATTGTTTGTTGCAGTCTGGTCGTATTCTATGGATGAGCCAAATTGCACAAACAAAGATAGGACAGACTGCATGAAGGCAGTGTAGAAGATGAGTTGCCATGGGAAGTATGGTCTCTGTTGGGCCTTCTTCCGAACAATGTCTACATGATTTGTTTACAATTAGGGTTAGAGTTAATTAAAGGAACTTGACATAGGTGAACAAGTAGATAGTATTTTCAGTTTTTTTAAGCTTTAGCCCACCCACAGTTTTGATCCACTGGAGACAGATGGCGTAGGTCCTCTTATTCTCTGAATAATCCTGCTGGTTTATTCAGAGAATGAGTGAGAAGAGTGGCCAACCACCTGTCTGGTGTAGACTAAAGCAGGAAGGTGAGTACAGGCAGAAAGGTTGAGATCACCAGGTGGTGGTTGATGGTAATGATTTCCTTATTCTTTCTTCCAGGTGGAGACATGAGAGGCAGTGGAGTACCAGAGTGTGGAGAGGCAGGCGAGTGATGGTAGATGGTTGCAGAGGGGGCATGAAAGCGTGAACACGAGAAGCAGCCAGAAGAGTGGTGAGGAGATTCACAGAGGGAGCCTTGAGGTGAGTTCTTAAACAAACCCCGAGGGCGAGGAGACAGAACACTGGAATCCAGAGGCATAGTGTAAACTGGAAAACTGGTTTCATGAAGATGACACAACAAGAGGTAGGCGTGTAACACCAATGAAAGCAGAAACTAATAGGTTGTGGGCCTGATTACCTCTCAGGGAGCAAAACACTCTGGCGTCTGCCTCAGGGAATCCACTCTTCTTTAAGCTCCTCGTGATTAGGCTTGACGAGCTCTAGCTGTGTGGACACACCTGTCGGTCACACCCTGCAATCACAGAAGGTACACACACACACACACACCAATCGGCACGCTGGCCTATGAATATGACAAGGAAAGACCATTTTCATCTCTTTTTCTGTTCTTCTGAAAGAAAATTAGTGTTCTTGTGAGGCCACTGAATTGGTATAATTACATGGGTTTAAATGCAAATTTACAATGTGCCTATTAATTCTATTCTGTTCATTTCAAATGACTGACTGCACTTAATTAAATCAGATTGATTAGAGCTTTTCAAGACTTTCCCTTTACAGCCACATAATTATGACAAATAGAGCCACTTGACACCAAATGCAGAGGACTAGACTTTCTTTTCTCTGCCAGTCAGGGTCTTTCAAGTCCTTGTGTAGGGCGGGTAAGCGGAATGTCAAAGTGGGACTCCACATTATTCTCGAGGCATGGTGTTTATTTATGCAGTCAGTTAAGGCTTCTGACCTGTTGTTCTCATTTTTACCAAACCTTTCATGAAAACATTACATCAGCCATTACTGCTACACACAGCAGCTTCACTCAATCACCACAAGCCTCCTTGTTCAAGTACAAGGATTGTTCTTGTTCCATTTTCTGATGCTCCTGGTCAATAAACCCACATGCTCTGCAGAAATGGGTGACCATCTCAATTGATTAATGCTGGTTGAAAGATTTTGACCTGGTCTTTTCCTTAATGTACAGAAACCGAGAAGAAAAAACGTGAAACATCCAAGTCTTTACTTGCCGACATTTTCATTATTTGTGCACAGATTTTATCTAGAAATCTAATATGCGTACATTATAGTGTACTGTTTACATGTTCTTGCATAGTATGATTCTGATTAATATCCAGTAAAATGTTTTTGCATTGTATAAGGGTTCTTGATGTGGGTGAGAATGGTCAGGAAACAATAAGAATTTAAATCAAGTATTTTTCGGATTTAGATAAGTATGAAAATAATGTGTCCATCAGTCTATTAATCCACACACCATCCATCTGTCTGCTCCTTCTTACATCCATCCATCCATGCATGCATGCATCCATCCATCCGTCCGTCCATCCGTCCGTTCGTGCATCCATCCATCCATCTATCCCTTTATCTTGCAGCTTCTTTCTTCATAACCTGACCAATACAAGTTGAAGTTTTGGTAATTGTATTTTAAAAAGGGCAAAAAAGAAATGACTGAAAACTCTGAAAATTTAAGTCTGAGTAAGTACAGAATTTTGACATGAAAAATGTGTAGGAACACTGTAATTATGAAAAATCATGGAACAATTTTTATTTTTTTATTTATTGCAAATGGTGAATAAGTGTATATACATTTAAACACTGCTTTTCTCAATCAAGCAGCTAAGATTTGATATTACCAATTCCTAAACCGAAGGTACTTTGAAGACAAAGACAAATAAGATTAATAGTTAAGCGAGTGAAGGAAAAAAAAACACAACAAGCGCATAACATCAAATTTAGAAAGCAGCGCCCCAGGACCTGGCGAGTTAATGGCTAAAAGGGCTCCTGCTCCTCAAGTGTTTTTCTGAGCTTTGATTGCAATTTGGAGGAAGAATTATCACATCGGGGTGTGTGGGCGGAGGGAGGTCGGATCTGGCTGTGAAGTGCTTGTCATTACCAAGATTTTTCCCTTTCTATTTTCTCTTTGTCTTGTTTTTTTTTTCCCTCTCCCTTTTGTTAAAGAGACAGCCAGACAGTCTCCAGATACAAGCAGGTCCTATGCACAACGCTTTGACTGCGTCTTTTCACATCACAAAAAGAATGTATGAAACCTTTCATGCCTCCTCATTGGTCTTCTCCACAAAGTTTATTTTTTCAGACTAGTTCTTGTGCCTAAGCATTTTAACAGGCACCTTAAGAACCCGTGTCACATTCTCAAAAAGCAGACAGTGTAGCAAAAAAAATAAATAAATAAAAAGAGCTTATTTTCAAAGATTTGGCATAAAGTTACAATATCACAGATTGTAGAAAAAATAAACAGTAGTGAACAGTGAAAGACTAACAGCATCAACATGTTTTATCTTATTTTAGCTATTTGAAGCAGCTCAAATTGAAAATGTTTACGTCTATGAGATATTTTGCAATTCTAATTAGATTAGAGTATATATTATATTTATAAAAATGTATTTCCAATCTGCACAATTATCCTCATTTCTTTGTTGGTTTGTGCACCTGGCCTATACCACCGCACTTGCTGTCATCAGATCATCTGCTTCATTCAGATAATGGTATGATTGTCTGTTTTTGTATATGATTGGCTTCATGGTGTGACCATCAAGTCCTGCCCTTGCCTACATGGATTCACAGCCCACACAAGATTTATCTCTCCCCAACTGCTGTTCCTGTTCGGTACAGAGAGTAAGTTCATTCATGAATGACTCGTGACTCTGGCTGCATTCTTATCGAAGGCAAAAGTGACAAATATTTGTTTTGTTTTTTTTGTGCCAAGACGTAATTCTTAATCAGATTTTTTGATGACAGTCTGAACAGCATCATTCGGACAGGCCTCACAATTCTACAAGGAAGCAGGAAGGAACCAGATCTAATCTAATTAATGGAAGAAACAATGAATCTGTTGATCAAACTAGTGATAATTTCATCAGCTCCGGTTGCACAACACTATCAGATTTGATACATACATGGTGACCTGTGACATCCAAATGTAATTCCTTAAACATAGCATGCTGCGTGTCTTCAGGTCTTCTTTTGCAGGTTGTTTCAGTGCTGTAGACTGTTCATGCTGGTGTCTGATTGTAGTCCCATTGCACATTATGTACAACCAAGAAAAACGTCTCATCAAATGTTGATACTGGGTATGAACATAGCCTAAAAAATTAAGATGTAGGCAACTTGGGGTGAAGTTGTTAAGTTATGGATGAAGTTGGAATTAAGACAAGGCAAGTTCATTTTATATAGCACCATTCAAGCTCAAGGCAATCATTGATTGTGTTTCACACAAAATCCAAGGTGATACAGAAATAAAATATCAAACCAACAACTTTCCGATTGCAAGACAACTACTCTTGCTGATCTGCAGTGATCCCACGCTGCCCAAGCTTTAAGGTGTTACTTTACAGCACAATGAAACAAGAGGCAGTTCACTTGGATTCAACGAGAGAACTGCAAACAAGAGAGCTGGAATCCCAAAACCAAGATGGACAGTTCAGCACCACCTGAAAGGACCACTGGCCTTCATATCATAGGACTGATTCCTCAATGGTTTGTAGGTACAGTCTCGCCCTTGCAGGTAATTGTCAGCAGAGGGGAAACAGAAAATATAAAACAGACTAGAATACAGAACTCACACAATCATGCCAGAATCATGGGAAATGCATAAATGACTTTTGCACCAAAACATAAAAATCCGTCCCTCTCATCAACAACCTTTCTCACCTCAGCAGACTGACTCTCCACTTTCCCTCTCCTATAGCCTCTTACATTTTTTTTCACTTTTTGCGTAATCTTTTACTCTAATGACTCATTTTTTTTAAATGCCGTCGGCACTCAGGTCATGATATTTCCTGTTAATTACTGTGCCACATTATCAGCATAAAGTACCTCTGTCACTATTCTAATTATGTGGTTCCGATTGCTCTGACATATAATTTCAGCTGCTGATATACATTACAAGCTTATTCGAGCAGAAAAGGCAAAAAAAGAATAAAAGAAGAGCAGCAATTGGTTTTTCACTGAAGAAACATCATAACTGGTTTTGACATTTAATTAGCAGTTGTTTGTCAAAAGGAATGACATTTAATGTAAGGACAAAGTTTCCTCACTAGCTTTTAAGCCAAACGCTAAAAAGAAATTGCCTGCAAAACAACAGAACAGTGAAACATGGGAAACAGTTGGTGTAAGTTTTTCTCCGCTCCAGTTATTTTTTAGGAGGCTTTTCAAAATGTCATGTCACACATTTATATTAAAGCCGTTTTCCATCGCTTCCTGCTTCAGTTATCAGTACAATATCTCAGGGAAAGGTGCAGAGAAAAAAGGAAATCATCAGACATTTGACAAATGAGTCTGCTTACATGTATGTTCAGAGAGAATAAACACAGCAGATAGATGCTATACATTTGTTGCTGAAAACACACACACAAAAAAATCAAAGCATTGATATTTGCATGACAGCTTTATTGTAGCTTAGAGAAAGACAGGGCAGCAGTCTGGTGGCTTTTACATGAGAGTCTGTGAAGGTAAAATGCAGTTGGAGCTCTTGCAGCCTTCAGATGGCTGTAGAGATTTTATCTGAAAGGCAGTTGTGCACAACAAGCACTACAAGAAACCCTTTAGGGATCAATACTGTTTTTAGATATTGTTTTATAAAATAACCCTATGTGTTCAACTCCTCTACAGCTTTTTTTTCCTGACCTGAGCTGTGCTCTTGGGCTTCACAGTGCTGTTTGTTCGCTAATGTTCGCTAACAAACCTCTGAGGCTTTCAGAGAACAGATGGATTCATGTTGAAATGAAATTACGTACACAAACTTTTTTGCAGATTAACTTCTGAAAGAGATCGATTCCACTGGAATCTATTTAGCTGTCAAAGTAGAGTTAGCTGAATACATGTGCATGTCAAATTTTTCAATTTTCCATTTGTAAAAAGGTTTGAAAACTATGTACTTATTTTTGTTCTTCACAAATATAAACTTATTTGTGCTGATATATCACACTGGATCTTAATAAAATGTATTTTATTGTTTTCTACACATTATTTTACCACAGCTGGTTTACTTAGCTAGTAAAGTGTAATAACAGAGCATTTTGACATGAGTTTTATCATCAAATCCCTTTTGTACAATAGGTATATAAGTCACGATTCAATGTCTACTAGAGAAAGAGGAACAGTCAAAGGTGATCAGTCACTGGAGAGAAATTATTAGAAGTTTAGTTTGATGAGAAAAAATCATTACTAGGCCCTTTTTCAGAACGCTGGATTAGTGGATATTCAGAGTAATTTCTGGGGTAAATTCCTGCATACCCTGGCTTTTCCGTTTCATCTGAGAAGCTCAGAAGCCTTTACCCTGAGTCAAATTATGACAACAAATTACTCCATGAAACAACCCTGCTACCGAGCACAGTTTTGGCTAACTCTGAGTTATCCTACTTCTAAGCTGAGATCTATACAAAGAAGTGTCATAAAAGGTGTCTTTTTTTTCTGGAGGAGCCTGTATGCAGGAGCGCAAATACTCCACAGAAATCTCTGTCGGGAGAGGCTGATCAGACCACATTTGAATGTCTTATCATTTCTGGATTAATATATTTTCAAGCCTTACCGTTTTTGCCGCTATCATTGCTTTACCTTAATATTCTCAGCACTTTGTTCTCATAACACAACGAGGGGACGCTCTCAGTTCTTTTCTTTGTGCTCTTCATTTCCATACCAACAGCAGTTTTTTAATAACGTAGCTGACGCAGGTAATCTTTCAGAGGCAACTGTATGTCGCGCTGTCAGGAATGTTACTGTTGGACTGAGTTGTAGTAGACTTTCATGTTGTTCCACAGTCAGAGACCAACAAGATTAATGAAAGTACAACACAGAACGAAAACAATAATAATAATAATCAAATACAGACTGAATCATTATTTAGTCTGTATTTGATATTAGATATTTATTCTGTATAATTCCCCCCCCCCCCCCCCCCCCCCACACACACACACACTCAGGACTATGGCACATTGCTTCACTCTAATAACACCACCTTTACTTTAACTTAAAACATTAATATAGCCTATATGATTGATATAAGGTAAGCTTGGCACAAATGATACATCTAAAAGTAAATCAGCATCAACTCATTTTTAGAAGGATGAGAGAGCAAAATTCTGGCAAAAACATTAAAGACCTGTTGTTTCTGTATTAACCCTCCAGACCACTCAGATCTTCTGGTTCTGGTCTACTCCGCATACCCAGAACCCGAACCAAACATGGAGAAGCAGCATTTAGTTCCTATGCTCCACAAATCTGGAACAAACTTACTGAAAACTGCAAACCAGCTGAAACATCGATTTCCTTTAAGTCAAGACTGAAAACCCACCTTTTTAGAGTTGTTTTTGGCCCATATTAACAGGAACAGTGACCAACATATTTGATGTTTATTAATGTTTTGACCTGATACACTTTGAACCGCATTGCTGCTGAAATGTCTTATACAAATAAACATATTTGACTGACCGTATCAGTTATTTCAAAAACTCACACCATCCCATCATTGATTACAAATGTTGATTATAGCCAATTAATCCTTTGTTGATTAAGGTTAAACACAACAATAACCTATAACTGGACCTTACCCAATTAAATTGTACTTTAATACTTCATCTTGATTTTCTGCCACGTCCTTTGCAAGCAACCCCCCTCCCCCTCAGGTTTATGGTTTCATACAAACAACAGAATGGTGCGTCTGGGTGTTCTCATTTTAAACAGCCTAACTCCCATCAGCAGCCCATTTTTACTTGTCAGTGTGTTCACAAACCATAATGGATTTCTTTTTCACTGGTGTCAGAGCGGGATGGGGTGAGGGGACAAGGAGGCCACATTTACACCATATGGGCTCTTTGCAGAATGGTGGTTGCTCCTTTAAAGTACCCATTAAAGACACTGAAGTGGTGATGGTGTTGGACATTTTCCTTTTTTAGAGTGTACGCTGTTTGAGTCTTAGTATGTTTCCATTGGTGGTCCCCATTTGCTCTGGCTTCATCATTCTCCTTTTCTCAAACCAAAAGCTATTACACACCGACAGTGAGTGTCCTGCTACCTGATATATCAACACTTTGCATTTTGAAAGGGTCTGAAGAACCATCGGAGGGAAAATGGTGGTTGTTTTATTTCACAGAGAGCTGAGGAGATAGAAAAAAAATCACAAGGAAAAATTCAGAAATGCAATATTTTTTCAGATCGGATGAAGTATAAAGCATTATGAGCTGACCTTTTAAATTTTTTCATTTTTACTTGCTGCAAACTCTGGTTTAAACTTACCACCTAATTAGAATCAGGAAAGCATCAAAGTTTGGTTTGATACTTGCAACTCTAAGACATATATGAGCCCATGTAACCGAGGAAAAGAGGATATTAAATTGGAAATGTTAATGTCTCATATTTTGTAATATATATAGGGGAGAACAAGATCCCTCTGTTTTCTATTCTTCAGACCAGTTCATTTGACTGGAAAAGGAAAGGTCTTGTTACATAAACTCCAAGATGTAAAATTAGTACATGGTTGGTCAATATTTTCTTAAACAGTGAATTTTAGTAAATGAAACTTTTGCTTAAGCAAATGTTTTTGTCAGAAACATCTCAAAAGTTAAAACGGAATGAATCAAATTTATAAACTAGTAAAAAAAAAAAAAAGGCAGATGCAATGCTGCCAACATGTGCTATGTTCCTGTTTTTTTCAACAACTATCTTCACTCTAGAATATCTCGGCAATTAGCGTCAGCCATCTTTCCCTCAACTCGGACCAGATTCTCAGTATCTGCTGCTGAAAAACATCCCAGAGCATGATGCTGCCACAACTATGTTTCACTGTGGGGACGGTGTCCCTGGGGTGATGGGATGTGTTGGAGACCGCTGGAGATACACCCCAGCCCCTCCACCCCAGCGGGTCTCTGCAAGGATAAACAGCCTGGTCCAGGTGGAATGGACCCTCTTTTGGCAACGCTCTACTCACCATTCAGCTAACAACAGACCAACGCTGGTTCCTATTGCGTTCGGAATGCTGTTTAGATATTCCACCCCGCAACTCCAGAGTCTTGGGGGTGGCGCCTTTTCAGCGTTCACATTGGCTGTCGGAAAGGCTGGATTGTTTTGTCGGCCATGGTACATCCATCGAGGCTCCCGGAGAAAAATCATCTGGACTCAGTCAGACAATGCCACATGGTCCATATGACCACAATCCAAACTCTTAAGGTTTTTACCACCTGAAAACAGTTAAATGACAAATCAAACATTTGTTCATTTAAAAAGGCACGTTGCTGTCTGACACTTGACAATTCCTCTAACATGGAGCAGAAAGCAGAAGTTGTTTTACCCTGTTTCTGGTACACTTTCCCATTTTTTGAAATGGGCATATTTTTAAAAGTTTAAATAAACCATATTTATTAAAAGGATAAGTATGTTTTATATTGTATGTAAGGGAGATATGTAACATGTTTGGACAAGGAAATGGCTATGGCTTCCTTATGTTATAAAAGATTAATACTTAGCAGTGTCAGAGAATGGTTCTTGATGGAGCCTGATGAGTGAATGAAAACAAGGACAAAAATAAAAGAGTTAAATTCAAAATATCTTAAAGATTAACAAACAAATAAAGGAAAAACATTGCAAGATTACGCAAAAATAAGAGGGTACTGGTAGACTTGCATTTCTTAAACTTGATCAGTTTTCGGTTGGCCAAAAACTAAAATACCTTCAGGAAACATGGGATACCGATCGGCTTTTGAAACTGGGGAGAAACCTTTTATTTCACTACATGCAATTAAGACTTTGAAGACTCTTTTTATTAATCTTTTTTTTGTACATCTACAAAAAACTGGACTCTGGACTTCTCTGGCCCACTCCAAAGGGCTTCACACTACATTCAGTCATTCACCCACATCGATAAGTGAAGACTGACAGGACCAAGAAGCCATTCATCGGATGGAGGGTCTTGCCCAAGGACACATTGACTGAGATGGTCGGAGCAGGGGGTCGAACTGGGAATTACAGGACTAGCTCCCTAGCCGCTGCGCAACTGTATCCCATGTTTAATAAAAAACAACCCTTCTGCTTTTGTTTATGTGCTTTGGGGTTAGCAATTGGCAGTCTTGTTTAACTTGGCAGCTATTTATGACCTAGAGGTAATCAGATTTGGGATTGTTATTTTTGCATGAGTCTATTTTTCCTACTAATGAAAATTTTTAGTTGAGATGACATGAAAAATAAGTTGAACGTATTCCAACACATACCAAAACAAATTGCCCATTTGATTCGCTCCTATGAGTCTGGAAGCCCTATCAGAGAATTAGGAAGTTTTTGTTTATACATGCATACATGCATACAAACATGTGAATGTGTTGCAAGGATTTGTATAAGATTTTGTCATTATATTAATTTTGAGTAAAAATGTTTCACAGTGTCAGGGTATTAACACAAATATTTTAAACAGAGGTGATATCACTTTTCTTTTAAACAAAAATAGGATCAAATGATCTTGCTGCTTCTAAAATCATACAGAATTTGAATTTTACAGTTACAATACAAGACAGATGTAGGGATAGAGTTTAAAATCAGGGTTAGTTCTTTAAACTAAAGATATTTGGAAAACCAAGGATTAAAATCTATGTTATATTAGTTAATATAATGTTATATTTAAAAGCATAACATTTTTGATATATTCACATAAACCCTATGCCTGCTACACAGAGAGTTAGATTACCTTGGTGCTTGACTGTCCAATTCTCACGTTAACTTTCAACAAAACCAATTTAACAACACTAACAGACATCAGGCATAAAAACTAAAGGAAATACTTCTACACTTCTAAGTAGGTGTTTGCATGTTGCGGTTGTACTGTACGTGACAAAGAAAAGCAAATACATTGAACATAATGCAAAGTTCTACTATACGCCATCTAGTGTGTCATCTTGACACGAATAAACATTAAACGTATGCAAATCATGTTTTCATAGAAGCAGTTTCCCATTCATATTGCATACTATGGAAGGTAAACATGGTAAAAAGCCCTTTCATGGTGCAAACATAGCCATAGAACTGAGGCTAATATTCATGTTACTGCTGTGTATTCAGCTATTACACTGTGATCACTGTCCAAGGCCATGTAGTTTTTTTACATAAACCTTCCATTCATTATACTCCACTTACCATGATGACTTCTCAATGCCTTCACTGATAGTAGAGGGAGATGAATTATCTTAAAGGTGCCATGACATCACTGTATGAACCATTTCATGTAGTTGATGTTGCTACATATGCAAATTCTCCAAAGAATTGAATAAAAATAAAAAAAACGGCAACTTGTTGTTTTGTCAGGCCAAATGTCCATCATCATTAAAAGGGTTGGTTGCAGTAATAATATGCAGCTCTACCAAATTTACTTCACTTTGATTGGCTACAGTGATATTTTGGAAACCGGTCAAACTTAAAATCCATTATTATTCTTTTATGGCAAGTGGAAGTGTTCGCGTTGCAGGATGTCGGACAGTCGAGGCCAAGCTGACCAAAGACTTTGACCTGGCAGTGCAATTCAACACAGTTGAACCGAAATAAATAGCTACATAGACCGCAGTGTGGCAGGGAGTTCACTGCGGCAGCACTCATGCAGCTGGGATCCAACTCATTACCGCTGACAGCGGCATGATTTTCCGTTCTTACACACCTTTCTTACGTTTGGCAGCATTTAGAAATTAAATAAACTTACAGGTATTGACAGCATTGTGATCGCCACCTTCCATGTTGGTACAGAAGTATTTTTTTTAAACCGTTTGTTCGAAAACCCCAGCTTAAATCATCACCCCCCACCACCCACGCAACAGTCTTCAGTAAAGTCCCCCCAAATGAGCTTCAGCCAATCTTCTGTGTTTCTCTCGTCCTTGGGGAGTAAGTGGAACCTTCATGCATTTTTGAGTACCCTCAGACATATCAGCTCCCCTTTTTAGTACATGCTAGTGTGACTCACGGAGGATGCATCATCTGGGATGAGGAGGAAGAGGGGAGGGGGAAGGAAGGAAGGGACGGGGAATGGGGAGGCTGTTTGCTTGATTGATGGGCTCTGACTGGAGAACGTAGAAAGTCAACCCAAGTAGAAAGATACCTGTTTTCTGATCTGACCGTTTTTAAGCAAAGCAACAAAGGTGACATCCCCTGAGCAGGTGTATTCACTTCTGACATTCATACAGCCTCATCAGTGCACAACAGAATATATTATACCCCCAAAACCTCAGAAAAATTAAATGTGCTGTCACGGCCCCTATAAAGAGATGGGAAATAGAGGCATGTGGTTCGAGGTGGCTGGGTGTATCACTGTGTGATTGCACCAGTTTTTGTGCACGTGGGAAGAAATACCGTATGCACATAATGCGTGTTCGAAGCAGTAAAAAGGGGGAAAAAAACGGGATGCGTATAGGAGGTGGTGTGTGTTTCTACGCTGGCGTGTGAGTGTGACATTGCTTTGTGTTGTTTTCAGCCTTTGATGACCTATTCGTGTTGCTGCTGCGAGTGGAATGACCCGACTGTACTCATTAAAACCAATGGGACGGATCATTCTCCACTAATTGTTTTCCACTGACAAATGGCTCCTCCAACTCCCAAAGACTGCTGCAGGGGCCCCCGCGTAGCTTGAACACGCCAACTTCACTAATGAGAACTGGCGATAAGTAAGTGTGTGACTTTCTCTGTGTGTGTGCTCGTGTACTTACAGCTGAATAAGAACATTTCTGCACATCTTACTAGTAAAGTGAGGACTTTGATGTAAAATGAGGGGCCCTTTTTTTGGGGGCTAGGGGTTAGGTTTAGGACTATGGTGTCAATCAGGTTTAGGTTAGGGTTGGGTATATACTGGTAAAGGTTAGGTTTAGGGTTACGGTCAGGGTAAGGCCACAGAAAGGGTTGAAAATTAATGAAAGTCAATGGAAGTCAAGGCAAGGTTCTCACTTTGCATTTAAAACAAGGATGTGTGTGTGTATGTGTGCGAGCAGTAGTTTAACTGCATGTCTGTATGAGCACACAACCACACGCATCTGTGTGTTATGTATCTGTGGTGTCAGCTTCCCTCGCTGTGCAGCGGCATGTGGAAAGTCGGAAACACTGCTACATTAGGCTCAGCGTAAGCCATTAAGGCATTTTCCTGTTGTCAATCACCCGACGCTAAGAAATTATTAACAATTAAAGTATTGTATCAAACTGCTTAATATGTCAACATTTACATCTCAGCATATTTCATTCAAAAGTGTGGTTGGCAGTCATTTGGGTAAAATTGATTGATTTTTGCTTTATTTGCACATGTACACTGCCATTTTTGCACATTTTGTGATAATACAAAGAATAAAATGAAAGCACTATTTTAAAAAAGGTAATCAATCCCCGTCAAACTTTATCAAAGTTTTTTTTTTTCACAACACTGTTACAAATTTTATGTAATTTATTGGGATTTTATTGGAGGAACCAACACAAATTTTTGAATAATTGTAAAGTGGGGTAGAAAGGGAGAAATGTTTTCATACGTAATTTGCAACAAGAAATCCAAAAAAGCCACCTTTCACTGAAATTGAAGTTGCAGCTGTTTTGGGGTATGTCTCTAATGACTTTGCATGCTTAGAGCGGTGTTATTTTCCATTCTTCTTCAAAATTAATTAAACTTAGCTCTGTGTGGGTGGCAATAGTTTTAGGCCTGGTATTTGAACAGGCAATTCTGACACATGAATTTGCTTCCATGTAAATCATTACGCTCTAGCCGAACATTTGGGGACGCTGTCCTGTTAAATGATGACGTTTTTCCACAGTACCAGGTCTTGTTCAGCCTCTAAGAGTTTTTTGAGGATTTTAAGAATGACCTTGTATTTAATTCCCTCTAATCTTCCAACAATTCTGACCAGCTTTCCTTTCCCTGCTGCCTGCCCACTGCATGATGCTGTCACCACCATGTTAGTCTGTGGGAATGGTGTATAATCTAAACCTGCTTTAAATTAACTTCAGAGGTCTTCATAATATCGTTTGTTCGTTAATGTTCTCTAATAAGCCTCTGAGGCCTTCCTGGACTCCTACTGAGAATAAATCAAGCACAGGTGTATGCTTTTTATCAATTTTATGACTCCTAAAGGCAGTTGGATTCACCAGATCTTTTTAGGGGAATCAGAGTAAAAGGGGTTGTATGTAAAACAAAAATCTGGGAAACCATGTGTCCTCTTCTTTCTGCTTCAGAATGATGCACAACTTAGGGCAGGCCTATAAATGAGCTGAAGGTTTTTTTTGTAATGTGACAGAATGTGACAGAATGTGACAAGGTGAAGAGGTCCAAAAACCTTATCAAAGAGCGTTACACGCTCTTAATAAAAATTCTATTTTTCATTTTTCTACGCTTATTCTATACTCTCGGGTTCAAGGTAAGAAAAAAAGAAATTATGAGATAAGGGAGAATCCTGCTTGGCTGAACATGCAGACACAGACACCCCTTTCTTTCCCCAGTCCTTCTCTGTGATTCCACCTGTTCCACGCTCCACTGAGCGACTGGGGCATCCCTCGGCACCCTCACACCCCCTCCTCATCCACACGACCTGGCACTAATCCATCAGAGGGGCAGTCAGGCTGTGCACCACCCCGCCATCACCCATTCCTGATACCCGCCAGTGCCCAGTGCTTCTGCAGAGGCCCCAGCTGGGAGACCGCCACAGCTTGGTCATTATCAGATGACGGATAGCTTCATATCAGGTGTGAAATGCGAGCGAACATTGGTGAGGGCCATCTGGCTGATGATTCCAGGGAAGTCGGAAGTAAGGCCTGCAAGTGAGGTATAGCAAGCTGGGTGACGGTGATGGATGGGATCAGGGGCATCACTGCCAATCACAGCAATGTTTGGCAGTGGCTGTAAATACAGGGTCAGTTATTCAAAGCCTGAAGTTTCCACGTACTGCCACACACACACTTGAAGTCGGCTATCTACCTCGGTTGGCTATATGTCTACCCCAACTTCACAAGCCTGGTAAAGGTCTAAAGATGAGAATGAGTTCTTTATCTATGTGTCATTTAAGTATTTGTTTTTTGTTTTTTTGCCCCACTATTCTATCAATCGATCAACCTTGGCTGCTTACTTGGATGTCCAAGAAACAATAAGCTAAACAACATACTTGTCATACAAAATACATTTGAATTTTATGTTTTCTGACCAATATCTTTACTTTAAAGGGGAAATATCATGCTAAATCCACGTTTTTGGCCCTTACATACATTTTGTTGCATACTTGGAGTCTCTAGGAATGCAAAAATTTTAATGTAGTCTGTCCTACTGCTAAGTAAGTATCTTTCTTATTCTTTTTTGGGTCATATTTTTCAAGCAGTTCAGTTTTCTCTATTCTTTATTAAGTTTTTTTAACAATTATGTCACATTATTTGCTGAGGAACCGCTTTTCTTTTCTTTTTCTTTTTTTTTGTTTGTTTTGCCGCGATTTGTAGTCCAACCACAAGGATGCCAAAGCTACTAGTGGACACGTAAAATTATGAACCTGCGAAGCTACAATAACAAGAACTTCAGACCAGAGCAGTGCAGTTCCACTTTATACAGACCACAACTGAATAATTTCATTGTGAAAATAAAGAAACAAAAAACATAATTTCATACAGTGGAAAAATTAAACCAGTCACTCCCCTTTTACCCCTGTTCAAGAGGAGTTTTCCTCTCCACTGTTGCTTCATGCATGCTCAGTATGAGGGATTCAATGCCATCGACTGTCCACTGTGGCTCTACGCCTTTCAGGAGGAGTGAATGGTGATTTGTCAAGACTTGATGCAATCTGATGTGTTTCCTTAGACAGGAAACTTTTTGACCAATCTGTCTGTATGATTTGATTGAATTTGACTTTGTAAAGTGCCTTGAGATGACATGTGTTGTGAATTGGCGCTATATATATATATAAACTTGAATTGAATTGAATATTTTGTGTCGGCAGTGAATAAAGGTTCTATATAGTGGTTATGCTGCTTCTTCATCTGAATACCTTCAGCTCTAAACTGAATAATAGGGTTGATTTTGATGGATTGTTTTTTCAACTATTGCAATTGGATTTGCAGTCAACGGGGGTCTTCTTCACTGGTTCAGTGTTCTCCAGCTGGCCTGGTAACAAATTTTGATGGAGATGAAGCTGTTAGTGGTAGACACATTGGAATTTTAAATAAATTGAAATTGCCATGGGGTTTTTATTGTTTCATTTCGGTAGGTGATTTAGCCATAAATCATTGGTGTTGTTAAGAAGTAACGTACTGAATTTCTTTGCTGTTTTCTTGTTACCACCTAGAAAGGGTGAACTCATATATATATATATATATATATATATATATATATATATATATATATATATATATATATATATATATATAGATAGATAGATAGATAGATAGATAGATAGATAGATAGATAGATAGATAGATAGATAGATAGATAGATAGATAGATAGATAGATAGATATAATCAACTGCTCAGATTGTTAAAATGTGTCATGTCCGGCTGTATGGCCCTAAGTTGGAATCAAACACACAACCTTTCGATCAAGAAGCCACTCAGCCACAGTCGCTCCTTAATCATTCACCTGATGGAGGTAAGACAAACAGTGTTTTAAGATAAGATATACTTTATTGATCTCACGGTGGAGAAATTGGCTGTCATATCGGTTCAATAATCAAAAGAAGGTGCCAAAAGGAGGAAAAGGTGCATGAGGTATATACAGCGCGTCCACATATATACTGTGGACCGAGACAGAAAAAAAAAAAAAGTAGTTGAAAAGTAGGCCCGGGTAGGTGGGACACGTAGAAATGCATCTGCCCTTTTCTGGACTCTTGTTGTATAAACCGTGTCTAGATCTTGTAGACGGCATCCCACAATCCCCAGTGTTGACTGTGCAGTCAGTACAGGGGAGCCATGCAGTTCCCACACCACACTGTCCCTCTGAGACACAGAATGCTTTCATTTGTGGCTTTATAAAAGTTTATGAGCAGCTGAGTAGAAAGTCCAGTCCGTTTAACTTTCCTGAGAAAGAAGGACCATTGTTGGGCCTTTTTCACCAGGTGAGAAATTTTCTCAGTCCAGGAGAAGTCAGAGGAGATGCGAATGCCCAGAAAGTTTATGCTGTCCACACGCTCCACCACCTCCTCATGTATGCAGAGCAGAGTCGTCCTGGATCTCTTGTAGTCCACTCTGACCTCCTTGGTCTTGCTGGTGTTCAGGAGGAGGTGATTCCTGTAGCACCACTGTGTCAGATTGTGGATTTCTTCTCTGTAGAGGCTCTCATCATTGTTGGATATGAGACCCACCGCAGTGGCGTCGTCCGCAGTCCTCACAATCATGTTTGTTGGGTGTCATGTGTAAAGAAGGCGAAGAGAGCAGCTCTGAGGACACAACCCTGCGGCCTTCCAGTGTTGAGGATCAGTCAGGCAGATGTTAGTTTCCCTATTCTCACCACATGTGGCCTGTTGGCAAGGAGGTCCCTGGTCCAGGAGTAGAGTGGTGGAGATAATCCCAGGTTGTTGAGTTTCATGGCCAAGTCCAAGAATAGCATCCTAACCATAGGTGTTGGGATGCTGCAGATGAGTCAGAGCTGCGTGAAGTTCCAACAAGAAAGCAACCTCTGTAGAGCCATTCTCCATGTTGGCGAACTGAAGGCTGTCCTGACCGGCAGGGATGGCATCATCGATGTATTTCAGGAAGATCTTCTCGAAGCACTTCATGGTGACAGGGGTCAGAGCAATGGGATAGTAATCATTGAGGCATGTGATGGTTGTCTTTTGGGCACATGTACAATGATGGAAGATTTCATGCATGCAGGGACCATGGAGAGCAGCAGGGAGATGTTGGTTGTCCAGAAAAAAACCTGCAAGTTGCTTAGCACTTGTGTAAAGGCAAAATGATGGTGATATTGTTTGCACAAAGAATGTAGGTTTATGTATATGCATCCTATATAAACTGTAAATATTTTTTGTTTCTAAGTAAAAACATAAAAACTTATATCAGTGTTTTTCCCCCAATTAGAAAAGCTTTATAAAACAGGCTATGGACTAGGCAAAATTTAGGTTGTTTTTTTTTCTAAGAAATTGCAATCTGAAATAACCCGTCAGATGCTGTACACACTTAAAATAAAATTTCATTCTCACTGATAGGAAAAACAAAACAATGTTTTTTTGAATTTCTTCCACCCATTTGTCAGCTTTTCCTTTTCTGCCCTACATCCCAAAAGGAGCAGAAGGTGCTGAAAAAAAAAGAAAAACAAAACAAAACAAAAAAAACTAAAATACAAAGAACATCTGTTCAGTGTAAATGAGGCGAAAATGCAGTATATCCCACATTGCACATGGAGTTTTATATGTACTATAATTTGCTATTGTGAGGCATTATTTTCTGCATTGTGATTTTAAAGTTACTGCATTCTGTCAAGATGCTTGCACTGCAGTCTGTGCAAGTTGGGAACTCTCATTTTTATTCTCCTGGAATAGGGTGAGACTGTCAGTTTTCGCCCACTTACCTCTCCTTTGCAACAAGCCAGAGTGTGGGCTGAATTCTGTAATACCTCAGTGAATAAGATACCTCTCCAGACCCTGTACCTGTATATGATGCTGCACTGCAGCTGCTATCCCATTATGCATCTCAGCCTTTTTTTTTCACCTTCTCTCCACTAAGCCTTTCATCTAGAAAGAAGCTGTGAGAGAAAGAGAGAAAAACACAGGGCTTATTTTTAAATGATTAAATATTAGGTCATATTTTCTTTTTTTATATAGTAAGCTGTAAAATATGTTTTATTCCATTTGTAAATATGTGATTATTCAAAAATGTGACCACATTTTGTTCCAGAACACTTTATTTTCAGGAAAGGTCAAACAAAATATCCTACGATGACTCTGATCCAAATTTTGACACAATCCCTGACCTGTTCAATAAAACTAATTAACCCTTGAGCGCATTCAATATAAGCCAGTGAGTTTTCCCTTGACAGAAAAACTCAATGGTGTTTTTCCTTCTTTTCTATAACAAATTCATGAGAATTTTACTCTCTACATAACTCGGGGAAATCTCAGATGGCTCATGCCACCTTGACCGTGCCTCTCAAAAAAAAAAAAATTGCTCTGTGGTGAACCCTCACTTTTCTTTTCTTTTTTAATATCTATCTATTTATTTATTTTTGTAGATGTAGTTTTTTTTTTTTACCAATTCAATGTGCTGAGGAATTTTGTGAAAAAAATGCCAGAATAAGTTGCAATGCTGTGGAGCTCAGTGGATCAAAGGTTTTTTTTTTTTTACAGTTTTAACCGAACAGATTTAACACTAATAAAAGTTAATCATCTAAATCACTGCGTGGCATTTGTGCACTATATCAAGGTAATATGTCATTTTGCAATACTTTATCATCCATTTTTTGTAAAACAGATCAAAATGCCAACATAAAATGAATACCAGCCCTTACACAACAAAATTGAGCTGGTGCAAAAAAAAAGTGGATGAATGGTTGGATTGCTTGTTAGCAGTTCACTGGGAATTTTGCAGCTAAAAAAGGTTATAGCTTTGACGTTTTCATCAAAACGATAAAGTTTTCAAACATAAAACAGCCACAGAATGTCTAGAGTGGTACAGAATAAAAGTATCAATTTAACTGAAAAATAAATTTATAGTATATAAATAATTTTTAAAATTTTGATGTGTTCAAAACATGTAAAAATATTTACTTCTGGTTACGTTGCCAATGTCGAAGCGAAAGGATTCTGCAGCAATAGCAATAGTAGGTTGAATTCATGTGAGATGGAGCTCAGGTGTTGCCGGACTGTAGGAGCTTCGTGACTGAGATGAGAAATGGCTTCTTTTCGCCGTTACATTTCTCAGACTTCAAGCGGACCAAAAAAGAAGCAAAACGCAGGTGAACATCGGTCAAGCTTTTGAACGTTGGTACCAAATCAAGGAAGCAAACAGGCTCAGAAGCCATGCAGAGGTTGCCACTTTCCTTCAGGACAGGTAAGTTAAATGTTTGCTAACGCTAATCAAAAGGCCTGACAACCGGCTAGCAAACGGTACACTTAAAAGTTGGAATGAAATCGGGCGAGCATGAGTGAGTCACCTACTGGTTATATATAGCATATGGTGTGTTTATATATATATATATATATATATATATATATATATATATATATATATATATATATATAAACAAATGCCTAGAAAACACTAGGCATATGCAGACAGCTCATGTGAAGTTAACACAGCAGCATGGCGGGGGAGCTGACACTGGGGACATGTTGTGTTGAGCGGGCTACTTAGCAAGGAAGAGTCCGAGGATGCTATCAACAGCCATAACAAAGCCACAACACTGAATAGTGCCATCTTTATTGTTATTTGTGAGAGTGAGGTGCAAGTGAGTTATAGAGAGAGGCGAAGCTACGATGTCATCTTTTAAGAAAAGATGCGGCTTGTGCAAGCACAGAAAAATGAAACCATGAAGTAGATGAATTTTGAAATTCATCCACTTAGGAACCCGGTTTAACAAAAATTATGATTTACGATCTCACAACATGCCACATCCATGTGAACGTATGGCCTAAACAACAAACTACCTCTGCAGATACACATCATCTTGTCTCCGTGGGGACGGGGCCTTAGACACGAAAAGATCTATGACTCAACTCAAAATGGGAAAAAGCCAAATACCAAGACAACAAACCAAAAAAGGAAAGAACTCAAAGAATGTAAGAAACTAAACACAAAGGAATGAAGCTTTATGGTAAGAACCCAAGAACAATAATAAACAACACAGAAACTAACTATGTATGGTTATGGTGAGATCTTACTAACTATAAAAACCCCAGAAATTAGCAGGAAAAAAACACAAAATCAAACAAAACACACATGATCATGAGACATGAGATACTAATCACTGGTTCTTAATATTTCCACTTGCCTCTGCAAAAAGGTAAAAGTAAAGCACTGTATGTATCTCATTTTGGACCTTTATACCTTGCGAAAGCGCAGTGACACTCAACACCAGGTAAGGTTCGGTTTAATTGTTTCTCTTCCTTTTAACCTCCAGCTTTTTGTCAGCAGCAGTGTCGATGATGTTGACGGTGGGCTGCTAAGCCTCTAGCAATGCTGATTAAATGACATATAATTACAGGGATTTGAGTGGCACTTGTTTACTGTCAACTCTCAACTTATATTTGTCTTTTGTGTGTGTTTGCACATGTGTCTATGACTGTGTTACAGGTGGCCGCCCAGTAGGTGGGAAAATGCAGGAAGTCTGCTTGTCTGGTTCCACATGTATCAGACACAGCATGTTTTTCCCTTTCAGAGGCGAGGTATCCTGTATGTGCTTGCGCGTGTGCGCGTTTGTGTGTGTTTGTGTGTGTGCGTGTGATTGTATGTGCGTTTCAGAGCCGGCGATCGCACTGGGCGGCTGACTTCCAGGAACCCCTGCAGCAAAAACAGGCACTGTGTGTTTCCTGCTCTCACAAACCATTATCACAGGACACACACACACATACACAGATCATTGCCCTATTCTTTTTTTCCCCTTGCAGGTTTCCTCAACGCCTATCCTTGTGCCTCCGGCTGTCAAGATGTTTCGCTGCGATTGTCATGAGACTTGCTCTCTGGGAGCGAAGCAGAGGACACAAATAGGTGAGGAGTGACGGCATCCTCACAGCTATGTTGCTCTCTCTCTCACCACATTAGGTTGCTCGCTTTAAGGGGGCCACATTGTTTCTGTTCCTTTTTCAACCCCTTGTGTGCTGAGAAGTGGCATTATTTCCCACAACTCCAATCACAGCATTTCTTTCTGTCTCGTATCGAATTAACTTTCCCGGTCTTGTCATTCGGTATTCCTTCTGATTCCACTGCTGTTCAACTCTGTGGTTGTGTTCGCTCATCGTGTCACTCCTTTTGTCACATTGCAATCACAGACTTCAATGTATTCGGTTGGTAGTTTTGCGATTAGCCAGCGCAAATGAGAGGCAAACTATGCATGCCTTTCAAAATGTTACGGTAACACATGTCTGAAACATGCGAGCCCATTTTATATTTTTTCCCCTGAGATAAAATCCAGTGCAACCAACTGCCTTCAAATCTTCAACTCCTGCCCCAATAGAAGAGTGGTAATGCTGTTCAATTACCAGACAAAAAAGGTTAGAAAATATCTTTTGCACACAAGGGGGTGCAGCTAATATGGGGAATAAGGTGTAGTCAGGTGAGACCAAAACCGACTGAAAACACTTTTTTTCTTGGTGAAACATGGTAGCAACATCAGAAAAATAACCCAGGGCTGACAGGAAGATAGTTGGAGCGATATTGAAACAAAAAGGTGCAGTGATTCACACCGTGTGTTCGGGTGGCCTCAACCTAATTTCGACGGAAAATATTTGGCATGTCCGTGCTCACAGACGCTCTCCTTCAGATCTGACCAAGTTTAGTCCATTCTGTAAAGAAGAATTTCAGTCTCTAAATGTGAAAAGCTGGTAGAGATACACCCCAGAGGGCCTGCAACTGTAATTGCAGTGAAACTTTTGAATCATGGGGGTGAATGCACGCCGTAAATTTCACATCCGTGTCTCGTTTCTCTTCCGTTTCACCATTATGCTCTACTTTTTGTGAGTCTATCACATAAAATCCCAAGGAAACGCCCCGAAGTTTGTGGCTGTAACGCGGCTAAATGTGAAAAATCTGAGAAGGGAAATAATGACAATACTTTTGCAAGGTACTGCAGTGTACAGCCTTTGTTCGGAATTGACAAAAGGAGCCAGACATGAAAATGTAAGTACAGGTGGAGGTTTAGAGACTACATCGATCATTGCTGCCTTGTAATGTAACCTACCAGCTGAGCTCTTTAAAACGACAAAGGAGAGATGAAGAAAGGAGAAACATGAAATAGAAAGAAATGCACCACGACACAGTTGCAAACAATTACCATTAATGGCATCATCTATTCCCCACAGAGACTGCACTGACGAAACAGTGTTCTCCACATCAGGGGTGCGCTGAAAACTCTTTTTTTTTCATACTGTACAAAAGAAAAGAATTTGTTTCATGTTGCTTTCTAATCCAGAGAACTTTGTTTATGATGGAATTCATTATTTGATATGGTACTCTCTTTTCGGAGAGAAGATGAGGCATATATGGCAAATAAACTGGTCAATGCAACTGAAACGAGCACAATAAAACGTTTGATGACACGTGAACGGACAGTGGTGCATGGCTTGTTCAGCCATGCAGTCCAAGAGGACCGGTTGCTGCCACTGAGTTGTAAACGTAGCTTCTGCTCTGCGTTTTCACTGGCTCTGCAGGCGAGATGACTTCCAGATGGTCTAGGGAAAGTGTTTGCCTTGGGTTACGGCGGGCCAGCCTGCTCGGGCCTTTTTCAGCACGGGGAAAGAGTGTGTGTTTGTGTGTGTGAAATGCAGACATGCATCACACAGCCCAATCTTTTTTTTTTTTTTTTCTCTCCACACACTCACACATGGCAGTGAACTCCGGGATTTGGCTGGTATGTTCTGGTCTATAACAGTAGTGCTGTGTGTGCGAGTACGCCTGAGAAGGATCACTAGAGATTCATATGAGGGAAAAAAGGAGCAAAAAAGACAAAAAAACACCTCCGAATAATGTCTGGATTAAAATACAGCTTTGTGTTTGCTGTTATTTTACTTTGCTTTTGATTTATTCTATACAATGTGTCTTGTTAGTGTTTGGATTATATATAAAAGTAGTGGACAAGTAAGTAATTTCCTAATTTAACAGTGAAATGAGAGGGAATTTAGGTTCCATGTTAGTATATAAAGCACATTCCAATTAAACCAACACACATAGACAGGAGGTCTATAGTAGCTATAGAGAGCTCTACAGAGCCAGAGAGATGCACAGCTCTTACAGCACAACTATTGAATGCATATATAGAAAGTAGAGCACATCACCCCGGTTCTAAAGTCCTTACACTGGCTCCCTGTATCTCAAAGAATAGACTTTAAAATCCTTCTGTTAGTTTATAAATCCCTGAATGGTTTAGCACCTAAATACATCACAGACTTGTTATCAATGTATCAACCCTCCAGACCACTAAGGTCTTCTGGCTCCAGCCTTCTCTGCATACCTAGAACCAGAACCAATCAAGGAGAAGCAACATTTAGTTCCTATGCTCCACTTATCTGGAACAAACTTCCAGAAAACTGTAAAAGTGCTGAAAGCCTTAGTTCCTTTAAATCAAGATTAAAAACACATCTGTTTAGGACTGCCTTTGACTGTTCTAGTTAAACTGTTCTACTGAAATAAATGGTAAATGTCTTGTACTTGTATAGAGCTTTAACTAGTCTTGACGACCTCCAAAGCGCTTCACACTACAGTTCAGTCATTCACCCATTCACACCCTGACGGTGGTGAGCTATGTTAGTAGCCACAGCTGCCCTGGGGCGAACTGACAGAGGTGAGGCTGCCATGCACCGGCGCCACCAGGCCCTCTGACCACCGCCAACTCGCCAAATATAATTAGTTTACTTTATATTCCAACTGTTTTTACTTGTTTGCTTTTAATTTTTATTTTCCCATGTTCAATTTTGTTTCTGCATTTTAATCCTGCTTGCTTTTATTCTGTTTTATTTTCCTATATTTTAATCATGTAAAGCACTTTGCATTGTCTCTGTACTGACATGTGCTATGTAAATAAATTTGCCTTGCCTTGCCTATTGGTCGTGGTTTCCACATATCTGTCCTTTACCGAAGAGTGGCAAGAAGGAAGGAACTGTTGAAAGAAAGGCATAAGAAGTTACATTTGCAGTTTGCCACAAAACAGCAAACGTGTGATGAGATGAAACCAAAATTGAACTTTTTAGCCTACATGCTAACAAAAAACTCACACTGCCCAAGGCCCTAAAGCTGCCGTCCCAACTGTGTGGAAGAATGGTGGCAGCATCATGCTGTGGGAATGTTGTTCCTCAGCTGAGACAGAGAAGCTAGTCCAGAATTTTCTTTTCAGAAAAAATAACTAGTTAAAAGTTGCAAAAATACTTGAGACTGGAATGATTCAGATCCTATAGCTACGTGTTTGAATTGAACAGTACAACTCCGGATCTGAATACCATGGAGAATCTGCGGCATGACCTGAAAAATTATGTTCAGTTTTCAGTCCCTGTATGCGCGAAACTGTTGGAGACGTATCTGGCAGTCAGGTGGTTCTGAAACATAATGACCCAGAGGGACTGAACACAAAGGCACACCAAACCTTTCTGACTTTTATTAATAAAAGTATTTGAAACTGCTCGGTCCTCTTCACAACGATGCGCTACTTTGTGTTTCCTAACCTCATGAAATCACAATAAAGCGCAGAGAATGTGTGGTTCTAACGTGAAAAAGATGCTTTTTTCACTCTAATTACAGATGATTTGGCAGTAATTACATAGATTCATGGGATCGGGCACGTAAATGGCTCCGTGGTTTAAAAATAGGGTTAGAAACATGTCTATTGAGTCCATGAGTACCACTGGAGGACACCTTGAACCGCCAAACCTTTCTCTCCCTAAAGTGAGAACAGAGCTTGAGGTAGTCCAGATGATAAACACCTTGACTTGCCCTGACCCTGCCCTTTCCCTACCTGTTCTAAGGCACACAGAAGCAGGCTGCTGGCCTCCTCCTCCTCCCTCCCTCTCCTCCCCCCCTCCCCCTCAGCGGCGCTCCGGTCCCACCCCTCGCCACCTGGCTCTGCTGCGCACCGCCGACTGGAGGCAGAGCGCCGCTATTCCTCTCTCCTCTCTCCTCTCTTTTCGCCGAGGGAGCAGCAGAACTACAACAAACCTGATCTCCGAGTCCGATGGTCTATTTCTCACCCTTAAAGCAACTACTTTCAGGCTGGAATTCCGCAACAGACGCTAGTGGGGAATCTGAAAGAAAGTGGGAAGAAAACGACCCAGAGAAAGAAAGCGGACGGCTGCGTTCAGCATCCTGCCTTCGCATCTCCTCCTCACCTCTCCAGAAGACTCCGGGCTCTCCCACCCTGAAGGTCTCCCCAGTGTTTGTCCCGAGAAGCGTCCCTTTATTTGCCGTCTCTGTGTGGGAACTTCAACCCCATTTCTGAGCTGCTGGAAGGAATCCGAGGAAGATCCCGAGAGCTGGCCGCCGGACGCTGTGATTTTGCTCTTCCCGACGCAGGCGGCGCATCACCGCGTGAAAAGGACTGGAAATTATTAATCCCGCACACACCGCCGTACCGCATGGTGGGAATTTCTGCCTCCTTTCAGTGTAAGTGAGCGCTCTCTTTTTTTTTTTTTTATTCCAACGGTGGCAGAGTGTAGAAAAATAAACACCAAGTGCGCAGGAAATGTTTAATTTCGAGCTATTATCTTTGTTCAACGACCCTTGCAAATTCCTTGTTTTTTTTTTCTGATCCTGTTTACACCAGTCATATATATATGTATATATAATAAAAACAAACTGATCTTTAATTGTCTGGTTTTGGTTGGAGGAACCCGGGAACAAAGGCTTTCTGGTCACAGGATAAAATTTATTATGACTGGGGGGGAAATTAAGATTACTGCGGCTAGAAAGCTCCTCCGAATATGCATAACTCATCTGATGGATGTTATTAGATTTCCATAAATTAGGGATTGTTTAAATGTTGACATCGGCTTTCATCTGCGCAGGCATGTTTGCGGTTTGTTGTGGCAGCAAGCTTTTTAAGCATTCCGTTTGGGCGTATCATTTTTATTCCCATGGATCTCAGAAAATCTAAGTTTGATATATATTTTTTAATATTAATATTTAGGATTGAGATCCCTCCAGAAATAAATATATTGGTGGATATTTTATTCAGAAGACTACATAATTTTTTATGTTTTATTTTTTTTTATTTTATTTATGATTAAAATGCGCAAACTTATTTCTCTTCTCACATCTCCTTGGAGCGCATCGTCTCCAATAAACCATGTGAACTTTCCGTCATCGCCCTTCTGTAGTCATTAAAAGATGCGCTATTCTATTCACTTCCATTTCTCCCTCTCATTTTCCTGTTTCCCTTTTTTTTCCACGAAGTGTACTTAAAGTGAAATTAAAGGCTGCGCTGTATATTTTTCTTCCGGTGGGAACCGTCTTGCTTGGGCTGGGAAAAGCGCAGACATTCGGGTTTGGAGGGCGTGAGGCGGCTCTGGCTCAACCTGCTGCAGACACCCAGACTGTTCTCACGGCTCAGATATGAGGGAGCAAAATATCTCCCGGAGAGCCACTCAGCTGGGGCATTTTCTTCTTTTCTAAATGCGCAACAAAAGGTCCCCAGCAAAGCTTTTCATTCATCCTAATTGCGGAATAAAGTTTTAAATATCTTTTGAGAAAACTCATTAGATATGTCTTTAGCAATCTGTTACATCAACACTTGAGTTTTATTCTATTGGCTATATTTAGCTAATTTACTTGTTGATTTTGGCCTAAAAGGTCGAAGAAAGATGTTGGTTTATTGTTTAAAATCATGTGTTTTTAGAAAAAATGGTTCCTGAGGCACAGTGGAAGGACAAGTCGAGAAAAAAAAGTATACGGGAAAAATATGTCTAAATTGTGCATTTTTCCATCCATCCATCCATCCATCCATCCATCCATCCATCCATCCATCCATCCATCCATCCATCCATCCATCCATCCACTTTCTTCCAGCCCATCTGATTGTAGCTTGTCTCTAAAGCAACGAAAGGGAGCACAAAATGCATGAAAAAATAAGTTGTAAATGAAACGTAAACAGAAGTGGTGATGATGGGGAGAGTAAATGAGGAGTGCTGTGATTGCACGTGTGAACGTGAGAGTGTTTACACCCAGAAACAGGCTCGCATTAAAGCCATGCTGCTCTGTGGTCCAGCCTCTGCAGCATCTTCTAGGGGCCATCTGCCCAGCCACCAGCCTGCCTCACACCTGTTCTCCCTCCCTCCTCCTCCTCCTCCTCCTCCTCTTCCTCCTCCGATTCTGAGGCTACAGGGTCAAACGCATCAGGCCACTGCTCTCACACACTTGGACCGCCATGCAAAAGGAGAACGATGGAAGCCATTTTATTGTCGCTTCACACGCGCGGCCAGAGTTGCACTCGACCGATAGCACAAACCCTGGTTGGCAGTTCGAGCAAGCAATGCTGAAAAAGACGGCGCCGTTGCCGGCACTCTCACTCAATCTGTTGTGCAGATGACCCCCCCCACACACACACACACACACACACACACACACACATCTCGCTTTGATTATTCATATTCCCTCCCCCTTCCCTTATTTGATTGCTGCTTTCTGATGTTAACCACAGCTAATAGATTTCTAGGTTTTACACTGAATCCAAACAAGACTTCTAGATCACAGCAACCAAACAATGAATTGCTGTTTTTTTTCAAAATTGTAAAAAAAAAAAAAACACACACACATTTTTCCCTCCAGCACAGAGTCGCATTGAAGCTCCAGCACTCTAATGTAATTACAAAGCGCTTCTTTTAAGTGTGACACACAGACGTTTGGATGCGGTCCAGGTTTGCTGCATGGTGAATAAGGGATGTTGACTCAGTCGATCCTGAAGCCTGGGAGCTTTTCTCCATCAGCTGGGATTGCATCACACGTTCTCCTTCTGCTTGTATGATCGTCTTTTGTTTTAGGATTTGGTTGTGGATTCTAGCATGCGGAAACACAAAGTCCTTCCTGTGCCGAAATGCTCGTAAATGCAAGAGCAAATTGTTGTTCTTAAATCCGGGGCGTTGTTTGGATGTGGACTCTTTCTTTTAGTCATCTCTGTGCCGCCTGGCAGGTTAGCAGTGGCGTATCGCAGCGGAAATCAAGATCAAATAAAAGTATTATTAAATAGTGCAAAAATTGTAATATAATTGAAGTGTCTGAAGTGGACGATGTGTTGAAGACTTTAGTTGTGTGAGCGCTGTCGGCGGGCCAAATGTTAGCTTCTGACTGAACTGGGTACTAAAACCACTGTTCTCCGCACTCCTTTGAGCTCTATAGATCTGTTATTATTCACAGCTGTCTGTTACCAAGTCCCAGAGTGAATTATAGATGTAATCACAGCGCACGCTCCCATACACACCCCATCCCATTGTAGATCAATAAGCCTATTGATGGTTATCAGCGAGAGGGCAGTTCTCCTCTCTGCTTATTGAATTTCATCATCCGTGAAAGAGCTGCTGTGGTTTAAAAAAAAAAAAAAAAAAAAAAAGGAGTTGCAGGTAAAAATGCATGTGTACCTGACTGTGTGCTCGTGACTCCAGTATCTGTGGAGCGTGTGAGAGCACGTTCCCGTCTTTGTTTTATTGCAGCTCTAAGTTGGCCTTTTACTGTGTCCTATTTGCTGTCAGTGTCAACATCGAGCACTGCCAGCTGATTTTATTGACCTCGTTCGGGTTTTTACTCCAGATTACGTGAGACATATGAGGCAAAGAAAAAAAGGGCAGAGGAGGCAGAGACAGGACACATCAGTAAACCGTATTTTCGTATCCGTTTTCTTGTTGTGGTTTTGTTCGTCCTTGTAAAAACTTTGACCTGCCGATAGTGAGTTTAGTCAAATTCTCTTTGACAATGAAAACGACATAACAAGCGAATCAACATATTCCTTTCAAGCCTTCCTGCCACTAGAGATCATTGATCATTTATATTAGGAGCAAAGGCGATGTCTAATTGGGTGTTTCTGTAAAATAGGTTTTTATGATTGTAAAAGAAAACAAAAAAAATACTACATGATTTTACAATTATCTATAGTTTCCTGTATATCCAATTTGTTAAATTTAGCATTGTGAACATGACTAAATGGGGAGTCTGCGTGTATTTTTATTTTCTCAAGAATGTAAATCCTAACTAGGGAGCTTTCCAAAACGCCGTCAACCTTTCCAAGTCCACCGTGTGCCATGACAGCGGTTTGACAGGTCAAAAGGAGAAAAAAAGCAACTATGCTCTGATACAGTTTTAGCCTTCCTGTTATCAAGTGAAAGTCCTGCTCTCTCTCTTGCTGTGAAAGACAGCTGGGAGGTGTAGATTTCTGGACAGAGCGCGTCCAAGGCTGTGGAAGGACCTACTCAGAATTTGTGACAGACTTTTTTTATTTTCCACAGCTCAGCTAGCTCGTCTATCAACATTCATGGATTTTAAGTCAACTGTCTTGTCTAAGTCGAGGTTTGTAAGTTATCTAACAGAATATACTTTCTGTTACTTTCCACATAGTTCATTTAAACAAATAATCCAAAATATATTATTTGGAAACGTCAACATGTTTTCTTGATGTTCACAAAGTTTCAAGTAGTTCGTTTTACTTATACAGTTTAAATTGATTGCACAGTGTAAAAAGGTGAAGCGTCAGAAAAGCTAAGCTTCTTTCTGAATTATTTCTGACAGAACCGATGTAAACATCAAGTTTTCCTGAATGTCCCAAAAGATAAAACAGAGCAACTTTACTGAAATATGTCCAAGTTTTGCTCTCTCTCGCTCACTTGCAGCCCGAATGAACGCTGGCGTGCCTCAACATGTCGTAGCAAATACAGTTTCTTTTTAAGTACATCTCTGTGCATCCTTACTATACCTGACTTTCAATCTTAGCGTTTAGTATCATTAGTACCAAAATATCGAAACTTCCATTCAACTTGTGTGCCACTTTTAATGCTCTTGGGAGGCCCCTGTTGGTTTGGAGGCCCTAAAGCAGTTGCTTAGTTGGTCAATAACTTTGGCTGGCCATCTTTGTTGCTTTTACTGCTACTGCATATACCTCACCAAGGACTAAATACACACTGATTGATGTGTGCAGCAGCATATAAACATGCATGTTGTCTCGCATTTACTCCTCAGCCAGTCCACTGTATGTAGACTGGAACTGAGACACTAATTAACTTTACTTTCTCTAACTGTATCGCTCACAAGCAGGCCGCCCCCACCCAACCCACCCCCCCCCCCACACACACACACAAATACACACAAATACACACATCCAGAATCTCTCTCTTAGCCTCCTTTGCACGATGTCTGTCCCTTAGCTCGCTTGCGCACTCATCCACTGTTTATTTTCCTGCCTCCATCTGGAGTCGGCAGATATTGTAATCGCCCTAATGCACATTGCCTTTCACACTCACACACATTTGCACACAAACACCCTCCCATAGAATGTGCCATCCTGACAAGCCCCTTTTCTTATTCCAGGAGATAAGCCACTGGATGTGATTGCATGTGTGTGTGTGTGTGTGTGTGTCTGTGTGCAAGTGCGTGCGATTTAAGCACACACTCAGGTGTCTATGAAATACGTCTTTTGAATACAAAAGGACACAGAGACACACAAGTGTGTTCCTCCGCCCGCGCTCTGCCAAAGGTGATGATACTGAATAGGCGCTTCATAGCGATGTGAAGCGGCGATAAAGTGGCCGAGTGAAGATGTTACCCGTTATCGGCAGGCTCCTCAATATTCACCTGTCAAACGACTTACGTTTAAAGATTAGCCACGGGTAAATAGCGGGGAGATCCAGCGGTGGTAGGGGAGGAGGGAAAAAAGTGTCCGTTTGCATATTTGGAAAGAGATTTGTTTGAATAGAAAAGGATTCTAGAGCATGTGTAAGGAGATTGCCACACCGCGGTCTGTAATGGCTTTTGTTTTTCGGATTCGGCAGACGCTTAAGAGCTGCAGACAGAGGGAACACGAACGCTCACACAAATGCCAGCGACGCTCAGACAGCCGTGATTGATGGGAGGCGTGAGCTGTGAAACTGGGCGATTAGGAACCCCTTTTTATTTAACTCGTTCATGGGAGAACAATTGTTTTAGAATGGACAGGTTAGCCTTGCGATCACTCCATAAAAAGTGACATCATGAGTCGTTTTCGCTCTTATTTGTGAGCTTGGATGAGAGCTGGAGGAAACGGTGCGGGTAGAGAGCTGTTAAAACAAAGGAGGAGAAAAAAACATACACTTTGGTAAAGAAAGAAAAAGTAAAAAGGAAATACAAAAAGGCCTGAACACACTTACCTTGGCTCATTATACTATAGTAGAGACTCAAAAAATAAAGTGTCTGGTGGTTAGAATTGCTTGATCAGTCCTGTTGGGTAACCATCATAAGCTCAGAAGTCAGATTTCTTTTTTTTTTCCTTTTTATTTTGATCAGTGGAGGCACCATGCTAATAACCTGGCTCTGCCAGATAGATTTGCTCCGCATATCCATCTGGAAACCTTCCGTTGAAGTAATTTTGGGAAGGGGCGAAAATACTGGTTAGCTGATTGGCCTATGTTGGTGATAGACGGGCCAAATAAACCAATCAGATTCGTCGTCGCTCGTAACAGAGCGACGACGAAAACACAACCACAAGCCAAGCTACTCTTGCTGTTGCAGGTAAAGGCTCGTTAGCTCAGCAAAGAAATACTCTGTAATTCCGATAAAACTTGCTCGATAGCCACGCTAACGCTAGTTTCATCGGCTGAAGCCGCCATGTTGTTTAGACTGAACTGACGCGCTTCCCGTTACGTCACACCTCAACCGCCTCAAAGCCAACGCTGATTGGACGTTCGTTTGGTGAACGGCTCCAAATTTTCTTTAACGGAGAGTAGCCAGACTGATCTGCGAGTGAAACCTTGAAAGCTCGCGAGATCAGGATGGTCTCACGAGGCTACCATGCTAAGTGCAGCTAGTTTGGACTAAGAGCAACATTCACTGCAATGTGGAAGTTCCTAATGAGGGAAGGTGAATTAAGGGTAGCTATTTGCATTATCAATAATGTGTCGAGACACTGTTGGTGTTTTATTCAGGCTGGAAGAGAGTAAAGCTTGCTACATATTCCACTAGAACTGAGAATGTTGGTCTGGTTGTCGGGAAAGAACACAAAAAAGTTTGTGGTGCCCCTGTCTATTCATGCTTCACGAGAAGCTCAGCTGCTGAAGTCCGCCGTACTATAACGCACGTCACTCCCACTTTAAGACTGTGGAAACTTTCAAACTTAAACTCCATTCTCAAGGATGTATAAACAGCACCTGCTGTTTTGGTAATCCTAGCTATGCTAACTAATCTAGCTAATCTCTAATGTGGTATGGTCAAGATGTCAGCTATGAATCATATTGTCTCTGCTTCGAGAGGCCATTTTTTAAGTGACTACATTCTTACAAGCGTGCTGTTATATATCATCTTGGCTCATCTATGTCTGTATATTTTATCTCAGTAAATTTAAACTGACCACAAAATTCTGACCTCTGCATCTCCATAAACCAGTTTACTATTCAAGCTGCGCTCTGCAGGAACACACTGTTGGGGTTGAGGTGTGTGAGCACATATAAACAATGGCCTTTTAATTCTTATCTATCTGTCTTACTTGAAGGCTATGATATATAGTTGCCACCCCATATTGGATGCTTTCTTTCTGTAACTCTAAATTCTCTCATAATTGTGATGTATAGGCGCCGATGAATCAAAAGCTTTGCGAAAAGGGCAGCTTTCCTTGGCCAGCCTGGTAAAAAGAAGAGTAATTAAGATCAGCAGACAGGGAGCGAGAGAAAGAAAGGGAGAAGTGTGGATCAATAGACGTAGACAGTGGAGGCTCTGTTTTTATCCCTCCAAGTATTGACATGTTCAGTCAATTACGTCGAGAGAGAGAGAAGAACAGGAGAGATGTGAGAGGCTTTGCATTCAGAAATCTGCGGCAGCATCTGCAGATGGTAGCAGCGTTTACATTTTGCTGCCTTAACAAACATGTTCAAATCCAGATCAGACTGCAGAGCCTTTCATCCACCTTCCGCAGACACAATTAAATCCTTGTTTGCTCTTCTTGCTGGTTAAAATCGCACCACTATAGCCACTATAATGAAGCCCTTTTTCTATTGTGCCTTCATTTGACTTGCATGATGGGTGTTGTCGGAAGAGAGAGGGCTTCCAGCTGTTGTCACTTAGTGTCACAGACAAACCAGGAGCCGGGACAATGGGACGACGGTCGCCCGCTCCATCTGATTGTCTTGTTGTCAAACTGACAGCAGGTGCCTCGAACGATAAACGGCAGGCATCAATTATGTCAAGGAAGAGCCATTTTGGAAATTGGCTCTAAGATAAAGAGGGAGAGTGGGGGAAAGGGAACAGCGAGGGTTAAATAAAGATATGAAAAGAGCTGTTCCGTTTTTTTCCCCTAAAATGGGTCCAAGTAACAGCCCCATTTTGTTTAACTTATAGCGCATCCTTTCCTCGCACGGACCCTGCCATTCCCATCCACCCTTCAAGAGTCTGAATCATTACTATCCACTCTAAGTATTTGTTCGCTCGCACTCAAACGCTGCAAAATTACAGTTTCTTTTAGTCTCGTCAAAATTGATATTTAAAGGCATTTTTGCTGTTGAAAACAACCACAGTTCTTGCTATCGGTTAATTTTTTTTTTTGTTTTTTTGTAATTTATTTACCCCAAAGGAGGAAAAAGCGTAAGACCAATTTCTTTTCTATTAAAAACTCAAAAGGTGCTGCAATTCAGCGAGACAGGAGATAAGGTGGGGAGCTGTGGGGTTTTATTGATGAATCAATATAGATCTCGAGAGTCGCCTCTGAGCCGATGTGCGAATGTGTATTTGTGAAACAGACACCCAGACCATCTATTCACTGCTCTGTCTGTCAGTCTGTAGCGTGCAAAAACATATATATTTGTATCTTGCAGGGTTCGAATTTGCGCCGTCATCTGATACATCTTCATAACCCCAGCTGCTCTTACGGGTTTGCAATTGCCAACCCTTTAATCAAAGCATCTGTTCCTTCTCTCAGCTGAATTTCAACCATATGGACATGTCTTTCACAGTAGCTCCGTTTTCATGTGAAACGTACATTTGTCTCCGTGCGGTGCCTTGCAAAGTGTACATACTACTTGCTCTGTTACACAGTTTACGAAATAACCTAAAACTTCTGCGTGTTTTCCATGGGATTTCATAGATCTAAACAAGTAACGTTGTCCAGCTGGAAGTTGAACCTTCACCTCGGCATAAAGTCTTTTGCAGCCTCCAACTGAGGAATTCCCCAATTAGGGGCGGTGAAGTTAAAAATAATAAACATGTGTAGTAATGTCCCAGCTATTTAGGAGCTAAGCATAGGCTAACAGTTACATTTTGGTCTCATCTGACCAGAGCACCCGCATTTGCTGTGTCCTCAACGTTAAATAGGACTTTTTATGGCTTTATTATTCCAATGGCTTTTTTCTTGCCACTGTTACATAAAGGCTAGGGTTTTGTATTGCACGAGTAAAGGTTGTCCTGCCAACATATCCTCCCCTTTGGTCTGTAAGATGCCATTGTTCACTCATGTTCTCCAACTAATCTCTGTTGACCAATAAGGGGCCTTCTGACTGGAATTGTTTGCACTAGAGCTTATTTAGGGTGGCAAAATAAAGGGGGCTTAACCCAAGTGCACGCCACAATTTTCTGATTTGTAACACCGTGTGTAATTTTCTTTCCAGTTTTCAAGTAGTGGGGCGTCTTTAAAACAAAACAAAGGGCATGAATACTTTTACAAGGCACTGTAGCCGTCCACTTTGACTCTAACTGTGTTTCAAACGGACGTTGTTGGCAGGTTGAGGATTGGTATGGACCTGATCGAGCCATTGTCTGAAGTTTTACAACTCTTGCAGTCCACAGCCATGTTTGGTCTTCTCTGCTGCGATGAAGCCATTTGTGGAAGAATCCGTCTTTTTTCCGAGAGCTAAACAGCTCCAGATTTCAGCGTAACTTTTTTGAGGCTTGTTAACACATAGAGCAGGCACGGGGCGGATGACTGCAAACGGCTCTCACGGAGCAGGGAAATTTCATGCAAAAATAAAGGAAAAAAACACGTGAACATAAATCCGTCTTCTCCTTTAAGGTTTTGGATTTTTTTGCAGATGTTTTAAAATGTTTGGACCTGGAGATGGTAATTTTTTGCCCATCTGTCCTCTCCCCACTCCCCCCCATGTCTCTTTATCAACATCTGGTTTTCAGTGCGGCAGGGAAACAAGTATCCTTTATAAGCCGCGGGTTCCCAGTTTCTCCTCTGCTTGTGTTATTAGCTTAACCTCAACTACTGCACTCTCTCTGCGTGCACATACTCACATATGCTAACCATTAGGAAGTCATACCATTCAGAAAATGTAATAACTTTCAGTTAGAAAGAGATAAAGCATTTTGTGTTTTTTCTTCATTCTTCACTCTTTCCATAACTGCAAAAAGTTCTGCTTTTTATGCCTCCCCTGTGAGAGAACGACTTACTGCCTATGTTTGTTTGAGGATGCTTCAATCAAGGGAACCCCCCCCCCCCCATTCACTTTTGTATTACTCCTTTTTTCTGCAACAAATTCAAGAGTGAAAATATACGTTGAAATTTCAATGCAGTAAATATTTTTTTAAAAGAATATTATAAATGAATTTAAACAGATGTCAGGCATAAAGGTTTTATCAGATATTCCACAATATGATATTCTCACCTTATAGAAACTTTCACTAAAAGTAAAATAATTTTCACTGTATACACACAAAAAAATTATTTAATTGCTTTTATTTAAAACAGAAAAACAACAATCCCCACTACTGTAATGCGATTCTGTAACATATTGATTGCTTAAAGTTAGAACACGTTACTTGTGTCACATTTCCTTTATTTTAACACAGACTTTGGCCAAAACAAAGAAAATATAGCTAATAGATTTAGCAGTAGTGAACTTTAAAAAGTCTGTGAGCATGTGGCACAAAATATTACGCTCTTTGTATGTTCCGCTATTCTGGGAAGAAACAGGGAGACCAACTATCTGGTTAATTAGCCAGGATGTATCCAGCAGCTTAACAGACATTTACTCATAGCTTGTCAGCTTTACTTTTAAAATAACGTTACCATGATAACACTGATCGGTGACATTCCTTTGCGCTACGTGCCACACGTACTTTTTGTAAGCATGGTTAACGTGTAGCAGCTTTCTTTTAACCAGTTGACTGGCAGCGCATAGCAACATAAAACGTTTTAGGAGTACGAAAGGAGGTTGCAGCAAACTGTTGCTATATGGGTTGAGTCAGATACGAGTTTAGAAATGCAAAGCCGTCCTGCAGAATCTCCTGCTGGAACAAAATATCAGGCAGTGTTAGTTCTCGCATTGACGCAGCCCTGGATGAGCTCCTCCTTATGTAGCCCCCACCCACGTAATCAAACACACGGCAAAAGCCAAAGGAATTAATTGTTTAATTCATTAGAAGCCTTAAGGTGAAATAAATGTGTTTGGTGCTATTCCTGTGCTCTGCAAAAATATATAGACGCTCCCACTTTTTCCTGTATTTTTTTTAGCTTTATGTCAACCTACAGTGGCTCTGATACACAAAACGAGGACGAGATGGTCTAGATTAATTGACTGTGAATTAGCCCTTTAATTTATTGCCAGCTAATGCTGCAAATCAGACATTAGCTTGATCACCAATAGCCAATATTGCAAAAGAATTTGGAGCGCCCACTCACCATTGACTAGACGTGCACACAAGTTAGAGAGCTCCTTTAGGAAGAAACTAAAAATATTTTGTTGATGTTATTTGAGGGCTGATGGCAACACCAAGGCTCTGGTGCCCTATAGGCAGAGAGCCATATAGGCCATCTTAACATCTGCCGTTGCTGTCAAGAAAAAAAGATACTATAACTTCCGGTAAATTATTAAATTAGGTATTATTATTCGGATACAATCACAACACTTATGTAGACCCTCTAATACTGATGAATACTTTACTGTGCTTTAAAGCTACTGAGTTTTCCAGCATACATGTCTTTGGTTTTAATGAACAATTGAACAGGCAAGCGGTATCGTTAGATGCCTCATTTTAAGTGACTTGCATCGACACGGGGTACAAAAAGACCTGAACAGGACACCGCTTTTAAGTGTGCGATCGATGGCAATGTCAGCTGTTTGAAGCCTATCGTTTTCAGACTTTTGCATAGCTTCACGATGGTAACCAGGCTAATGTCTAATCCACAAAATAATTCACAGCTGTGCAGAGATTGTGCGATATGGTGCATCTGCGACCTGATTTCTGCAAATGTAACCATCTCACACATCTCACAAGGCTACCAACTTACAGCTCGAGTTCGCACACACACAAACACACACTCTATGGATACACAGTCGTGCACTCACCAAACTGCTCTCTCGCATGCTCATAAACAGAATTTGGATGTGCAAACAAAGCTACGCAGCCCAGTGCCATATGGCAGAGCTGTCAATCAAGAATGAAGGCATGCCGAGCGTGCTTTGAGCGCTATCGCGAAGGTGGTGTACAACGCTGCGTGTTTGATGGGGTGAACAATATTATAAAAATTGCGTGGAATGTCATATTAACAGACGGAGTGTACCCACATGCGCGTGCAAACACACACACACACAGGCATGAGTCACCAGCTACACTTGCTGCTGTTTCCTGTATGCATGAATGTAGGATATGTACACTCCTACTCCGAAACATACCCATGTCCTACTTTTTTTGTGATTTATTCACTTAACAAAAGCCTGCTGAGCTCATTGCTACTGCCAATTATGTTCTGTTAAATCACTGTTGTTCCTGTAACACAACGCAGTCCTGCAGAATAGACAAATGCATTTTAGCAACCATGGCGTGCAACTTCTTTACCACTTCATCAGCGTGAATAAAAAACAACAACACTTTTTTATGTACGTGTAATAGTATTAGCAAGGTTTCAGCTTTTGACAACTATATGGAATCGCATTCAGTTCAGACAGTTGTACCAGAAAAAAAAAGCAATGCATTTTGCAAAAAGCTTTTCTAAATTCAACTGCAGACTATGAGCATCTGCACCAAAGTCTGTGTGTCTGGGATACAGCCTGGTCTATTCGGCTAAAATAAGACTCTTTGTATTTGCCTCTTTGCCCAAGGCTACAAGATGCAGTTACACAAAAACATGTACGAAGTCATGACAGATGCCTCTAATTGCTAAAGAGGCTAATGCATTAGTCGTGCGCCGCCCCAGGCTTTTGCCTTGTAGGACCACGACAAAACTGAGTCATCAGCTGATTGAGGTTGGAAGACACACACAAGCACATTTGCACCCAGTTACATGCCTCTGTTTATCATTAACCCACATTTATTTGTCATTATCCTACAAGAAGGTTTGAATCTGTATTTAGTCATTTTCTTTTGAGAACTCCCCCCTCTCAAATATTACCTGCTCCCAACCTGCTCCGTTGTATTTCCTGTTTGAATACACAACTCATTTAGGTGGTTTAAGTTGAAGCGAATGAGCAGAGGTTTGCTACTTATCTGATCCAGCCACTTAGATGATTATCCCTGCATGGTGTTTTTTTTTTTTTTTGTGTGTGTGTGTGTCTTTTGCAGACCTCTGTTTGTTTGAGTGTGTGTGTGTATGTGTGTGTGTTGTTGTTGATGTTGTTGTTGTCGTCGTTGTTGAAAGCGGGTGGTATCTTCACGGGGAACTGATTGCAGAGGATTAGATAGTGATTACGCCAGGGGTGGGGAGCAGAAGTAGAGATCGGAGAGTGGAAAAAAGGTGACAAAGTGTGGCAAGGCGAATTGGGGAGAGGAGCTTGGGAAAAATGAGATAACCATCATGTGGGGAAAGTGGGTGTAGGCTGCAGTGCCTTGCGAAAGTATCTATACCTATCGAACCTATACGTATCTGTTCGAAACTTTAGCCTCACTATTGATGGTCACAATGTTACCCCATCCTTCTCCGTTCGTAACCTCGGCATCATCCTGGACTCTTCCCTGTCATTTTGAACACATATCAGCCATATCACCAAAAAGTCTTTCTTCCACCTCCGCAACATCGCACGCCTCCGTTCATCCCTCTCCCAGTCTGCAACCCTCATACTTGCCCTCATCACGTCCAGACTCGACTACTGCAATAGCCTCCTCTATGGTCTTCCCTTCAGTCATCTCCAAAAATGACCATGCATACAGAATTCTGCTGCCTGCCTACTCACCCGTACCCGGTCCAGAGATCACATCTTCCCTGTCCTCCCTGTCCGATACCGTATACAAGTCCCTTCATAATATGGCCGCTCCATATCTCACTGACCTCCTGAACTTTAAACTTGCTTTTCCCTAGTATGATTTTTTGTATATTTCTGTGTTGTTTTTTTTTTTTTTTTTATTTATTTTGGGAAGCGTCTTTGAGTGTCCAAAAAAGCACTATACAAGTTTGATGTTGTTGTTTTGTTTTGTTTTTTGAGGTTTTTACGGCGCTAGTGGCTCATTTTTCGTATAGTGGGCTGACAGGAAAGGGGGTACAAGAGAGGGGAAGAGACATGCAGGAAAGGACCACAGGTTGGAGTCAAACCTGGGTTGGCCACATTGAGTACTAAGGGCTCCGTACATGGGTGCTGCGCGCTAACCACTGTTCCACCAAAGCACGGCCAAGTTTGATGTATTGTTATTATTATTATTATTATTATTATTATTATTATTATTATTATTATTATTATTACAACATTTGTAGATTTAGTCAAAGGAGGCCCAAGATAACTTTGGTGGAGCTGCAGAGATCTACCGCTCAGGTAGTCGTGTATGTCATAAATCCGACTCGTATGAAAATAATTAAATAAAAAGTCAAGGGAAGTCGTAAGAATATCCTTTCACCACAAGCAGTGTAGGGGGCGCAGCGAGCATGTGAAAAAATTTACCTATTGACCTGCAAAATGCTATGTGCAGGAAAACCCTGAATGCACCACCCCCATTGTCAAACACAGTGGTGGCAGCATCATAGTGTGTTAATGGTTTTATTCAGCATGAACAGGGAAGCTGGTCAGAGTTGAGTGGAGGATGGACGGCGCTAAACACAGGTCATCACTACATGAAGGCCGAGGCGGAGGTTTACCTTCATGCAATCCGAGCTACAATTAAATGGTTTAGAAGAAAAAAAACATGTTTGTGTTTTAAAACACCCCCATCTGAGTCCAGACCTAAATTCACCTGAGAATTTGGGGCATGACTTAAAATATTTTCTTATAGATTCTATCCATCCAATCTTACTGAGCTTGTGCTATTTTTGCAAGGAATGAAATGCAGAAATTTCTGTCTCTACATGTGTAAAGCTGGTGGAGACAAACCATAAAAGAGTGGCTGTACAAAAGTATTGACTTTGTGGGGCTGAATACATGTGCAGACCATACTTTACACATCTTTAGCCATAAGCAGCACTTTTTCCCCTCTATGACATAAAATCCCCTCAAAATATTGTTACCGTTGTTGTTGTGATGTCACACATAAAAGCATTTAAGAGTTATCAATACTTCTGCAAAGGACTTTATGCTAAAGCCGTTGTTATCATAATTATTTTTTTTAAAGATTTAAACGTTTGCACTCAAATTCTTCTGTAATTCAGCTCTGCTTTTCATTGCCCATAGCTGTTGTGGACTACAAACGTCTGCATGAGAGACTTTATGTGGCAGTGCCCAGACAGGCCTGTGGGAGCTATCCAAAGTGGAATTGTTGTGTTTCAGTTTGAAAACCACATTATTACATGGGGTGAGCGAGGTCTGTGTGATTGCGCGGCTCTGATGTCAGCCTGTTTGCCCGTGCCAGCTGGAGAACTCGACCCTGGAAATGGAGAACCCGGGAATAAAGCTTGTACATTTGCGAGTGACTCTAAACTGCTGCGGACTGATGCCAGAAGCCACAGAGTTGAGCAGCCAAGGGAGAAGGGAGTAGTCACAGACACCAAAAGGAGAAGCAGACGGAAATCCCCAAAAAACAGAATTAACTTTAAAAAAAAAAAACGACGATCTCAGATGTTGTAGCTTCTGCTTTTTCAGGATTTGCTTTTAGACAGACTACGATGCTAGACCACATCTTTGCAGTATTTTGGTGTTTGGTAAAACAAAAATAACACATGAGATCAGTCCAACCTCTTTCAAGGAGTTTACAATGCAGGTAGTAGCCACAGCTATGAGAGCCACAGCATATTCTATACAGTCCTATCTAATTAATTAGAATTTTCATTTCTGAGAGCCTTGTCAAATTCAAAGTAACCTCTGAAAAAAAACAATCTTTACCTGGTATTAAACATATGTTTCATTAAGCTCGCATGTCTGCATGAAATATGTTGCTTTTTATTGTTCTGATGCGATATTCTAATCTTAAATACGTTGTTTTTAATAGCTGAAGGTAGAAAAAATAATTAACAGAAATAAAGGATTCAAAACATAACCAGTCTGTGGTAATCTATTAAATGTGTATCGCTCAGTGAGAGTTACTGAAAATAATTAACTTTTCAATAATATTCAAATTTACTGAATATGACTGAATACACAGAAAAATTTAACTACAACTGGGGATTGTGGGATTGGAAAGCCTTCTGTACTTTCACTATCTAGTATCTAAAATATTAAATATTCTGCACTTCGTCTGATGACTGAAAAGTTTGGATCTAGTTATAAAAGGCCATCTCTTTCTGTATTTTGTATTAGAAAATGTGAATGGACCTGTTGCTTCGTTTTCTTAGAAATAACTGTTTTCATTCCTACTATGAAACACCGAATCACAAAACCTCTAATACCACAGATTTATTTACCTCTAAATGTCGTCAGTGTGACAAACTTAATGCCATTCCCCAGCCTTGCCCCTGTGCCTACTCGGATACCTTGGATTTAAATCTTATGTCAAACAACACAATATAAATAAACATCCATCTATCCAGACAGATAGATAGATAGATAGATAGATAGATAGATAGATAGATAGATAGATAGATAGATAGATAGATAGATAGATAGATAGATAGATAGATAGATAGATAGATAGATAGATAGATAGATAGATAGATAGATTCATCTCCTCAAAATCTGCTGAAATGTGACCCTTTTTAACCCATAGGTTCTGTTCTCATTAGGTCTGAACAGAAGCATTGAAAATCAGGCTTGGTCAACCCATTTGATCAGCCTCAACCACCTTTTAACCATATTAGACATTAATAGATGATATGCCACTTAATATGGCAGGAAAATTGTCACCATGCCTGCAACAGAGATGAGCATACGGTGCCACCTTTCATGCTTGTTAGGAGTGCTGCACAATACATTAAACGGCAGCTACCATTACAATTATAAAGTGTGTAATATCGCAAACCCTGAGGACTGCTTGGATGCAATATCTGGTAGGATATTACATTTTATGTGCCTTGCATGATACTTCTGCTTGCTTATAAAGTATTTACTGTGTTGGATAGACTACTACTGCCCTCAGTGTCCAAACTGGGGGTACATTTTCAGCCGGAAGAGACGCTACAACTTACGACAAGTGATGGGGACATGATGATTTTATGATGAAGAACAAGAAAGACATTTTGTTTTGATCATAACTGATACTATCATCTGAACATTCAGCAATTGTGCTGCTCTGCTTGTTAGGGAAGGACAGTACCAAATGTAACGCACTGAAATACATGTGAGGGGACACAACTACTGGTGTTGTGACTGTGAAATACTTGGGTATGTAATTTCTGTTCAATGCTTGCTGGAAAGAACTGATAATGATATAAGGAGTGTACCGATGTAACCAGTTTACAAGAGAAAGCAATACACAATGCTAGGTTCATGTAGGTGAGACAAGATTTTCACACTGTTTTTGGAGAATCGAAGAAAATACACTTAAATTTTGGGGGTTTCTTTTTGTGAATACAGGGTTCAAAATCTCATAAAATCTCCCAGTTAAAATTTGACCCATTGAAGAAGTGTAAATATTGAGGTAGACTTGAGTTTTTCAGTGTGTCTGGACTGAATTTGACTGTCATGTGCCTAGAGGAAGCTATTGAGCAGATGCTGTCTTTGGTGTCATTAGGGGCAAACGGTTAGCCAGATGCGGCATGCTCAGTGCTTACACAGCGTTAATGTCTTGTCTGTCACAGCTTCTTTAGTAGCTTGATGATGTCAACCAGCCCCAAAGAGAATATTTTAAAACTTAACTTTGTTCATGAAACAGAGAAGCTCAAGGCCTACTTCCTTTTCCCCCCAAACATAGATACAGGGTCAAGCTAATAGCACAAGTCATCATATTCAGAGCTCACAATAACAGTTTAAACTCACTTCACCAGATGAAGTCACAAGATGACATCAACTAGATGGCGCTTCTTCGCTTTGACTAGAAACGCCGTGGTGCTGTTAGGAGAGCTCATGCTGTGAGATCTACTGAGACAAATGTATTGCTCGTCCCAATGGTAAAATTGTTTTAGTGGGGACACAAAATTGCATATTAGTTCACATTTCTGTGATTGATGAAGTGAATTAACAATTACACCAGATGCAACACGTCAAAATTGGCATCACTGTTATTGAGAAACAAAAGGGGTGAAGCTCAGACCTCTTCTTTTCAAGTCTTTTCACATCACCCCTCCTCATATCAGCTCCAAAAGCTTTAGGAAACTCCCAGTTCTCTGTAATGAATGGGCAAAGCATGGGTACAGGGCTTCGAGATGGAGGACGTCATGAAATGTTTTTGACCAAACGAGGAAGGAAGTATTTTCTTTTTTCGCCGTTGGGTCCAGTTCTGTACAACACAGTAGAGACAAGTAATCAAAAACAATGTATTTTAAAGGCTCAGCTGTTTATTGGACTTCCTGCAAAAACACCAAAATCCAGTCATCCTAAAAATGCACGCAAGGCTTCTTGTATTTGTTGCACTGCATGTGTGCATTAGTTTCACGTGCATAGTGTTTGGGAAACATATATGGCTTTTAATGCTATGACCTACACTTGTTGTCATGGAAACAACAGACCGCGTGTGTGTGCTAGTGTTTTACCCGAGGCCTTTAAAACAAATCCTGAAGGAGGACTGATCAGGACCAGATTTCTGTTCTGTCTCTTTCAAATAATTCACTTTTTTCTTCTTTTTTTTTCCCCCGTGGATCACCTCTGTGGTTGGGTCACCGTTCGGTGCTCATGGCTGAGACAGTAAAAGTCACCAATCGGGTGCTGGCGGCAAGAAATTTGGCATAAGGTGCAAGGGGACTGGTCCCAGCAACTTTCTGTCCTGCTTGCGTCAGATATCCATCTGCCTTCCATCCTATGCAGAGTTTCAGCCCTAATCACCCAAAAGCAGGGAAAAACATCCTGGCTCTGTTTTTATTTTTGTAAGGTTTTAAAATGTGCGTGTGTGCATGCCAGCGGTTGTGTGTCTGTGACCGTGTGAACAAGTCGAAACATGTTCCTGCATGGGAACAAGACAATTATTTGAACAGCTCAGTCCACTCTTCCACACGGACACAAGCAGCGTCTCCTCCACACACATCCTGACCCCGAGCAGCCAGCCACCCAACCCCACCCATCTGGGTTCCCATCCTCTCTGCCCCCCCCCCCTTCTCTGGTTCCTTCTGGTTCCCTTTCTGGTTCCTGACCAGCAAGGGCTATCTCTGAATGGCCACTGGTTCCTCTCATTCTCCCGGCCCATTGTGTGCTGACTTGGGCAGGGCCCTTGGCCCCGGGGGCCGGGAGGGGAGCCAGGAATGGCCTGGTTCCTGTTGCTGCACTAGTTAAAGGAGCTGTGGCATCATTTCCATTAGTAGCTGCAGTGAAACTGATTTTTTTTGAGCAGATTGTTAGAGACTTCCTTCGTTTTGGAGGAACACTGCATTTGATAAGGGGTACTGGGTTCTTTAATTGGATGCCTTGGGTGTTCAAATAACTTAACACAATTTGTGCCACAACTGTTGCAGTAGAGCTGTGCATTTTACATGGAGATATTGAAAAAATGTTCTCCTAGTTCAGGAATCGATGGAAAAAAGACCAGACTGAGAAATATTAATATATAAAACTAAGTAAACACCAAGCATCCATGATGTTAGAACGGTTGCAGCATCTAATTTTTTTACATTGAAAAGCTGGAATGTTTAGCAAAAGTGTCCGACCAAAATTAAAAACTGAAAAGAACTGAAAAATGTATTTATAATACAATTATTCCCACTGGTTTCGAATTAGATCCAGTCAAAATAATTTTAACCACAACATTTATTTATTGCTCTTTGGATTCGGATATATAAAGAAAATACATAGAGTGATGATCTGCTAAATTAAGCAATTGTTTTATCATCCTTACCCTGGAATATTACGCAGAATATTGTGATGTTCGGCTTTTTCTGGACGAAATGTAAAGTAAAGCTCTCAGAGAGAGTCTGTAATCGGCTGCTGAACAGGCACGAAGCTCTCAGTTTGCCAGCTGTAGGTTTAAATACACCACCTTAATAAGAGTGATGGATAGGACTCCTTTATTTTTCACTTTAAACTATAGGAATAACATGTGGGAAAATGTCATGGGTTTTTAATGTGTAACTTCCTTAAAACATAATATCTCCAGCTTCCTTTAAACAAATTAAAACAAACTTCTTTATACAGTTAAAATCAATCCATTTAGGATAAATGGATTGATTTTAAGGCATAACAAAAAAAAACAGATCCCAACATTAATCACCAATCAATATCTTTAAGGATGAGATTAATCCATCGAAATTAAGCTAAAATTAAGCATGTTTGCTATATTTATATATATATAAAAAAGGAAGTGATGAAAGCACACAGTCCATCATGTGTGTCAGAGCGACTGCAGACAGCGTCTGGTTTAGTAGGAGCACACACGGCTGATCAGACGTGCATGAGAGTGACTGTTGTGCCTGGTGGCAGCTCTCCCCGTGAGCAGTCCACTCTGAGCCGGGCTCGCTGCAGAGCGTTACACTAGCTGGTGCTCTCGGTTAATTATGACTGCCAAGCCAGGCTGTCACAATGATTCACTATGGAAGGAGGAAGCGTGGTGGTGGTGGCGGTGGCGGTGGGGGTAAAGCTGGCAGGGCTACAGATGTATCGCTAGCGCCACCTACTGACACAGAAAGAGCCGATCCTCCCGAGGAGAGGGCTTCATTTTGAGAGAACGTGCCTACATGGCTGCACATCTCTCTTACCTGTCTCCTCGTTGCTCTCATTGGTTTCCAAACATCTCCTCTCTGCTTCCCTTTCCCGTCTCGATAGCGAATGCGTTGCTCCTCCCCCTTTAGAAGGACGCTCTCCTCTTCCATTCCCGCATTCTTCCCTTATTTCTATCGACGCCACCTCTCTATCTCTCGCCGGTGTCAGTGGTGGTGCCTCGTGTATTGTTGTGACAAATCAAACACCCTATTCATTTCATGTCATCTTCGTTTCAGGTAACCGTAAATGCACGCTCATTCCTCTTCCCCGCTCTGACTCCTGCGTGTTCACTTTGCCATCAGTGTCAACGCTTCCCAGGATGGAGTGGAGTGAAACTATATATTGTTGTTTTTTATCAGCGGGTGCGTCTGATGGCAGAATTGCACTTCTGGAAAAAAAAAGAAGAAGAAAAAAAAAGAAAAATCTAGCGTCTGTCAAAACCCGCATCAGTTCACCTGCTGGTAAACTCCTGCTATTCTTTCTCTTCACGTGAGAGAGCGAAAACAGTTTCTGCACAAACATTAACTGTTCGCACAACATCCGAGCGAGTGCTGGGGAAGCAGAGATTGGAAAACATTTCAACAACCAATCCTCCCACACACACACACACACACACACACACACACACACACCCGCACACACACACACACATTATGCTGAAAGCCCATCACACATGCATGCACCCGCAGCAGAAAACTCATTTGTTCTACCTCATTAGCATGTATTGTGGCAAGAGGGTGTAACACGCTGAAAGGTGAAATGGGTCCGCCATGAATAGCGCACCAGTCGGCCGAGAGGAGGAGAGGGAAGAGGAGAACGAGGGGGGAGGGAGAGTGGTCCAGATGGCTGGGGACCTGCAGCACACACAGGGAGTCTCTTGCCTTGCTTTTTTTTTTTTTTTTTTTTTTTCCTCCTCTGCTTATTGCACCTTTTCGACTTGCACTCCCTCTCGCTTGGCTGTCTCTCCGCAGCTCCGTCTCCTCTCTCTCTCTCCCTCCCATCAGCACACACAAAAGGCCAGGCCCGTGTGCAGCCGCCCTTTCCTCTAGAGCTGTTGTTCACTTGCAGCCGCACATATGTACTCGCGGAGGTAATGTGTGACCGGAGGGGAAAGTGCAGGTGGGTGCATCCCTACAGAGCGCTTACCAAAGGCCCACAAGGAGACATCCTTATCACCAAGGCTACTTCTTGTCTCTTTCAAATACTTCCATCCTCTCTTTTTGTACCTACTGCTTCACACGTCACGCTTAATGTTTCCATTAGGTGGTACTCTCCTGACCTACTGCTTTGACCCAAGTCACCCTACTGCTGCTGTTGCCTTGGCTGTATGTTTCGGGTCTGTGTCTTCCACCTCAGTCTTAAATCATCTTAAAGGATGGTTCTGTATTTAGCTTCATCCATTTCTCCATCATCTCTCGCCAGCTTCCTTGTCCCGGCTAAACAAGAGCTTCCAACACAGCAATATGCTATCAACACCATGTTTCACCACATGCTAAAAAGTTTACTTTTGTTCTCATCTAACTAGAGCACCTTCTTGCACATGTTTGCTGTGTCCCCTACATGGTTTATGGCAACATGCAAAACAAAGAAATACTTCTTGTGGCTTTCTCCTGGCCAATCTTCTTTGTTATCCTATCCACAGATTCTCCTACCTGAGATGTTAATCTCTTTAGCTCCTCCAGAGTTACCATGGGCCACTTTGCTGCTTTTCTCATCAATGTTGCCATTCCCAAACACCGCACAAAAGCAATCCCCCTAAACATTACGTTACGCAAATCTCTCCCGTCTTTATCATCCTAATTAAAGGGCTGCATCGGTTAAAGTTTCATGGATAACACCAAGTATCCCACACTTTAAAGCATGGCACATTTTAGATAGTTTTAACTTATTCCCCTCCATTGGCTTGATGACGAAACCAGGACTATGTTTGTTTCACAGCACAGAGACCGTTTCTAGCAAGTTGCGTCAGATCCTACCGAAGTCGAGGGCATCTCTGGTCAGTCAAAACGGAAGGAAGACTACTGACGTTTGCCCTGATGTTCCCTTTCCTTTCTCTGTGTTATGTAGCGCTGCCAGAATATCTCCTCATTTATCTTTCCATCTGTGTGTGTGTGTGTGTGTGTGTGTGTCTGTTGGCCAGTCTGTCACTGACTGTCTCTTTCTCTCATCCATCTTCTCTTGATTCTGTCCTCCCTTGATGTCTCACCCACCCTTCCACTCCACTGCTCTTCTCTAGACTTTTGCCTCTTTGCCTGTATTTCTCCTAAACTATGCCTTCCTAGCATGCTGGGTAGGGAATTACTAATGGTCTCCGCTGGGGCGTAAACTCTGTGAGGTTGTGTTTTTGTATAGGCTGTGTGCAGACACACATTCGCACAGAAAGATTCGTGGAAGGTTTGGTTTGCCAGCGACGTGTCTTGTTTCAGTGCCTTTGCGAAAGTACTCACATCCTTTTCCAATGTGTTCCACTTCCATGTATTACACTGGGATGCTGTGCAACTATCCAGCACAAAGTAGCGTATAGGTGTAAAGTGCATTTGTGTTATCCCCTTCATTCCAGTTCATGCTTTCATCCAAAGCATGAGCCTAAAAAAATAAAACATGGTGGTGGCAGCATCATGCTATGGGAATGTTTTTTCTTCAGCAGGAAGAGTGAAGATTGCTCAGAGTTGGCAAAAGACTTTAGACTGGGGAGGTTCACCTTCCAGCAAGACATCAGACCTAAACACACATCTAAGAGCTACAGCGTAAAGGTTTAGGTCAAAGAATATTCACGTGACCCAGTCAAGGACCTCAGATTGGATGGAGGGCATCCGATGTGAGTTACTTGACTGGGTCAGGTTGAGCTGTTTTGTGCAAAAATATCAGTTGTCTTGAGATTGCAAGTTGGCAGAGAATCTTCTCAAAAGAACCAGTGGCTCTTAAAAGCATTGATTTAGAGGTTCTGAATGCAAATTATTACTGTTTGTAAAACAATTTGGAAATCATGCATTGTTTTCCCTCCTCTTCGCAATCCTGCAGTAATGTGTTTACCTTTCACAAACAATTCTTATAAAATGTGCTCAGGTAGTAGCTGTATGGTGATAACATGTGGAAAATTCCATGGGGAAGGTGTATTTTTGCAAGGCCAAATGCAAGCCTTTGTTAGATTGCATGTTTTTTTTTATGTATTATAATCCTTTCACTCTCTTCTCTCACACATAACTACTCTGTACCTTTTAATCTGCACATGCAGAGCATGAGTTTCTGTGGGACTTCAAGGTGTCTGTGCGTGTTTCACTCCATAACCCCTGCTATTCAAAAGCACCTCATTGACTCTTCATTGAGTTGACCCTCTTAATCCCCTTTGAGTTTACCAAGCCTTCCACGAAAACCTTCCTTCCATTCTCCCCCATAAAGCCCCCCTACCCCCTACCCCCCACCCCCAGCCACCCAGCCGCCCAAACACACACACACACACACACACACACACACACACACACACACGCATAACAAGAAAGAGAACTTCAGATTTGTCCTTACCAAAACAGTTTGGCCTCTATAGCATGGTTAAGTCTTTTTCGGAGAGATCCTTTTTCCATGTGTCTGTTTGAATCCGAACACAAGAGTGTAAGTTGGGAAGTTAAAAAAAAAAAAAATGGCTCCTTGAAAAGCGGACTTGTTTAATTCTCAAATAAAGTAAACCCCTCGGTGCTTGTTCACACGCCGAGTCGTTTTAACTCAGCACGACTCATGTCCCATACAGTTGCAAATGTGGCATTTGTAACACTGTTGCCTGCACTGTAGTTGTCCCTTTTTTTCTTCTTTTTTTTTTTTTTTTTTGCAAAATTGCTCAAATAGCAGAGAATGCCTGTCTAACCAACTGGCAAAATTACAGGTATTACGAAATGTCGACCAATGCAAACAATCATCCACTATTTGGAGTTATTTTTTATTTTTTTGCAAAGCTTTTGTCATTGTTGGGCTGGATTAAGTGTTTTGGCAAGCCTCTCTGTCAGGTATTTGTTTGGTTACCTGCAGCTGCTGTCGTTCTAGCGCGTTGTTCCTTCGGATGAGACGGGGAAAGCTGGACGGATTCCAGGAAATTGGAGCACAAGTCGGCTAAGGACGATGCATTGTAAAGATCCTGCAACGTGAATGGGACGGAAGTTTAAATAGTGCGGCCACGCACACAGACAGTGTAGCCCATGTGATCCCGTGGTAATTCTCGGATTCCTGGCATCTCTGTTGAAGATGATCAATAATGGATATCTGATTACAGAAACTGAAGAGAGGGATATGAAGTTAAGTTGCTGCCCCTTTCATTGAATGGAAGAAATCAAATCAATACCGGCTCGTGGAGGCTTTCAAAACGTAGTCTACATTTGTGTGAACATGAGTAATTTTAAAGTAGCTATTCTCAGAGGAGCTGATGGAGTCTCTCTTTCATCTTTTCTTATTGTATTTCCTCCAGTTCCTCTCCATCCTCCATTAAAGGCATTTTATGTAGCACACCAGGGAACAGGAGCCGCGTTGTCTTGCAATAATGTCAAGATGCTTTCCCTCTCATACTCGCTTTGGTCGCAACACACAGTCACTGAGCGACAGGGGGACGTAAATGCAGTTAAAAGAGGGATCAGGGGACTTTTCTGTGCCATTTTTTTTTTTTTTGTCTTCTATCTGCGCTCCTCGTGAACCTGAGGAACGAGATTGTGCGAACTCGTGTGCCTGTGTGCAGATGCCTGCAAGCTGACAGGGAGTGAAAGCTCAGACATATGTTAATCAGATGTTGTGATGATGGCAGAGCAGAAGGAGCGAGGGGGTTGTGGGGGGGGGGGGGGTGAAATAGAGCACTGGAGAGAGGAACGGGGGTGAAAGGAAAAGATTTTAGCAGACAGGGTGACAGAGAAGAGATAAGTGAGAAAGCATGGACGGGGAGGGATGTGGATTGGAGATAAGAGGAGTTGAAAAAAAGAGGAAACTGCAGGAAGTGGTGCAGAGATTGGTTTTAAATCTGGAGAAACCCATACTGAGAATCAGTCCATTTCTGAATTTAAACTTGATTTCTTTTAGACTTTTATGAGTCTATCAGCTTTCAAAGTTTTCCACTCTGGGAACCTTTTTTTTCCATTTCGCGGCCACTTCGTCTGGACGGGACACCCTATCCGACCAAGAAGTGTGTTGTGTGGTCGGGTCCTTACATTTCAACATAAACCCCGTGATGGTTCAAAGACATCTGGGAAAATATTCTGTGGACTGACGAGACAGAAGTAGAACTTTCCGGAAAGTGTGTGTAGTTCTACATCTGTAGTAAAACTAGCAGACAATTAAAAAAAAAATCATACTGATAGCTAAACATGGGAGGGGTGGTGTGGTGATCTTGGTGTTCTTTGCTTGTTTAGGGTCTGGACATCTTACTCTTCTTGATGGCACCACAAGTCCTCCCACTGCAAAAATAGAACTAAAAATAAGAAAATATTTCTTGAAATGAGAGTATTTCTTTTTTTATTTAAGCAGGTAAATAAGATTATTTGCCAGTGGAATACGATTTTTACATTTAAAATAGGAACAATTCCATCATCTTATTTCAAGTGCAGTATATCTAATTGTCTTATTTTAGGGGTAAAATTACTCATTTCATAGGCAAATAATCCTATTTACCTGCTCAAATCAAGGACCAATACATTAATTTCAAGAACATTTTACTTATTTTTACTTCCCTTTTTGCAGTGCCCTTGAAAATCCTGAAGGAGAATGTCCGGCCATCAGTTTGTGATCTTAGGCTAAAAAACGTAGTTTATGTAGCAAACAATCAAAGCCCAGTTATTAGGTTTAGGGGGTGATTAATTCTTCACATATGGGTCAGGTTGGTTCAGGTGGCTTTTTTCATTAATACAAATAAATTAACATTTGGAAACGACTTTTTGTATTTACTCAGCTTCTTTTTTTTTGTCAACCACAAAAAAACCCAACATAAATCATATAACATAAAGCAAATTATAAACTATTGTCTCGTGCTGTCAGTTTTTATGTGTTGCATTCAGATTTAAAGTTTCAATGACCACTACTTGTAAAAACTCAATTTTCATCTCCCTGGGATTTGGCCGAAGTTAAGGTGTATTGCGGGAATAAAAGTAAACGGCTGCGACATTTCTTCAGATTGATACATAAACTTCTTTTTTTTCCCCGTTTTGTAATATCGAGCGTTAACCTGATGTGTACAAACATGGACGGTGATTATGAAGGTTACACACAGGGAGAAAATCGAGTGGCTCGGGAGAAGGATAACACAGAGAAAACGAGAAGTAGAGAGAAATGATTACAGAGAGGAGGAATCCAGGAGGGAGAAGAGAGAAGAGGAGGTATGTGGGCCATTTCCACTCGAGAGAGTTCAGAGGGGGTCGCAGAAGCAGCAGAAGGCTGCTCCAAATGGATTTTCCTTGTTTGTAATGAGGCTCCTTCTTGCAGAGCATGTGGCGTGTTTGAATGGCGAGAGAGAAAGACGGAGAGGCGAACAGCAATAGAGGAGTGGCGAAAATGGTTGGATGGTTTTAGTACGACAGGAGCACCAGGAGGGGGGAGGCAAACAAGTAAGACCCTGGGTGATGAGAATAAGAAGGATGGGAGTAGGAAAGTGTTCAGTCATAGATATTTCGGATGTTATTGTGCAGTTGCCAGAGGGATGAAAGGGGCGAGGAGAGGATGGACGGTGGGGAGGAACAATCAGTTCTTGCAGGTAGAGGAAATGAAATAGACGGTGCACAGATTTTTAAGGCATAAAGAGGTTTTAGATTCAAGATGTTGCACTTGGTATTGAGCAGGCGAAGAATAGCTTTGTCCGATTCCAAAAACCTCCGTCTAGGAATATCGGGGGCACGTAGTTTGTACTTTTAATCTTTTCAACTAGTTACTAGTCTGTAGGCACACATGAAATCACTCAAACACTGGGAGGAAAGCAATATGGCTGAGATGGATCAGGACAGTATGGTTGGCTGTAGCCTTTACTTTCAGCTCAGAAACAATAAATGAGAAACACATGATGTGGACCTCACTCCCAAGAAGAATCTGTAAAGGCAGTGTGACCTGTTTGAGCATGTCTTTGATGGGAACTCTACGGTTCTGTACTCTGACTACCTTCCTGCTCTTTTTTTCTTTCCTGTCCCCTTTACTGCCATCTTGTTAAAGTTATTTTGCCACCAATTCTCTCCCCACATTGGCTTCGATTCTTGTTTCTTTTCTCTCTCTCTATGCACAGTGTAAAAATCTAAGACGATTCGTTTTGGGTTTCAATATAGAGACGTAACAATTTGACATGGTATTTTCAAATTATGATTATCTTGGGCAAAAACAGCAGATTTGATTAAAAAAAAAACATTAAAGTCTGAAACCTATTAAATGACCTAAATCAAGCATCAGTTAAGATCCCTACTGTTGTGGAGTAACAGAAGTACAACATTGCTGATATTAGCTGGTTAATTAGTTGGACTATGTGCTTGAATAGTCAGACAGGAGTCTGCAGCTTAGCAAACATACCAGTTAAAGCTCCCCAGCAGAAATTTTGAAACAGTCTTACCTTACTTGAGCATGATGCATGGAGCTATTATACCTTGATTAAATCGGATTGAGGCTGATTCAATATGTTGCAACACAAAAAGAGAGTTTCACTCTGAAGAATATAAACCTTGAAGTTCAAGATTTAGAAGACTCAGCCCTGGGTAAGAACTTTGAAAAAAAAAAAAAAAAACATTGGTACATTTTTTACTACCATTCTTTTAACGCTTCAAAAGGATGTTGATGAGCACCCTAGAGTAGTAAACAAAAGACCTAAAAGTCTTCAACAATTGCTAATACAGTCTGACCATGGTCTTACTGACATAATTATCTGGGCTTTTGAATAATTTATGTGGCTCATTGTATTTTCACCCTCAAATACACAGCATATATAAAGCCAATCAGAGGAGAGTAAAGGGAATGACAGGAATCATTAATTCAACCAAAAATATAATGGCATTAAATGTAGCCATAGTTTTGCATTTGCTGGAATAATCTGCACAGTTGTTAACAATGTCGCCTATTCTCAGTTCACACATTACTTCCATAACTGTTATGCTCATTTTCAACTCCTGTTCCTGGTTGGGCTTTTATACAAAATAGAACTTACGTACCTATAGCAGAAATGTGTGTGTAGATGTGTGTTTGTGTGTGTGAGATCTTTATTTGACAGGTACAATGCAAATAAACAGTGTCAAAACAAAGCATGTCACTGAAGTGCTGCGTATAAAGTTTAAAGGTTATGCTCATTTTCAACTCCTGTCCCTGGTTGGGCTTTTATACAAAATAGAATTTACGTACTACACTACTTCAATGTAAAAAAATAGAAACGCGATCAAACTGTAAAACATGCATATCGTACACAACTCTTACGTACTTACACTAATTAAAAATAAGTAGACTGTTGTTTTTTTCTTTAAACAGTTTCTCTAGACATCTGCACTCTGTTTGTGGGAGTGAAGGGAAGGTATAGGGGCCTTTTTTTCAGCCAGCTGACTGGCAGTGTGAACCAACAAGCGGAACAGGAGGAATGTCGCATTACTCTTTGCTCCGTATATCCAGGCATATCACCTGAAGTCGCTATTAGATGGCTCTGTTAGCATAACAACCGGAGTTCGTGTGAAGCCTAAAGCGAACACATTCAGATCAGGTTCCCATAATCTGATTAATTATTATTTCACACTTACCAAACGAGATGAAGCCATATACTGACAGCAACAAGGTAGCTCTATAACAGACACAGTTTATGTTGTGGTGTTTTCACACCTCAACATCTAGTTACACTGCTACTCCACTACCTTACAGTGGCGTTGTCCTCTTCCTCATTCTGTTTTCTAATCTTGTTGTGTCCCAGATGATTGAGATGCATGAGATTATTATATTTACTGTGGTTAAACAGGGGGTAATCCTTATGCTCCCTATTTTTTATTGTGTAACTAATCAGTGAGACGAGACGAAATGAGCATAGCACATGAACTTTGCCCGTTTAACTTCCAGGTAGTCTGAGTATGGAAATAATCAAGGGAATTTTAATTGTACACGTTGTCACTTAAAAGGTAAACGTGAAGCCTAAGTGCACAGGTGGTCATGACAAACTGATGGGATGTGCTGCCTCGAAATTCTCTCCAATAAGATGCTATCTACCGGGGTGACTCGAGGAAAGGGACGGAGCGTTTATGAGAGCAAAAACGAGGGCAGAGAACGAAGCAAAGGGAGAAGTCAGAGGCAGCGCACAGATGGTGAGCTGTCAGCGGCCGGCTGTGCGTTTGTCTGTGTGTGTGTATGTGTGTGCGTTTGTGTGTGTCGTGCTCATACACCTCATATTTGTGGGTGCTACATGAATTCAGAGTGCACGTCTGCCCTTGCTTTCTTGTGTGCATCCATGCATGCACGTGTGTGTGTGTGTGTGTGTGTGTGTGTGTGTGCCCTCTGTGCTGAGGAGAGGTACTGTACGTGCGCAGAGCTGTTCTACCCAGATGGCACTGGCAAACAGACACTGCAAGGCTGGCAGAGTTGGCACAGCTATGCGGTGCACAGTTGGCACTAGCAGCCACCATGCTTTCCCCTATGTACCGGGGCGAGGGTACCTGCTGCCAGCCTCCTGAGCAATGACCGACTGTCTAGATACTGATTTATTCCACTGATGAACCTTCTCTTCAACCCTGTATGAGAATACAACGTCTTCTGCATTGAAGAGATCCTGGTTCTTGAGGCGTAATTTGTGGTTCCAGTGTGAATTAGCTTTTATGAGGTTATCATGGTATTATCACTCTTTAGTAGGAAAAAAAAGAATCTATCCCTTACAGTAATGCAGACTCTGCATTACTGTAAGGGGTAGGTTCTGTAAGGGATAGATTACTACTCTGCATTGCAGAGTAGTAACTTTACCTAATAAAAATTGTAACTTTTAGACTTCAGCAAACATTGAGAAGTTAATTTTTCTGCTCTTTACAGAGGTACACGGGGACCATAAGAAGCTGGTTAATTGATCAGGTCATCGTAGCTTCCATGCTGAAGTTTTAAGATAAATGATGAACTCCATTTATTTTGTTTCAACGCAATGACTGTCCGTTTTTTTTTTTTTTTGTATTTTGTTTTTTGGTCACTGAAAACATCTCCAACTTTCCAGATTTTTTGTTTATTTTAAGTAAATGGAAAGTGGAAGGGTGTTCTTTCAGCCAGCTGACCTGCCGAACCCAGCAACAGGTGTGAAATAGACAGCCCTGCATTGGTTTATGCTTTGTCGAAGCGAGTAAAACGATGCCTAATACAGCACCTCCTCTGGTATCTCCTGAACAGGACTGTAAACTAGGGTAATGGCGCTTTTATTGTGACGTTTGACAATGCTTTCAATCGGCGGGCGCAAACGCAAGACACAAAGCCTCGTGCAGTCGCCTGTCATGAAAACTCGCATCACATCCTCAGCCTTTTAAATGGTTTCATCTGTACACAGCTGCTTTGTAATTAATTGGATCCATTCTATTGTTCCGTCAAGAGTTTTCATGTCTTTAAGTTCATTGTCAGAAATACGACACTCCGCTTTGATCAGGCTGATCTACAAGCCTCCGCTGGCAGGATACCAACACCAGAGGCATTCCATCTAAACGCCTTGATGCTTTTGCTCTGCGTGTGTGTGTGTGTGTGTGTCTGTGTGTGTGCGTGCATGCGCGTGAAGTGAACAAGCAGAAACACAGAAGCAGCCACCAGGGATAAGGAACCCATCCATCCTTGCACAAGATGCTCAGGAATAGACGTGCCTGGCTGTGTGTGGGCTCTGGTGGACTTTGTATTTTATTATGCCATAGTCAGAAAGTGTAAACCAACCACAGCGCATCAATAAGTGTTCGAGCTTCTGAGGAAGCAGCTGTGCGAGCAGGAGCAGAGCGTGCCAGGTCGGGAGACACTTAAGGCAGAACCAAGGCACTGTGCAAGTATGCGCACGCATTATTGTGTGTCTCTATTCTGGAGCATATGTGTGCGCGCGTGTCGATGCTTGCATGTGTTTGTGTTTCTTGTATATAAGGAGGAGGGATGCGGGGGGGGAGGATGGAGGGCTCTGGGAGTGGAGAATTTGGTCACCCATCTGTGCTCGGCTATTTCGTTACTGTTTCCGCAGACACACACACGCACACACACACACTCAGCACTAGGCTGGTACGCTCACACACGCTTAGCGCCGTGCCAGGCAAGCTGTTCACTGGCTGGCACTGGCAGCGCTCCAGAGAGAGTGGTGGCATCCATCTGTGGAGCTGGAGAGCGATTAGGATGTGTGTGTCTGTGGGTGCGTGTTTGTGTTTATGCCACGGGGAAAACAAAACAGCGGATCTGTGATGATGCTATTAGCCATCTCACCATTCAGAGTTCGGCGTTTCTGAAAAAAAAAAAATGAAAAGAAAAAAAAGCTGCCGGTGTTTGATGGACAGCGGGGGAGGTCGATCTGAGGGGGACAATGATCTAAAGTGCTTGCTGCGGGACAAAGACCTTGAGGCATGAACAAATTTTACCAGCACGTAATGCATATGTTGTTAGGCAAACAAAGAGTCGCAGGTTCTGCATTTATTCATTGAATGGAGCAGGTTATTCTTTTCATCCTTCTGTTATTCACATAAAGTTGTGATGATGTTTACGTCTTATGCGCACAAGGCTGTATGTATTGAGGTATAAGTATTTAAAAACCTCTTCCATGTAGCAATTATTTCTGCTGTAACAAAAGCTGATTATCTGCATTTCCAATCTCTCAAAACGGTTACAGCCATTTAATGCAAGGGCCTCTCCAGAATAGAAATAAGATGGATAACACTGAAAAATGATTCAAAATATGTTTAAATCTACTTAAATCTACTACTCTTTGTTTATTTTTTGTAGCAACAGATGCGACCATCTTAATCTGCCATCGTAAGGGCATTTGTAAATGCCAGAAATTGGGTTCACCAGAACAATACGAGATTTTAATTAGATTTTTGCCACCAGTCCTTTGACATGAACCACGGGTACCGTGTCACAGCTGTGTGCCGTACCTTTCTTTTTTTAATTCTTATTTTTATTTTTGCTGTGTTACATAAATGCAAACACCGACTCCTCCTTTGCTGCATCACCGAGTGATGAGGAGAACAGGCACAAGAGAAGCTCAGCAGAGTACGCCTGCAGAGCTTATTTGATATGGAAATATCCCCCAAGGTTATCTGAGTTGTCTGCACTGTCTTTACTTGAGACGAGAAGAACACAGCAGTGTCTTGATGCACCTCTCTGATGAAAGCGATGACAATAAAGGCTCTCGAGTCTTGAAAATGTAGGTTAACCAGAATCAGCCTTAGTGGCCAGGTTTGTGCACCCAAACAAGGAATTCAGCTTCAATTTGACTTAATTGATATTTTGAATACAGATGTGTAAATTTGATGGAAATAAAAATGGATTTTTTAATTTGCATTGAAACTGTTTTACCTCTGTTTTACTTTATGTTTATTTTATAAAATAGTTATTAAAATGATTTGCCATATTGTTAGTAAAGGAGAAGAATGTAAATATTATGTCCATTATTTTCAGTCAAAAGGAGCATGTTAGAAAAGTCTATTTAGAAACAGGTGTTTAGACAGGGGCCTGAATATTTTTAGGATTACCCATATATGCTCAGAACCCATGAGGAAAGTCGAAATTCAAATTTAAGGGCTCTTTATATTTGATTTTTAAGATTCGGGACTCAAATATCACCTGGAAGATGGATATCGAATATTCTGTTTTCCAAGTACAAATTCAACGCACCATAGCTCCACATTAACACAGATATTTTGCAAAACAGATATTTTCTGTGGTCTTTGCACCTGTTTTCAAAAGCAGGATTTTTTTTTTTTTAAAGCTTGTGTCGTGACCGTGTGGCTTGAGGATGCTGACGTGTTTTAGGAACAATCTCGTGGAGGTCCACTTCATTTACCCTGACCATTGCTTCCTGTTCAAAAGACCGGAACAAAATTGTGGCTGTTTTTATGGGCTTTTCTACATCTGCCCTGCTTTGTCCATGCTATTTTTCAACTAATGTTCAAACGTACAACGAAAATTTGAGTCCAGAGCTGCAGTAGGTTCAGGGCTATTGTCATGTATGCTGTGACAATTACATTGGAGCAATTTTGACTGGGACACCTAAAGATCACGTGAATGCAGATTTTATTTCCCACAAATGGACAAAATTGGATACGATAAAAGGGAAATCTGCTAAAAACTTAAAGAGCCAAGAAGAAAGTGTTTAGACTTCAGATAAAATGAATCATAGGTCATCAGTGACCTGCGAAGGGGTTGTTGCAGTACTGGCTGTACCATCCCCTGCTGCCTTTGCCTCTGGCTGTTCTCCACTCTCAGCCACTCAGAGCCATTAGCAAACCGCTGTCACGATGTTGCACATACAGGTACGCCTGGAAATGCCCTGATCCAAGGTCTCCCCAACCATCACTCCCTGGCTTTCTGCTCACCAGATGTGACTCGGGCCCCTGTTGTTTTTTTAAACACTTTCTCCTGCGGGGCATAAAGGGGACGGCGGCGGCGGAGAAGAAGAAAACAGTGTAAAAAGAATAGGGAGTAACATTTTTCAGAGAACCGGGGTGAGGGGTAAGTCCATTTTTATGTTGTGCAAATCTGGTTCTACTTAGCAGGGCCCGGTGGAACACATTTCATAAATTGCAGACATATTTTTTCAAAGCAGTTTTCTGAAGGGAAGATAGTTAACTAGCGGTAATTTTTAACACATGGCGGCGGTCATGTGATATTCTGCAAACTCCAGGCGGACTTGCTGGAACTAGGAACCCTCGCTCCATTACAGATTAGTCTCTGTTCTTTGTTTGGTTTCTTCTGTTCCCATCATCTGCTGATCACGTTTGATCTCCACATCTGTTTCTCATGAACACTTAATGTTATCTCCTAATTTCAAACCCTTGCTGCAGCATCCTCACTTCCTTCTTTGGGAACACTGCTTTTGTTTGCGGAACTCGTTCCAATATCTGTTTCCGACTTTAAGTCGCTCATCTAAGTCTGGTTTTACCGCACGTCAAACACCGCTAAACTGCACTCTTACTTGACCAGCAGGCAGCGATCCGGGCCTCTCTCTTTGAAAAATACAAAACATTTGGTAGTAGGGTATTAGGAAAACATAACATGAGTGGATATTGCGATAACAAAATTACTCATGACTCAGAAATAAACAATCTATCCAGCTACTGGAAAATAATCAGAATTTCCATCTCAAAAACAAGGTTTTATTGAAAAAGTTGCCTCTGGCCCACTCTTACTGTTTTGGCTTTGAAAGAAAGCTCAGTTATAGGCTCTTATTGACTTTCCCCGCTTACCACCTCTTTACCTTCTAAAGCCTTTCATGCCGCATTACGCAACGAGTGCTACCAAATGTAGTGCAGGCATAGAGAGCCTGAATACATAGTGCATAAATAATCAGCTAAATAATTAGTCCAGGCGGTTCTTCATCGGAATCAATCCGAATCAACTTTATTTCGCCAAGTTTGAGGAGACAAAGAAGCAATTTGACTTTGGATTCCAACGCTCACGTCATCAGAGGAAACAGGCAGACAAGAAACAGTGAGCAGACAACAACTATCTATAACAGAAAATACATTATTCAGGGGGGAAAAGGTAAGAACAGGAGCAGTATGTACAAGTGATTTTATTTTTTTAAGAACAGCAGGGCACCCTGACTGTAAAGTTGTCATCAGAGACACTGCCTCTGGATAGAATGGAGTGATGGGGGGTTCTTCTGAAGTCCAGTGTCATCGCTACGGTCTTTTACAGTTTAGCTCCATCTGCAGCTAACCCGGGGCTCACACTGACTACAGTACAGGTTGCAGTCCTGATCCAGTTCCGGTTTGACACAATGTCAAAAATTGTTGAAAACACAAAATGAATGAAAATGACTTTTATTTAATGGTGTTTTTTTTAGTTGATGTCACACGTTTTCCTTCCATGTTGCCACGTGTGTAGGTGTCTTTTAGAACATTTGTTCTAAAATACACATGCATTTGTTCTTTTAATCCAGATCTAAATGTAAAGAGATTAAGCTGGTTTTGTGAAGCAATAAATCATTTCACGTCTTTAAAGTTTGCATCTCATTTGATACACCTCCGTTTTGAATAGAGTTGGGTGTATTTGGATAAAGTATTTGAAATCCGCCGTGTTAAACTGCATCAGGATGGGGTACTTTAGTCCTGCTTTGGCATGGCTGTCTCATTGCATTTTTTGTTTGTTTTGTAGGACTAAGTCAGGAAATAAAATTTACATTTTCCTAGTGTGCCCCCTAAGACGTCAGATAATTTTTGCTGACTTAAACAGGAAATGGGTCATGGTGTCAGTTTCACTTGCAGTTTCAAGCATCAGGTATCAAGAGGTGAGTAAATCTTCTCTAGTGTAGAGTTATCATTTGCATAGTGTAGCATGGGAATAGTTAATATTATTGAATGCCTATTATGTTATGCCTATTGGCAATCTGATCAGCATGCATGTAAATGCTTGTCAGGATTAAATTGTTCCGAATGTGGTAATATGACTTCATTGCGCATGTGCGCCCGACGTCAACTTATTCTCTCTTTGAGTGTCGGAAATAAGTCAGAGAGCAAAACTGGTTGTGCTCCCGATACAACCTATTAGAAACATTAAAAGAGCTCAAAATGATTATATATTCATTAACATTTCAACCTTAATTAGAACCTGATGCTCAGACTGGGCGCTTGGAAGACAAACAAACTTGTACAATACTGCTTGGTTTGCTATTCATTTTGAGACTGCTTTGTAACAATATTTGATAGGAGTGTGTTCAGTTTTAGAGGACGGATGAAGGGTCCCTGGGAATTTTTTTTGGTTCTTTTTGATCACTTGCTTTCTGAAAAACAAAAGTCTCTGCTACAGAGACTTTACTTCAACAGATGGGTGAAACCGACATCACAATAAATCTTTTGTTTAACAGTTGTTTTCCATCTCGTAGGGGTTAGACTGTTATTCACCACATGTGTTTTACTGTCCAGCATGTATGTGGGAATGTGTTACTTATTTTGCAGGATGTGCATGTGTGCAGCCATGTGTGTGTCATTGTTTGTGGGACTGAACAGATGGTGTTCAGACCTCTGCGTACGGTCGAGAAATCTCCTTCTGTTTTTTTCCATTTTTTCATATTACAACTACAAACTTCAGCGTACTTTTTTTTTTATATATAATAGACCGATACAATGTGGCAAGTAATTATGAATTGGGAAGAAAAAGTGACATGGTTTTTAAAAGAGTGCATTTGCATTCAACCCTTTTTGCTCTGAAACCCCTAAATGAAATCAAGTGTAACCAGTCAGCTCCAGAAGTCACCTTATAGGTAAAGAGAGTCCAGCTGCATGTAATTTAATATCAGTTATGAAAAGCATTCTGTGGTTTGTCAGAGAACATTAGTGAACTAATAGCGTCATGAAGACCAAAGAACATAGCAAGCAGGTCAGGGATGATGTTTTAACAATGTTTAAACCAGAGCTAGGTTTCAAAACAATATTCCAAGAATTAAGGATCCTACAGAGAGCAGTTCAGCCCATCATTTTAAAATTTAAACAACTGGAGGCAATCACAGCCCTACAGAGACATAGGTTATATTAGCAGTTGGAGAGGCAGACAAGTTGCCCATCGAAACCCCGGAGGAGCTGCAGACATGCACAACTCAGGTGGAAGAAACTGTTGACAGGAGAACTTGTTATTTTCCATTAATCCAGACAAGTGGTAAGAAGAATGCCATAACTGAAATAAAACCCTAAGAAGTCATGTCTGTAGATATACTTCAACTCAATTATATGTTATTTATATATCACCAATTCACAACACATCTAATCTCAAGGCACTTTACAAAGTCAAATTCAAGCCATAGGATATAAGCCATGTAGGACACATGGCCCACATGTGAGGGAAGCAAACAGAGTTGAATTTCCTTGACTTACATGCGTGGAATAATTGGTGAAAAGGAACATGACCCAATGATGAAACATGGTGGTGACAGCATTATGCTGTGGGGATGCTTTTCTTCATGGGACATGGGAGACGTCACAGTTAATGGCAAGATTGATGGAGCAGAACTGAGACTCCATGGGGATCCTGAAAGATTACTGTTCACAAAATGTTTTCCATCCAAACTGACTGAGCTTGGCTTATCAGGCAAAGAAGAATCTGCCAAAACTTCTGTCTCTACATGTGCAATGCTGGTAGAAACATACACCAAAAGGCTGGCAACTCTAATTACAACAAAATGTGGTTCAACAACCTAAGAAAATCATGTAGCATTTTCCTCCCGCTCCCGTTTGCTTTGGTCAGTCACATAAAATACATATTAAATATATTTAACATTGTGGTTGAAACGCAACAAACTGTGAGCATATTTATGTGCTCGCTGAGCTCGGTTTTGCTATGCACTTATGTACCAGTGTATACTATTTACCATCCTCTATTATCACATAAACATCCAATTCTCATCTGAAAGATGAAAGATGAGAATTGGACAGAATTAGCTTTCAGTGTGTAGGAGAGCGGCATCCTAGTGGAAACAAACCTATTAATGTTTAATTCAGTGAGGGCTTGAACGAGAATCTAAAGCAAATATTTATTAAAATTCACATTAAAACACCTCATTGTGGCCCCAAGTGCAAATCTTGTGGGCAATGTTTCAGCATCGTTCGCTTTAAGGTTGCCGCGGATGGGATTTAATAATGCAAGATCGCCGGCATGTGTTCACATATTTAGAAAACGTGGAAAAGCAGAGATAAAAGATACAAGAAGGAGTAAAAGAAGAGGGGAGCAGTCGGGTGTGTGTTTTTCTCTGCATCCCGAGTTTACTGGGGAGGGAAATAAAAAAAAATGATGGCGCTACATCTATACGTGTGTTTGTGCAGGAGAGGGAGGAAAGAAAGTTTCGCCGTTTGGTGAGCTGTGTGCGTGCTCGCAGCTGTGTGTTTGTGTGTTGTTTTGCAGGGTTGCGGTAGGGCGTTGCATCCATATATCTTCTTGACAAGCGGGTGGAGTTTGATGAGACATGCTCTGCATACTGCTCCATCTGGCTGGGTAGTTGTGTCAACGTGTGTGTGTGTGTGTGTTAGTGTTAGTGTCTGTTACGCCACTTGCATACAGATAGATCTATCCTGTGTCTGTGCGTACTCCGTCTGAATCTCAATCAGTGCACCTTTCCCTCTGCGGTGCTTCTTTAACACACCTGGCCTTTCGTTCTCTCCGCCGTTATCTGTCTCGCGTCTGTCACCCCTTCCTTCTCTCCACATCTGCAAGCAGCCAGCACACAGCGCAATCACAAGCCTCTATCACACCATCTCACTATCGCTTCATCTCTTCCATTACCTGTTCTGTCTCTTCACACATTATCGTGTACGCTGTGTGCACGCGTGTGTGTGTGTGTGTGTGTGTGTTCTTGTACTTGCAGCTGAGTGAGAACAGCTTTTGCTCATTTTACTAGTAAAGTGAGGACTTTTATATAAAGTGAGGAGCTTTTTTTGGTCTTCACTTTTTTTTTTGCGCAGGGGTAAGGTTTAGCACTAAGGTGTCAATTAGGTTTAGGTTTATACTGATAAAGGTTAGAGTCAGGGTTAGACCATAGAAAGGCTTGAAAATGAATGAAAGTCTATGGGAGTCAAGGCATGGTCCTCACTTTGTATTTTAAACAAGGATTCTTTTTGTGTGTGTGTTTGTGTGGATATACCGTACCATGAGGTTAACATTGGGGCAAACACTGGTTTGCTGTTAATATTAGTGCGGGATGTATTCAGCTTTGGGTTCTCTGTCACTTACATATCAGCGTGTGTGCACACAACAAGTAAGAATTGCACAGCTGCCTGTGTGCTGATGGCATGTCTTCAGAGGTGGGCCAAGAATAAACGAGGCCCTAGCCAGAATTTATTTTGGGGCCTCCTTCATCTGCTCCATGCATGATTATTTGGGTATTCTTTATTTACCAAAGCTTATGATTGTCATCAATTATGATTATTATGTTCACAGGTACCCTTCAAAATAAAATCCTTAGTATTTCATGGGTTAGATTATTACTGATGCGGCTTTTTCATTACTAAGATAAAAATGTGATTGGTAGCTCTTCAAAATAAAGCTATTTTAGCTATTCTATTTTTTTTTTATTGGGTTTGCTTATGTTACGTGCTTTCGAGTTGCATATTATCACATCATTCTTCACGTCTGCAATGGTTATGTCCACAGGTAACCCCTACGCAACCATACGCAAACACCGAAAGGCAGTATATAACGTATTGTTTGATGATACCTCCTTGTGGTTTGATTACAAGAGTTAGACGATGTTGTCTGCGTTTTTACGCGGTGATTTGAATACAAAATGACCCCTGGCTTTTAGTGCAATGATGAAATATATACCAGTTTGGTATAACATTGTATTTCTGCCTTGAGTAGTGGTTTAGCAAAGTCCTCTCTATAACACAGTGAACTTGTTTCTCAGGGACCACGCTCTCCTCGATACCGTTCGTTGCAACAACCTTGTTTTAGGCAAGTGATGTAACTTGCATGTAATGCTGGAAAAGGCATAATCTCAAGTCAGCGGGGGGATAAAAATCGTCTTTCTTTGAGCTTGGCTGAAAGAGAAACACGAGCAACAGGGAGGGGGGAAAAAAAGGCAAAGAAAGAGGAGCAGGGAAAAAGAAAGCGGGCGAGATTTTGCAAACAGTGAGGATCATGTAATCAGAGACGACGCAAACCGGGTGATGTAAGAGTGAAGACATATCTGTGAGTGGCAGGTCGTCGTCCAGGGTTCTGCCTTGTTTCTAGGATTGATTAAAGAAGTTAAAAACTTGAACAGGTTGACTTTTACTTTTATTTGTTCTGAAGGGGTAACCTTCTGGGATCATGGTTGGGGAGAATGGGGGAAAAGGGGAGTTTTTTTTTTTATTCTTTTCTAATAGCGGGGAAAGCAAAGGCCAAAATCTGGTGACTGGGGTTCCTCCAGGGCAGATGTTCCCAAACTTTTTAAGGTGTCAGAAACCAGTGACCTTCAGTAAGTTCACCTTAAAATTTATTATTTTATTTAAATAATTTTCTAGAGATTTTCCCACACCCAACACTCGACCAACCAGGTCTGTATTCAAAACCTTGGAACCACTGCTATAGGGTAAAAGACGACCTCCCTGTCTAACAAGTTGTGTGAACAAATGTCATGTGAACAAAACAAATATGAGCTCTTTTCTTTTGGGAGTGACTCCAGGACAAATTGCCCTTTCATCAGTTAGTGTCCACCATTTCTGAACCTGCTCAAATCATGTAACCTTAAGCAAGTAATTTGACTCAAATATAATTTATGTCTCTTGTTAGTTAAGTTTTCTGATGAGTTTTGGCTTTAGATTATCAAAAATGCTGAAATGTTACATGTAATTTTAAATAATTGTATACTATTTTCTAAAGACCTCCTATTATAACCTTTCTCCATTAATTGCGGATCAGATCTCTGTTTGGACCAGATTATGTTCCACTGATCAAACTCAAATAACTTTAAAAGGCCTCCTGTCAGAGAGTGCAACCAAGATTCAACCCCCCCATAGAAAAGATGTGGACTTAAAAGGCTTCCTGCTGGTATGTAATATTTTTTGAGTCTCAAAACTGCATTTATTTAGAAGGAATGAAAGCATTTACTACCATGGTTTGGTGGAATTTGTTGTGACAAGGAGAAAGGAATTAAAAGGAAATATTAAAATATTCATCATAGTCTTTTTGGCTATGACTGTATGCAGTCAAAGCCAGAGCCGTTTCTTGCTATATGTGAATTACGCAAGTACAAAAGGCCCCACAAGCCACTAGGGGATCCCAAACCTATATAATTAACCTTATGTGTGGAAAATTTTAATTTTCTGTATTTGTGATTAAATAAATGTAGAATATAAGAGTAAAGGAAGCTGCATGACAAGCTGTAGGTAGCATGTTTGTGGCATAACACATCATTATTCCAGACAATAATCTTGTTTAAAGGCCAAAACAAATAGTAACAGATCCAAAATTGTGTAATTATGTAGTTATTTGTAATTGTTGTACGATGTGAACATCTGTTACTTGAGAAAACTTGTGTTCTTGCCCTGAAATTTGTTCAAAATGTAAGCATTTTTGAGAACACTTGATATATTTTATGTATTTATCAACAAATGGAGAATTGCTGTTTTCCTTACATTATTTGAGGGGTTCAGCTAAAGGTGTTTAATGTGAGATTATAATGACTAAAACCTATTTTGCTCTTAAAGTTTGATTGATTTTCTGATGTTCATGAATCTTTTAGTCATTCAGGAAATGTGGTCAGGATGTGGGAAAGCCACAATTTGATATGACTAAATAGATCAGTATCTAAACGCTTACAACGCTTTATGAATGATGGAGAATACGAGCGTCCACAAGCAGGAAACTGGAACGCTATTACACCGACTATGCAAAATGTTCAAGATTTGCACAGTAACATAAAGATTTCACCCTTAAGGTCTGATCGATACTGATTATATGCAAAAAAAAAAGTTCATTTGGAGTTCAGTTTTTCTTAAACTGCATTCAGTCATATTTAGAAATGTAAATTACCGTATTTTTCGGAGCATAAGGCTCACCGGATTATAAGGCGCACTGTGAATTAACGTGACTATGTGCGCCTTATAGTCGGAAAAATACGGTAATGCTGGAATAAACTGTTAAAAAACTTCAAGATACACAATGCATAAAAGTCCATATATCAGCTTTTCAGGTTTTCAGGTTTGCACAAATTCATAGATACGAGTTTACAGTTAGTAATCACAGGTTGATTAAGTCCTATCACAATAACATTTCCTTTTGTGTGTGTTTGTGTGATAAACTGTATATTACTCATCCTTTTTATTCATCCTTACAGTAGTCTATAGGTAGATGATAGGAATTACTTTAAATCACTGGTTGTCAAATCTGGGACAAAACAGGAAAATAAATGTGTGGTCTATACAAAATGTCATTTGGGAGATAGCTCCATTTACTTACCGTAAAGCTACAAAATGACCAAAACTGTAAAAGTTTGAAAATGCCACAGCCTTTGGAAGCTTGTGATTCAATTAAAAGTCCAAGTAACTCTACCTTAGTATGACAGACGGGAAACAATATGCAATGAGACACCATCACAGCACTTACGGTCTCTTGAGTATATCTCATTCAAACCACCTTGTCAACCAATGTTTGCGCTAAAAGCTCTTTTATGCTGCAGTAGATGAAGAAGGAAAAAAAAAAATCATGAATGAAGGGGCTAATGTGAGACATTTATCTCTGTCATACCTCCGGCGTGATCGATAGGTTTAGCACCTCTGGCTGCACAAGTGAATCAACACATCGAAGAGACTCTTCTGGTCCCTCATATCTAATTGCTGCCTCTTCAACAACTGTTCTCATCCTCTTCAATCCATTAACTGCTGGACAACAGCACTTCTGAGAAGTCGTAATGTGAGTTAGGTAAAGTCAAAGCACTCACCCCCACCCCCCCCCCCCCCCCCCCCCCCCCCCTTTCCATTAAGGCTCCGCACATCAATACCCGTCTGTCCTGGACTGCCATCGATTGGCCACAGATCTGCAGCTTGCTTTCTTTATGATTTTATGCAGGCGGGACAGTAACAGGACTAATAAATGGACAATAGATGTGCAGTCGGCCATTAACTTTTAACAGATGCATTAGACTGGACGAGGTGCCCCACATTTCAAGGTTGTTTAAGGTTGCTTTTTTTTTTTTTTTTTACTTATGAATTATTCATGTAGAAGCAAGTGCTCCATGTGGTTCAGCCATCTTCTAGTGCCGTAATAAAATGAGAGCTTGTCTGATTGTTTGTCTGCTCATGTCTTAAAAGATACATTCCACATTTATGGATGAAGAATATTGCTGCAAACACGTGGGCCGTGAGTTGTTTTCCATCGCGGGTTAGTCGCGCGACGTATTTCTTCCAAATTATTTCGTAGACGGAGAATTGCTATTGATTCGAGAAGCACGGCAATTGCATAGCGAATAGATGCCACAGGCCTTGTTGGTTAGTATGAAGCCATCGATTTTATTCCACTTACGTGCCGTGTAGTACACCCGATCAAATCAGATGGCCAGACGGCGCTGGTGTTTGTAAGTCACACAGCTCGCGTGTGCGAGGAGATGTTATTGTCTGGAGGCCGGTGCGCGCGGGTTTTCACAGTTACTCATTCCTTATCCTTCATCTTCGTCACCTGAGGGACTGCCGATGAGTTTCAAAGGCTGGCAGGGTTTGTTTCTCTCATCTCACTCCAATCATAATGCTGACCCAGGTGTTATTCCCCAATTACACGCTTGTAACCAAACTCATCGTTTCATTCAACCGCAAGGTGTGCAGCGCCACACAAGAGTTCAGCTGGATTTTAAAGTTCAGGCATTCAGACATTCAAAAGCAAACTGAGGAAGGATAAGGGAGTCAGGAATTGTTTCATCTCTTTGTGAGTGACTTTTAAATTTTTAAAAAGGATAAGGATAAACCAAGTTTACATTTTTGCACAGTCATGTTTGACCACAGAAAATAAAAACTTCTTGCTTTTCCATTTAACATCTTGTGTTTTGCAACAAAAATCTAATTCAATTAAATTAAATTTTATTTACATAGCACCAATTCATGAAACATGTCATCTCAAGGCACTTTCCAAAGTCAAATTCAATCATATTATACAGATAGGTCAAAAATTTCCTATATAAGGGAACCAGCTTAATTGCATCAAAGTCCCGACAAGCAACTGTTTTTTGTTAATGGTGGTCCTTTTTCTTTGTTAAATCGTTGTCTGACAAGAACACCTACTATAAGCTACCAAAAAATACACAGACAGACTGAATGTGTTCAAATGCAATTGAAACAATATGCAATAAAAAATGTTATACTTGTTCTTGTCCATACTCATCAAACTGTTTAGACATGTGTTCGTGTTCTTTAATATCCAATTTCATATATATATATATATATAGACAGGAGCAGATCAACTGGGCCAAAATGACCACACAATCAGAAAAAAGCAATGCAGAGACCGATTAAACAGCATGAGCTCAACAGTATATTGAAACTGAATAAGCACAACCTTGTGCAAGACGGTGGCTTTACTCAATTTAATTGGCCCGTTAAGCATATACAGCATGAGGTCTTTCTTGCTTGACGGGGAAATGATGAATTACCTCGGGTCCTGACTCCCGACCATCTTTTTTAATGACCTTGTATTTTCACAGATCCTGTTGTAGCCAGTGATAGTTGGCTACCAGAGGCAATATTAATTCCTTCTAGATTTTCTGCTGAATTTGGACAAATAAATCCCTAAGACATGTTTATTTTGGCAACATTAGAGAGGTCAATTTTTCATTGTCTGATTGGCTGGCAAATATAGAGAAAGGATGTGTGCCATCACCGCATTTTTTCCTTCTCTCCCCTCTTTAAACCACTCATGTACCGCCTGCTCTTTCACCTCGCTACATTTTCCATCCCATCACGTAGTGTAGATTGTTATGTCGTACCAAGTAGTTTTGACAGTGTACCCTATCAACACATAAACATGCATGTTTCCATTAGCCTCGCAGCATTTAGGTTCTGGTTTGAGGTGGGCTGTGCGTCCAGTATGAGAGTAAATAACAGCCGTCATAAATTACAGCGTGCAGGATTGCATTTTATGCTACGCTATTCGTGTAATTTCAGTTGTTTTATGAATCTGGACTGCACCGGATCATCTCTGGGTTAGAATCAATCTAGCTCGGACTGATCAGTCCTGAATTGTATGCTACACCGAACAGAGATTCTTCAAAACATTTTTATGTTTATGTCAATTTGTGGGGAGAAAAAAAGATGGGAAGATTATTAATTGAGCTGGATGCATTGATACAGTCGTACTCCTTTTATGGCCCACAGGTCACATTCAGTCCTTAGGATGTCCCCGGTTTGCCTGCTGTAAAATAAATGTTGACAGTAAGATGTAAGCAATACAGGCAGATAATATGGCGTTTCAGCTGTCAGCAGGGCATGTCATTTATTATTTTTTTCAGTTGCAATGACCACTGTTACCAGCAGCTGACATAGATCATATTTAGAGTTTTTTTTTTTTTTATAAAATTTGTTTTAGGAAAGCCTTCAAAGTTCTGCTGACGATCTGGCACCCCAACAACGATCCCAGAACTGTGTGGCCCTTATTAGGATAAATGTGTTGCCCTGACCCCATTTACAGGGCTTTCTGTGCATTTCGCCTTTTTGAAAACCTGTCAATGAGATTAATGTTCAGTCAAGTAAAAAAAAAAAAAAGCACATTAAACTTACATTCATTATGTTCTAATCCTATAACTAAATATAACTCTTGATTCGTGGTTAGAGTTCATGCGTCTCATATACGTTGCTTGACAATCCTCATTCTTTCACACGCTTACATCACTCCCATGCTGCTGTCTTAGCGGCAGCTCGATGTGTACTTTAGAGTAAACAAACATTCTCCGAAAGGTTAAATGAAAAACAGAGGCTGTGGAGCCATTTCTTTAAAGGGTTCTGTGACAGCTCCATCTCTCGCCCCGGCTGCCTGCTGAAAGCCAAGTCGGTGTGACTAAAAATCTTAGTCATGGTGCACCTCGGCTGCTTGCGGCAAGGCTCGGAGCTAATAGGCTCAGACTACGCGGTCTATTTCGTTTCACCTAAGCTCAACAGAGTGACACCACGCTTCCAAACAATGAAATTCAGCGGGGAAAAACACACATTCCTAAACGAGGTTGAAGGGTACGTTGGTAAATCTTCATCGGGGCTCCCCCCCCCCTTTTTTTTTTTTTTTGCAAAACATGCATCACCCGATTTCTGAAGGTAGTACTGTTTGTTTGACGTTTCCTCCATGTTGCATCCACTGCAGGGTTGCAGCAATGTTCTCGGTTACAGAATGTACTTGTGGTTCACTTTGCTGCTCATCCTCACTCTCTTTTTCTTGTCTTCCTCCGACCTTCTTTTTTTTTTATCGTTTCCTTTTCCAAAATGTGCCACCGAGACATGATTTGATAACAGTCTGTTGACTCGGTGACAGGCGTGCTACAGCTATTTTTTATTTTATTTTTTTTACAGAAAGAAGTTCAGTATCTCAGCTTGCACAATGAGGGCTCTGCCCTCGCGCCCACTGCAGGACTCTGATAAGGTCTTGTTGTTGTCCCCATATATTCAATATGCTTCGTTATCGGCTGAACAGCGAGCAACTGAATTAAGTGAAAACAGACGTATCAGAGAAAGGGGTTTTGGTCGTGATAATGAATTTTATCTGTGAAATGTCTTCTTTCCGAGCAGATGTGAATATAATATCCAGAGATATACAAATTATACTGTGGGAGCTTGACTGTGATGAGAGATGCAGTCAGTATCTTGGGGTGGAGGGTGGGGAGTGGCGGGGGTGGGGGGGCGGTTTGTAATTGTGGGTGTTTGGAGGGGGGCAGTATGATTGTTTCGGGATGGTGTTACAATGAGAACTGAACTCCTCTCTCAGGTTGAGCACCAGATTCCTCGTTTATTACTCAGAGCACACGTGTCAAAGGCAATAGGACACAAACCGATGCACATGCTGCATGGACACGGTAAGATCGAGGCAGAGTTAGTCAAATATTCCCTGCGGTCTGCGTCGTCAGCTAAGCTCTTGGGCTCACCTGGTTGGAGAATGAGTTTTCTGAACTGAGCCGTGTTGTGATCTCTGCTTATGCTGCTCGTCTTTCGCCAGATCGCACTGGGAAGCGCTCCACCATGCCCGACTCACCTGCGGATGTCAAGGCACAGTCCAGGTTGACGCCCCCTACCATGCCGCCTCCACCCAGTACACAAGGGGCTCCCCGAAACAGCTCCTATACGCCCACCACACGTGAGTCCTTCTTTATTGCATGAACTTTTTTTTTTTCTGCAATTTTAATCAATGCAGTAAAAGGGGAGGAGAAATAAAGGTCTTCGATAGTAGTGGAATTGCCCCCCATAATAAGAATATAATCAGACTGGCCTGCTATTTCATACCTTTGTAATTTTGTTCATTTTGAACCTGACGCTCCATGTTTGAAATGTAGTAGTCTGCAGACGTTTCGTATCTGCTTTGAACTCCATTGATTTCAAGTAATTCTGTGTAATCTTCTTGAAATATACTATAATAGTAGGTATTGGACTCCGATAACTTTGTATCTACTTGTAGAATGTTACATATCATCTTATTTGTACGTTTAGGGGTCATGATCCCTATTTCATAACTCGAGGTCTTATGTGGATCAGCACCCCATGTATTGGAAGAAGGATGTATTGTAAAAGCTTCAGAAAACAATATATAGTCATATTCAAGTGAATTATACAGAATTAATCTTTATATTACATAGAATTATTACAAATAGATGTATATTTTCAAGCCTTTCTTGCTATCAATTATCACAATTTCCCGCTTACGGCTAATCAAGACACAACATTTAGGAATATAGTATTACATCGGACCAATAGAATAAGAAGATTTCTAATATAGAAATGTGGGTTGAATGAAATGTATTATTTAATACCTGTTTAAAGGGTGTTAGTATGACTTTTTATCTCCAAAATTCATGAAAAAAACTTAACTGCCCAGACACCTAAACTGAAACATGGTAGTTTAATTAATAAGTACAAAATAGTTCATTTATAAGTTCAAAATGCAAGCAAGGAGAGATGAAATGGCAGCATTTGGGATGAAATGGGATACAAAACAGCAAAGAGGCCGTCTGTTAAAATAAATGGCAAATTACTCAGCTGAACTTTGTCTCCTTATTGCCTAGTTTTTAGTCTTTTAAATCCGGTCTTTTTAAGATTTCGGGGCAGAAGCCGCACCGAGCCTCGAGTAACAGCAGAACCCTAAGTTAGCCGTGAGGTAAGGCCACAGTTACCCTGAACAGGACTTTAATTTCACCTTTGCTTCTGAGAACATGTACGGATGAACCCACGCTGCCACGGAATGGCTTCGCAGGAGCCCACACATGGGAAGACAGCTAAAGTATGTAAATAGCAGAAAGGGGGTTAACAGCGCCTCAAGACCTCCTTATCAAGTTGCGTTGAGTCTTTTCCGAAAGGCAAAGAGCTCCCTCAGCTAGTTCATTAACACCCACACTTACAAACGGTTGGAGCTCTGCCATGATGCGCACATCGCTGGTGATGAGCAAATTACACCCTTGTATTGTCTCAGAAGTAGATGCTTAACCACTTTCATGAAGAGCACTAGAATCAAGGAATCTGAGGCTGTGCGGCTCAGAAAGCTCTCAAGTCTGTCTTAGCGGCGCTGCTTCATAGAGCCTCCGTTCGGTTCTTCTCCAGCCTCGGACCTTCCTTGTACCTCTTGAGCTTAATTTAAACACCCTTCTTTCTAGCTCTCTGTCCCTATTCGGCTGCAAACGCTTTCTCTCCGCAATTAAAGTCGATGCTTCCACGCAACGAGGGAGGAAAGGCCCGGCTCGCTTAATAACCCACGGCAAAGGTTTCAACAAAGCAGCACACTTTGATTTCCACCCGCCGTAATTGTCACCAGATGCAGTTGGAGCATCTCGTCTCTTTACAGTGGCGACCTTGGACGGTGGCCAGAGGGGGAGTGAGAGTATCGCCGGCCAGAAACTAATCTCATTAAAGAGAGAGCTTTATGTTGCCTTGTACGTCTTTGTACATCAACTCCCCCGACATGAACAAAGACACGCGACTCCCTCGGCCTCACGCTACCGGGGGTCCCGCTGTCCCCGCTTGTTTAGACTGCGGAGGGGAGGGGAAAGGGAGAAGGAGGTGGAAGGAGGCGAAATGTCTGCAGGCGTTTTTTTTCCTTTGGGCATGACTGAAGGGATCAGAAAAGGCGTAGAAATTGGAAACAAATGCGGAGGATGGAAAGCGTTTCCAGGGAGCATACATGTGATTGCTCTGTTTTCTGACTGTTTTTATCGTAACTCCTCTTAGGAACAGCTCCGGAGTGGAAAAGTTTTTCAGAACAAAAAAAATCGTACTTTTTTTCGTTACGTTTTTTTTTTTTTTTATTTGAGATGTTTTAGCGGAAAAATACACAAAAATATCCAGGTGAAGTGTTCAATTCTGTATGTCCTCGTTTTGTGCAGTGACAAATGGCAGTAGCCACTCCCCGACGGCCCTCAACGGCGCGCCCTCTCCTCCCAACGGCTACAGCAACGGCCCCAGCTCTTCGTCCTCGTCTTCGCTGGCCAACCAGCAGCTGCCGCCGGCTTGCGGAGCCCGGCAGCTCAGCAAGCTCAAGCGTTTCCTCACGACCCTACAGCAGTTTGGGAACGACATCTCACCGGAAATTGGCGAGCGGGTCCGCACGCTGGTGCTGGGACTGGTGGTAAGCAGCTTCCACATTTATGTGAACGGCGAAAGGCACCAGACGAGCTTTATTTGGGAGATACTTAACGGTAACTAAAGTGTTTGGAATTTCTCAAAAGAGTAATTAAGAAAGTGCTGTCGTTCATTAGTCACTTGTCATTCACAGTAGGCAGTGCTTTAATTGCTTTTATAAAGCAAGTTTATAAATACTCTAACCATTTTGTAAAAGCCTTCTGTCTTCAGTGTTAACTGAAAACCTAAATTATGATGTAAAGCAGCTGGTTTCAGAACTGATTTATAACAAAATACATTTTTGGTAAAACAGTGCTTTCAGGTTGGTCTGGTGCGTTACGCGACTGATTTGGCATAGCTTCCATATTCCCTTCTGCTACTAAAAGGAAATTATACACTTTCTTATTAAATTACAAACTTTAATATATAGATTATAGATCATATGCGGCTTTAGCGGAGATTCCCGTTGGAGTTACGTGTGTTTGACGGTCTTTATCGCGGAATATTATTTAATTTCCTATCCCTTTTATTAAGGCACAAGCTAATAATAAACCCCTAACCCCTCATGATGATCTGGCCCATCAAGCGAAGTCAATGGCGCATGCTAATAAACCACTAAATTAAAGCTGTATATAACCAAAAGAGTGTCTAAACTGGATGAAAAGCTTGGTACAAATGAAGCTAATAAAACAGTATTCGAGCTAACTGAACCTCAGACCCAGTGCTGCATAAATAAAGCCTGCAAACACATCCATCCAACTGAGATTCAGATAAAACAGATGTGCTCTCGAGCGTAGCTGACATGGATGTATCAAGGCTGCAAACAGAGAAAATTTGAGCTTAATGAGCAGGGGGATACAGAAATAAGGATAGAACGAGGAGGAGGCAGAAGAGATGGTGGTGGTGGTGAGGGGGGTATTTTCTTAATTAGCCACACAGAGTATAACCTGTTTTTGGCTTTTTCTGTGTTTATTTTTCTCAACGTCTGCGTATGCACATGCCTCTCCTGCGTCCTTTTTGGCTCGCACACCACCCCGCCGTATCTCTCTGTTCTCGTCCCTGTTTCGTCTCTCCCATCGCCATCTCTGCATCCCTCCTCCCGCCTTATTGAAAAGAGTGACACTGTTAATTAGCTGGTTGCGTGCAGGGGAGAGAGGGAGAGACGGAGGCTCAGGAGGTTTCGCTGGCTGTCAAGAACAGCCCCGACGCAATCTGGGCGAACAGATGTAAGGCTGAACGCAACAAAACTCAGGTCTGGGAGATAATGCGGAGCGCGAGGAGGAAAAATAATATCGTCTGCTTCTTTCGCGTTTTGTCTCGCTTGACTTTTTGTTTTTTTCTCTCCCTTGTTTAGCTGTGATTTTGCACCCTCAAGCGTGCATGTTGGGCTCCTTTGTCTGCTTCCATTCTAGATGCTGAAATTAAAAGTAGCATCATCAGTCTTGATATGAGAACAAAAGCAGACAGAGCGGAGATTTTGTACAGATATTAAGACGTTGCCTTGCAGGGGGGTTTACATAAGATGGCTCATGTAACAGCAGAATAACAACACAAGTGCAAACAAAGATATAAAGAGAAAATAGCATTTGTGACCTTTCAAGGAGGCAAAAGCAAGAACAAGAATTTAGCAGCTGTGACGACACAGAAGGACATGCGTAATAAAACGAGTCCAGTTTCACTGCAAGCGGCCTTTTTGTTTTATTTGACATATAAAGATATAAAACTGCAGCGAAGAATCCTGTTTTCTTTACAAGCAGAGATGCTAAACAAAACAAAAAGAAAAAAAAGTTCAGGCTTCTCTGAAAGTCTCTAAAAGTCGCTACAATTTCATCACCTTTTAGACCCATTTGCAGCGTGACATGATGAGCAGCAGCTCCTCTCCTCAGCCGGCAAAAGAGCCAGGCTGATGTTAGGAAACGAGCAGAGCAGGAAATTCACACAAAGTCTGAGAATTTTAAAAGAATGTTTTCATACTTCCCATTTTTTTATCCTTTTGGGGGGGTGTGAATAAAAGGGTGAATTCCACACTCCTCTCTAACAGATCTCTAGTGGATCGAAGGTCTGAAAGAGGCAAGTGGGATGGAAAGGATAACTGCAACTTTACAAATTTGAATGGACATTAATCTGGACACATGGACAGTTTTAACAACTTATTTGAGAAACTGAGTGGAAAGTGTTGATGCATTCAGACTGAAAGCGTGTTGCGGGTCAAACGCCACAAGTCGGACGGTCGTGCACTTTGAAAAAGCTCCAGACGCGCATCTGAGCAAAGTTTAGACCGACATGCAAGTATCTGACTCACGTTGGGAGGAGCTGCCCTGTTCTTTTCCTTTGTCTTCCCTTGTCTCTTGTGTACAGTGGCAGATGCAGTGGAGAGAGTGGCTTTATTTGCTGAATAAAGCAAAAAAGCATCATTCTGAGGCAGCCTTTGTACTTTGTCTGGATTCACCAGATAATTCAGAGCCATTCAGAGTTCGGTGAATAATACCAATTGCTCCAGGAGCTACGAGCAAACGAGGGTCGCTTTAAGCAATGGGACCTTTCCGTCCCGTAATAAAATACGTCGCCACGTCACGAAGCTGAGCTTCTGTGATTTCCCGAAATCCTGCGTCTGCCACTTTGGACGAGCGTTAGATGCTTGAAACCTCAAAACGATGCCTCACGACGCGGGTCCAGCTTAGACTTTGCATGAAAACCAGACGCTCCTAATGCTCAAATCGCGTTCGGTCTGAATGCACAATGAGGCTTTTTGTGTTCGTCTGGAGTCCCCTGGAGAATCTGTTGATGTGTGATGGCGTCTACAGCTATTTCTAGGCTTGTTATGTCAATGATGTATTATTAGGGGTCTAATGTTGAGGAAAATGCTCCAACTAAATGTTAGGGACAAATAACAAATGTCTAAATGTCCAAAGTTTTTTTTTTTTTTTTTTTTGTTTGGTTTATTCAGAAATAAACACTAACAGCAAAAACAAGAGGTGATTTTTAACTAGACTTGTGGTCCAGCAAGGATATTTTAAAAGTTTTGTATGTGGAGATGAGCTCTTAACTTTTAGGTAAAAGGTCAAATCTGAGGTGTTCTGTGTGCTTCATGTGTTTGTGTCCCCCCACTGGCGAAGTCGTGCCCTGTCCACTGACGTCACCCAAATACGCAGTATGCATATTGTTTTGGAAGGCTTTGTGGTAAAACGAAAATAAACTGAAGAACAATTTTAGCCGAGTGTGCCGATAAATACAAGACGCAGCTACGGTTTAATTGTTATGTGACGATAAGTTACAGATGTAGCGTGGCCGGCCTACTAACTCAACGAGGGAGTGCACAGGATGAGGTGAACCGTCTTAGATGTCGAAGAAAGATGTAGATAACCCGTTTTTTTTCAAAATGTGCGTTTAAGTCGTAACATTTAATAAAAAAAAAAAAACTTTCGGAGATTTCTGCTTGTGCCTTTGTTTTGTGTGGCTCTTTTCACTGTGGTCTGCCACATATGCTTCCTATTACAAAAGCCAAAACACTCACTCCAGGCCAGGATACAGCTTAGCTTCCAATAAGTAATATTATCACTTAATGCCTTCCACATGGAGTCATGTGTTTTCCCTCTTTCTCTCTTCTCCTCCCACAGAATTCCACGCTAACCATCGAGGAATTCCACTCCAAGCTCCAAGAAGCCACCAACTTCCCCCTGCGACCTTTTGTCGTACCCTTTCTGAAGGTAGATATTCAAACACACAACCGCTACGCTTGCCTGTACTTCTCACAAACCAGAATCTGGAAAGCATTTAGGCTTTCCAGATCCAGATGTGCCCACTTAAGTTCGAGACATTCGTGACCGTTTTCTACCTATATGTACTCCTGTATTTTTCAACAGGTTTATTTGTTTCTTGCTTGCCTCCCCTCGGGTTTGGTGCTGTTTAAGATCGTTTGTTTTGCGATGATCTTTTTCTCTCTCACTGTATTTTTATTTCCTCTGGTTCAATAGTGCACAAGTCATTTCAGCATGAACAATAATTTTCTGAAAGCCAACAATCACCTTCAGATTGTATTTTTGCCTTCAGGTGGGAGAAAAAGCAGATGTTTATTTTATTAATATCTCAATCATCTTTTTTCCCATTATTCAGTTATTTTTTTTAAATTCATTATGTTTCATCTGTTACATGTTTAGCAGTTTCATCCATTAGTATTGTATTACCTCCAGGAATGGCCACGTTCCTATAAGGAAGGGTTAAGGTGGTTCTTTTAAAGGAGTCTGAGTGGTCAATAGCAGATAACTCTCTGGGTGACTTTATTTCGTTTAAGTCCAGATTAGTTGGAGCCAGAGGCTCAACCTTACAGCTAGTTCAAGAGAAGAGCCACGACCAAAGCTGACTTCTCCGATTTGATCCCCGCACTTTTCTTAGACTAGCTGTTAGCTTCAGCCTATTAAACCAATTAATCTGAATTTACATTAAATTAATGCTGTCAACAGCACCGTGCCCCCCCCCCCCCCCCCCCAGCTCTGTCCCAACTGACCACAATGAAGAGTGATGTCGTCGCTATTTTTGTATCTGCTAGTATCCGTTGTGGTCGTTTAAGTGCATTTAGTCTCACGAAGCTGCAGATGTTGGCGGTCTGCAGCGCGCAGAGCTGGAAGGAAGGCTTTCGGTGGTGGCGATGCTACGAACTGTTGTGATGGTCTAACATGACAAATGGCTCCGGGGTTTTTACAGAGGGGTCCGTCGTGCAGTCACAGTCCAGCTCATGTTCTGGTTTCTGTGCGGAGACCAGATCAGTATCAGTTTGGTACTGAAAGATGGAAAGATGGAAAGCAGGCGCAGGCTAAACATTTAATATAAAGCTTGCTCGTTTCTGTCACGCTCTTCTGCACTTTGTTTACATAGCTTTCACACTCTTATACCCAGTGTTCCTCTTTATTAGTCTTTCTCCCACTTTTATGTTATCTGTTCACCTCCCCTTCTTTTCAACCTTACGATGCTGTTCTCCATCCATCCATCCATCCTCCCAATGGATGGATGGATAGATGGATTGCCAGATGGTGAGTGTATCTCTGGAATGGCTTAGGAATCAAAAATGCAACTTTCTTTGTCTCTCTCTCTCTCTCTCTCTCTCTGTCTCCGCTCAGTCTAATTTTAGTGTCTTCCCACTGCGGGGCCTTTAATGCTAGCTACCATATGGTATCAGGGAGCAATCGGAGGTGTGGGGCTGGCGGGGTGAGAGACTTTGCATCTATGCGCATCAGGGCTTGGTGCTTTTTCCTTTCACTAATGCCATGCACATATAGTGGAACCCTGCATCTCAAACCCACTGAACTCGCGCTCCACTTTGCTTAATGCTAAAACCACAAATTTGTTTGGAGCCCTTACTGGAAGGAGGCCGTCATAAACCGCACAATGCCCGTGACGTGATGGGCTAGCTAGGTGCCATGCCACAGACTTGCCGCAGCGTTTCTCTGTTTTAGCGAGCTGACATTGTTCTTTTGCAGGCAAACTGCTCAGATTTCCATGTGTCAGTGCCACAGGATAAAGACATTTGCTATTGAGAATATGTGGCACAGGGAAATCATTGAAATGGGATAAAAAAAGACCTAGTCTTAAATAGGTATTCAGTGTTTTTTTAACATAACAACCACATACTTTGATGTTTTTATTGTGATTGACCAACCCATAGTAGAGTAGAACTTAAAAAATTAGTGGTAGCATCGTGCTGTTGGGTGGCTTTTCTTTAGCAGGACAGGAAAGCAAGTCTGACTTTCTAGGAAGATGGATGAAACTAAATAAGGGGCGTCGTGGAAAATAACTGAGACTTATGTGGAGGTTCACTTTCCAGCAGCAAAACAACCCTAATAATACAGCCAGGAATACTGTAGAGTGTTTTAGATTTAGACCAAAGCAAATTCCTGTGTTAAAATGGTCCTAACTGTAATGTGAACTTGAAAAATGATCATCACAGACTCTCTCCATCCGGTCTGACCGAGTTTGAACTATTTTGCAAATGACCATGTCAAGATGTGCAAAGCTGCCTGAGACGATTAAAAGATTTGCATCTGTAACTGCTGTGAAATATGCTCTACAGAGCTTTTCCAAAGGGGGCCTGAACAGTCACATATTTGTAAAAAAACAAAAAAACAAAACAAAAAAAAAACTGAATATTTTTCATCTACCTCACAGATATACACCACTTTATGTCGGCTTATCACATAAAGTCTGAACGATATACATGAAATTTGTTGTTCAAGAACTATTAATGTTTTTGCAAGGTGCTACAAGTCCATTACTTACAAATGAAAATTGTGCAAATAGGAATCCGGTTAAGTGCACATTATCTAGATTTTTTTGATGTAATGTAGAGATAATATAATTATTTCTAAACAAGTTTTAAGCTTTAGCTGCAGAATACTGTATTTTAGTGCGTGTAAATGTCGTTCCGCTATATAGGAGCAAATCATGGCACTTAATCATATAAAGAAATGATTCAGCCTCTGTAGCGTTCTGCATTTCTTGACTCAGTCTCCTTGTTAATGCCTCCCACATCTCACAGGCAATTACGATGACCTCTAATTAATAAAAGATCAGTTCACCGGGGTTAAAGCTATTTATTTTAGCCTCTTTTTTTTTAATTCAAGGGTAATTATGCTCATAAACTATTACCAGATCATTAGCTTTGGAGCGTAAAGGGAAGTTTGGCTCCTGACATTTATTTTACTGCGCAAAGGAGATTGTTGTAGATTCAAACATTATTGCTTTAAAACAAACCATAAATAGGTTCTGTATTTTAATATTTTCTAGCAAAGATTGGGAGAAAACTAGATTAAATTGTTAGAAAAGTAGAAATAGATCAGAAATAATCATTAAAGCATTAAAGCTAGACAAGGAGAAGATTAGCAAAAAAAAAAAAAAAAAGACGACTTTGAAAGATTTTATTTCTAAGGACAAACCAAAGATTAACCCACCTAAAGCGTCATGCACCCCAGCTAAAATAGCACCCGTTCTCGTTCTGAGCCCTCCTGACGCAACGCTTTCATCTTCTTGCCTGGAAACACATGCCATCAGATGTCTTTGAAGTGGATGCTCACATACCTGCATGTCTCTAACTTCACAAGAAAGCAGACTCTCTCTATTTCAGTGTGTCAAAGGCGGATTGAAATGAGGTGGTGTTCCTGTTTTTTAAGAAATGAACGCGTCACAGGGAAACTTTGGGAGGGGGGGGGGGGTAATGCGCTAAGGGTCACAGAGAGAAGGGATGGTTCAGTAGCAACGTACAGCTGGTAGGGTTTTCACCATCAGTAGTTTAGGTCTAATACTGGGAACTTTATGTTGCATCTGATCTGAATTCAGCTCCGATCGTTCAGATGGATACAGTGACAAATTATACGCCTTGAACAACTTTCTATCTTACAACTATTGTATTATCTGTCCTTCTCTTAAAAGAAAATATTAGAAATACAAGGCCGTTTTCAGGAAATAGTGAAGCACTGGTTTGTATATTTCATCATCCTAATGTGATGAAACTTTTGAAGTGCTTAAAACTGTGTTTTAAGTTTCTTCCAAATCAAATTACATCATGGTGTGGGGGGGATTTTGGTTCTGTTTTCTTCCTTTGGTTATGAGTTCTGTATCATTTTGGGTTTAATTTGCTTTTTAGTAGATTGATTCATTGATGAAACAATCATGATTGTTTCATGATTACTAACGCAATGTTTTCCTGTGCTCATCATGTTTTCTTTTGTGTTCCTATGTAGTGTTTACATAGTCTGTGTAATTTCTCGTTTATCATTCCACTGATCCCTCCTCTTAGTATATACCTGCTCTCTGTTTCGTTTGCTGTAGCCAAATTCTCCTGTTGGTTCCAGTCATAGTCCTTTGATTATTGATTTTGATTATTTAGTAAATCCCCATTTTCCCTGTGACTCTCCCTACGTCCTGCCTGCTTTTGGGGCTACACCAACACATAACGTGATATATCAAAAGTAAATTCCCTCTGGGATTATGAAAGTATGTCTGATTCTGATCATATCTGAGAAGTGACTAAAATGTGACGTTTTGACATATATATATATATATATATATATATATATATATATATATATATTCTTGCTGAGAAGAATTAAGATATACATCTTAATTCTTCTCAGCGAGCATAAATTAATCAAAAAATATCTATATAAAAAACAAGTTAAAATAAGTGAACTAAACTAATTGCAATGCAAATAATGTTTGCTTGGCCATTTTCCTTATGTCTCTACCACCCTTCTACTGGGGAAAAAAGAAATACAAAATATTGGCACGAGCCATTTCCAGGACGAAAGTAATAAAACATTTTAATTTGGAGCTGAAGATTAACTCATAAAGAAAAGGGAGAAGAAAATAACATTCTGAGCGTTGGCTTTTAATTCCAAAAGTTAATTTTGCTTTCGGCTTAGTTTAGGACAGAAGAATAAAAAACACCAAGCCCTAACATAAATGAAAAGTCATATAATAACACTGAATTAACATGAAATAACACTCATCTCCATCAGCTAAAAGAGCTACGTTCACCATCACTTTGTTTAGCTATATTATACAATACAATAAAACTTATATTTATAAAGCCCGTTAAAAACAACACCATTGACCAAAGTGCTATACACTGATAAAAACTAATAAATGCAGAAATACCCTTCCCAGCTCTAGCAATAAATTATGACCAATTAATAAAACATCAAAATAATAAAATAAAAAATTTAAATAAAAACCAACTTCTCAAACCGAGTTAAAAGCCAAGGAGAAATAATGTGTTTTAAGAGAAGATATATTAATAAACAGCAGTTGTCTTTTTAAGTTAACATAATCACATCCTGTAATAGCTTTTGAAACAACATGTTCCTGTTTGCCAGGCCGTTACAAACACCAATAAGAGCTCTAGCTCCCAGTTAACAGCATAAAGAGATGATAGTGATCATATAAAAAAAAGTTTAAACATAGCTTTGATTGTAAATAGCTTGTCTCCCTGAACTGTGTCTGGAGATGGAGAATTCAAATAAATCAAAATAGAGTCACATAATGAAAAGACTTGAAGATGAATGTCTGTAGAAAACAACACTGCTTCTTAGCTTCTGTTTGAACCTGTTCAGAACAGAATTGGCTCTAGCTGCAGCTCTGGTAGTGCTGGACCCACTGAGATGCAAAACCCATAAAAATATGTCCTGCTCTAATGTTGTAGACGTCTTTGAAATTATTTTGTTGATTTCTTTTTTTTTCTGTAGGCCAACTTGCCATTGCTCCAGAGAGAGCTGCTGCACTGTGCCAGGCTTGCCAAGCAGAACCCTGCTCAGTATCTGGCCCAGCACGAGCAGCTACTCCTGGATACCAGCACCACGTCCCCGGTGGACTCTTCTGAGCTCCTGCTTGATGTCAACGAGAACGGCAAGAGAAGGACGCCAGACAGGTGAAAATCAGAACATTGCGCTGTGGGTTTTTTTTTTTTTTTTCTGAACTAACACATTTTTCGAGAGGGTTGGTAAATTATTTCAGAACTTAAAGGTCCAGTTCCCTTCCTCAAAGCTGCCAATACGTTATTTTCCTCTCTCTATTATTCGAGCTCATGTATAAATCCCTTTGAGGCTTTCTCCATCCCCATGGGCTGTTGCATTACTCCCCAAACACAGGCTGAGCCAACAGGAGGCAATAGTGGGATGTGTGAATGTATGTACGGGAAGGGTTTGTAAGTGCACCACTGGGTTTCTTCATGTGCTCGGCTGGATGTCTCGGCTTCTCGCTGCTGCTCTTTAAAGGCAGGAACTATGAAGGGGAAGTCAGTATAGTACATCTGGCCCTACCACTTATACATAACGATAACAGAAGACGATAGTTGGATGAATCTTTGAAATATGTACGTTTTTGATACCTTGACAATCATCTAGAGACATAAAAAAGCACTCCATACTTGGTTCACGACAAGATTAACTTTAACACATTTCCTGGGAAATCCAATTAACCCAACTGTGTGTATCTCAAATAACCATTTAATGAATCGCATGCTGATTACAGATAAAATAATCTGTATGAAATTGAGAATAATCTAGTATAAGTTTTACTTGTCTATTTATTTCTACTGTTATGCCTGGCTAATATGGTTCTAAAATGCTTTAAAAATGGTCAGACAGTATCTAAGAGAATCTTTATTCAGTGTAGGATTACCAAGTTTAGGTTTGATCACTCTTAAAGTGTTTTAGATGTTGAACAAGCATTAATCAAACGCAGTCCGGACTAATTAAACTGTAAAATAACCCTAAAGGCTACCATGGGAACATACAAAGCTCATGTAAACTTTAGCAATGTTAGCAGCTAACAGTTACCCTGTTATGGCATTTTCACAGTGCTTAAAATCATGTAAAATGTGTCTATTGGTATTTCTTTCTACTATCATGTATTGAAAACAGGTGATGATCCTTCAATGTCACTGCACTGTCAGCCAGCCTAGCAAGAATGTTTCATTGGCTGATTCTGTCAGCAAAGGAGGGCCCTTAATGAACTTCCTTTGTTGCTTTAAAACTAGAGTATCTAATTATTAGATACTCTAATAATCTCTATTAGATTCTAATAGAACCATAGGGTGCCAATATTAAAGAATCTTTATATCCAAGATTTATAATAATACTTTAAACTTAGGTGTGTTGGAGTTGGGATTCAGAATTGTACAAGAGTAGCTCTCCAGGCCTGGAGTTGGACATGCCTGCTGTAAAATAACTTCACCAGATAAAATCACATATGCTAACTGCAACTGGAAAGCCTTTGGGAGTCAGACCTGACAAGTGATTATGTGCTTTTTGATGTCATAAGATCTAATTATTTCCATGTATGCATGTATAAATGTAGAGTGTGTGTTTTGCTTTTAGAATCAATTCAGTCAACCTATTACAGCCCAAATGTATCATCATATGTGCTGTAAACGTCAATGGAAGTGAATCAATATTGCCTTAATTTTTTTCATGGAACCAATGGAAAACTAGGAAAGTACTGAACCCATTAAGGCAAATAGTGATATTAGGTTTAAAGAGTAGTTTTGTGATAGTGTTGTAGTATCAACGGTGTTGATAGTAGAAGGAAGAAGAATTTGTTAGAATAAGACAAAAGTCTACATTCTTATGCTCCCTTTCTTGCATTTATCATTATTAAGCATTTTTTTCAAGTTTCTGGACATAAGTTTGAATAGAATTATGTGTTGTTGTGCGTTTCTGTCTTGGCTGCAAGTACAATGTAAGCATTGTACTTTAAAATGAAGTCCCAGTGGCCCAAAAAAAAATATCGAGACAGGCTAGGTGAAAGGAAAATGTGCATATTATATCTGCTGAGGGCCAAAACTGCTGAATGTGTTATTAAAAATTCCCACCTCCCTATCCAACTCCACCCTTCAACACCAGGATAGTCCGATTTTTTTCATCTTTTTTTTCTCCCCCCTGTTATACCTGCATATTTGCAAGGCCGTCTGGTGCACAGGGGAGTGGGGTTAGGAGAAAAGGTGCGTTCGTAAATGCGAGAGGTGAAAATATGAGAGGAGTGAAAAAGTAAGGCGGCATCTGTGTTTAGTGAGAAGAAAACAGTGTATGTGTGAGTCTGTGCGTGTGTGTGTGTGTGTATATCCAGTGTGAGTACAGACATGTGTTAGAGCCTGGGGAGATGTGCTGATAACACATACAGATGAGGCTCCAGCACCATTATGGCTGGCTAAGCACCTCTAGTTTCTGCTTAGTCCTACTCTGCCTTCCCAGAAGCTGGAATTTGAATATTGGAATTTCAGAGGAAATCCTTCATTTTGAACAATGCTCTGTCTATGCATACTGATCAATACAATCACATTCTTGCTTCTGTCCTGTTCCTTTTTGTTTTTGTTTTTTTCTTTGGGTCTCCTTGTGATTCCTTAGAGCCACAAAGCCGTATAATTGGCTTTCCAACCATTTCTGGACTGATACCGATCTTTCAAACCAAATAACTGAAGGATTTCAGAAGCAGTAATTTCCCTCTACAACACAAAATGACATATCTGACAGTTATCTGGCTTAGATGTGGCAAAAAAAAAATCAGATTTTTTTAAAGGGGTTAATCACAGGTAATTCATGATTTTCATATGTGGCCAAGTTTGGTTGGACTGATTTTTTTCTACTTCATTTATTAAACCATGATTTTCTCAAAAAACAAAACATGTATTTACTCAGGTTGCCTTTGTCTGACATTTTAATTCATTTGATTATCTGAAACACTGTGGTGTGACTAAAATGCAAAAACAGAACAAATCATTAAGGGGGTGAATACTTTTTTTCATAGCCGTGATTATTGAAAATAGTTTTCGACAAACGTTCCCTCACAAAGAAATATATTCATTAAATTACAATTAAAGTTATGAAGTGCTGAACTTGGCATTTGGACCTCCAAGAAGACTTTACAATAGAAGTGATTGTTAAAAAGGCAAATCAACAATCCCTGAATGGAGGATCATTGACAAGAAAATGTCTAATGTATATGTGCCCCAAAATTAAGTATTTTAAGTATGCAGACTTGATATTAAATGGTAGAACAACCTATGGGCTGAGTATATTCTGGGTGATCAGCCTTATATCTGGAGAAAACAGCATGCATGTGTTTTATCCAATAACAGAGTAAACAGAGTCTCTGCTTGTAGGTTAAAAAGATTATTACAAGTTCTGGAAACACACGTCACACTGTTGGCACAAGCAGCGGCTGCAGATATAAAGAGGATTACTTTTACAACAAGACGCTGACCTTCACAAGATCATCAGGTAAGGTGAAGGTTTCGCCAGGCCTCTTGAAGGCTTTTAAGCAAAGCATCATCAGAAATCTTTGGACACAGAGTTAAGCACGCTGGCTGGGGAATCTCACAGAGGCTCAAAGGCTTCTTTTTTTTTTTTTGGAAGAACGAGTGAAAATCCCTCAAACGAGAACTGAGGGACTTTTAGCTGCTAGAAAAAAGCTGTTACAGGCTGTGATACTTGCCAAGGGGAGTGTGGCTGCTGTCCATTCCAGGAGTGTTTGGTTATTTTTAAACCCTATAATGGTAATTACAAGAAGCTCTCTTCTATAAAACATCAAGTTTATGTTATTTGCACGCCTCTGTGAAATTAGTTAATCGTTTTGACATATTTTTTGTGACAGATTATAGATGGAGAAGCTTTACGCATGTCAGTGCAATCAGATTACCACATAGCAAATCTGAAACCAATTACTTTAAGCTCGTGCCAGTGTGCATTAATAGATTTTTTTTTTTTTTTACAAATCTGACATTGTTCCAATGTTCACTGTTTTATACCAACAAAACACAGTTTTATGAAGCATTAGAAATATACAAATGCACCAATCAGATATTATTTTATACCTGATTTCAGATCGCCGATTTTAGAAAGCTCTGACTTTCTGGTACCAATTTTATCCGATTCCAATTTTCCAAATTCAGGAATCAAGAAGATACAGTTTTTACTTTCCAGATAGATTGAAATATTTTATATCTTGGTGAAAGAAATGGTATTTGGTCAGGTTAGTGAAGTAAAATCAAAATAAGTTTCTTAAGAAAAGACCAAAATTACAAAGCCGTAACTGAAAGCATATAAACAGTAACGATTCAGGGTTGTGTGAAAGAAATATATATTGAACAAGTCTAAGTTCAAACCATTGCAGCATATCTCATTTATTTTTTTACGAGACATGTGGGACCTTGCTAACCTTTTTTGAACACCTCAAAATGTAGCAGTACAATGTCTCAAAAGGCTCTGAATGTTTTAGGACAAGTTCCTTTCACAGTGGCGTCGCTCTAAATATTTGAGAAAAAAGCTCTCCTTTGCTGTTGTGTGTAAGATCCGCTGCCCTAAACCCTGGTCCTCGGGGCTTGCCGTCCAGCATATTATAGATGCCATCAAGTGCTGCGGAGGCCCGTTAAGAAACCTTTCATTTAAGTCACCAGAGTAACAGTTTCCATTACACAGCTCCGCCGTTAAATGGGATCTCTCACTTATTTCAAAACAAGGTGATCACCCAACACCGTTAGCTTTAGAATCAGTTAGCATTAGCCTTAACACACCCGGGTCACTATGTATGTTGTGACCGAATGCTGAGGTAGTAAATCAGCCTTTATGATTCAAATGTGATTGAATTTGAGATGCAGCTAAAAGTCGCAGGGCCGCGGCCCCTGAGCTCTCAAATTTGAGACCCCTGCTGGGTAGAAAGGAGGTCGTTATCTCAGCTGTGAGATGGCCAAAGCACTGGCAACATTTACAAATCCAGCATGTTCAGTGACGGAACTGGACTCATGAAAACGATGAAGCGGAGCATCTATGCTGCAAAAGCTTCCCCCTTACTTGTATCTGCTGAATTCTCACTCTGGTTACATGTAGCTTGAATGAAAAGCCAACATGCTTCCAAAGAAGATACCGTTTCCCGACTCCTTGCGTACTTCCTCTGGCTTTATTTTAGACGCCTCACAGCAGCTCATTTAGACTCCTCTTCCATTAGTAACAACCTCCCTCCAAAGAATATGGACCTGTTATTACTTAGATATGCTGCATTTACTGATCGGAAAAAAACATTTGGTTTGCACCGGACTGGCCCATCAGCGATCGGGGATGGTCAGTCGTAAAATATCTAACTCTGGACACCAACCGATTTCTCTGTTGCATCGCAAATCAAAATGTCTCATTCGTTATTTTAAACAAGGCTGCGCATGCATGCACGAGCAAACTGTGCGTCAATGTGACCGCGTGTGCAGGTGTATGCTCTGGCGTCTGTAAGACGCAAACATTGTTGCAGCGGGAAATCTGGGGAGACGCGTGTGGGAGGAGGTGGATGGATGAGTCGAGGGAAACAGAGAGACGGACGGATGGAAGAAAAGAGCATATGGAGAGCTGTGGATGAGCATTAGGAGCCCATAAAAACAGCTCATTAAGAAGTTCAATCTGTTCATCGGCGAGAGAGAAGGGAAGGAAGAGAAGCGAGACAGAGGGGGGGGAGAGAGGAAACCAGGGGACCGTAGATAGCAGGGGAGGTTGGCAGGTTTTAACTGTGAACTGACAAAGCTGAGAACACACACAAAAACATACTGCAGGCGCATATGTGCAAGCATGCACACACACACACACACACACACACACACACACACACACCTGGCCACATTAATCTTCTGAAGCAGGCGTACAAAAATCCACCTGATCCCCTTGAAACTACTTGTGTGAGTATGCGTGTGTTACTTTTTGTGAGTGAGGTTTAATTGTTTATGTATCAATTGACTTGTTTTCAATAGGATAAAATCCCCTCATGATTCCAGGTAACGCAACCTTCCATGGCAATTACTTCATCTGGTGGGGGGTTGCACTTACGCTGGAACAGCAGCTCTAGCGCGTGCACCAATTGTTACACCCCTTTCCTGAATAAATTAAAGAAGCGTTGTACCACATATTTTATTTTTACAAATGAGGCGTGATATTAACATCAGTTGTACCTGCATCATACTCTCACCTCTCCTGACGTATTGTGACTCGAGACGTCTCCTATTTTAAGGACGAAGACATGTTTGATCTCCTGTTTCTTCAAATGCGATAGTCACGATTTTCCAGATGCATTTTAAAGTCCAAAAAGACTTAAAGTTTGTCGCGTTGTGTTTCCCCTCAGAACCAAAGAGAACGGCTTTGAGCGAGATGCCGCCATCCATCCAGACGTCCACCCGAGCAAACGGCCTTGCACCATGAGCCCCGCCCAACGCTTCAGTCCCTCCAATGGGCTCTCCTACCAACCCAATGGGCTGCCCCACCCAGGCCCCCTCCCTCCCCAGCACTACAGACTAGACGACATGGCCATCGCCCATCATTACCGTGACACGTACAGACACCCAGCCTCCAACCACAGGGAAATCCGAGAGCGAGCCAGACCTATTGGTAAGGATATGTTTTCTAGCTAATCATTTGTTTTTTTTGTTTTTTACAACTTCAAATCATAAATATACATGTTGAAACGCTACAAGTGACTGTCTTTTACAACACTGTTAACCTTCCCCGCAAGCTGAATTGTCTGTGCGTTCACAAACACACGAGCATCCATCTTGTCCCGCTCCCACCTCAACCATTCGGGACCGATCCAAAACGGGTCGGCCAATCACGTTGCAGTATTATGGTTTGAGGCGAGACATACAGCCGTGACGAAGGCAAGAGCCGCCGAGCCCACAGCCAAGCCAAAATAAACATGGCGGAGCAAGAGGACGCATGCGTAGCTGCTGCTGTCACATCTGTTTTGTCAGAATCGAGGATTTCTTCTTTGAAAGAAGAACAGCAAGAAGTGCCTTGAGCAGCGTAACCTGTGGTTATTCATGGCGGCTGCTGCTTACACTCTCGTTTGATACCATGATTGGCCAAAACCAACCTTTTGCTTAGGCAGGCACTAGGTGTTACGGCGCTCAATTAGCTCTAAATGTTCTGCTGAATGGTCCTTCCCCGAACGGATATGATTAGAGCATGTGCTAAACATCATTAATCTGGCTGGCCAGGTTACAACAGTGTATGTTGGACAACAAAATGTTGTCTGAAGTAACATATTCCATGTATATATGCAGAGAAATATATCATCAATTCAATCAGTTAGAGAGACTCAAATTCAGTGTAGAAACTTGTACAATGGAGAAAACGGCATGTTGTGCAGCTGTTTTCCTGCATTTAGGACGGTGGGTATTAAATGTGTGAAAACTGATCCCCAGGAGATTTAGGATCTTATTAAAACCGCAAAGACTTCACAAGTCCCCCATCACACCCGGTTTTTACCTGCTGTTCCTGCCCTTGTGATCTCTGTCTCACTACAGACGTGCACGCTGTCAGGAAGGGGCATATTTTGGGTGGCGCTCATGCACCGCCTGGTTTTTGTTACTGTCCATATAGAGCGCCACTGGTGCTCAGCTGGAAGGCATAGTCTGAAAGCGTTGTCGTTTTTATGAATCTATGGATGTTTGAGTTTAAACACATGAAATAGTTGTTGCAAAACGTTACGAAGATTTATAAAAATGGCTAAGAAGTAACACTTTTGATGTCCGGTAATAATGAAGGGAGTTCAAGTCAAAACGACACAGAGGTACAGCTTAAGCCTTAGAACGTCTGTCATACTTCTCTTCTCGAGCCCTATCGACTCATTTTTTCTGCTGGTCAACTGGCTGGGTGCTTGAGCCAAAACCTGTTGGATTTATACATCAGGAGACTTTTAGACTAAACACATCCTGAGTTTCTAAAAGACATGCAAGACAGTCGGCCCTAAGGACTAGGGTTGGGTATAGCTGTTTTGGGCCTGTTTAACTAAATCTTAATGAAAGTTCCCAGCTGTTATTTATTTTATCCCTCAGATCATTTTATTTCATTAAGATGTTCTGCAAATGAGCTAAAACTGTCAAAAATCTCTTTAAAAAGGTTCGGCAGATGTCTAAAACAGACATGTCCAGAATTTCAATTCTTGCAAATAAATGTCTTGATTTTGTCATTAATAATATCTAAACTAGCATGTTGTACTGCCTTGTAATCATTAAGTAAAACCATTTTCTTTACCATATTTAATCATTTAAAGTTTTTTTTGACTAAGTGATAACAAAAGAAAAGGGGATGTAATAACACCCTCGATGTTCAGACTGTGCTTTCTCTTTTAGTCCCAGTTGTTATGTTTTCTTCTTATGTCAGAATCACATACTTTTAGTTGTGTGGCTGGAGATATTTAGATAAACTGGTCCTGCAGCCACCAATATGACATTATAGCCCAGTATTTTTTATATCAGATACTTTCATTTTTTTTGCATGTGCCAAGATGTGATGAAGCTGTAAGGGTCCTTTTCTAAATATAGGCGAGACATTTACCATGTCTCACCCAGTGATGGATGTTAACTGGACGAGAGGTTCAGTCATTTGCCCTCAGGGTGCGAGAGAGATATGGAGACTGCAAAGAAAAGAGGGCAGAGGGAGAAAATGGATGAAGAGGGAGGGCATAAAAGAGGGACAAAATGAAAAATAGAGAAGTGAAATATAAAAAGAGAATGATAAAGTAATGTTATATCAATTGTGTCTCACTCTTTGTCCCTATGTTTTCATCTGTTTTTGCAGGTATGCATGCAGGGAGCCGGCAGGAGGAGGTGATTGACCACAGGCTGACAGACAGGGAATGGGCTGAGGAGTGGAAGCACCTTGACCATGTAAGAAAAGTAATAACATTTTTATTACTATTCTTTCTTTGTAAGTGACAATTGATAGTGTTTTTGTGTTATAGTGAAGCATTTGCTGCAGTTTAGGTAGCTATATTATTCCTAAGCTGTATGATATGCCTCTTTGGTTGGTTACATTTCTTGTGAAAATTACCAGCATTTCCCTATTTGAAAAGGGGACACTTCAAAAACGATTGATGTTCAAGATATTTAATGATTATTTAAGAATCTTTAATTAATGAATCTTATAAAAAAAGCAATTTTTTAAAGAGTTATTTTTTCTGGCTGAAGCAAAACAAAGTATTGATTTTAGGGGGACGTCCAGACTCATATTGCAGGTTTGTAGATTGCAAATACTGGTCATTGTTTGTATTTCATCATGTTGGTTTATCTTATTGCAGTGCAACCAGCATAAAATGAAAATACTGAAAATACTCGACACACCTTGTTGTTTCTGTAGTGTTTTGCAAAACTGTTGAGACTCCTTGTAATTATTGCTAAGTTCATGTGACAGACTATACAAACTGTTCACATAGGTAGTGAATGGTAAATATTTATTTATTATAGATTATGCATTACATAATAAAATAATATCTTTATTTTCTATCTTTTCTTTTCTATCTATCTTTTCTCGTGATGCACTGTGTCCCATCATGGGAACCTGGCCTGTCAGGCCAGGTGGACAGAAAATGAATCAAGGTAGAAAGGAGAGGCCCATTGTAACTCTGGGATTGAACCAGCAACCTGCCACTCAAACTCTCTAACTCCTGTGCCATTGTCGGCCCATATTTTATGGGGAGGCTGAATACCAGTGTAAACCACAGTTTTCAGAACTCTGTTTGTAATAATTAGTGAACCGTGCTGCATTTCTTTCACTTCAAAGGTATCCCCTACTTTGTGTCTTTTTGTTACATAAAATCCTAATGAAATATATTGAAGTTTTTAACTTGCATGGCAAAATGTCAAAAAGTTCTCAGGGTCTGAATACTTTTGCAAGGCACTGTAATGCTTTAAGAGGCTTTCTGCTTGTGCAAACTACTTTAAACATGATACTTGCTGTTTTTTCATTGATGATTTAATCAACGCACATAAAGTGACATAAAGTGGACATAAATACATCATTGACCAGCTGAGGTGAATGATAATTGCTGATAGATGGGAAAGTGGAACCTGACTCAGAGTGAAAGTCTGCTTCGAAAATATGGACCCTAATTCCACAACAGCACATCACATTGCCATGATAAAACAACACGAGTGCCTTACGAAAACTACAGCCTTGCTGAATTAAAATGAGCTGCTCCTTTGTGTCTATGTGTTAACCCAGCGCTGTGTCTTGCCTTCTGTCCCGCCCAGCTGCTGAACTGCATCATGGACATGGTGGAGAAAACGAGGCGCTCGCTGACTGTGCTGCGGAGGTGCCAGGAGGCCGACCGCGAGGAGCTCAACTACTGGATTAGGCGTTACAGCGACGCCGAGGAGCTGAAGAAGGGGGCTTCCAGCGGGCAGTCGAGGCAGCAGAGCCCTGCGGCACAGGAAAATGCAACGTCAGGTAAAAAGAAAATAAAAAATCGGGGGTTCTAAATATTTTTGAGGGAACTGAGGCACCAAAGGAACTCATCCTGTGTGCTTTCAGATCATAAGCATTTCCTTCTTGCTTTTAGATACTGTGGTATCTAAAAGCAAGTAAACTTAACTTTACCATTACTGTATATTAAATACTGTATATTCAGCACTAAAGATGTTTTCTTTTATTTGGACTTTGTTTAACCTTTACATCACCAGGAATAATCCCAGCCTCTTATTGTATTAATCTACTGCTTGTTGCTTTGCAGTGTTGCTCTATTGTTTGGCATTTTCAAGACGCTGTTAGAATAGAGGATATCTGCAAGCCCCATATGAATTTAGCGACCCAATAATAATTTACGTAACTACTTTGACCCACTTAAATCCATGAACATGATGTCTTTTACATCATTCTTCTAGTTTTCTGGCAGCCCTGGTGACAAAATGTGAAAACTCTTACTCCATAGTAAGAAACATGAATTTGACATGAATGGGACCCACTTTTCTTGGCTCTTCTACAAAATGGGAAAGAGAGGATGCCTCTGAAGGGTGGTTATATTTAATGTTCACAAGATTCAGAATATCAAAGAAAAAATAGCCACTTGCCTTAACTTGTTTGACAGTCTGAGCAGTAATTACAAACTTTAAAATAACTGAAACTGTGGGGAAAAAAAGCTGAGCCGCAACTTAAAATTGATCTTATCGCTGTGCACAGTAGGGAGGATGATAGTATCTTTTCACATCTTTTTTAGGGGGACCATTAAACAAATTACCACTTTTTAAGAGTAAATACTATTTGACGTTCCTCTGGTTTTCAGAAATGAACCATGAGGTCGGCACAATTTGAAAAGAAGCTGTACTTTGTTTCATGAGTCAACAAATACTGCGGATCAAAATCCTCCACATTTGCTGAGCAATCTTTTTTTTTGTGTGTGTGTGATGCTAAAAAAATTACCGACCCGCTTTGTTTCTTCCGCAGAGATTCACAGGGAGCTGTTGCATCGGCCTGTGTCCGGTTATGTCCCTGAAGAGATCTGGAAAAAAGCCGGTGAGCACCACTTTCATCCCTCGTGTTTGTCTCTTCACAGTTTACAAGACATTTTCTCTCTTTTCCACTTTGATGGCTGGTGGGAAGAGGTTGATGTCCGCTCAGTCCTGAAAACACTTTAAAACAAATGCTGTGTACCACTTCAGTGGTCAAAGCACAAGAACTACTGTACCAAAGCATTCCCTACATTTGTTATACAATGTGTTCTTTGCAAGGGAATTTGGAAGTCATGACAGATTGAGCCCTTCTTTCGCGGAGCATATGTTCTCAGAGATGCTAGCATTCACTGTAATTGCATCTTAATCTTTAATGAGAGCTTGTAATACCTAACGTTACAGTTCAAAAGAGAAAACTAAGCCTTGTCCAGCATTAAACCGCTCATATTTTGTTTATTTACACTTCAGCCATGGATAGCCTGTAATTATCCATCTTTACAGCAACATTTCTTTGCCAGTCATGCATTGAACTGGCCAGCACCAGATACACAGATGCCAAAGCACACATTAATAAGCGCATTGGGTCAACCGACTTGCATTCTAATACCTTTACACCAAAACATTTTTGTTTTTGCTCAACCCAAGTAGTCTCCAAGGTGTGTGATTGAATCAACTGTACACCACAGCTGACAGCAGTGGCAACAAAAGTGTGGTCTTCAGCTGGTGTAGTCCCATCTGCTTTAAGGTGCAACATGCTCTTTGTTCAGAGAAAAAAAAAAGGATTTGTTAGACCCCGGTGGGATCGAGCGGTTACTTGAGCTGCCCGTTGCCTTTCTATCATCTTGAAACGGTCGGTTTTTCTCCTTTAAACTCTTTGAACTTTGAACTCTGTTCAAAACGCCTTTTTCCCTTTTCCCATCACCTTTTTTTTTTTTTTTTTTTTGGACCATTCTATGTAAATCTAACAGATGGCCATGCTTGGAAATCAGAGTAGGTCGACGGTTACTGATATCCTCAGACCATGCCTGCCTAGCACTACAAACGTGGCCTCTTTAAGAATCCCTTGCATCCCATTTTTTCCCCGTTCTGGTGCTCACTTTGAATTGTAGGTCGTCCTAAACGCATCTGGATGTCAATTGCTGGCATGTGATTGGCTGATTTGGTATTTGTATTGGGGTTTATTGTGTCACTATTTCTTGTAAAACGGACAGCAAAGAAACTAGCTGTAAAGGCAAGATAAGGAGAACTGTGGTGCAAAAAAAACGATTTCTTTATTTTAACTAAGGGGTATTGTAGAGATTTCTTGCTCTCGAAAAATAGACGAACTGTGTCAACTTGTGGGGGAAAATAAACATAATAACGGTGTTTCTAACTGAAGCCTATGAGTGCATTTACACTCACATATATGGCTGCTCTGAAGAACTGGAAGGAGTCCAGTCCATGAGGAATCCACTTGGTATTCAGTGTCAGAGATAGATTATATGTGCCTTTTAAAGTTGTTGGAGAAAAGAAATTGCCCCCCTTGCTTGACCATGCATGATGTGTGTGATACTCAGAACAAGTAATATGCATTTAAATTGAATTGAGTAACACCATTGGAGCTCCGACTGCTCTCTAGTACTCTCCCTTCCCCTCTCCAGCTTTGATCGATCTTCCATCTGAGGCATTTGGTGTGTAATCACGATTCAATGCACCAGGCGTATATCTCAAGGCACCAGAGCAATTTCCATGGCTTCAGACAGCACAATAGGTTAAAGACAAAACCACCCTGGTTTAAATATGTTTTTGCTCAATCAGTGTGGGGAAAAATGCATTTAGGAAAAAAGTGCACATTTTGTCTCATGCAGAAGGCGTTTTTCACCTACAACGTAGCCATAAAGTGTACAAAAAGTGCAGTCAGCCTTTTTATTACGCATGAAGTTGTTTGTATTTGTGGTCTGTAGAAAGAAAACACGACTTTTTGTTTTCCATTCTGTTCTTTTCTGAGAAGAAAGCGATATAAACGTGACCCGTGGAGGATTGCAAAAACAGGATTTTTAATACAATAGAGAGCAGCCGTGAATATGTCTGTTTGAAACGGGCAAAATGTTTACAGTTGGTGATAAATATTCAAGCACCTTGCACGGTTTTACTGCCGCGTCTCCCACTTCCCCTCGCCGCGTGGGCCTCTGGGACTACAATGGAAATGCATAATTTAAATGCAAATTGGCCGATTTGCATACACAATTAGTCAAGTTACAGGCATGACGGGAGCAAACACAAAAAAGCCCTCCTCTTGCTTTGACATGATTCTGCTGTTTAATATCCACACGCAAGGTCATTCTTTGCTCTAAACAAGTGTAAAATAACACCCTGGGAAAGCTTGAAAGCACCGTGTTATTATCTGGAATAAAATGACTTATTCTGTTGTTTTATTTTCTGAGAGTATTTCAGTTTTTTTTTTTTACTTAACATAAAAGATTCATGTTTAGTTTGCTTTTTGAATAAGGTTTCCATCATTAGCTTGGCTACAAGATTACATTCAAAAGCATTGATAGAAATCAGTTTAAATTAGAGCTATAGGGGCCATTCTCTGTAGAATGCCTATATGGAGGATTTTTTTTTAAAATCGTCTGGGTTTGATATTTAATTGAGTTGGGTTGTATGAAATGAATTAATAACAAAAAATGTGTAAAACAATTGATGATGATTAATTGTTGGAGTTGTAGCAACACGTAGGTGCAGGTAATTTGTCCGTTACTGGAAAAAATAACGCTGACCTCGACACTTAATCAAAAAACGCTGCAGGAATGTTATTTTAGGGGATTGTTTTTCTTGATTTTGTTTTAGCTTTGACATTATGCTGCTGTACTTTTGATTTTATACTTCAAGGCTTTTTTCACACATCTTTACCGGGGGGTTCCGATCAGCACAGACGCCGTTATGTCTTCCAGGAATAGCATTTATAATAGCATTATCTGACACGTTTAGTCGTTGAAGGAAAACGGTGGGACGAAATACATGCGAGGGATGACGTCCTCTCTTTCCAAACTCCTTCCAGAAGAGGCGGTGAACGAGGTCAAGCGACAGGCCATGTCTGAGCTGCAGAAGGCCGTGTCGGAGGCAGAGCGAAAGGCTCACGAGATGATCAGCAGCGAGCGGGCAAAGATGGAGCGCACGGTGGCTGAGGCCAAACGTCAGGCAGCCGAGGACGCGCTCTCCATTATCAACCAGCAGGAGGACTCCAGCGAGGTAAGATCATGAAAGCGCTGTCTGCTGTTCTCCGCGCATCTCCATTAGCAGCCGTTCTAGTCACTTTGGAACGTGATGGCTAATAGGATGTTCTTGCATACAAATAAGTGAGTTTCCACGGGGTTTTTTATTGCCATACCTGTAAATGGATCTAATGTAACCTCTTTGCAACGCTAAAATACGCCAAGCCTTAAATGTTTTGCTTTGTAGTCAGAAGATTGTGAGAGAATAAAATGCAGCAAGGACACTCAAGTGTCTACTGCTTTGTTTTCACGCGCTGTAGCCAGGCTGTACAGGAGGATGTTTCTAATTCAGCTGAGAGGAAATAAGGAAAGCGCCCCTCATTTGCTAATGGCCATTTGAGACCTTGAGGTTTTAATCAGTTAAGTAAGAGGGAAATATGGCTGACATCTGACATTAATTGGCGGAGTGACGCTTGTGAAAGTTAAGCGTCTTAGAGGAGAACTTTTAGAGGTTGTCTATGACTCTGTTCTTCTGGTTTTCTGAGGATGTGCAGCAACCCTAGAATGCTCTCGAGATCTCTATAGGAGACCCTTTGTGTAGTAAGAAAAGATTTAACCCAGTAACTGTCGTGTTCTCTTTTAGTCTCGTTTTGCTTACGTGAATCTCACATCTATGTGAAGTCAGCCAGTGGCTTATATTCAAAACTTGTTACAGGTAAAAAGCTGCTGTGCGAACCGCTCTGACATAATGCTTTATAGAATTACCTCCCCGCTGAAGTGTCAGCTGCAGAATTGATCAAGATCGCTCAGATTGGACGGATAGTCTCGGTGAACATCGGTTTTCAAGTCATGCCTCAGATTTTCAAGGAAAACCTTCAATATATTTTTTGTAAAATGAAAATAATATAAAAAAAAAACATGCCTGCTTGGCAATCATTTCCTGCTTTATTTCGGCCAATCACACACAATCCTAATAAAACCTTTGTTTGTAACGTGACTACTTTTGCAAAGCGCTGTAAGATGTACAAAACTGCAGTTAATTATTTCTCTTTTAGTGATCAGACGTTCCTCAGGACAAATATCTGGCTGTTTGTGAACCCACATTTTCCGTTAATAAGTTGTCGTTGTTTGTTTTCGTTCTCCGTCTATCCATCAGAGCTGCTGGAACTGTGGTCGCAAGGCCAGCGAGACGTGCAGCGGCTGTAATACCGCGCGTTACTGCGGCTCCTTCTGCCAGCACAAGGACTGGGAGAAGCACCACCACGTCTGCGGTCAGACCCTCCAGGCCCAGCAGCAGCAGCAGCAGCAGCAGCAGCAGCAGCAGTCCGGCCAGCAGCCAGGAGGAGTTTCAGGCTCAGAGACTCCTGCTCCCATCAGCTCCTCGGCCTGCACGCCAAGCAGCGGCACCGGGAGTCCGGCCGCGACCCCGCCGGCCGCCACTCCGCGCTCCTCCACCCCCAGCACCCCGTCCTCCTCTGCCCTCGACGGCACACCTCGCTAAGGAAAGCTTCCCACGTTCGACACAGTCGCTCTGAGACCCACAAGCAGCATGACTGTCCACAGCTTGACATTGCCTTGCAAAAGATTCCAGGAAATCCCGACTAACACGTAGGGACGATGCGGTCGAAGGAGGAGGACGATGAGGTCAATAATCAGGTCATATTGACTTGCCGTGACTTTAAAGAGACGCAAAGATATTCTTTGTTTTGAATGAATGAACTGAAAAATCCTTTTATTGCTACCCTTCTCTACTCTTGTGCGTTTGTCGTTGTACCCGTCGTTGTCAATGTCGTCATTGTAGCTTATCTTTCTTTTGTAAATACAAAACGACCGATCAGAGGAACTCAAGACCTCCCCTTTTACAGACGTTCCGTTCATCATCTTCCATTCAAGCTTTATTTCCTCACCGCGCCAGCCCTTACGCCCAGGTTACCTATACGTACAGAGCAGAATGACTGAAGCGGCCGATTGCTCGCTGCAAATGAAGAAATTAGATTTCAATACAGGCTGATGAATAAATAAGGGATGGACCGATCCTCTGGCTCGCAGACCCAGCCGCCAAAGAAACGGGCAGATGTGCGGCAGATTGCAAGCCGAGCCAGCTGTTCAGCCGGCATTATTTCCCTCTCACTTGTCGTAATATCCAGGTCAGTGGGCTGTGAAATCCGAATCCCCCCCGAAGGATGTAAAAGGAAGACTTCTTGGAGAGAATGCAAAAACTTTGCCCGCAGCACACACACACACACACACACAGGCGTGCAGGATGCGCTGCGAAGCATCTCGCGTGCACGCTCGCTGGCTTACAAAAGCGCTTTAACAACCAGAAAATGAGGTTATCATCTTGCCGGCGAGACTGTCAGACATCTTCAATGGCAGCTGCTGGGCGGCTCAGACCTGGAAAACCAACAGTGTGCCGACACGCTCCTCCCGTCTCAGCCTTCCTTTCGGGCCGTTCATTCCTTTTCCGTAGACGTCATGCCGTTGAGCTTTCTGTCCTGTGGCGTCGCCGATGGTTATTTATTGAACATGTGTTGGACACTTGTGACAATGCATAGCACCTGGGAAAAAAAAGTCACAGTTCAAACTCTTCATAATTCCATCTCTAGCTGGAGCAAAAAGAGATAAAAAAAAAAGAAGTGTTAACTTTTTTTTTTTTAAAGCTGCTTTTCTATTCTGTGTGTAGGTGGTAGATTCTTTGTAGCTTCATAAGTTTTATCCTCTCATCCCATGAAAAGACACAATATTATATTTCAGAGCTGCTACTTAATTTCGACCCAGATTACTAGCATGTTGTGTGGAATGCTAAGCTAATTGTTTTGTAAAAGGGACACACAATGCTGGGAAAAAGCATTTGCCCCTCACAGACTTCTTTTGTTTTTTGTTGTTTTTTTTGTTACACGTAAATGTTTCAGATCATGATGGGTTGCTTATTGAAATATTTTACCCTACTTCGTGTTGTCAGACAGGTAACTACTTTAGTGATTCTTAGTCTGCCAGTAAGCAGGCCTGGGCATGGCTAGAGAGTTTGAATTCAGATTTACCAAAAAAAAATAAAACTGAATTTTGTATTTACTCAGGATATCTTAGTCTGACATCGATACGACGATCTGAATTATTTAAAAGAGACAGAAAAAGCAAAAAACAAATCTGTGAGGGGACAAAGGCCTTTTTGCTGCACTGTATATATATGTATTTGCACTGTCATGGAAGTTATTTTGGCATGCTTCTTTTCAACATTCTCAGAGCCATAATTCATCAACAGTTTTGTATACTGTATTAGCATCATCATCCTTTTTATTATCTTTTTTTTTTTTGGACAGATGTGGTTTAAAAACACGAACGCATCAAAATCCCTTTTCCCCCCACATAACACTTAAAGAATAGCACCCAAAATGTTTTTTTTTTAATTTAAATAGCTACACGCTGTGCATGTACATTACTGAAGATTTGTTAAATATTTGTTTTTTTGAAAAAAAAAAAAAAGAAACTGCAAAACAACCAAAAAAAGTCAAAATACAAAAAAAAAGTACTCTAACAAAGTGATTTTCCAAATGCAGAGGTGTAGACTTCGATTGACAGCTTTAACACTGCAAAGCACCAGGTCACGCAAACACACACACACACAAACACACACACACACACAGTATTACATCATGAGTGCAACATGAAACACCAAAAACAGCCAAAGACTGACACCAAGGACCAAAATTCTGATGTAAACATGTCTTAAAAGAGGTTTGTCCACTTAGATGTTTGATCACTTTTTTTCCACAGGTTTGGTTCCTGCTGTAAAGACCAAAACTTCAACGTCACAAACTACATTTATTTTTAACCCTTTGTGGATCTCAGCTGTACCCATTAAGAGAGAGAGGAAAACAAGTGGGAACGCAACATCAAAATAAACTGCAGTGTTACATTTTACCTGGAGCAATAATACAGAATGTGACATGGTAAATATTTTGTTAAAAACTCAAGATGTGTTATTATACATTTGTTGTTAATTTTCCCATCTCATAAAAGTCAGATTTAGTTAGTTAGGTAGTTAGAGATGCACTGATCGGAATTTTCTTGGCCAATTTCTCCAGTCTTTGTCAGGTTTTTGATGCACCAATACCAATTTCTCTTTGAGGATTACAATATAAGCAACATTTCAAAAAAAAAAAATAATAATAATTCTAGTCTGCCATGACCAGCTGTTTATTTATACTAGAAGCAGAAAAAACATCCCACCATCGGTGTGAGAGAAGAATGGCAAAACAACGAAAGTCTGATTATGCGGTTCACATTTTAAGCTGTGTTCGGCCACAGCAGCAATTAGTGTGGTGGGAGCCAAACCTAAACTAACATTTCCAAACGGCTTTCCAAAAAGGATGAAACAGAGAAATGTTGGTGTGTCCTGCTGAGCGGTTCCCTTATCTGCTGAACTTTTTAGTCTCTCTCATTCTCTCGAGGCCTGGTTGAAAAGCATGAAATGTCTTTGACCAGTTGTAGAAAATACGGTTTCCTTTTAAATGACTGTGCTTCCGCTAACATCGTTAACCTCAATAATACTGAAAATAGCTATTTTTGAGTGTTCTTTCCTCATGACATCTACACCGAAGAGGGTTTTTTTAAATGTCTGGTATCATAATCTGGTAATGCAAAGGTTTGGTGCATTCAGTGATCAGGATAGAGATCCGATCTTGTAAATTCACCAGTCGGGATCGGTTAAGATGATTTCTCGGTGCATCAGCATATTTAGTGTCCATGTCAGCTTTTAGTCTGTTTTTAATTTCCCCCAAATTGTACTTAAAGCTTGACTTTTACACCAATATCATTTGCATTTGCATTTGTCCCCAGGAGGTTTACATAAAATATCGGATTAATAAGTTGAAGCTTTGTTCTAAATCTACAATGTCAATAAAACAAACCTCTCATTTGCATTTAGAGAGCACTGACATACTCAAAGGCTCCTCACCCAAACGCCTTGGTGCTATTACAGAAGCCTGTTACAAGAATATATTCTGACCTCAAGAAAACAAGTGGATGCCCTCAAATGTTTGGGGAACTTTGCTCCCTCTATACTTCCCTGTTTCTTTTCTCATGTCAAATTAAAAACTCACACCTGCACTCTTGAATTCGAAGGGTCACACGGTCCAAAATAGGTGTCCGACACCTCACTCCCAATTTCTAAGATGCTGTGACGAGACAGCCAAGCTGTCGGAACACAACTGTATGAAAAACAATACAACAGACATCCATCAGGGCAAAATCTGAGTTGAAAAAGAAAAAAAAAAATGAAGATAAAATCTCAGTCAACCATTCTTAGAGAAGCTCTATTTTACCTTTATTCCCTTCTCTAGCTGTGCTTTGCTACAAATTTCTAGGTGGCAACCCAGTTTATCTCACTCTACCTCTTAGAGCACGTTAAGAGCATCAGTTGTGGCACTGATACTGGTCTAGTCTAAACCAAATGGGCACAAGAGAACAGGAAAAATAAAAACCCAAAGTCAAAGCTCATACAGCTGCAAAACCATATCACTACTTGGTAACAATGCAGACCTCATAAATAAATGAAACATAAACGAATAGAAATAAGAAAAAAAAAACAGAAAAAAAGATTTTGTTATGTTCCTGTAAGACTTTGAGTACACCAAGAGTTTGAAATGTTTGAACAAATCTAAAAATGTGTGCAAATTTTAAAGAAAAAAAAAAGTTGTTTCTTATGTTTATGATACAAAGTTAAGATCACGGAGAAGAAATGTCTCGTTCTTTTTTTTTTCTTCCCTCTTTTCTCCTTTTGTCTGTTGTAAAGACCTGCAGATGTGCTTGTCGACCTGTCAGCTGGGGAAAATATACAAAAAGGAAAATCCTGTAAAAAAATAAAAAATTTAAAAAATTAAAAAATTAATTAAATTAATTCAAAATAAAATATAAAAAATAAGTCCAATGATTTAGACTTGCCTATTATTTAAATTTCCTAGATATTAGGAAAAAAATGCAGGGGCTAACAGCAAACTGCGTAGCATTAACCAGAGGCAATGAGTTGAACTTCAACGGTGGGTGGGGGAGGGTTTTTCTGGTCTGTTGGCAAAATGTAAAAAGAAAAAGAAAGTTCTGATAATTTGACGTTGTTGTGCAATACTTTAATAAGATATAAAAACCACAGGTTAGTGGTAGCCTGACACAGAGTGGTTTTTAAATCACTTAGAGTCAGTGTCTTCTAGAGAGCTTTCCAGTCTACTATGTCAGAACTGTGGTTTCTTGTTGATTTATTTCTTTTGGTTTCTTAATTTTAATTTCAGTTTTTTGTTTTATTTTTTTGGGCTGTAAACTATGGTCTGTCAGTCTGTGAAACTTTGCAGTATAATTCTGGTATTGTTGTTCTCTTTACAGTGTAATAAATATGTTAATTCTTGCCCATAGACTGGAGACTTCTCTGTGTTCCTTTGCTGCGTGAATCAATTTGCTTTGATAGCAGTAAAACAATCAAAAAAGATGTTAATGTTAAAAATGATTGTTTGGATTTTTAGACGCTTGATTCTGTGGATGCGGTATTAGCAATCAGTATCTTACCTGCAATAGCCATCACCAATTCGGTGTGTTACATTTTCTTTCTTTCTTTAAGCCATAAACTTAACTCTGCAATGAAAACGAACCAATTTAACTGAACTGGACTGTTTATTGCAAGTGAAAATACTGACTTGATCATATAGCGGAATAATAATCCCGATATATCTGAATGACCCCTTTAAAACAGATGAAAGATAAAATATGTAGCGTTAGACAATCCTCAAAGATGTGATGTTGTTAGCCTTTTAATGACTTCTTAAGTCAAACAAACTTATTTTGATATTCTTAAAGCATTTTTTTTAAAGGATGTTAGTTTTAAACGTCAAAGGTTCTCACCCAAGGGTTAACCGTCTGAATGTGGGGATTCATGCTAAAGGAGCACCAGCCTCGTATTAGGTGCATATAATGTACAGTACATGGACATATATTTCAATAGGAAGACATTTTTCTATTAAAATAATATTTCGTGGTCTTATTACATATCATATTTTGCAGGGAGACTACATTTTTACTTTCCATTAGCTGTTAGGCATGATCACCAGGCTTGAAATATATATCATAAGACGTGAGTCATACTATTCTTTTTGAATTACTGACACATATTTCATTAATTCTTTGATGATATTCTAATGTACCTAGATGCGTTTGTGTTATTGTGAGACAAATGTGAGGTAGTCATTTTACCATACGTTTATTCCTGTAAATTGGAGATCTTTGTCCTTACCGATGCATTCTAAGAGACAATTTAAGCTCACGCAGTAACGCCCCACCAAACAGAGGGACCAAAACTACAGCTGACATTAAATAGTGACACGTGGCTAACAAAGAAGCAAGGATATGAGCCCTTGATGGAGCTAGTTATGGCTTGCTCTGAGAACAGAACAATTAACCTCCTAACTAACCTTTTTTTTTTTGCCTGACAAGATCGTAATGGAGCTCAAAGCGCTGGAATCAGCAGCTCCCCTCCCGGAATGAGCAACAGCCAGGCCACAAAGCAGCTCGTCGGCTCTGGAAGCGCAGCCCCTTATATGACCTCCTTCCCCTATCCTTATCTCTATGTTGAAGCACTTTGGAGCTGATAAAGCCTGGGGATGAGTCGGACTGCTGTGATATTCCTGCCACATTCTTCTACATAAAGTTCATTGTGACCAAGGCTCTTTTCTCCCTCTCAACCTCATCTTCTGTTCGCTCTACCCTCTTTTCCCTCTCTCTCCCTCTCTTTCTTATCAAGCCAGGCAGACGCAGACACCGACTTGAATTAAGCGCTAGTTCGAAGAGAGGGTGGGCGAGCTGTATGAAGCTGATAACAATACAAAATGGATTTTCTCAAACAGAGAAAAACAGCTGTCTCCATTATTTGAATGCTTCACCTTTCCCCGCTCCATTAATTGGCTCTTTGATCACAGGCAGAGGTGCACAGCGGCTGATAAGGAGCAGGTTATTAGTAAAGTAGCCTGGAGGACCCAGAGGCGGCTGTCCGTGGCAGGCTGCAGGAGATGAGATAAAGGCGTGGTAATGGCGATGTGAGTGGGTGCTGGTGAGTGATAGGGGCTGCGCCGCCCGGGCCTCGCGTCGCCATCGCCTGGCTCACGGCGGCCCCGAGGATGGGAGCTGCAGCGGCAGGATAGAGCGGCTAATTCAGGATCGTGATTCATCTTGTGAGGGATGGAGTGTAGCGTTTGATTTTGTAACTGCTAGCTCCTTTAAGTAGAAGATCATTTTCTCTCTCTTTCTCCATCTTTTTTTTTTTTTTTTTTTTGCAGTATATCCCTGCCTCTTTCATCCCCGCATAATCAAACTGTGTGACAGGGAGTTTTTCCTTTGCTAAATGCAGTCTGTGATAGCCTGCAAGCAGAAGAAAAAAAAAAAAAAAAAAAAAAAAAACGGAGGAAGGAGCATGACATTACCCCCATCTTAAATAAAAACAGGCTGCTTCAGTAGAATTTGCGCTGAGGGAAAATGAGTGTATTAAACTTCATTACATCTCAGCAAGAAGCTTGTTTATGTATTTCTCGCATCCACCGACAAGGGGCAATTTGCAACACTTCCTCGTAGAGGAAAGAAATCTTTAAGAAATTGTAATTCCCACCCCCTTCTTACAGCCACCCTCTCCTTCCCACCCTATTTAAGACATATAGGACCAGAGGGGACAAGAAGGGTATTTGTGTGTTGTAAAGCATGCCGAGAAATGAGGGGAAGTGTTGATATTAAATTAAAGAACACAAGGTTATCTAGTTCCTGCACATGGTAGGGCTGCCCTGGGCCGAGGGTAATCTTCTAATAGTGTTCACAACGGATGACATTATTAAGGAACTGGGCCGATGTGTCAGGGCTTTCTCTCTCTCTTTCTCTCTCTCTCTCTCTCTCTCTCTCTCTGTCTGCTCTTTCTTTCTCTTCCTCATAAGCACAGAGAGACCAGGCAGAGCAAGAGAAATGCAGGAAAGGGGGACAGAGGCTGGAGAAGTTTGGAGGAGTTGGAAGGTAAGGAACTGGTGAAACAGTGCAAAAAAGAAACAAGTCAGGTTTATAAAGGAATAAAGCTGAAACATTTCTTCTATTTGTTCATCCATCTATCTATTCATCTGTCCATCCATCCAGATTTGCTGGTGAAGATTCTCAGTCATCCAGGTCATGGTCATTCCAAAAAAAGTAAAGAACAAAGCAACTGGACTTGTTTTCCGTAGTTGATAATGTTTCGCTTCCTCTCCAGGAAGCTTTCTCAATTCAAAAAGTCTGGAGTAATGTGCACTAACAAGCTTACTACAAGGCCTTTGTTTGGGCAGTAGTATAAAGCTTGGTACTCCACATTACTCCAGACTTTTTGAATTGAGAATAGCTTCCTGGAGAGGAAGCGAAACGTCTTCAACTACCGAAAACAAGTCCAGTTGCTATGTTTTTTACTTTTTTTGGAATGATCCATCCAGATTAGGTTACCGTAATAACAGGTCTAGAAGAGAAACCCAGACATCCCCCCTTCCTGCTATACTCTACTTAGCTATCCTAAGTGAAGAAATACGGATAGTGAAAACATGAAACCTATGCTCATTGCCCTGGCACCTTCAGTATTGCCTCCATGTACAAGCATGTATATGGCAGCGTAGCCACAGACAAGTGAAAGTGACCATGTTGATCCTTTTCCTCGACGAAAAGCGCCAACAACAACAACAACTTAGTAAGAATCAGAAGCTGATCACAGATCAGTGGGAGGTCTGATGAATCATGTTCTCTTTAATGATGGCAGTTTAAATGTACATTACCTACCAGGTTTTACAATGGGGAGAAGCTAAGGTAACAAAGGATTTGAGTCACATTCCACAGAGAAACCTGGGTTGTATCGTTGTGCTCTCCTTTTTATGACAGTGACATTCTCTGATGGCTTTGGCCTTTTTTGGGAGAATCACGTACTCTGCCACAAAGCAAAAATGGCTTGAGAATATTTTATGCTAACCATTGCAGCAATTCATACCCACCAAGTGAGAAATTTTAGACCTGATTTTACAACAAGTGATTTAAAGTAACCCTCTATCATCTACCAACTGTCTACTGTAAATAATAATAATAATAATAATAATAATTAGATTGATGAACTCCAGGAAATAAAATCTAGCTCTGCAAGGAGAAATTGCTGTTTGGTTTGGGGTCCTAATCTGTCATATTTAGTTATAGACAACTGCAAATGAAGATTAGGGGGAAAAGTAATGGGAACAAATAAATCCGATTAAATAAATTGAATAAATGGGAATAAATAAATTAATGCGATTGTGATGTAAAGTTTTCAGACAATAATATACAATTGATTTGAATATCATGCGAGATCTAAAAAAAAATGTAAGATGAGTAATGCAATCCTAATATTCCAGGAAAATGTTTATCTACAGCTAAAAATTAAACTGATGTTTCATTGTTTAAGTATATGGATATAAAATGGTTCAACTGAAGCCACTAAATGAAGGTAAAGTGAGATGAAATGACAGCGCATACATACAAAATGGAGCCATGAATTGAACAAAGTGAGAAACAATATAACTACATATCCATGTTGTTATAATCATTTGTGGTAATATGTTGTTCTGCTCTGTTTTTTCAGTGATGTTATCTAAAACACAATGAACTTGGTGGTGAAAAGCCGCACAAAAAATCCAGTGCAGCTATTAGTGCCAAGCCATGGCCTCCATTCACTACCAGGCAGGTAAAACGGAAAATGAGAAAGTCCCAGACAAATAAAGCTGCTTTAAGCCGCACAAAGAGGGCCAAAACTCTGCAAAAGAACTAATAGGAAAAGAGTTACTCTTTTTCTTACACTCCAGTCCACTTCTCTTCTTTAACAGGGACAGTATTCCTCAGCACATCCACTCAAGTTCAAACTAAAATATAGAAACTTTCAACTGCAGAAGACAAGTGCACAAACTCACACCCAAATCTTTCAATGCAAAGAATTGCTTTTGTGGACAGAATCAGATAGCACTCCACAGCTCCCTTTATCTAAAGTAGCTCAAGAATCGTTTTAAAATGAGAACTGCTGCCCTTTAGCATTGCTTATAGCTTTGAATAAGGAGTATTTGACATTTACAAATCCTTATTGAGCTGTTGAGGATAAGCGAGTACATTTTTACTTTTAAGTACTGGCATACCTCCATTTAGCATCTTCCCGTTCTGCACAGCGACTAACCTCTCAGAGCAAAACCATTTCTCTGAAGCTCCGCGTCTGACGTATTGACCTCATGGTGCGAGGAGGTACTTTTAATAATGTCTTTTCACCTCAGAAAGTGCTTTTTTGCATAGCTGGGTGTGTTTGACGCCAGTGGCAGCTCGTCACTAGGGGGCGCTTGGGAGTGTAGACGAAGTAAACAGGAGTTATGGAAAAAAAAGTTATTATCATATCTGTTCTCTCAAAAAAACATGTCTGACTTTTGATTTTTCAGCATCTCCATTCCATTTTAGGTTTATCTGAGGCAGTATTTTTGTGTAAGTCATATTTGTTAACGGCGTAGGACATCGGACAGATAAGTGTGTATGTATGCTAGGACAAGACGATAATTCAATCACAATATATATATCGATCGATAAACGTATATCGATGATAGAAAAAAAGGGTCAACAAAAAGTTCAATAAAATAACAGTTTTCATTTCTTCTATATTCTAGCCATGTAGAATAACAGTACAATAATTTCATCCTTCCAACCAATCAAAACGCAGATCCAAGAACACTCTGTCACCAAGCTCCGCCCCCTTCAGTGAGTTGTTTTTATTTTTTCTATTTAATTCTCGCAGTTCTGGTAAAAAGTTGGTGGAATACAGGGTTGAGTTAAAATTCAGTGTTTGTGTGTTCTGTATCTAAAAACAGGACGCTAAGGTCAGGGTTGCACTTAAAATATATACTTTGAATATGTTGATAATTATCAACATCGATCAATATGATTTCCATTTTATCTATATGTTTTTTTTTCTACATCGTCCAGCCCTAATGTATGCTTTTAGACTTTTGGACTCCACGTGACTTCATGCTGATCTCTAATTGGCTGCTTAAAGGAACAGCTCTCTGCAACCCGAGGAGAGAATTTTCTTTAATCGGACCATTTTGTGTCATTCTTTAGCCAATCGGTTGAATTCAGGATACATGTGAATCAAAGTCATACCCCTGGCTGCTGAGCTCTGCGGGCGCGAATATCACTCAAACATATCCATCTAAGCCGAGCAGTCAGGCAACAGCAACAACGACAAGACAGGAGAGAATGACGACTTGTTATTCACTAAATAATAAGTTCACAAGGCTTTCGCTGAAGAAAAGCAAAGGCGGATAAAGAAATTCTGACTGGACTGACCAGACTTAAAAACTCCAACAGCAGGAAAGTGTCTGTGGACAGATTTGTGTTGAAAGCAGTTTACTGTTGTAATGTAAACCCTCACCTCTGGTGGCCTCCACTCCCCCCGATTCTTAATTCATTTATTATTTTTTTTATCGCCAGCCGCCCTTGTTTGAAACACCAAAGTGAAGATCTCTCTCAGATCCGAAGTCAGTAGGTCTCTTCCCAAGCAGGCAGCCTGCAAGGAGGAAGTGATTGATGGCTAATGAGGGCCGATCGAGGAGCCGAGGCCAAACACGCAGCGTTCTGCATACTGTGGCTTTACTGCATGATGGATGATGCGCTGAGAAACGCTGCCCTCACACATACCTGTGATGATCCTGTTTAAAGTGCGTGTGTGAGAATGTGTGTGTTGGACATCCTTCCTTGTGTAGTTCGACTGAAAGTATCACTGTAAGACATTTATACTGTCACGAAGCCAAATCGCTTCCAAAGAAAGCTGTGGTTTAACACACAGCGGGACATCACAGTCCATCAGTCACCTTGAACCCCACTGTCTTCCTGCTCGTTGGATCGCTCCCACACCGTTCAAATATCCAACTAACTTTTCCTATAGTCGCAGCATGAAGCCTCGTTTAAACTCTGCAGCATATGGATGGCTGGGAAACGGTGCTCTACCCTCCAGGTTGATCATTTGATCAGAGATGACTTGGCCTTGATGGAGCGTGGTAACCTTGAGACAAAATTATTTGAGAAATGTATATTTTTAGTGATTGAATTACCTTAAACGAATCCTAAGTTAATTCTAAGTATATTTTAGAGGTATTCTTCTTTTAGATATGCTTTGTTATCACCATGTAATCGTACGATTTTGACAGCAAATTTTGCAATTAAAGCAAAAAGCTGATGTTTGAAACTGCAAAGCAAATATTTCTTAAGAACATTTATAGAAAGTTAAAAAAAAAAACAGCCGGAGTCTGAATTATTGGTAAAGAATTTGTTTACAATAAAAATTTATTGTATATCCATCGGAAAACTCACCACTATGTTTGTTGTTATGATGAAAAGATAAGAAAATTCTTCATCCGACCAATAAGATTAAACATTTAGAAGTTTGATTTGTGGGCTCAGGTTGACTTCACTTTCAACTAAAATCATTCAGTGGCTAAGTTACAGTTTCAAAAACACAAAGGACGTTATGTTTTATTGGGATTTTCATTGAAAATTCAAAGAATTATGATAAAGTCAAGTGACTGTAAAATTACATGTGGTTTTCAACAACAAACATTAACATGAAAAGCCAACTAAGTGTCTGCATAGAACATACATGCATTCTGTCATGATCCAGGTATGTTATTGTGACTATAAGTGTGGGAGAGCTTTCATACAGAGGATCTCTGCTGAAGGGCGTAGCTTTCATCTACACAGGTTTCTTACCTGTCCACAATTCAATCATCTGACTGCTGGGGATCTAGATGCTGCTGGACAACCATTCTTCACCTTCTTGGCAGAGTCAAGCTCAAAACACGTCTTTCTGAGAATGTTTTTCTGAGGTTGTTTGACTGATATTTGTTCATTTCTTGTATCTTCTGGCACGTTCCAGATTCAACATATCCTGTTTTGCTTCCATACAAAGCATCAACCACTCCTACAAGCCTCTCTGTGACAGATCTTTCTGGAAACCTTTCAATGGTTGTCCGTCGCAACTCCTGCATCCTCAGCAGTCACCATAACCCCTGTTCGCCTCCCTCCTCGCACCAGCGCTGTTTTGATCTCAAACATCCATCTGTTCTTCTCACAGTGGAACTCAAACTCACACAAAAGCTATCCTCGCTTTCAGACTTCTACCAGGATCTTGACTTATCCCCAAAATCGTCCTTCCGACGAATTCAGTAAGCCATTTACACTCAGAATTCATGAACCCATCCTCTCCTCCCCCAGATGTTGCTGAAGCCGTTTAACCCAAGCCTACCTGTTGCACAAACTTTCATTTTCTTCATTGTAATCAGCTCCTACTTGTGAAGATCTACGTTCTGAACTTGATGCTGCAAGTGGGTCAGGAAGAGTAACACATATTTCATTTAAACCATTCAACAGTTTCTCTGGTTGAATGTTTAAGGTTGTCATCCTGCTGGAAGGTTGAACCCTCCACCCCAGTCCCTCGTCTTTCTTCCAGGTATGTCCTGTATTTAGCACCATCTGTCTTCCAGTGAACTTTAACCAATGACGCTGCCATCACCGCCACCATGTTTTATGGTGGACATGGTCTCATCTGACCTGAGCACCTTGTCTCTTTAGGTTGCTCTGGATCTTGCGTGACCACTGGTAACCTGCAACCAGGACGTTAGTCCAGCAGCAGGTTTTCACTTGCCACTTTTCCATAAAGGTTAAATTTGCCGAGTACGTCTGTAATAGTTGTCCTGCTGTTGGATTCTACCGCCTGAGCTGTGGATCTCTACAACTTCTCCAATGTTAACCACGGGATTCTGCGTTGCTTTATCTAATGATTGTAGTCCTTAAACAGCCTGTCAGTTTAGGTGGATGGCTGTGATTTTGTAGGTTTGCAGCTGTGCCACATTTTTTAAATGATGGTTTGAACAGTGCTGGCTCTGTGAGATTTCTAAAGCTAACCCTGCCTTGAACTTCTTCAAAACCTCATTATTCATTATTTACATTGAAATTCACAATTATGCACTACTTTGTGTTCCTCTGTCACATAGAATACCAATAGATTATACTGAAGCTTGTGGCTGTCATCCTGCAAAATGGTAAAAAGGGGTATGAATGCTTTTGCTAAGTGTGTCCCATTCAAAATCTCCCTTTCAAATTGTTAATCTGTTATTAAATCCTTCGTCCTATCAACCCCGTCAAGAGAGACAATGAGCATCAAATAGCAATAATCGTGCTCAGAACTGTAACAATTTATAGGCGATCCAACATCATATATTAGATATGTCATCTGAACAGACCAGGAGAAGCCATGGAGAGCACCTGGGGAAATTTATGACTTGTTTTTGACCATCCTTTATATCACCTGGCCCCACTTCCATCCGCTCATCTCTGGCCCTCTGCCTCCCCAGCTGTTCTGCACCTGGATGCTGGCCTGGGAAAGTGACAAAGGCACAGGCCATTCATCTTTTTGAGCGAGTACATGTGGACTAAAGATGTGTGCTGGGGGTTCCTGGAGTTTCAGCTAAAGACATGGCAGGAGTTAGGATGTGGGTAAAACTCACTGACAGGGTCTTTAGTGTGGTGTTGTTTTATGGCAGTATTACATTTATGGGCTGTCCTTAATCCAAACTACATGCCATGTTGTTCTAGATATAACAGGTCTGCCAAAACTGAAGGCTAATACTTAAAAAAAGAAGTCGATCCTACCTTACTAACCAAGTGTTGCAAAAACGGTGAATGATGATGTTTACATCCTTACAGGCCATATAGTGCCTTATTTATTATGTCTTATATCTTAAATCCAAAAGTATTGTTGCCTAAAAAGCTCTAATTGTCAGGATCTCCAGGTGTTTGGGTTTTGGTTTTCCTTTGTCTTTTTTATTTAGTATATCCTTTGTTTACTTATGTTAATCTAACGTGTTGCCATATTAGTTTATTCCGGTATACAGTTCCCTGGGTTTATTCCCCTTCTGTTGGTAGTCGTCTTTTTGTCTGATTTACTTCCTTGTGTCTTAGTGCAGATACTCGTGTTATTTAGCCTCCCCTACCTAAGTCTCCCTGCTCTTCTTCTGCCTCACGTGACATACTGATGTACTCGCCTGCAGTCGTTGTCATTCTTCCCTCCACCCAAGCTTTCGGTTGGTCATTGTTCTTCACTGGATCCTTTCCTTGTTCTGCTCTGTATTTTGTTGCCATTTCTGGGACTTTTTCATTTCGCTGCCTGTTTTTCTGCCTGTGCTCCTTGTCCTCATCTCCTCTTGTCATGCTGTCAGTTTTTGCCACTTTATTAACGGACCTTTCAATTAACTCAAAATGCCTCTCCAGTCAACCTGGCTGTGCTTTGGTCCAGCATGTAGTGACTAACGCATTTCAATCTGGTCAGGCCCATCAGACAATACTCGCAATACCACATTTATTTTCCTTTTGTTCAGACGTTCAAGCACACATGCATCGTTATATTACAGCTAACACTGTTGGAATAAAAGTAGTTTGAAAAGAAACCTCAAACTCTCCCCTTCTCTAAATATTCCAAAGTGCCTCCTTCTGTCATTATGTGGGATAAAGTCCCAGGCTGTCCTCAAAGCAACCAGTGTGGTCAAAACATCCCCGTGTGCTTCGTTAGCCTTACAGTTTTAGCGACAATAAAAACACTGTAAAAAGATACATTCTTTGGCACAATCCCAGCAAAAGCTAAAGGAACTGCTGCTGCTGTCACTTCAACCTCATTAGAGAACGATGCCATAGACAACAGTGCATTAAAAAAAAACAAACAATCAATTTAGTTTAACTTTATATATTTTTTATTTTACGTGTTTGATTATGAAAAGTACGTTGGGCCATGGGCCATGGTCCTTGATCCAAACCCCAAACTTTGAAAGGGTGATCCAACCATAATTTGGATAAAGCAGATGGTCGCTTTCAGGACTAAAACTAAAGCTAAACTGTGACGGTGGATTTAGCAGCTGTTAGAGGTTGGTCCTCAACCACCTGGTCGGGTCTATTTTGGATCTCCTGCATTTCGCTTACCCCCCTGGCATCATCTGGGTGAATAATGCCACTATCCACCTCCTGCACTGACCGCTGACCCTCCCGGTAGCCTGGAAGCACTGTGAGGATCATGTTCCCTTGATTTCTCCAGTGCTTTTAATACCATCCAGCCAGTGAACATCCAGGGATATATATATCCATCCATCCATCCATCCATTTTCCGAACCGCTTTATCCCTCATGGGGTCGCGGGGGGTGCTGGTGCCTATCTCCAGTGTTGGGATATATATATATATATATATATATATATATATATATATATATATATATATATATATATATGTTGTGTTTTTCTGCATGCTTCAATTTGTTTTATTTATTTGCTGGTGCACCATAATTTCAATTCATTTTAACTTGGCTGGACTGGCTTTAGATCTGCCTCTTCTTGAGGGTGAAGTGGCCTAACATTGAGCATATTCAAATGGTAGACTTGTTTTCACTGTAAAACCCGGTGGTTACCCAACTCATTTTCAAATGTTAATTCAGATGCTACAAAGAGTTTAGTTTTCAAAAGGGTATCATACGATAAACACATTTATGTACACTCTGTACATTACTGCCCGCATGCACATCTGACAGTGATATGACAGCTGTGTGTCATTAAAACTGTTCAAAAATATTAAAAGCATAAAACAGTTGTAGAAAGGGGTGGATTCAGCCCCTGCTTGTAGGAAAAAGCATCTATTGCTATAGTTTTCTCAGTAGACAGTGTGTAAATAAGTCCTGGTAATGCCATTTGTTAATAAATGCAAAAACAATTAAATCGGTATGCAAATCAGGTCAACAACCTTATTAAATGTAATTTCTTTCTGAACAGAAAAAAATAATAATTTTAAATGTCGTGCTCCTCAAAGCATAGAAAAGCTGATTGGCAGAGTGAGAATAGTGAAATATACATGTTCTCTCCCATGGCGCACAGAGTGGATTATTTCTAGAGAGAAAGAAGATAGACACAGATTGTCTCAGGCCAGCTGTCAGGGGACCAGGAAAGGTTGCAACATTCTCCTATATCTGCATGAAACGTCTCAGAACAGAAATGGCAGCTCCCTGGTGGATTTGAATCCAGACACAAGCAGCATACTAATAAACGGACAACTCACAGACCGAGACCTATAGGAGCAATACACTCTGGGAAACAGCGCTGTTGATGCAATAAAACCGAAAAATCAATCTTTTGGTGTAATAGGCGGGGGCTGGCAGGTATCTGATGAAGCTTCTTCATCGCACAACAGGGTCCCTAACATATTAAATGTTGTCAAAATGTTCTTAAATGAAGCCAGTCTTAAAATCAAACTCGCTGTAGACACGGTGCATTACCTCTAAAACAACATCACTCAGTCAGTTTTTCAATTAGCGTCACCAATTCACTGTCAAGGCTTATCCTTGCAGCCCTGAACATATCCAACTTTCTAAAATATTTTTTGAGAAAGTGGTTACCTTCGTTCAGTGTATTCAGGCAGAAAAGAGGGGAATGAGACAAGGGGAGAAGAAATGCAGCAAAACTCCCAAGGTTGGGAATCAAATTCTTAACCAAGCAGCACGACCAACCAGTCGACCCCACCATGCATGCATCTGAAATATACTCCACGGTCTGTTTTTAATAGTAACGTAGAAAACAGGGCGCGCTGGAACGCAGCATTCAGTGACGTACCACTCACAAAACCATCCCTCTGCTCTCTTTATACACTGTGTAGGGTTTAGTGGCTATAACAGTGGATTTGTATTACTAGTATGATCGCTTTGGTGACACGCTATGTAACTGAGGAAAAAGACAAATGTGGACCATCCAAACAAGAAAAAAAGAAAAGTCATCAGTTTAACCTCTGAAGAAATTAATAATCCTCATCACCGCTTGTTTCAGCCTCTCCATCCATGTTTGCATCTGTCACGGCGTGTGGATCGGCACAGTTATATTGTGGCTTAAACAAATAAGACTGAACTCCTTGTAGATTGAAGGCTCTCTCTGGGACAAAGTCCATTTGACTGGTTGAGAAACACTCCAGAATCCATGTTGCAATCTGTCCACAGTCATTTTTCTAGCATAGCAGAGATTTAAGCCAACGAATCACCCTGAAATGTTTCCCTATGTCAGCTCCTCTTGTCTGCAGTGATTCTGACCATCTACTGGCTGTCCTTGAGGTTCTCTATGAAAAAAACAGGGCCTTTTTAAAAACTTTGTATTTTGGTAAACTCTGCCCGTGCAAATTCACTTTTAAAATTTTTCTTCTATAACAATTTTACTAAAATAAGTAGTTACTGAAAATCTTAACGCATAAACAGATAGATTCCGTTTATTCAAATCAACGATCACCGATTTGATGTGTTCAGGTTGACTACGTCTAAATCTAAGTTTAACATGATTTAAAGACCATGGAGAAAATAATACCTTATCTTTTCTTAGAACGACTCACAACCTGAGAGACAACTAAACCTAACTGAAGACAATACTTTCCACGGTCACTTGCTGGAGATACACTCTTAAAAGTACACTTCTTTCATGGTTTTTTTATCATCATTTCAGATCACATCAGTCCACTTCAGCTTTGCTCCAAATTCTAATAAGTGGGCTTCTATAAAACGTTTTCTTTCTGCTTTTTTTTTTTGTCTTACTCTTCTCTAAGTATTTATGACGCCAGCTGCTCAACCGAGGTCTTGCGTTTATCAATCTAGCAACAGTGTTGGATTTTTATGCCGTTTATCACCTCGCTGTATAGCAAATGTTTGAATAAGCTTTTCCTCCATGTTGAATCCAGCTCTGTCAATGAAGCAATAGCACCACCTGAGATGTTCAGCTTACATGAGGCATCGGCTCTGTTTTAATTATAGAGATGCTGAATAAATATTTACAGATGGCCGATCTGTCTTGTCCATGCCAAGCGTGCAAGAGTGATTTATGAACTGTCAGTTAATGCAGGAGATACCGCCGTCATCGTTTCCTCACGGAGCCTTGATGTTATGCACCTCATGTGGTACAACTCCTCAAGCCTCGCCGGATGCAGTCAGATGCGAGTTGCTGAACGGATTTAGTTGTGAATTTATTTACATTCATTCAGTGGTGTAAACTTACCGAAGTATGCCGAGTATTTAGTTGTTGTTTGAACGCAACACAAAAGTCATCGGATATGCAGATATGTTATGTAATAAGAATAAGAAATGCAACTTCTGAAATTCTGCAGTGATGCCCGCCTGTTTCAGTCCAAACAACAGCTTTACACAAAAACTTTTGAAGCAGCTTGATAGATCAATCCCAGCCTGGTAGTAAACAAAAAAATCCGATAATACCAAAAATTACTAAAGCAGATAGAGAGCTGTCAAATTGTCATGCTCCCAGTCTGATTTGACCTTTTTACTGATCTTATCAACTTTAATATCATGTTTGTAGGTTTAAAACATATACCTAAAGTGTTTAAAACCATGAAGGTAAGCTGGATGATATGCTTACAGCAACATTAATTATTATTATTATTATTATTATTATTATTATTATTATTATTATTATTATTAATAATAATAATAATAATAATACTTCTAATAATAATAAAGTAAAATAGCGACGACAGGGTAAAACCAGAATACACTTAATGGATTTATGAAGATGTTGAAGTGTATGTGATATAATAGGAACGTTTGTTACTTGCAGTTGCAGAATTAAATCATTGTGAATCCGGGACTGGTCAAGTTTGGTGGAAGACACACTGTTTATATGCAGTTTGTAAAGCAACTGGATTAGATTTTAGTATGTCTACCAGGTCCGGACAAATATGGGAAAAGAAAAACAACATATAGAAAAATATATTCTAGATATTCTTTCTTTACTATATCATGGTGTAAACATTGTGTCCTTCCTTCCTTCCTTCCTTCCTTCCTTCCTTCCTTCCTTCCTTCCTTCCTTCCTTCCTTCCTTCCTTCCTTCCTTCCTTCCTTCCTTCCTTCTTTCTGTCTTTCTTTCTTTCTTTCTTTCTTTCTTTCTTTCTTCCTTCCTTCCTTCCTTCCTTTTAATTTCCCACATTCATATTTTCTTTCCACCCTTTCTCATATTCTTCCTCTCTTCCTTGTGTCCATCTTTCCTTCCATCCTTCCTCCATTCTCCTGTCCTCCCTCTCCTATATCCTTCCTTTCTACCTTGTGCTGTTCATTATTGACCCAAAGCTACTTTTAAAGCCATCATGTCAATCAAACTAATGGAAAGTTTCATTCACTCATTCAGATTAAGGACTCAATCTGCAGATACATCTGTAGATCCAGAAAATAGGACGTGAAGACAATCCTAATCCCAACCAGATCATAATGCAGGTGTATTGCTCTGTGCACACAGTCAGACATTTTATATTTACCAGGCCCACCTTTAGGCATGCAACGTCCATGTGTATGGTGAAGTTTCCATTAGCTGTTTGATCTATGCAGTCTGCTCCAAAAGCATTCATTCTTCTTAAGTCATTAGGAGCAACAGCAAGCATCTCATTGCAAATTAGCTCAACCTCCGCCAGACTGAGTGTGGAGCATCTGTGAAAAGCAGCGTTCAGGTGTTGCTGCAGATCCTCAGTTGGATTTAGGTCTAGACTTTGATTTGGAAGTTCCAACACAGATATATGCTTCAATCTGGCTGTATGTTTAAGTCGATTGTCCTATTAAAAGTTGAACCTGCGCCCAATTTCAAGTCTCAAGTCGAGCATCCCAACTGCCTGATGCTGCCGCCCTCTCCGTGGGATGCTGTCTTTGTTTTCCCTTACATGTAAGGGCAGAAAGTTTGATTATGTGCTAATTTGTGTTGGTCTGTCACATGAAATTCCAACCAAAGACCAAAAGCTGAGCTTGTGGCTCCAGTATCAGCTATATTTAAAACTTCTAAAATCAGAAATTCAACCTTGATCGTATGAACGACATTCGCGTGAGGTCTGATGTGGAGAATGTTGTATATGTGCACCCTGCGTTTGTTCCACTGTGTTTGCTGGGAGAGAAATGCAGTAAAAGCATTAAGCATTTCACTTTGGGACTCACTGGGGGGGGGGAGGGCTGCAATGTTTCCTAATGTTCTCATTTTTATTGCACACGGCCGTGTTCGTGTGAGCGTGTGCATAGGAGTGTTGCTGGTTTTTTTTCGTGAGTAACTGTGGTAATATGACCAAAATGTGGTTGTTCTCAAGTGTGGAGACTCGCCTGGACGCTCGGCTCCAAAAGCCATATGGTATGCGGTCAGTCGTGTGAGCTCTGGAGGGCAACCGGCCAGCCGCTTGCTCACCTGGCTGTGGAAGCCCCTGCCAACAAGCACACCTGGCCATGCTGGCACGCGTGGAAAGGGAATGGATTGGGCAGCAGGCTGAAAAGCGGCCCTGCTTGGAATGAAGAAACAGGAATTTCCTATTGTCGTCGATGTTTATATTGGAGCTAAATTTACAACACAATGTGGACTTTACCACACCGCAGTCCTCTGTGCTTTTGAAGTAAATCTTCCCATCTAATGGCTCTGAGAATCTGAGTCTCGGCACGCTGCATAATGAGCAAAGTTTCTCTCTTCCTGCATCTGTTCCTACAGTTTGTGCCAGCCTGCGCCAGCCCATCAATTTACCATATGATGGCACATCCTTCCTGCAGGTTGTCCTCTGCTATCAATTACACACTCCTCTCCTCGCAAGAAAGATGCTCTTTGTGTCTCCCCCCCCCCAACCCACCCCACCCGATTGTACACACACAAACACGAACTAAGGCACGCACGGTGGACACAGAGGGGACGGACACCTGCGGAGTGTTTGTCACCTCTTCTGTTGACATCTGTGGCAGTGCCGCATGGTGGGAGAGGCGGCCATCTGCTACTGGCGAGGCTGGATTAGAAGGGGGCAAGTGGGCGCGATGCATCACGCTGCTCTTTTCTGTTGCTCTGAGATGTGTGAGGTGTCGTTCTGTTCAGCTGTTCGTGTTGTAGCTCGCGTAGCACTGAATGGCACGGAAAATAAAACCGTGCCCATTCGGTGGCGAAAAAAAACAGTAAATAAACGTCATCGTTACTGCAGGGCGAAAGGATGCAGGTTTTTACACGTAGTGCTAATAAACGCAGCAAACAAGATCATTGATGTGAGAAATCATGTAAAAACAATGTCAATCTTTTACTTTTACATGAAATTATTAAAATCAATTACTTTTATTTCTGTAAAGAAAACCTGATTTTGAAAGGTGTTACCTATAAGTGTTCAGTCACCATGTACTGAAACACGCATGAATACTTTGGTGAGTATGTTAAAATAGATTATGGAATAAATTGTTTGGATATATTTGATAAAAGGAATTTGTGGCCATGGCTCAGAATGGAGGGTGATCCTCTGGCAATCAGAAAAGTGTTTCATTCCTGGCTAACCCACATATCAAGTGATTTCTGGGTGACTTACTGTACAATCTGCCAGTCAGCATGTGTTTCTATATGAGTCGGTTGGCTTAGTGGACAAGTGGTCAAAAAATAATTAGAAGGTTCAACATAAAGACTGCCTTGGTTAATTTTCTTCATGTGACAGAAGATAATAAAATATTAATAAAACAAAAGGATAAGCAAGTCACTTCATACTGCTTTGTCAAACTTTAACACAACATAACAATCCTAAAGCTAAATTCAAAGAAATGTTGTTTCATAAATCATAAATCATTATCATAAATCATAAATCTGAGTACAAGGCTGGCAAAGGTCAGTTGTTTGCTCTTTTGAATCTTTAAATAGCTGCCACTTGGTTTTTGCTTTGTAAAAATATTTAATTCAGAGCAACAATGCATGGATTAAATTATCAGCTTCCTTTATTTCTTTTAATCTACACTTCACTGTTGTTCTGGTGCTGATGTAGGTTACATTGGCTTCAGGTGTCCAAAATAGGTAAGCATAAAATCTTTTCAACACCATTTACTTTTGGTAAGAAGTCCTAAATAGAAGTAAAGGCAAATAACAAATCAAAATTGCCTAGGTTTTCCAAAAGGTACAGCACTTTCCCCACAGTTATTGGCTGTCCTGGTAAAGATGTTCAAAAATAATTTCCAGAAGTTTATCTTTCATTGGAGCAGCACAGTCTCGCTCTCCAAAATATGAAATCATTGTTTCAGCAGAGAGGAATCTTGTTCTCTTATGGCATAAACATGATGTGACACAGAAGCTCAATAGCCACTATTCAATTGGGAAAGACAAGAGAACATACAATTAAAGTAAGGCAGATGTGTGCTGGCCTTTACAAATCTAAAAATGGCTCCAAGGACCTTAAGTGCACCAACATCTAAAGGGCAATAATTTAAAATGGTAGAAGCAGCTGAAAGAATTTCTAGAAAAATAAAACTTTTCTAACCAACCTACAAAGTCAGGATGATTGTGTGAGTGGAAGAAAATCTCAAGAGCTCAATGTTGGAGAGTTGGAAGGGTAAAGAAGCCGCTCAAAGGGCTCCTGGTTTGCTGACCTGATGGAACACCACCAGAGATCTGTATGCCACCTTTTTAATTCATCAAACTTTTTTTTTTTAATTAGTTAGCATTAGCATTGCAAACAACCACAATGTGTCCTTGAATCTAGAAAAAGGTGCAGTAAACAATGTGAGGTAGTGATGGTGATGTGAGAGTGTCAGAACATGCTGCTACACAATATGGAGCCTCGTTGTTCACCCTCACATAACGCCCTGTATCCTTGCAAGGATGTGACTAGTACCTTAATTAGTTTAGAGCGTACCAGATGCAAACATACAGACAAGTTTTACGAAGAAATGAAACTGCTTTGTCTTGACAAGAATGAGTAAATCACAGTATGCTCTTTTGCTTATAAAGAAATTCACATGAACTTGCACTAATGCCTTTTTAATCCTTGCACATTTATGCATGAGTCAAGAGTGAGACATACATTAAAGGGGGCATATCATGCTTTTCAGTTCTTCCTTTTCACATGTAAATCATTCAGCTGTGGTTTATATAAACTGGAACTGCAATGCTTTGGTCTGGACGCCTTGTTAATTTACCCCCACATTTCCCCCTGTTCTGAGAGCAAATCTAAAGGACCTTAACACGCCCTCCTCCGGGTCACACAGCGTTCCCCTTCACCCTGTTCAGCCATTTTTGTAGCATGCTGGGGGACAGTGTAATGAGTACCTGAACAGTTTCACTCATCCACTTGTAGCTCTGGCCTCCTTCACATTGAACTACAAAATCGTTCCGAGAAATAAAATTGGCAGATTAGCAACATTAATAAGTCGGAAGTCCATGACCTTGTTTAGTAGCTACGAAGCAAATACTGTGACGTAATTGGTCAAAACATTTAACAGGGAAACAGAGAAAAAGGAATGACTTGAGAAATATCAGCCAAACAGAAGATAAAGATGTCTAAGCAGCTCGTAGACACACTGCAAATTTGTTGCACTCCCAGAGACTCCAAGTACACAACAAAATGTATAGAAAAGGCTAAAAAAAAGTGGATTTTGCTTATGTCTTCTATCTTTGAGGGGAAAAAAGAAAAAAAAAAGCAGATCTGTACCCAAGTTTGCTGTAAATGGAAACAGGAAGGCTTTTCTAAACATTAGGTATTAATGTGTGATTTTCAGGACCTCTTTAAATTATTCTATAATAAAGAACACAGGGCCTCTTACTGTGAAAATAACAACTGACCTCAAACATGAAAAGAAACATACGGGCTGATCAGAATCGTACGTTTTTAATGGTCTTTTTAAGTCAAAGAACAACATTTCCTCAAAGGAAAAGCAAAGCACGAGGAAACATGGAAGTTTAAAGAACACTCTCTGTATTTTGAGGTATTAACACCGACAGCTGCGTCGGAGAGGAGCTACTGCGGACGGGAGCGAGTAAAACCCGACTGCGATAACAGAGACATTAACCCACATATTCCTGAAGGACATCCATGTGTGCAGGACTTTCGCTCGGCTGCTTGGCTGGGTTGTAGGTCTGCTCATCCAGCCGGCCTGCATGCCGCAGACAGATGTTCTGCAGCGCCACGGGCAGCGTGTGTTCTAGAAAAGCCCGGGCCAGATGCTGCTACCTGGCGTCCCACCCGCCTGCCGAGCGCAGCTACAGCCGACATGCTCCAGTGGCCATCACACGACCTCAAAACAGGGTTAGAGGATGGCGTGCTATCAGTCATGAATGACAGAGCATAATGGAGCTGAAACTGGAACGCTTTATGGAGTCAAATCCATATTATTCACCGCAAAATCGGATTATTTCCCGGGCTATTAATCTAAAAAGGAAACTCTATCAGGTGCAGCTCATTAAATGACATACATCATCAAAACGGTCGTTTATTTTAGTAATTATATTCAAAATGAAGATTCAGAACACACAGAGTGATTATATTCCAAGCGTTTATTTCCAATAATTGCAAAGATTGCCCCACAGCTTCTCGGAAAATTTGAAAATCCCACGAGACTAACACAAAAGGATGTTTGAATTTTGAAACTGTCATGTTATACCCACAAAGATCACTGATAAAGAAGCTAGATGTTCACAGAGTGCGTTATCCCGACATGGATTAATGTTACATTTGAGTGGGAAAAGGTGTGTTAGAAAAATAACTGCAGAAGCAACCGGGATAACCGCAGCCCTGAGAGGATTGGAAAGCAAAGCCTATTCAGGACTTTGGTGCAGACATACATGGGCCCATCAAGGCCACTGGCTGCTACTGTGTCATTCAATGTGTTAAGCCACTCTTGATGTACAGACTTAAGAAGCATCTTGCCCGGGCCAAGGAGAAAAGTGACTGGATTGTTGCTCAGATCAAAGCCAGTTTTGCATTTTCAGAGTGAGGTCAAAGAGTTTGGAGGAAGAGTGGAGAGACACCAAATTGAAGCGGCTGGAGGTCTTGTGTGAAGTTTCCACAGTTGGTGACGGTTTGGTCATGTGTTGGTCCACTGTGTTTTGTCAATGCAGCCGTCTGCCGGGACATTTGAGAGCAGCTCGTCCTCCCCTTTGCCCGAGAAGCTTTACAGAGAATCTTTCTATCTTTTTCCAGCAGGACTTGGAGTGTCTGGGCCGTCAGTAGCATCAATGCCTGGTTTAATCGTCATGTTATCACTACGCTGTATTCAGCCGGCCTAAAGTCTATATAAAATCTATGGAGGATAATCAAGAGGCTTTCTTAACGCCTCAGCAGATTCAAAGGGAGATGTTCATGCAAAAGGAGCCTTGACCTATCAGGTGTATATACTGTAGAGAAAATGGACATTGCAATAAAGACAGATTTCTGTATTCAAATACTTTTTTTTATTGGCCTGAAGTAATATTTTAAATATCTAAGGAGCTCAGTTTTGTTTTCAGTTGTAAGCCAGAATCATTAAAATGAGCAGAAATGAGCACATGAAATATATTATTCTTCGCGTAATAAGAGTTCCTCTTTTCAGATTTAATTGCTGAAATAAACTGACGTTTCTGTGATATTCAAATTCACAGAGATGCACCTGTACATCACATCAAACTAAGTGAACTGTATGAAGCCACATCAAAAACTAGCGGCGACATCTCTTTCGGTCTCTTTTTTTTCCCTTTCACTCCTGCTTCCCCCAAATAAATAAACAGCTACTCTCATCCTCGTCCCTCTCCCGAGGTCTCTGTTGCAACCAGACCCGGAGAAACTTTCCGAGAGATTCAAAGACACCCAAGATGAAAGATTTATTTTCTTTTGAAGTTACCGCAGCGTTTTGTCATATTTCTGCAGCAAACACACGCTTGTAATGGTATTTCTTTGCATTGTGGTTGGTGGTGACCCAGAACTGCCAGAAAGGGAGGGGGGGGGGCTGGCCCGACGACCAGGCTCTTGTCTTAGAACTCCCCTAATGAGGAACGCTTCTGTAATGGAATCACTTCCTCATAGCCTCAAAGGACTCAGACTGTTTTTTATTTATAGGTGGCGATGCGAATAAGAGCACAAAAGGTCTGTGGGGAAAGCCAGGTTATTGCATCTGGGTGGCTTTGTTTTGCTGCAGCCTTCCATAGCCCGGCGCGCTTTTAAGTCAAGCTTGTCTGGATTATTTCTTTTCACTTTCTAATTTCTATTGAGGTGACTCTTTTGTTTGGGTTGTTTGGATTCTGACGCACAGTCTTGCACATCTGGTGCCTTTGCTATCTTATTTTTTTTTTATTGATATGCATCAACGGCTGCAGGAAAACTTTCCATTTTCCTAAACCAAGAAATCTTTCCTCCCATTTATAAGATTTAAAAGTCAAACGTGTCTTAGAAGTGCTTTTGAACTGACGATGGGGTTTCAATTAAGCTTTGATTTTAATAACATCTCATTGTTCTCGCCTTTATTAGCAGCTCTATCTCATAGATTCATCAGTTTGCTGTTTTATCAGTCCATCTCTGTTCATCTGTTTAACCAGCAGAGAATCACACTGCCCCCTGGTGCCTGTCATGATTAACAGCAAATCAGAATTGATTGTGCTGCTGTCAGGCAGACAAAACCCTGGTGCTCTGCCAGTGGGATCAAACCAGAACCTGCCGTGGGCGTCGGTGCTCCACAGCAGATTCTTCTGATCCTGGCTATGAGACTGCTCTCCCATTCACTGCAGCCACAGAACTGCTTCAGTATTTGATGGGACTCGTTTTAATGAAACCACTGCTGCTAAACCCACAAGGAGAAGAGGTTTGGGTTGGGTTGAGAATAAGATTTGTAATTGTGGCCACAATGGCATGTTTAAAGTGTCCTGAGATGTGGAAAAGAAAAAAAAAAAAAAGAAAAAAGACCAAAAAAAATAATATGACAATATATTTGTAGAAAGAAAACAGACTGCAACCAAATGCAAAAACAATCAACAAGTCAGAAAACGCAAAACTTATCTCAACATTAGCTCAGAATGGCTGACATGGAAAACACTCTGTGTGGCAAAAAACAGCAACACTTGTTTTATTATCCTTTGAGAGATGCCCATCTGATTTCATACCAGAAACCTTGTTGGTTGGTTAAATTTATAATTTTTGGTTGAACTGTAAATACAGTAAAATCCTTAAAGAAAACCTGTTAGCAAACAACTCAAGACAGGGGAGGAGGTTTTCCTTCCAGCGAGACAACCGGAGCACATTCACGTGTCAGGCGAGCCCCTTTGAGCCAACACCGCCACCCGATCTCGGTTACACCTCTGTCTCACATGGCGAGCTGGCTATGCGGGTCAAACAGAGAGATGACGCGATGATGTGTGGTTTCGTTAATCAGCCAACAGCAGGATTTCCAACCGTACATAAGAAGCACACTAAAAGTAAGTAATATTTTCTTGATATGAGTGTATTTGCCTTTGATTTGAGCAGGTGAATAAGATTATCTGCCAATGGAATAAGATTGCTGCACTTAGAATAGCAACAACTCATCCCCATCGCCCTGTTTCAAGTGCAGCATATCTGATTATCGTATTTTAGGGTTAAAATACTCATTGCATTGGCAGATCATCTTATTTACCTGCTCATATCAAGAATTACACTCATTTCAAGAAGGTTTTGTTTACTTTTTGTTCCCTTTCTGCAGTGCATTTTCTCAGCTAACAACAGGACTAAGTTGTTGAGCCAACTATTATTGTTTTTTTTTTAAAATTGGCTCAGATGCAGATTTAATACATATACTGACGTCAATGACATACGACAGCTCCAGTGGTCCCGCAGTGCTGGCTATATTGAAAACTCACAGCTTTGTGGGATAAGGCAGTTTCTGCTTATGACTTATGAATGTTCATAGCGAGCTCAGAGGAGGCTCATCTTTTTGGGTTTATGATGGAAATGTTTTGGAAAAGAGGCTTCTGGCTAAAAGTCTAGACCTAAAGCCAACTGAGGATCACAAGCCAATAAAAATAAACCAATAATAATTATTATTATAATAATGATAATAATAATAATAATAATAATAATAATAATAATAATAATAATAATAATAATAATAATATACAATATTTCAATTCAAGAATAAAACATAATTTAAAAAATTATGAAATAATAAATGTTTTATTTTGAAATGTTTAAGACGTTTAAAGTAAACATCTAACGGGTGAGTTTTACTGTTACAGTTTTTGCAGTTTATGTTTAATTGTTATTTTACACTGTTGACTTTTCAGTTTTCTCTTTTTGCATTTAGGAACGAAAATGTGCAGTTTGATTGTTTTTGTTATGTTTGCACCTAAAAGCTAATCTAATTGAGAGTCCTCAGGCCAGTTCGCCCATTTGCAGATTTGTTGCCAGATTTGGTTACCAAACGCACAACCCAGCATTTGCTGTTTCCACACAACCTACTTCCATGTCCAAACTGTAAGTATTTTATATTTGTGTGGTTAATTAGATATCAGACTAGTTTTCTTGACAGTATATCAAATTAACTATTAGGAGAAATGTGATATGTAACTGTGTAAAAAGGAGATAAATAATCAAAAACCACCACATGTATGTTATGTATGTTGAGTCTAAGTCGTCTCTGGGTAAACAGCTCATTTTTTTGGGGCACAAAACATAAGCATAAAATGGCAAAAGTATGAGACAACCAGCAACATACTAAAGACTCAACAAAAACGGGTCAAATTAAATTGAAGGAAGTCAACTAGTCTTTAGAAAGTGCAGAGATAAAACTTTATTGTTACAAAGAACAGTCCGAGAGGAGGTTTTCTGAGCTCAGGGAGCCACAGGCACTGCTTGCTTTGTTGTTGTGTAAGTGCTTTAACTGACAAGGCAAACCAAACATCTCCTCAGCAACAATACAAGACCGCAGAAAGCACTTGAACAAAAGAGGATTATAATAAACCCAAGCCGCCTTCGTATAAATACATCAAGCTGAGTGAATTTGCCTGCCTCACTCTCTTTTAACTCTAACCAGGGTAAATGAGAATTTATGTATCCACCACTTCATCATTCTTTACTTTTTCTGCCCCCCCGTGAGGTAACCATGACACAAGAGACAGACGTTTTCACCAAAGGCAATATGCCCCTCACAGTAATTATATCAGAGTGGGAGAGAGGCTCATTAACATATGTTAGGCATGTCAGGAATTTACAAGCTTTTCTTTTTTTTTTTTTTTTTTGCAGGGGCGTTTCGTCGGTGTGGAGCTCCCCTCCATATGGCGTCTCCTTTGAGGGTGCAACCGTCCTATTTCCATAGATGCCAATCACCATGTGTGAATTTAGGAAACATGCTGCACACAAACATAATAATCTGACAGGTAAACAGAAAATGCCAATGGATATGTACAGGGATGTGGCTAATATATGAGTTCTGAAGCTTTCATGGCATAAACAAAGCGGTAGAGGCAAAATTATTAAAATGATTTTCAGTAGCAATTGGGGAAAGTGGTTCATAAAGTATTGATTCTTGTTTGATAAAATATTGACACTGGAAAACAAATGCGCACCACACTTTTCAGATTTTTCCTTGTGAAAAAAAGTCAAAACTATGTATTGCTTTGTTTTTTTAGCCTTCTGCTTCACAATTATGTTTTTTATTAGTTTGTGTTAGCTTGTCATGGAAAAACCCAGGAAAATGCAATGCAGCTAGTTGTAATGTAACAGAATGTGCACTAATTTAAGTACTGTGGTCTACTCTTCTGCAGTGTGTTTAAATGCATAAAGCTTGGTACCAGACTAGTGACTATTTCTGAGGTCGCTGGTGCTGCAGGACCTGTCATCTGTTACCCGGAAGAAGGGACTTACTGTTGCCCCTTCACCTGCTAGTATGTGGCCCACAGTAATGACCTATTTATCAGCCAGGCTCACTGCTCTGAAATGATTAAGAATGGTAATTAACCCCTTTTAATTGGTGAGTCTTTAACATGTTTTGTACATTAAAGAGCGAGTATAGGCTTAATTGTTAAGTTTTCTTCGGCAAAAGATGAACCAGAAATTCGGGGGAAAAAGCAGCTGAAGACATTTTTGTGCAGAGACTATAACTGGAAAGGAGTGCGTCAACACACGCATAGCCAGTGTGTTGATTAATGGATAATATAAAGTCTTAATGGATGGGTATGAAAAAAAAAGGTGTAGAAAGATGTTGGGAATTACCAGCTAAAATGTTAGCAGTCTTTCTTTCTTTTAAAAAATTAAAATACATCCATTGGCAGAAATAAAACGTGATTCAACAGCAAGTATAATAAAGAGTTTGAGCAGATTTAAGAGGTAGATGGGGAGGAAAGTAATTTGTTCCCATCTTCTGCTCCACCAAATGTCATTTCAGTGACTGAAGACACGTTCATTTCCATCAGCATCCATTCTCCTTCTCTATCTATCTCTCCCTTTCTTTCACATTCATTGTCACTGCCTTTTTTCGCTTTAAGTGCACTTTCGCCCACACCACTTGGAAATTGATTGAAACAAAATGTCACAATTATGCCCTGTAGCTCGCCGCTTCAATTATTCATCAATTAGGGGCTAGGCTGCTTTTTTTCCTCTCCTCTGAGCTGATTTTTCATTCAGTTTGCTCGAGATGTATGGCTCCCCTGCTGTTAACCAGTCCAAAGTCATTAGTTTCTGGGTTTGCAATTAAACCTGATGCATTATGTATGAGGCTCCGACTCAGCAGACACACGTTCAGCGGCAGCAGCAGCAGCGGCGGCGGAGGCCGCGGCAGCAAGTGAACAGACTGCTAGGCTCTGGAGGTGTGGATGAGAAATTAATTTGCTTGCAATGAAGTTCTTTCCATCCCTCCCTCTCGCTCTAGCTTTCTCCTGTCTGGCAGGTTGGAACAGATGCCACCAGAAGGAGATGGAGATAAAAATGGTACAGCTCTACTGATACTAGGTGAAAAGGACGATTCTCTGTTGTCAATATATAACTTTTTTAAGTTCACTTAAGTTCACATCACTTCACTTGGACTTCACTTGACTATATACATGTATATATCATATTACCTTGTGTGGAATGTTGTAAATACATATATAACAATGTGTGTATTCTGGAGCATGTAACAAAAGTAATTTCACCATGGGATTATTAAAGTATGTCTGATTCTGATTCTGATTATAGCGTTGCATATTCCTTGGCATTTATAAACATGTAATAGGTTATGTACCTACACACCTCCACAAATTGACTTATGTCCAGAAATTAAGCTGCCTAGATGTATGCAGGTCTATTAAAATGTGTTTTTTAAAACCTCCAAAAGTTTAAATTACCTCCTTAATACTTTTAACATTTAACTTTGTCTCATTGATTAGAGTTGTATGAAAACTATAGTTGACACAGAGAACCAAAAAAAAAAAAAAAACTGAAAAAAACTCCAATGTGGAAAGGAATCTGCGATGTATAAAAAATACAACGCTCTTTTGCTACCACCTAGTGGCCAAAGAGTCTTTAATGCTGTTGTCTTCATGATGTTTCAACACCATAGTAGGAGCGTCCACCTGATCTGAAGCAGCTGTATGAACACAGACGAGCCCGAACCGGAACGGTGAGACAACTCCTCATGTTCATGTCCTACAGCAGACAAACGACACAAAGATGTACCTTAATCACTGCATATTTGTAGTATTTCAGGGTAGTTTCACATTTGCAGTGTGGCTAAGGTTATCTGAGCTCTTGAAAAAGATCTCCTGGAAATTTTATATTAGTTTCAGTCTCACGTTTTGTTTTGTATTTAAAAAAAAAGAAAAAGACAATCAAAAGGAAGCCAATTCACAAAACGTGTCATTGATTGTAATGTCTGCAAGTTAAAATGATCCAATGTTAAGTTCTGGAGACGCGTAGCAGTTTATTCATAAACTGTACAAGAATGAGCACAGTATGTTGATTCAAAAGGTATGGATGATGATCTAACAAATCAAATCGGTCAGAGGTTACAATCTGAAAAAATACAATTCTATTTCTCACTGTTGATAAAATACAACAGAATATGAGAACTGCCATCATTTCTGGTCCATAAACACATCCACCAACAGCAAGTTCGTTGATGCACTTTTTCTGTGTGTTTTAAAAGTTCAGATAAAGGTCAGGGACATATGCTTTGATGCAATAATGAAGATACTCGTGTGTTTTCTTGATTTTCTATGGGACTCAAAACTACGGCCTCTATCAAAGAACCTGCTGCACATCTTTGGATCGGTCAAAATTTGTATCGATAGGCCAGACATCAAAGAAAACCAGAAGTCGCTAATGGGAAAGAAAAGTCTGAACGGTGAAGCTCTGATTTCAGTTGGATATCTGCAATAAATTTCACAAAATGCATAAGATTAAAATGCACAAAACCACATTTGCGACACTTTCTGGAGAGAAAACTTATTTGTTTTTAGTTGGGGGGAGGGGGGGGATTCTGTAAAACAAACAATATTAGGATTTTTATACAGATTAAAGAGATAATTGAAGAGTCTCATTATCCTGCCTAGTTGTGAATGATAAACACAAATTATGCAATAAGCAAAAATCATTAAGAGTTCATAGGTTCAGAAACACACCAGAGTAACTCAGAAGAAATAAAGTCCTTTTTTAATGCAGTAGTCAAAGTTTCTAGACATAATATCTGCAGAAAAATACCCAACAATGCTCCGCAGTGCTGAAAGAATGGAGCTGGGGTTTAGCATGAAGAGCGCTGTTAATGATGGCAAAGAAAAACTGGTAAATTGCTCGGGAAATGTTCTGGCAAAAGTTTAGACCACAATACAGAACCTTTTTTGTGTATTAAACAGTTTTTTTTTTCTCAGTCAGTGCTGAGGGCCAGTTTCAATGTAACCGGGATCAGACCACCAGCCAACATTGCTGGGAAAGATCTGAATAAGCCAAGAAAAATCCTATGAAAAATAATGGCTCCTTGTCCTTGGAGTAAATTCTACAAAAAAAAGTAAGTCCATAAGAGCCTTAATCACACGTTTTGTTCACATATAACATATCATTCTATGGCTCGGTTTGGTCACACTGCAAAAACGGAACTAGAAATAAGTAAAATGTTCTTTAAAATTAGTGTATTTGTCCTTGATTTGAGCAGGTAAATAAGATGATTTACCAATGGAATAAGATTTTTGCATTTAAAATAGAAACAACTCCTCTCCTTCATCTTATTTCAAGTGCAGGATGTCTAATTATCTTATTTTAGGGGTAGAAATACTAATTCCATTGGTAGATAATCTTATTTACCTGCTCAAATCAAGGGTAAATACACTAACTTTAAGAACATTTTACTTATTTTTAGATCCGTTTTTGCAGTGCACAGCTCTTACTACAATTTAATAGAAATTCAAAGATGAATCTGAGGATAAATATATTCAGAGCTGAAGCTGGTTATCATTGACTTACTGGCTGAAATTCCTCTATGACATGTGTGATTCATAGTTAATAGAGACATTAAATGGAAGCTCCAGTTGCACATTTGCTCTTCCAGTTATATCAAATCTCATCATTTTCCTCAATAACTAATAAACCAACAGTTCAAAATCTGATCTTTGTCTATTGTGCTTGATCCACTGTCAATTTTGTTACAGAAGAAGACACAGAAGACGATATTGAACTTGTTTCCTAAAGGAGCATTCTGACCTTCTCCAGACTTATAAAATGCACGCACTCCAGCCACGTAGTGAGGAAGGGACTCTGACAAACAGCACAACGGCCCCTGCTGGCCAACAGGTCGCTCAGGTCCGGGTAATGTGGAAGTTTCAGGTGGATCAGAGAGGACTTCTTTCTGTCTTCTTGCAGAACAAATCTGGCAGCTAGCTCCTAAGGAGACACAACTGTTATACCCAGAACGACAGCTTGTGGAACCAACAATGTGAATATATGAAAAAAAAAATTATAATAATGACCTTTAGTGAAAGGAGCTCAGTGTTCTCCAGCAAAGGCACCAGCTCACACTGAACCAGCCCGTTCTCCTCACAGTACAGCTCCCTCAGCGGCAGCCGGTGGAACTAAACAGTGTCGATTTGCACGTTACGTGATGCCCTTTTCGCTTCTTAAATAACAGCACATTCTCGTGGACATTACTGTTCAATGCACCTCTACGGGAAACATGGACAGCATGTTCCCAGCCACATCCAGAACCTGGAGTTTAGCAAGAGCAGTTATTCCCTGTAGGAAAAGCATCAATGTCATCAAAGTTAGATTCGGATGTTCGCTGTTCAAGGTTAGAAGCTGCCACAAATGAGGCCTGCTTTGACAAACCAATCAGTGCGGACCCACCTCTGGCAGGCTCGTCAGCTTGTTTCTGGCTACATGTAGTCTTTTCAGCTCCCTGCACCGGTAGAGCTCCCGGGGAAGCCGTGACAGCTGGTTGAAGGTAAGGTTGAGCTCAGATAACTCGGTAAGACGGCCAACTTCATCAGGAAGCTCCTCCAGCTTGTTATCCAGCAAACCGAGGCGTTGAAGCTTCATCAAGCTGCGCGAGAAACCAGATTTTTATTGTCTTTGACATGGAAAGATATTATGTCTTATATGTTCATCTCACCACACTGATGAGAAAATAAATTAACCAGCCAACAGCCACCGTGAAATAGCTTTTGAGCGGTGACTTGATGTCACTTGCCGACTCTCCACAACTGCTGATGAATGTGTTCAGCGTATTGAAATAATTTCCTCTCCTATTTCTGATTTTTTTTTTATGATCTCACGCTGAAAACGATTTTTAAACATCCGCCTTCAAATAGGAACACGATTCGTCGGCAGGAGGAAAAAAAAGATCCACGATAAGCAAAATTAATTTGCACGAAATCACTGGTGCTGTTATAGTACGGAGGGAAGTTTGTCTGTTTATTATTCAATAAAAAAATAAAGGTCACTTCAATAAAAAAAAAAAATACATTTGTGATCAAAACCTTGTATTAGCCAGTCAAACAAAAAGTAATTTCAATCAAAACATATGTTATTATAGCAGGGCAATTGCTTTTTGGCCTCCCTCTAAAACGGGAACGATAAATCTACATGCCCGTTAGGTAATACCGATGCACTATTCACCTAAACCTAATCATATCTCCCGTCAAAGATAATTGCCTTTAATTAAAAAGTTCAACCGGGACTGTGACAAGCAAGGCTGGATGAGGACCCGGGTTTACCTTGCATAACACTTAATGAAGAGGAGGAGGAGGAGGATAATGGAGGAGGTAAAAATTATTTCTGACTAAAATCTGGTGGCCTCAGTCAGAAAGCTAAGAAATGTTGACGCAGTGGGCTTTCTTCATAAAACCAGCAGAGACTTATGTTCAAATGGACCCAGAAGTGATTCACCAGAGTCAGAACCAACTTTGTTCCATGGCCATCCAGTAACCAGACGTAAATCCCATGGAAAACCTTCAGCTGATTAGATGAGAGCAGAGAGGATCAGGATTCTGGGCAGTCTAGAGAGATTGAGAGATTGAGCAAAGATCCCTCTCTCTGTGTGTGCTCCAACCTCAGGAAATATTGTAGAAGAAGAAGAAATACTGCTCCCTTGGCTAAATGGGATTACATAAAGCAATAACTAATAAAATCATATTTTTTATTTATTTATCTCAACATCCATGGCAATGATATTTGTCCTCTGCATTTAACCCGATCCCCTTTTTTCAGCTGCCACTATGCAGAGCACATTGCCGCTAAGAGCCTTGCTCAGGGACCCACATTGGCAATCTGTGGGATTCAAACTTGGAAATTGCATCCTTTCCAGGACACGTAAAGTGGAGCAACAAAAAGCAATCGTGGACAAAGTGGAGACATGTATTTACCTTCCGATCTCTGGTGGCAACCTTCGAATGTTGTTGTGGTTGAGATTGAGGACAACGAGGTTTCCTAAGCGACCTTTAAAACACGAGGACACAGTCGTTGAGTTGATTTTAAGCCTCTGCTTCTTACCCAGAAGGATCCAGACCTACCGATCACATCAGGTGGAACCGCATCGATGTTGTTGCTGTAGAGGTAGAGTTTCCTCAGGGACTCGAGACCGCTGAGAACTACAGGAACCTCCTTCAGGGCATTGTTTCCCAGATTCAGTTCTGTCAGCTTGAAGATAGAGTAGAGTCAAAAATAATCTTTATTGTCCCACAGTGGAGAAATTTAGCTGTACAAACAAGGAGCAACTTTACCACACAAGTTTAAATACTTTACGGTTGTTAAAAAAAATAGCAACGGCCTACTCAAGAAATTAAAGAAGTGTGCAACTGTGTATATTTATGCATAAATAAAACAAATGACTTTACAATGAAAAAGAAGGGATGTTAAGATAATCAAGAAAAAACATATGTAAGTAATCTTTGTGATTTGTTGGGCAGAAGAAAGGCAAACAGAGAAGACTCACGTGTTTTAGAGATTGCAGTTGTGGTGGAAGAACAGTGATGGAGTTGTTGCACAACAGAAGGACCGAGAGGTTAGAGAATCTGGTGACAAACTCAGGAACTCTGCTCAGCTTTCTTGAATTCAGATTTAAAGAGGTTCTTTTGTCATAGAACTCTCTTACCACGGCTCCTCTAAGTGTGAAAGATCCATAAGCCATTCTCCTCAAAACACGCGTAGCTGACCTTTGGGTTGTTGAGTTTCCATGGCAACAGGAGCTTTTACTCAGTAAAGTTCTTGTTTAAGGAAAGTGCGACCCCTATGGGTCATATATATCCACCTATTTTATATGTATATATATATATATATATATATATATATATATATATATATATATATATATATATGTGTGTGTGTGTGTGTGTGTGTGTGTGTGTGTGTGTGTGTGTGTGTGTGTGTGTGTGTGTGTGTGTGTGTGTTTATATTGCCCATGTTGATTGCTTTTTGAAAGACAGCCAAACAAGTATTGTTAATGTGTATATTTCTCACTATAGGATCAGGGGGAAAAAATAATGTGGCTATTTTGAACCACAGTTAGATGTAATTAATTCTTAATGGAGAAAAGATGTAGATTGACAAGCAAGTTTTTGTTGTGAATTGCGATACTTTTTATATACTTGGCAGTTAGGATTGCTATCACACTCCTTCATGCTCCAAGATGAACACAACTTTAGTCCTTCATGCCTTCATTAGTGAGAGTTTTAACTACCTGTTTGGTAATGAGCGTTTAATATGGTGGGAAAAGCACTTCTTGCTTGTTTTCATGATGTTTTAAAATAATATTTCATAGATGCGCCTCATCTGTTCCATATTCCATAGCAGGTCTAACTATCAAACTGAGTAAGATTAGTTTCATATGAGCTGCAGGAGAAGGAGGTAAAAAATAAAATAATAATAATTATATATATATATATATATATATATATATATATATATATATATATATATATATATATATATATATATATAATTTCTTTGTTTTGTTTTCTGCCTGCCTACCCATCAATTTCAGAGAAGCTTGATATTGAAGTAAAGTTAAAATTATATCAATAAAATAACTATTTGACATACATCAAATTGATGTCAAAGGATTTATGTCAAGTTGATTACCATCTTTGATCAAATTATGATGATAATTTGATATCAGTGTTTAATGTACTAATGCTGAATTGACATCTGTCGCCCACTGGGCTTTCGCTGTAATTTTCGTTGTGTGACAGATATAATCGCTAATGAGGATTTGTAACCAGAAATAAATGGAAATTTTGTGACTAAAACTGATTGACCGTATAATTTGGTGCCTATCTCCAGCGTTCACTGGGCAAGAGGCGGGGTACACCTGGGAAAGGTTGTCATTCTATATATATATATATATATATATGAATATATATATATATATATATATATATATATATATATATATATATATATATATATATATATATATATATATATATATATATATATTCTATGCTATGCCATTCAAAGAATCAAAATCATGGCATTTAACAATGTTTCAGTGTTTTATTGAGTTGTAAACCCATTCATCCAACTTGTCAAAACTCTTGATGACATTGTTTACCTTAGATTATATATGGAAGCATACATTTACATAAAGCAAATCTAATATTAATGTTTTACAATAGATGTAAAATTATCATTTATTAGAATGAGGTTTTACACATATATGGCCAAAACCTAGGTACTCCCAAGCATTGAGATAAATTATTTAACTAATTTGCAGTTAAAGCATGCAAACAATAAATTTAAAATGATACTTTATTAGGGTGCAGTATTTCATTTCACCAAACCTAGGAATTTATTCCAAAGTTTGCCAAAAAATCCTGGAACTAATCTGCAATCCAGATTGCTGTGGGTGCCAGCACTCTTCAAGACATAAACAGTTCTACAATCCCTCAGCTCTGCAACTTTTCTCTTTACAAACGTGAACACCTCATAGGGAGGTATGAGCACCTCTCTCTCTGCAGGATAAGCTGAATATTGTTCCACCGCTGCACCATGACAGGTTTCAATTTTAAAGCAGCTCTCTTGACCGAAATGTGTCATGTCAGGTTAAAAGTGTGTCATGTCTCTGTTAAAAGCTGAATATGCTGCAGTTCCCGTGTAAACACCAATTGCTTGCATTTCCTGCTGAGCTAGAATGGTGTTATCTTCTTGTATCAAGTATTTTGCACTTTCCCAGTACGTTCCATATCCCTTCTCTGTCAGTTCTTCAGAGTACTTGTCAAAAACCATTTTCTCCATCTTGTCTTTGCAGTCAGAGTACATGTCGTCAATCGATTCTTCATAAAATCCTAATGGTATTACTTTAGACTCCTGCAAAAGAAAGAAAAGGAAACAAAATCCCTTGAGACAGGTTGGTTTATATTCTTTGTTAATTGTTTTTTACAGTCACCATCATTAATTAAATAATTTTATTTGCACTTGGCAAGTAATAGTCACCGTAAATGTTTCTAGACCCTTTTAAAACAAATTAAAGATAGCGAGGTGTGTGAAGGCCTAAAGCTGTGCGCTGTTTCATGGGGCACACCCTAGACCAAGTGTGCACATGGAGAACATGCAATATCTACACAAAATGCCCAACATAAGCGGGATTCATTACAATCTGAGTAATGGAGTTCAAACATTTATTTCTGTTGATTTTTATTTCTGTTGATTTTTATGGTTAGAACTCAAACCAAATGGAAAACCATAATTCAGATTTTCAGAAGAACACAAACACAAACGGCTGACCACATTCAACTAGCAAAAGAAAAACTAAAACAACCCTATAGAGAGGTAAAGTAACTGCAATGAAACAAAGTTATTAACATATAAACACAAGGCAGCAAATATTACATGCAAAGCTTCGTGTGACAAGACATTTCTGATATAAACAGCAACAAAGTGACAAAAATACCACATCAAAAATTATAATGAATATGTGGAAAAAGAGCAAAAATATTTTTCTTAAATTAGCGGAGATGCACACACAAAATGTAGGCTTCCCAACACAGCCCGCTCAAAAGCATCGTAACTTGCCTAACATCCATATAAAAGGTAATAAAACCAGCAAAAATGTCCTAATGCTATAGATGACGTTTTAGGACAATCACATTTTACTCACCACCCCTTTGAACTGCAGCCAGAGGAGAAGACATAGTGAAGTAAAGATCAGCATGTTTTCTTTTTTTCCCTACAAAGTGAAAGAAAAGCATTGTTTTTAAATTCTTTTCACAACACAAAACAATGTATTTCACCTTTATGTCAATGATTTTTTTCAACTCACTCACCTGTGCGGAAATGATTTCTGCAAGAAAGAATATTGACTTTTTAAATGCAGAGAGCTGTCTCAAAGCTTGTGCTGTGCTGTCCACAGTCAGAATTTATACCCTAAACCATTACGCAACAAAAATATATTTCCCAATACATTACTTTACATTATATTACATGTATAATCATAAATTGTGAAATTTGTGATAATGAACTGTGTATGTGATATACTGCAATATATAGGAACATGCTGAAATTATAACTGAAATTATAGATTTACTCAATATATATAATTATAAATTATATATATTGAGTAAATCTAGTCTTATAATATTAAATATACTGTTGACAATATACCTCAATGCTCAAGATAATATAATCAGGTGTATATGGGAAGATGTGTTAGGGATACGCTATAGATGCCAAATTTTTGTTAGTTCCGAGCTAAAAATAATTTTCTAAAATGTTAATTTTTTTAAATTTTATTATCACTGGTTAATCTTTGTCACCTTCATGTTCTTGCTTTGTAAGTACATTGCCACATCGGATGGGTTAAAAAGCTGTGAAAGACTTTATGAAAAGGAAAATGTGTCATTTAACATACATTTATGTCTTCATTTGCCAAACTCTGAGGAATGGGGACCTTTGTGGCCACATTCAGGATATATTTTTGAGTCTGTTCTTGGGGAGATACCGAAGATGTTTCATGGCACTCAGTGCGTCTCCTTACAAATAGTGAAACAATTCACCTATGGACAAACGCTGCCTTCTTTGAAAAACTGTGCACTGAGAAGTGCTTTGCCTAGTTGTATAATGCTGCATAATAACGTGACTGGTGAAAAAACAACCTGAAACCGTTTGAAAGAGTAGCAGATCAATTTGTGACCCTTGGTTTACACTCGGTAGGAAAACTTACTGACGCCCTGACGCCCAGAATGAAGTTGTGAAAATATTCTCTAGAACGTTAGTCAGAGGAGAACTGCATTATTCGGAGCAATTCACAAGAGTAATGAAAGGGAAACGCTTCCCTGTTTGTTTGGGTTTTTTTGGGTTTTTTTGGGGGGGTGGGGGGATGGGGTTGGTTTTTTTGGGATAATTAACATATAATAACTATGTAAGTACATTTAATTTATGTAGCACTTTTTACAGATAGAAATCATAAAGCGTATCACTAATGAAACACAGTTAATTACAGAGGGGAACAGAAAAAACACGATAGGAAATGTTGAAACACAGAGTTGATTAGTTTTAAAATTTATGTATAGAAAAATATTTAGCTGCTTTTGTAAAAGAGTCAGTGGAGTCAGTACAGTGCAATGACAGCCGGGGGGAGTAACACTGTCAAAACGGGTGCATGAGGCTACCACCAAATTGTGATCTCTTGACCTTAGCGCACAGGAAGAAGAATGGGGTGTTGGCAGATCAGCAATGGAGAAAACACAAGCTTGCAAGACGAGAGCAAGTTTAAAAAAAAAACTTTTTGCCCTTCATATAAAATGCTTTCTATGGTGAGAAAGCCTGTATATAACAACCACACACTAAAACACTGTAACATTATGCCGTGGGGATGCTTGTCTTCAGCAGGGGTAGGGAATCTGGTGGTAAATACAGGGTAATCCTGGAATAAAAACATATAGAGGCTTTAAAACACTTGATGTTTATAAGAGGTTCACCATCCAACTGAACAACAACAGCATGGTTTAGATCAAAGCTGTATCACATGTCTAGACGGCCTTGCATCAATTTCCCTCCATGTTACAATTTTGGAACATTTTGTGTAGGTCTATCACCAAAAAGAAAAAAAACTAAAGGAAATAGTGACATCTTTGGTAGCTAATAAAAAAGATATCAAAGTTCAAGTGTTAATGACATTTTTTTGTTAAGCATTGTGTAGCAACCTTTTAACAACCAATTTATAGCTGTCTTTGGTGCTGAGCTGAAGCTTAACTCAAGTTTTACCCTCCAATAGTCGTAAGCATAAATAGAAACCGGACAACTGTTTCCAGACACCTAGAGGCAGCTCCTGACAAATACAAGAAGCTATAGTGTTAGGTTTTATTAGCAATTCAATTAAATTCAATTTTATTTATATAGTGCCAATTCATGAAACATGTCATCTCAAGGCACTTTCCAAAGTCATATTCAATCATATTATACAGATTGGGTCATATTATACAGATTGGTCAAAAAATGTCCTATATAAGAAAACCCAGTTGATTGCATCAAGGTCTTGACAAGCAGCATTCCCTCCTGAAGAAGCGTAGAGCCACAGTGACAGTCGTCTGCATTGTTCATGGCTTTGCAGCAATCCCTCATACTGAGCAAGCATGAAGCAACAGTGGAAAGAAAAACTCCCCTTTAACGGGAAGGAAAACCTCCAGCAGAACCGGGCTCAGTATGAACGGTCATCTGCCTCGACCGACTGGAGGTTAGAGAAGACAGAGCAGAGACACAACAAGACAGACACTGTTTGGTCACTGAAGTTACCCCTGGCGATACGGTCATTATTGTGTTGACCTGGGTTATACTCTAAATGATGTACATACTTTGCAATTCTAAAAAGGAAAAACAAGGGATTTAACAATGTTTCAGTGTTTTATTGAGTTGGAAAACCATTCATCCAAATTGTCAAAACTCTTGATGAAATTGTTTACATCAGAATATTTCACAGAAGCATAGAATCACATAAAGCAAAGATAATATCAATGTTTTGCAATACATGTAATGGTATAATTTATAAGAATGAGGTTTTACACATATATGGTCAAAACCTAGATACTCCCAAGCATTGAGATAAATTATTTAACTAAGTTGCAATCCAGATTGCTGTGAGTGCCAGCACTCTTCAAGACATAAACAGTTCTACAATCCCTCAGCTCTGCAACCTTTCTCTTTACAAACGTAAACACCTCATAGGGAGGTATAAGCACCTCTCTCTCTGCAGGATAAGCTGAATATTGTTCCACCGCTGCACCATGACAGGTTTCAATTTTAAAGCAGCTCTCTTGACCGAATTGTGTCATGTCAGGTTGCAGAGAGCTGGATGCAAAACTACCAAATCGCATTTTTTTCTGCATTATTTTAAATTTCATTGCGCTTCGTCTGTAAGTGGTATAGCAAATACCACTGTCAGCTTTTTTTTAGTTTCTGTAAAGCTGATGCGAGCAAGAAATGTAAAATGTGGAACTTAAATGAAGTGCCGTATGTGTTTCCACCACTTCTGACTGCTCTGTTAAGAGCTGAATATGCTGCAGTTCCCGTGTAAACAACAATTGCTTGCATTTCCTGTGAAGTCAGAATGGTGTTATCTTCTTGTATCAAGTATTTTGCACTTTCCCAGTACGTTCCATATCCCTTCTCTGTCAGTTCTTCAGAGTACTTGTCAAAAACCATTTTCTCCATCTTGTCTTTGCAGTCAGAGTACATGTCGTCAATCGATTCTTCATAAAATCCTAATGGTATTACTTTAGACTCCTGCAAAAGAAAGAAAAGGAAACAAAATCCCTTGAGACAGGTTGGTTTATATTCTTTGTTAATTGTTTTTTACAGTCACCATCATTAATTAAATAATTTTATTTGCACTTGGCAAGTAATAGTCACCGTAAATGTTTCTAGACCCTTTTAAAACAAATTAAAGATAGCGAGGTGTGTGAAGGCCTAAACCTGTGCGCTGTTTCACGGGGCACGCCCTAGACCAAGTGTGCACATGGAGAACATGCAATATCTACCCAAAATGCCCAACATAAGCGGGATTCATTACAATCTGAGTAATGGAGTTCAAACATTTATGTCTGTTGATTTTTATTTCTGTTGATTTTTATGGTTAGAACTCAAACCAAATGGAAAACATAATTCAGATTTTCAGGAGAACACAAACACAAACGGCTGACCACATTAAAGTAGCAAAAGAAAAACTAAAACAACCCTATAGAGAGGTAAAGTAACTGCAATGAAACAAAGTTATTAACATATAAACACAGGGCAGCAAATATTACATGCAAAGCTTTCTGCGACAAGACAATTCTGATATAAACAGCAACAAAGTGACAACAATACCACATCAAAAATTATCATGAATATGTGGAAAAAGAGCAAAAATATTTTTCTTAAATTAGCGAAGATGCACACACAAAATGTAGGCTTCCCAACACAGCCCGCTCAAAAGCATCGTAACTTGCCTAACATCCATATAAAAGGTAATAAAACCAGCAAAAATGTCCTAATGCTATAGATGACGTTTTAGGACAATCACATTTTACTCACCACCCCTTTGAACTGCAGCCAGAGGAGAAGACATAGTGAAGTAAAGATCAGCATGTTTTCTTTTTTTCCCTACAAAGTGAAAGAAAAGCATTGTTTTTAAATTCTTTTCACAACACAAAACAATGTATTTCACCTTTATGTCAATGATTTTTTTTTACTCACTAACCTGTGCGGAAATGATTTCTGCAAGAAAGAATATTGACTTTTTAAATGCAGAGAGCTGTCTCAAAGCGTATGCTGTGCCGTCCACAGTCAGAATTTATACCCTAAACCATTACGCAACAAAAATATATTTCCCAATCCATTACTTGACATTATATTACATGTATAATCATAAATTGTGAAATTTGTGATAATGGACTGTGTAAGTGATATACTGCAATATATAGGAACATACTGAAATTATAACTGTTTTCATATATTGAGTAAATCTATTCTTATAATATTAAATATACTGTTGACAATATACCTCAATGTTCAAGATAATATAATCAGGTGTATATGGGAACATGTGTCTTAACCACATTTTAAAATGTAGTAATTTAATGTCATATATTTTAAAATATAATATATTGAATAAAACATCAGTGTAGTTCACATTAACTGAATGAGGTTTATTTCAAAAGCAGCAGCTGAAGGGACACTGACCTGATCAACACACAATCAAAGACACGTCTCCTTTGTAGTACATAATGTGCTCAGCAAATTGCAAGTGTTTGCTGTTAGGGATATACACCATAGATGCCAAATGTTTGTTAGTTCCGAGCTAAAAATTATTTTCTAAAATGTTAATATTTTAAAATTGGAGTATCACTGGTTAATCTTTGTCACCTTCATGTTCTTGCTTTGTAAGGACATTGCCACATCGGAGGGGTTAAAAAGCTGTGAAAGACTTTATGAAAAGGAAAATGTATCATTTAACATACATTTATGTCTTCATTTGCCAAACTCTGAGGAATGGGGACCTTTGTGGCCACATTCAGGATATATTTTTGAGCCTTTTCTTGGGGAGATACTGAAGATGTTTCATGGCACTCAGTGCGTCTCCTTACAAATTGTGAAACAATTCACCTGTGGACAAACGCTGCCTTCTTTGAAAAACTGTGCACTGAGAAGTGCTTTGCTTAGTTGTATAAAGCTGCATAATAACGTGACTGGTGAAAAAACCTGAAACCGTTTGAAAGAGTAGCAGATCAACTTGTGACCCTTGCTTTACACTCTGTACGAAAACTTACTGACACTCTGTCACCCAGGATGAAGTTGTGAAAATATTCTCTGGAACGTTAGTCAGAGGAGAACTGCATTACTCAGAGCAATTCACAAGAGTAATGAAAGGGAAACGCTTCCCTGTTTGTTTGTTTGTTTGTTTGTTTGTTTGTTTGTTTTGTTTGTTTGTTGTTGTTGTTTTTTGGATAATTAACATATAATAACTATGTAAGTACATTTAATTTATGTAGCACTTTTTACAGATAAAAATCATAAAGCATATCACTAAGGAAACACAGTTAATTACAGAGGGGAACAGAAAAAACACGATAGGAAATGTTGAAACACAGAGTTGATTAGTTTTAAAATTTATGTATAGAAAAATATTTAGCTGCTTTTGTAAAAGAGTCAGTGGAGTCAGTACAGTGCAAGGACAGCCGGAGCGAATAACACTGTCAAAACGGGTGCGTGAGGCTACCACCAAATTGTGATCTCTTGACCTTAGCGCACAGGAAGAAGAATGGGGTGATGGCAGATCAGCAATGGAGAAAACACAAGCTTGCAAGAAGAGAGCAAGTTTAAAAAAAACGTTTTGGCCTTCATATAAAATGCTTTCTGTGGTGAAAAAGCCTGAATATAACAACCACACACTAAAACACTGTGATTGCAACATTATGCTGTGGGGATGCTTGTCTTTAGCAAGGGAATCTGATCAGAGCTGATTGGAAGCTGGATGGCTCTAAATGCAGGATAATTCTGGAAGGAAACCTGTTAGAGACTTTTACAGTGATTCCCCATCCGAGTGGACTACATTATACCGCCAGAACTACAACTGTATGGTTGAGATCAAAGCATTTTCACATGTCTAGATGGCTTAAAACTAGACCTAATTGAGAATCTGTCAGTATTTAAGAATCGCTGTTAAAAGATACTCTCCATTCATGTTAGCTGACTGATGTAATTGTAGTAAATGGTGGTTTTACAAAACACTGAAAAAGGCAATGCATTAATTCCCCTTCACGTTGCAGTTATGTAGCACTCTGTGTAGGTCTATCACCAAAACAACTAATAAAATATTTACAATTATGGTTTACACTATAAAAATATCAAAGATGAAGCAGTTTTGACATCTTTGTAAAGCACTGTATAGCAACCTTTTAACTAATTTAACTCATTTTTTACCCTCTGATAGTCATAAACATAAATGTTTTCTAGAGACCCGGTGTCTGTCTCCAGACACTGAGAGGCAGCTCCTGACAAAATATAAAATGTTATAGTTTTAGGTTTTATCAGCAAAGTTTGGTCAACACAGTATTACAGACTAAGACAGACTGTATTGTTGTTCCACTACACATTCCTAATGTGTATAACTGGTAATAAAGACATTATTGCATTGACCTGAGTTATATATGATGTTTCCGTTGTACAATAAAAAAAGGAAAAACAAGGGATTTAGCAATGTTTCGCTGTTTTATTGAGTTGAGTTTATTTAGTATTGAAACAAATTTATTCATACAACACGTGAAAACTGTTGTTGAAATTGTTTACATTACAATGTATCATGTAAACATGCAAACACATAAACCAATGCTAATAGTAATGTATTACAATACATTTAGAATGATAATTTTTTTGGGTGGCATCTTACATTTTACACAACCTCTCTAAAGTTTGGGGGAAAATAGCACAGCTAATTTGCAATTCAGCTTGCTGTGACGGCCAGCGCTCTCCAAGACATAAACAGTTCTACAATCATTCAATTCTTTAACTTCTCTATTATTTACTAACGTGAATTTCTCATAGGGAGGTATGAGCACTTCTCTCTCTGCAGGATAAGCTGAATATTGTTCCACCGCTGCACCATGACAGGTTTCAATTTTAAAGCAGGTCTCTTGACCATAGGATATCTGGTTAGGTGTCAGAGAACTGGATGCAAAACTACCAAATCGAATTTCATTTGTCATAAGTTTATATGTACCTTTGCTTCGTCTGTAAGTGTTATAGCAAGTACCTTTGTCAGCTTCTTTTAATTTTTGTATAGCTGAAGTAAGAAAGAAATGTAAATTGCGGAACTTAAATGAAGTGTCATATTTGTCTCCGCCTGTCCTGACTGCTTTATTAAACTCTGAATACACGTTGTTTGTATTTTCTGTATAAACACGAATTGCTAGAAGTTCCTTCTGAGTCAGAATCCTGTCATCGATGATATTCTTTTTTTCCTCTTCCCAGTAAGTTCCATACGGCTTCTCTTTCAGTTCTTTAGAGTACATGGGTAAGACCCGTTGCTCCATCTTGTCTTTGCAGTTAAAGTACATGTCGTCAATCGATTCTTCATAAAATCCTAATTTTATTTCATCAGTCTCCTGAAAAATAAAGAAAAGTAAAACATTCCTTTTATGACAAGTTGTGTTGTTTGTTAATTTTTTTACAGTCACCAGCATTATTTGAAGAGTTTGCACATGGTAAGTAATCATCACCATAGAATTTCTAGACCCTTTTAAAATAAATAAAAGTGTGTGAAGGCCTAAAACTGTGCCGTGTTGCACGAAGCACATCCTCGAGACCGAGTGTGCACAAGAAGAACATGCAATATCCTCACAAAACATAACAGGGAGTTAACTCCCTTACTCATAATCTGAGTAAGGGAGTTAAAACATGTATTTATGTGGATTTTTATGATTATGTCTCAAACCAAATGAAAATCCACAATTTTGAATTTTCAGAAGAAAACAAACAAAAAGCTGACCACATTAAACTAACAAAGGAAATACTAAAACAACTCTATAGAGAGGTGAATAAAAGACATTTTTAACATAAACAGTGACAGAGTGCTAAAAAACTACTCTGATTTACATAAAAAATTAATATGAATAAGAGGGAAAAGCGCAAAAATGTTTCAGCTGAAATGAGCATAGGTACACAAAAACATGTAGGTTGCCCAAAAATAGCCTGCTCAAAAACATAGTCACTTGCCCAACATGTTTTAATTCATAAAAAGGAAATAAAAGCTACAAATATTTCCAACTGTGATACATAACATTTTAGGAAAGTCACATTTTACTCACCACTCCGTTAAACTGCAGCCAGCAGAGAAGACATAGTGAAGTAAAGATCAGCATGTTTCCTTTTTTTTCCCTACAAAGTAAAAAAAGCATAATTCATAAATTGTTTTCACAACACAAAACAATGTACCTATAAATGGTGTTTCAACCCACTCACCCGTGTGGTGAATGATGCCTTTTTAAATTCTGAGAGCAGTCTCAAAGTATGTGCCACGCTGTCCAGAGTCAGAATTTATACTCCAGCAAATGTGAGTATCAAACTGTCAATCTATAACCTTATCTGTTACAGTTACCGTTATCGAACAGAAGAGTCAAATAACTTCATAACTTCATTTCAATACTGAAACTGTATTCTAATGCATTTCAAAGCACAAGGTTTTTATCAAGTAAAATGAGGAAAACCACAATTCATCTCCACGGGCAAATACACGCTTGGATGTGGGTTTTAATATTGCTTCCAAAACACACTTCATGCATGCTAGTTTTTAAAGCTCTGCTGAGAGTGTAAAAACTGCTATCCTGTTCAATGGTGTTTAGCATAAAGGATTGTAAAATTCACAGAGTGAGTTTGCAGAAAACACACGTGTGTATCAGACATCAAAAGGCCTAACCTTTTCACTGCCAGGTTTCTATAGTTAGTTGTTTGAAGATACCATTTAGCAGTGGGAGCAGATTTTTGTAGATGCAATTTATGCAAACCAATTTCCAAACAGGTACCAGCTGAGAGTTTTTATTGTGACCATGTGATGACTTGGCCAACATTGTACTCAGATTCAGGTTACACCAGTCACCTATAACATTGCTCCCTCCTGCTGAAGACGGTCTGTTCATTCAGTGCTGAACAGAGCTTGCTGGTTCCTTAAATTGTCCTACTTATAAGGGTCTCCATTATACTCATACGAGTAATTTTTATGCTTGCTGCGCAGGGAAGAAACACTGTCAACTCCGATGATTTGGTTAATTAACTTCACTCACACTGTGCGAGGCGACGGCAACAATATTACTGATTCAGAGTAACCTGAATCAATCAAATTAAAGAAATTCACCACCCTGGATATAGAATAGCCTTTGTTGTCATTGTACAGAATACAGTGAAATGTGAACGCATCTCCCTTTGGTGCAAATTAAAACGAGCATGAAAAGCAACACCAGCATCATATAAAAAAAACAAAAAAGGCAAAAACTAAAAGGAACAGAAACAATAATATATACAGATATTACACAGGAGCAGGATGAGTCAGTTTCAGGTGCAGTCAAGATTGTAAACATGATATGAAGCAGTTCATTTCACTTTGAGCATTTGATTAATGGCACAGAAATTGTTTCATTAATTTTCACATTATCAATATCAATATGATCAGTATATGTATGAATTCAGGAAAAAAAACAGGTAAATTTTGCTTTGTGTTTATTTGCTAGTGATAGCTCTAGGAAAGTCTATTTGTCCTTGTTTTGTGTGACCAGTACTGTCGGCCCAACGATAACTGGTCAAACAGGTGGTGACTGGGGTGGGAGGAGTCTTTGATGACATTTCCAACTCTGCTGAGGTAGCAAGAGTTGCCAATGTCCTCCAGGCTGGGCAGAGAGCATCCAGGGATCTTCTGGGCTGCGTTGATGACCCTCTGCAGCGCTCTCCTGTCTGCAGCTGTGCACACTGCATACCACACCAGTACGCCAGGATGCTCTCTGTGGTGATGAATTTGGACCTGTGGATTACATGTTATGATCGCTGTACTCAAATATCACCAAAATGAGGTGGCTTAGGTATTTAAAGGCCAGATAAAAACTTCAGCCTGTTTATGTTCTTTGAGCTATTACTAAGAACTTTTTGCAGAGCAAATGGATTTCCTCCTGGTTGACAGACTGTTACAGAAGGAGAGTGCTGCAGCAATGTGTGGGGATTTTTTTTTTCTTCAAAATAAAAAGGTTAATAGTAACAACATGGTTAATAGTAAAAAGACACTGGGAGGCAGGTGCTTCAAGAGGAACGTGACCTTGAAATAAGATGAGAAGATAACTAACTTTAATTTTCAGGGCAGAAGGCTTTTATTATAAAACACTTACTAACCAATTAAATTCAGTTTATTTATATAGTGCCAATTAAAAATAAATGCTGTCTCATCTTTCCAACAGATTCAGTTTACACACAGAAATCAATTCAGTCCAATCATTTAGACAGCTTCAAAGTCAATTAAAAACATTCCAGTTTGACTCTTGCTACAAGCTCAGTTTTTTTAGGCCAATTGTTAAAAATGAAAAGGCAAAGAACAGTTGATTGCGTTGACCTCTTATTCTACACCATTCCAGCCTGAATGTTCAAATATCAGTGTTTTCATGACCATGATGTGCTATGCTAAGAAAGAAAAAAACGTAATCTAAAGGCCTGCCCTGTACGTGTCATACTTCTTATAGTTCAATTATTTTCCTAACTTAGAAATTCAGAGAACCTTTTTAAAAACACATAGATCATATTAATAAATGTGTTAAATATTGACAGTGAACTGTCTTTATACAAGACAATTACATGTTTGAAACCTTGATTGTGGAAACAATTTCAGGAAAACTAAAATGTTTATGTATAAGGATGGTCTTGCAATGGAAGTTCAACATTTTGTTTTAAAATTGGCTTCATTTTAGCATAAGGATGTATGAAACAGCCACTACAACCGAGCATCAATGTTTTGCATGTGCTTATGTCATCTCTGATTACATATTCAAACCATACCAAAGCTCTGAAGAAACAACACACCTTTTTTATGTACTACTTAGTCTTCATTGGTGCAGAAAATGCACTGTCAATCAAATTAAATTTCCTTTATCTGAAGCTGATGCTGGGGTAGTTTCTGTGCCAGTTTTAAACTTATCTCTGCATTATTTAAAATTTGAAAACTATGATTTCTAGTACATTGGGTGGCGAGACTATTTCAAGTATAGAGTACAACCCTGCACTGCAGCATATAACCCTGCAGCAGATAATCAGGAGCAGAGTGCATAGAGGTCACAACTTTCTGCAGAGTAAGCAGCTACAGATCTCCAAGCTTCATTTTGCTTTAAGATTAGCTCAACAACATTGCGTAGAAAGCATCATGGAATGAGTTTTTATGGCCAAGCAGCTTGTTGCAAGCCTGAAATCACCAAGGTGCAATCCAACACGTCCAAAGCCATGGTGTAAAGCATGTTGTCACAGGACTCCAAAGCAGACAAGATGGGTTCTCTGGAGAGATGCACCATGCCTCTCTGTCTGGCATCGGCAGTTGTCTGACTGCATCATGTCAGGTGTAATGTTTGGAGGAAGGGCCACTATGGTTTGAGGCCACTTTTTATGGGGTTTGGCTCAGAACCTTTCTCAGTCAAAAGAACTTGTGCTTCTTAAATGGGAAATACTTGTATAAACAACACTTCATACCTTAACATTTGGGAAGCTTCATGCTTCCAGGTTTTTTGGAAACATCTTGGGGATGACTTTTTCCTGTTCCAGCTAGGTGGTGCATCCATGCACAAAACAAGGTCCATAAACACACGGATTGGTTAGTTTGATACTTGACTGGCCTGCACAGGGTCCTGACCTTAACCTGACAGAAGACCTTTAAGATGAACTAAAGTGGAGAGCCAGGCCTTCTTGTTCAATATCAGTGTGACCTCACACCTGTGCTTGTGGAAGAATGGTGGAAATTTTCCAAAAAGAAACTCCTAAACTTGCAGAAAATTAGGTAGGCTGCAAGGCAAGCAAACCTTTCTTAAATAACCATATATTCCATGGTAGCTCCATTTATTATTACACAATTCTGACATCTGCTTATGCCAGGAGTCTTAAGCAATCAAACTGTCTTTGACAAATGTGCTGAAACGTGATTTGTAAAAGTTATATGTCGATGCCAGGTACTGACAATTCCTAACTGATTATTAGCAGGCTTTTGGTTGAGAGGGGATACACAACTCAACAGATTGCTCACACTCAGCTTTTTGTAGATTTGTGTAAACAAAATAAATTCTTGCAACAAAACTGAGGAAAGCTAGAGATCACTAGTGTGGCTCAAAGGTGCTTAATGTAAACTTTTCTACAGCACAATGACTGTTTCTGATAACTGAAATCATAGATTCTGATATTATGCTTCCTTCCCTCTCTTTTTAACGCTAAAAGAAAATTATCTCTATGTAGGAAAAAAAAAAGCAGCAGCCCATTTTTATAACTGTGTCAGATGTGGAGTTCAACCTTCATATGAACATGTAATAAAAAAGGCTTAGATGGATGAAGCTCTTGTTTTGCTCTCTCTTAAATAAAGACATTTATTTCTATCGCAGAGGTGGGACTGTGTCTCAGGTGTCTTCAGCACTGGTTGGATCCTTCAGCCGCTCCACACTGTTGTAGTGCTCTCCTAGACCGTAGGCATGACGCATATATCTGTAAATGACAAAATATATATGTTCTATGACTAAAACAAAAGTGTTTTGTAGCTTTATTTGCCTTTGCTAAGACAAAAGAGACTGACCTTTATGCTATCAGGGTTTTTTTACATTTACAAAAATCATCCTTAGCAACAAGAAAAGCACATTGTTGGAATATCACTACTGTTAAAAAAAAATGACATCACCTACACTTTGTGTTAAAGTTATCATAAAGACTAATTGTGCATAAAAAGATTGCATTTAAAGACTGGAAACCTGCTAGACATACCTTCCCAACCACAAATGTCAATGCACCTACGCTGCTTTTTATCTAAATGTAAAGCGTTTCTGACCACACTGATATCTTTTATCTAACTTTTCCCTTCCATTTAAAGGGACAGTACGAAGCAGCGATCTTACACAAGAGTGAGGATTTCACCATCATATTCCTCTCCAATCCTGATTGTTGGGGAGTCGGCCTGAATCACCTCTATTGGCAGATTTAGCACCCGAGTCAAAGCTCGAAGCTGTGAACAATTAAAAAAAAAATAAAAAATAAGGAAAAGGAAGAAACAAAACAATAAACTGCAGTAAATACATATATATTCCTAATAAACTACAGATAAAGCTGCGGAGAAAGCAACTCACTTCCAGCTGCCCGCCCCAAGCTGCGGTTTGCTCCACATCATTGCAGTATTTCTCAAACTCATCTGGAAGCAAGGAAACAAATAAAAAGTGTAAACATATCTACAAATGCACGCACATTATTTTTATGCTGTGTCCACAATTCAGCTCCAGCAACAAAGCCAGTTTTACCCGCTGTAAACAAGTCCCCAGTGTCGGGGTTAGTGAGAAACGGCAGGAAGTCGTCAGTGTTATTTCTCATGTGCTCAGCAGTGCGGGACCGCAGCTCCTTTACGCTCATCTTTAACTCGGGCTAAGTGAGAACACAGAAGATATTGAGCTAAAAGAAAACACGTGTACAGAAGTATGTGTAAATGTTTTTAAAAAAATGTTTAAGTGTCTCCAAAAGGCAGTTTCAAACGAAGCAATTACAAAAAAGATCTAAGGTTCACATTTGATTATTGCCTTTTAGGGCTGGGCAATATATTGAGATTTTAAAAATAGAGATTATTTTAAAACAGATATAGGATGAGACTATATCTTTTATATTGAATTTCTGGTCCAAATCGACCAGCCCTATTGCCTCTCTGACAGATGTTCCAAAAACTTTGCTCCAGTAGAATACGCCACCTTTACTCTCTGTGCCAGCTGGTCTTCAATGGCGCGGTACATGCAGTGTCCGTCAGATGAAATCTCCTTGATCTGAAGCTGGTGCTGGGCAAGTTTCTGGGCCAGCTTTAGACCCTCCTGGTGCCTCATGCCCTGCAGGTTCTGCACCTCTGCCTCCGCTATCCTGCTCTCCCTCTCCTTCTCCTGCGCAGCCTTCTTGTCCTGGAGAGCGTTGTTCAAGCAAAAACAATGGATTTAATACCAACAATGTGTAAAATATAAGCAAACAAGTATTTGAGGTAGTGAGATCTTAATTCTATTTCAATCAAAAACTAATGGGACTTTTAGAGCACTGGGTTGCATAACCGGTTTACATATAACATCTGTATCCTTGTATATAGATAAATATATGTCGGTTATACCGCAGTAATAAGTGAAAGATTATAAAATGGGTCTCACTCTTCTTTTCTGTGCTTTAGTTACTCGTGGCTGTTTAGCCTCTTCTGGTTCTCCAGCTTCCACTTTTAAGGCCTCCACACCGTTCAGTACCTCCTCCACCTGGTCAGAGTAAATAAGTTATTTTACTAAGGCTGGTAATGACTATAATTCGTTAGAATGCCTTGTGTCAAAATACAAGCAAGTTATTGGAATTTTCTTCAAATATCCTTCAAAAGAACTGCTGCTAATATTCTGGGGTGATGCTATTATCTGAATTGCTTTGTGCCTTGCATTTGTTTACATAAGATATAAAGATCACATATTTAAAGAAATTGTAAAAGTCAATTTACTGATTCTTTATATATGAAAAAGGATATAAAAAGGTCACATCTGAGATATATTACAATATCCAGAGCAGATTTCAACTGTATCTGCTAAGTGAGAAGTAGTTACCATTGTTTCATCTGTAGCATTCAGCTGCTTCAGTTCCTCGTCGTGTTTCTGACTGAGATCTGACTCTAATTTGGCGATCTCCTCCGTCAGCTGTTTCCTCCTCTTCTTGTCATTTTTGGGGACAGCATTTTTCATACCCTGGATCTTAGCTGAATGTAAAGCACAAAAACACAGCTTTGCTGTTAAGAGTTTAGACTTAATCCAAACTGTGTCAATAATAGGCTCATCTTTAGTTATATTTAGCACTTCACAACAAACATATTGCACCAACGTGCTGAATGATACTGTAATTTGTAGGAGCAGTCAACGAAATTAGAAAGAATCAAGATGTAGATTGCAGCGGGAAAAAGCCGATGTTCAGGGAATAGAAAGGGGTAAAAAAATATTATTTAAAATCCCATTTTGAGAAACCAAATTACAGCTTGCAGTAAAAAAAAAAAAAACACTTATAGTATACTGTCTACTAAACTTGACTCCTTTTGATTGCTTTTGAGCCTCTAGTTTCTCATTTTCTTGTACTATGTTGTATATTCCTGTGTGTTTATTAGTTCTACATCACTTTCAATGCATTCTGATTTTTATCAGGCTAGTTTCCAGCTCATTCCAAGACAATTTTATTTCCCTGATCTGTTCGTGTTTGTTCTTTTAAGACATTTAGAAAGTAATTATAAGTGTTTGCCCGTTCTGTGTGGGTTGTGATATTCTGTTGCAGTCTTAGCTCTTTGCAATCCTATATCTGGCTATGTAGTTGTTTTTATAGCTTTTATTGCTGCCTGGTCAGGTTAACCCAGGACATGTTTTCAGATTCCTTTATAGGGCTGGAGAATAATTCAATAACGATATATATCGACCGATAGACATGTGGTTCAATAGGAGAAAAAAAAGGGGGGGGGGTCAATAAAAAGTTTAATAGAAGAGCAATTTTCCTTCCTTTTCATTCTAGCCATGTAGGTTAATATTACAGTCACTACATCCTCCCAACCAATCACAAACACCGACCCAGAAACCCTCCTTTACCAAACTTCAAAGAGTTCAGAGAGCACGTGCTCTTTTTTTAGGACTTACAGTTTTGGTAAAAAATTTGGTTGAATAAAGAATTGTGTTCAAATTCAGTGTTCTTTATTTAAAAATATTAAGCAACATAACATGGCCAGGACTGCACTTAAAATATATACTTTTAAATGTTATTATCAATAAATCTGATTTATATTATATCAATATCCTTTTTTTTCTATATCGTCCAGCCCTATTTCTTTGTGGTTTTCAGTCTTCTGTCTTTTAGCAGAAATATTGCCCTCTAGAATTGCCCAATTAAAATTTTAGCACTTAAGGTGGAAGAAAAATTAGAAATAACTTTTCACACGTCACAGAAATCTGAGATTTAAAAAATTAATAAAGGTGTTTAACACCTTTGATCGCCAACTATTTTCATGCCTCTCGTTAGGGTGAAAGCTAAGGGTTTATGTCCTGCTTATTCCACCGTGTGGGATTTTTAAGCGTGGTTACCAATTAAGAACTAATTGCACTAAATTACCTACTGTCTACTGCAAAGCAGCTCCAGTTAACCAGGCATCATAACACCGACAATGCAGACTTGGCAGAATCACATCATCCATGCAGTACTATAACAGCAGCTGAGTGTTGATACCCTGCAGGTCTTTCTTCTCCTTCCGGTGCTGCTTCACCAGTAGCTCCTCTGCTGTCTCCTTTTCCTCCATGGCTGGCTGACGACTGTTGCTGCTGCTGTTCAGCTGCTTTATTCAGCCTTCGTCAGCTGTATGAATCCCACTGTCCCGATTATAATGTCCGAAATATAAGAAATATGTCACATTATAGTCAATGGGTTTAAAAAGTGATCAGTCAGTGACCAATAAAACGTGGTATAATGGCCCTACGGAAGCTCCGGTGAAGATGGGCGTCGGAGTTCTTCTTCTCCTTGTCAAAGGCAAAAGATTTAGCTACATTGCCACCTGTTGGCTGTTTTGCGTACTGCCGTATTAATTCATATCCCTTAAACGTGCTGGATAAGATAAGATAAGATAAGATAGTCTTTATTGATCTCACAATGGAGAAATTCACTCGTCACATCGGCTCATACAAGAAGGTGCAGAGTAGGGAATGAAAGGATCCTTAAAAACACGTCCCAAACTTACTACTGACACTGTCATCTGTGGGGGTTTTCTTCTTCTGAAAAACAAAAAATGAACATTCCGATTCTATTTTTCCATGCAGTGGCTGTGTAAACATATTTAAAGAATTTATTTATTGTGGCGCAATGGGGAAATTCAGGTGTGAAAGTTTCACACAATTGTTATCAATACTAATTACAAAAAAACGGGTCTAATCTAAAATAAGCTCCAAAGAAACACCAAGATTAAAAGGGTAAAAAAAAAATATCAGGAAATACGACATGCTTTAAAACAACAAAACGAAGAAAAACCCACTGATTAATTTTTTATTCCAAAAATTATGTGTAAACATATGATCGTAGCATATGGACCCACATGCACTTCTAATTTGTGTTTCTAATGGATCCGATAAACTTTTTCATTTTCGTTTTTTCATTTTCTCTCACATGTGTATTTTTTAGGTACATCACCTCAATAATAATTATTAATTATTATTATTTTTATTATTATTGTTATTATAATGAAATTGTATGTATACATACATATATATGTATACATACATGTCAAACTGATTGACAATTTTATATATATATGTATATAATTGTCAATCAGTTTGAGAGATTTAGTCAAAGATTTCAGTTCAGAAACAAAATGGGATACATTTTTGTTTATTAATAAAAAAAAATGGCATATGAGACAATACAATTTATAACGTGTTCAAGTAATAACAATTATTTATTTTAGTTGTAGCTTGTAAACAGCATTAGCAGCACAGAAAAGATGAGATTTAAGATCTCTCCAAAACTTTGTTATTACATCACAACTATAAAGAAAGTGAGAAATTGTTTCTGGTTCTCTTTTGCAAAAGATCAATGAATCAGTAAAGTCCGAGAAAATAACAGTGATGTAATTATCAGGATATGTTACGTAAATAAACACATAAATGTATTCGTTTTTCTTCATTAGAAATACTAAATTTGCGTCTTCAGTTTGAGATCTGCATATTAGAGATTTGCCCCCAGGTGGCTCTGCTGGTCCAGCAGCGGGCCCGACGCGCTGTGTGACGTGGCGCAGAGCGGAAGAGCTCGCCGTGTGTTTTGGTTCTAAGGGGAAGTTGCGAGAAGAAAGAAAGGAGGAGACGTGACGGGATTGTTGAAATTGTCTTTTTTTTTCTCTCGGCTCCCCATACGCATCTCACCGCAGTGCCCCGGATTCCGTGTGTATACACACACCAAAGTGGTGGGAGCAAAAGTCCCCCCCTCCCCTCCGTCGTCTGGCTCTCAGGTAGCGGACATGTCGCTGTTGTTGTGATTTAGCGCTAACGTTTGCTCTGCTGTGCGTCTCCGTTAGCCGACTCCAGCTAAAGTCAGATAAACACGGGGACTATAGGACTATACGCCTTTGCCAGGTTCAACCGAGTGTCGCTGTTCATCGGGTGTGATGGGGTGACACCTTCGTAGACGACTACAGAAACTTGGTTTCGGTATTTTTTATTTATTTATCTTTATTTCTGTGACAAACAGCTCGTTTAGCCCCCAGCTTAAAGGGTGGGCGGAATGCTAACCAGTGCTAACATGCTAATGCTAAGGGTTTGGCAACTCCCCTTTTAAGTGCCGTAACAGCTTTAGCAAATAGAGTGAGGCTTGCATAATTGTATTTAAAAAGATTTACACTTTATTAACATTGCTATTATGTAGTTGTTGTTTCTTTTTTTTTTTTTGGTAAATGGTTGCGAATAAACAGAGGTTCATACTGTTGTCGAGTTAGCATTCGGGGGCGGTGTGTTTGCACCGTGCAAGCTAACCAGCTACCACGACCATTGTGCGTTTAAGAAAGGCGTCGTTATCCGATATCAAAACAGACCGAGGGCCGCTGCTGACATGAGTCAGTGTGTTTATAGTCAACGAATGAGTTGTTCAATTAGCAAACTGTGTGACTGAGCGCAGCAGCGATGCCAGTGTATGTTGACAGTCCCTGTGAGGAACTCTGGAGAAACACAAGGGTCTCTTCTTGCGTTTTAGGGTTTTCTGTTTGTTTGTTTTTTTGACATCCCTTCCCTAAAATTGCTCTTAATTTTTTTTTTTTTATGGTTTATTTCAAACATGATTGAAAACATTTAATAGAACATGCATATTACTCAGATTTCACACTTGCAGCTTAAAGCTAAGTTCCAGGTGGGGTAGAAAGAAGCATAGACATACTAAATCTTACCCCACTACCTCAAAGTCCAAACTTTCCTTGTCACAGCATGTTGATGGGTAAATTTTTTTAGCCATCGGGCGTAATATGTGTGTTTTAAACATATAGCATTTTCTATAACGTATGACATAATATGTTCGTTATGACTTCTCAAGTGGCGTAGCATCGTTTTGCCACAAATGTGCACCTAAATGCATCCACGGCAAAACAACACATTGTGCACATACATTGCGTACAACGTACAAATACGTCAGCATTCCTGGATTTTTTGCACTGTTCCCCAGTTTCACTTGTCGCATAGAAACGGTCAAAGTTGTCACAGCTGTTCTAACGCCGAGAATCTTAAGGTCGTTTTTTTTTTTTTCTTCTGAAATCAGCCTCCGTCTCTGTCTGAAAAACATCTTCTGTATATTTACCGGCAGCAGGTTGTGTCTCGCTTTGTACACAACTTGTGCAGTTTTGTGTTTCATCAGATCAGCAAACATTGGGGCAATTGACTTGCAAGATAGCAATTTGTCTGTTTTTATTGTTTTTAACAATCATTGTTAGTCTTGGCGGTCTTTTCTGTTGTTTCTAAATTATTCAAGCTCGTTGAAGATGAAGCTTAAATGTCTTTCAAACAGATCCCCACAGATGGGGCTGTTTGTGAGAATATAGAACCATGATCTGCCCGTTTTTTGGCTATTCTGGATTTTAAGTCTGACCTCCAATTCAGGACTCTTTGGATTTCTTATAATTGACAAAATTTGCTACTATCTTCACACTTAATTAGTAACTTTAACTATGATCATCGAATCAGCGAATTGCTGGTTTTTGCTTTCCCTATTCATAAAATAAATGTAGTTTCAGTATTTCCTATAAATAATGCATAATATACACTGTTGTGTTGGATTCTTGCAGAAATGTAGCAAGAAATTAACCGTGGACCATTACTGGGTGGTTATCAGCTTGTTCGGCCTTAATCGGTGAGCAGCCAAGCGGAAATTAAAAAAATATTATCTTGATTGATGAATGCACCATACTAAGAGCTAGCGCTAACTTCAGCGACAGTCCATGTGGAAGTTGTTTTCACAAAAATAAGTCTTAATGTTAGTGTGAGTTGGCACAAATGAACTACAGAGAACTGTTAAGCTTTTTAAAAGGAAACTTTATTTTCTACATGGTTCCGCACAAATTTGCAGATATGAAGCCAGTTTAAAATATCGACTAAACCATTTGTCATTGTTTTAGAATAATAATAAAAATCTGCTTCATAGCGACTGCTGTGACACACAGCAGCTCCTATTCTAGATTATTAATGAACGATCACAGAAGGACGTCAAGCAAGAAACCTGGAATACTTGTCTGATTTATTTTTTTTTTTTTTGCATATTAGTTCTTAAAGAGAAAAATTTGTTGTCTAAAATCAATATGCATGGGTCAAAGGTTTACAGAAAGTGGAGACCGAAAATCGGCCACAAAATTCTGATCTATGTGTCGGAAAATATAAAGTAAAAAGTAGGTTGTAGTTCACTTCTTCATTGATTAATGAGTGTCATTGGAAAGCGACTTTGTGTGATGATTGCTTGATAAACCAATAAAGTATTTCATATTGGGAGGGAGGGGGGCAATCGTATCCTATAACCAAAGTGAACAGAAAAATCACAATGATTTTTGTCCTAAATTTTCGTGGAGCCCCTTAGACAAAATCTATAACAGAAAAAACATGTTTAAAGAGATCATCACTAGTAAAAATCAGATTTGTTACTGAAGGCTTGAAGTACACTTGGACTCTTCAGACGTGGCTTTAATTTAAAAGCTAAATGAACGTTAATGGGAAAGGAGGAAATTGAACCTGCTGCATGTCTACAGATGAAAAGCACATTTTCACCAAAAAAAAGTCAAAACAATCCAAGGGTAAACACTTGTCTAACAGCCAAATAAATAATGTTGATTAATATGTAGCTGCCTTTTTAAATGTTAAAGGACGTGTAAAAGAGAGCGCAGGCCTCAGGTCCAGCTTGTATTAAGCTGAAGGAGTCTAAACGCTGCTGTGTGTTCCTCAGTTAGTAGTTCTTCCTAAATAAGTTAGTCAGCAATGCATGGTATGCATCTAAACAGTCGCTCTCACAGAGAAAACGGGCTTAAACGTTGTGGGTGGGACCGATCGCCGCCTCCTTTCTGTCCTGTAATGAAACAGGCTTGTGTTTCACTATTATCTTGCTTTCTGTTACTCTGTATGGCTGTCGGGGGGGCTCGCTTCTTTCTTAGGGATTTTAAATCCTTAACAGCAGGCAAGACTTTGCTTCTTCTTGCAGCTTGAACTTCAGTTTATTAGCACGGGAGTCAACATTGGCACATGAACAGGTAAAACATGTTTAAAAAAAAAACAAAAACAAAAAACAGACGCACAGCTTAAAGGCATATATGACAAATCATTCATGTCAAATCGCAATTTTAGCCCAAAGTACTCCCTGTTAGTCTGGAGAGACACCTATGGGTTTTTTTTTGTGCTTTGTTCTAGAAGATTTTTGAGCAATCAGTGAAAGGTCACTGGAATTTAACCTAAAAATATTTTAGAAGTCAAACTTAGCAGAAAACGAACTTTCCCCTAAAATTTGCCTCTGCATGTCAATCTGATTTTTAACCTCTGCCTGTTTTAAAATAGCTTTTTTTTTTTTTATCTAAATATCTCGTTTCCTGACACTCGTGCGTCATTGGAAGGCAACTCCATAAATAAGGCATGCCTGTTTCGCCACACGTACAAATAACGACGTATAGCCTGCGCAGATGAGCGGCTTTATCGCGGCCGCTGTTTGGCGCGTCACGCAGCGCCGGCGCAGACGAGCTGCTGCTGTTTGTCACTCAGCGCTTATTTGGCGTTCAAAATTTCTGTAGGGATCGTAACGGGGGTCAGAGAAGTTAGTGGTGCGGCGACGCGCAACAGTCTGTGCTGCAGGATGAACGTCAGACACGCAAGACGAAGAACGTTTGATGTGGGACTGGAAAGCCAGTTGGTCAGAAGTTTGGTTTATTTGGCGCCGCCTTCCTGTGGGGTTTGATGGCCGAGGCTTTGGAGCATCATCAGGTCAGGGCTGCCAGTAGGTCCTCGGATTCGGTGTGCGGAATCAACAAGGGTTAGAGTTTCAGCTTCTCCTCAGGAAAAAAATAAATAAAACTAAATAACAATAAGGATTGTAAAAGGATAGCCATGCTCTAATTCTTGGAAGGAAAAAAAGTACTGATGAATAATCGAAAACAAAATATACAGTAGTTATTGCTGCGCTTGTGATCATACCTGATTACACAAGGCTTGTCCTATATTGCCTCATTATCAGGAATGATGGAAATAAATCAGAATTTAAAAAAGGTCTCGTCTATTATTTGTGTATTGTTTTCCAAAGTCTTACTTTTACACCTATAGATGATTGATTTCTGGTTCTCTTTTTTTTTCTGTTGACTCATGAGACGTGACACATTATGAAATGGCTGTGAAGACCATAAGTGGATTATGGAAACTTTCTTTAAACCATCACTTGTCAAAGCGGGGGGCGTCGTTGTGAGACGTCCTGTGGTAGACCGGCTCAGTTTCATACCTAAAGAAGTTGCGGACGACGTATCTAAAACTGCAAAGGAACAGAAAGTGCGTTTGGCCTCTCCTGACAGTACCGGGTGGCTGGACTCTAGTGCAAGAGGATGCTGCACTTTGAATCACTTTTTTTTTTTTTTAGTCATCAGTGACTAAAGAAGTTATTTTTTCTTCTTTTTTTTGTATAAATGTTTCTTATTTAGCTGTGCTTTATTTGGAATTGACCTTGAAGCAGTTTACAAGCCCACACAAATATTTATTGTACTCTTGGTTCAGTACGTTGACGTGCTTTTGATACGTTTGTCACTAATAGCGCTCGAAACGTGTCGACGTGTAGAAACCCGTTTTGGTAGTCGGTTACTTGAAGGTAATTGTTAAAGTTGAACGTGTTCAATATCCTGCATTTTCTTCGTTTCCTGTAGCGGACGCCCCCCCAGGTCGTGACGTTTGGCCCGCAGGATAGCAGAGAATCTGATTTAAGGCCATGGCCAACCGAGGAGGAGCTACGAGACCCAACGGACCCAACTCAGGCAACAAGATCTGCCAGTTTAAGCTGGTCCTGCTGGGGGAGTCGGCCGTCGGCAAGTCCAGCTTGGTGCTCCGCTTCGTCAAGGGCCAGTTCCACGAATTCCAAGAGAGCACAATAGGAGGTAAGAGATCAAGAGTTGTGCTAATTTTCACAACTAGTGCTTTCAAACGAACTTCTCTTCTTTGACATTCAGGAGTTTTTTTTCCCCTCCCATCTGTGATCAGTAACCCATTTTATTCGCTCCTATGAGTTTGTAAACCATACCAGAGAATTATGAAGTTTTTGTTTATACATGCATACAAACATATGTATGCATTGCAAGGATTTGTATAAGATTTTGTCATTATATTAATTTTGATTAAACTAATGTTTCCCAGAGTCAGGGTATTAACCCAAATATTTTAAACAGAGGTGACTTTTCACTTTGCTTTGAAACAAAAAAAGGATCAAAGGATCTTGCTGCTTCCAAAATAATACAGAATTTGAATGTTAGAGTTACAATACAAGACAGATGGAGGGAGAGACAGTTATTCTGTTTAAATTCAGGGTTATTTCTTTAAACTAAAGATATTTGGAAAACCAAGGATTAAAATCTACTTCAGTCATGAGTAGTGACATAAAGTCAGCATCATTTTAATGTAGGGATTTTCTATTTTTTCTTTTTTTTTTTCCAGATGGCGAACAATCTAACTGTGCCCACAAACTTGAATTTATGTCCACTTCATTGAATACTTACAGCTTTTACATTCATACTCACATAAAAACAATCCCAACCCGCACATTTTCTCACACTCTCATATATGACAGCATTTTTATTGACAGTGACAAATACAAATGTGAATATTTAGAATCATGCACGCGTCTTTTTGACAGCTGTCTTACTCCATAAAGCTGCAGCTCAGCAGAGAGCAAGGAGGAAGGACTGTTCAAATTTTCAGGCTAAGTCCATGGTTGTCTCGAAACGTCCCACTGCAGCTTTAATATAAGGGATGGTGAAGCTCCTGTAGTTTCCAAACACCCACCATTATTTTTTTTTATTTTTTTTTCGTGTGTATGACTTTGGAGTGAGTGTTGTGCGGTCGGGATGTCGGTCACACCAAGCTGACGCTGCCTCTCGCCTCCCCTCAGCGGCTTTTCTCACCCAGACCGTGTGCCTAGACGACACGACGGTGAAGTTTGAGATCTGGGACACCGCGGGTCAGGAGCGGTACCACAGCCTGGCGCCCATGTATTACAGAGGAGCACAAGCTGCCATTGTGGTCTACGACATCACAAACGAGGTGCGTCTGCTGTTTTCCCAACACGGGTCGGTTCTGAAAGTTGCACCGATGAGGCCTGCACGGTGTCCACATCGGTTGTTTAATAAGTTTCAGCGTGAAGGAAAAGAAGGGCAATGACATGTGGCCCATGCTCTTTTGTTTCGCAGGAGTCCTTTGCACGGGCAAAGAACTGGGTGAAGGAGCTGCAGAGACAAGCTAGTCCTAATATAGTCATCGCTCTGTCGGGAAACAAAGCCGACCTGGCCAGCAAGAGAGCCGTGGATTTCCAGGTTACACCGTTACCCCTTTTTACAACGCCACCTTTAATCCTTTGCTTTTTTTTTTGTTTTCTTCTTTAACAGTGTCATGTTGTTCATTTCATAAACCAGAAACAAACATTACAAATATTCTGGTTACGGCACAGCCTTGCACCCCCTTGACCTTTCTCGTATTCTTCTCACTTCACAAACGCACATCAGGGTGTTAAACTAAGAATTAGTCTCATAGACCAAAACAAGGTAAACAGATTCTTCAGCAGGCACAGAGAGCCTGGTCAGAGTTGATGGCAAGGGGTGTGGGGTTAAATACAGGGCAATGCTGCGAAACAAACCCAACAGAGGCAGTAAGAAAAGGTTTTCTATTCTATTAGTTGCGTACTTTACCAACCTGGCCTGGATGGAAGTGTGGCAACATAACGCTGTAGGACCGCTTTTCATTACAGGGGGCAGGGAAACTCCTCAGAGGTGATACTAAAGATAGCCGTCCTACAAAGTTCTGAGTCGGGCTAGAAATCCACCCCACACCTTTCAGATTTCTATTTGTAAAGTATATTAACATGTCTCATTATCTTTCCGCATCAGTTACCTACCAGTTTTCCAGGGCTGCGCAATAAGAGAAAACGTACGAATGTCGCCGTGACAGTATTGTTTTTGGTCAATAAACTGGGCGATAAATCGTTTTAATCGATTCATTAGAATTTACAGTTTTTTTTTAAGATTGAATTTTTGGAAATTTGAGATTTTATTTTGCCAATGCAGTCATTGGGCTTCCATGAAGGGAATAGCATCCAATGCTGAATATATGTTTTAGAAAATATATTGTCAAAATATTGTAAAGAGGAAACTTTCTTTCTTTACGAGCTATTTTAATTTACTTATTTACGTATTTTTTTGAAGTTACACAAGCGAAGTGAAGCCTGTTCTTAGCTCACTGCATAAAACCTCTAGCGGCAAACATTTTGTTATATTTTCATTGTTTACGAAGGCAGCGCTGCCATCTTGTTTTACAAGCATGTTCCACAGCTTGTGTTTAGTTGTACCTTCAATTCATGTCAACTCCCAGACAAGATGACTGAAATAAAAGCAAGTTTTAAAATAAAAAGGAGGAAAAAAAATCAATCGATCAGATTTGATATAATAAAATCGGAGGTTTTATTTTTAAGCCATATCGCCCCGCCGTATAAACAGTTGAAAATGTTAATGTCGTTCTGCTTTGGGTTCATAGCAAACATATCCTTAGATAATGATTCATACTGGGGGAAAAAATATAATTTCAATATTTCTATATCAACAAGGTTTTTTTAAAAAAAAGGCTGCATCTGGTCGGTATTTGCCGTTGTGACATTAGCGTTTAAGCATTTTATGCTGCATTGAAGAACATTGAGAAAGTGTCGCCAAATACATTACAGGCATATAGAGCCTGAAAGCATGGGACCTAAATATTTAGAAAATATTTATTACAGTTTAGGCAGTTCTTTGTAATAAATGTGTTATGTACGGCGATGCTGCAATAATGATAAATTAGCGATGCATTGTGCACATGAGAATGAATTTACTTCTACTACTCTTCTACTTTTGGTTGTAATGTGAAAGTTACAACGTGTAGAAATACCATGGCTCAAGGATGTAACTTCCATTTTTAGGTCAATATTTTGCAGACAAATAAAATCTTAAAATAAACGTTGGTTCCAACACCGCTTGTTTCTCATTCGTTTACCAGGTCTCTGCATTTATTTTAATTTAACAGGAAATAGAACCAGAAACATCACTGGTCTGGTGGCTTGTTCTGTCCTTTTCTTATGTGGAAACGTGTTTAGATGTGTTGAATAATGTTTGCTTTACGTCAACAGGATGCTCAGTCGTACGCAGATGACAACAGCCTACTTTTCATGGAGACATCAGCCAAGACGTCTATGAATGTGAATGAGATATTTATGGCTATCGGTGAGTTATTCTTTACATGTTATCCATTGATTTTTACAGAAATAGTGGGACTCAACTTCCCAAAACTATTGGAACTATTGGAAAATGATTATTGAGCAAAATAAAACAGTTTTGCTTTTGTGGCTAAAAATTGCTTCTTTTTTTTTTTCATTTGCTTGCTTGTTTTTTCTCTTCAGCAAAGAAATTGCCAAAAAACGAGCCTCAAGCTGCAGGAGCCAGCAGCGGTCGGACCCGGGGAGTGGACCTGACAGAAGCTGCCCAGCCAGCCAAGGCTCCGTGTTGCTCTACCTAAAATGAAGAACACAATCTTCCCTCCCAGACCTGTAAACTAGTAACTAATGTGGCTGACGCCCCAGACGCCACTGCAGCTACTAATGCAACATGTCCCCCTTTGTTTGAAACAGAAAAAGATGCCCTGTATCCCCTCCCTCTTTTGTTTTTCGTTGTTGTTGTTTTTTTTCATCACAGTAGCAACATCAGTGCCATCTCACTGATGTTTTGGGGGGGGAGGCGCTGCCTCTTCCATTAGGGTTCTGCTGGTACCTGAAGAAGCCTCCTAACCACTCTGTTTCACTTCATAGAATCCGTCTGATCTTACCTTGTCGGTTAACGATGGGTCAGCGATCGCAAATATCAGCAGCATCATCCATCATCTTTGATATGAGTTCCCTGTTCAGTAAAGCGATCACTTCCTTTTTCTGGGAACCACCACTCTTATTTACACAATTCTTCTGCTTTTTGTCCTTTTTTTTTTTGTTTGATCTTTGCCGGTTATTATTTAACAATACTTTTGTTTAAACCATAGATGCACATGCTTATGTGTTTTACATGGGTAACGAAAAAGAACCTCGAAATTTTTTTTTTTTTTTTTTCCATTTTTGGTCTGTAGTAGCACAAACAAAGCGACAAAAGTTTGAGACAAAGAGCCGTTTCTTGTGGGTTAGAACCCTGAGATATGTGTTCCTCTCTTGTCATCAGGACCTTTTTTTATTTAAAGTTTAAAAGAAACTTGTACACTCCCCGATTCCCTCAACAAGCCACTGGCTCTCTCCTTATGGAATTCAAATTGGAGCCCGTGTATATATATATTTTCTACCTGTAGTCTTCTCTTAAGGAACTGTGCCTGCTTGTTTTTGACCACAGTGGCATTGTGTCATGTTTCACAGCCTTGCCTGTTGATTTGAGTATCTGCAAGAATCATTGCAACACAGAAAAAAAACCCTCCCTCCCCTCCGCAACACACAGAGGCCTCTAAGGTACCCATCAGCAACCGTTCATCCCTTATACGTTGCGTCCTTTCGTTCATCCTCTGTGAACCATCCCTTTCTGCTCAAACTGGGGTTGGATGATTTTGTTTATGCAAAAATACTTTTTTTTTTTTTTTCTTCTTCCCATTATGTCAGTGTTGCTTGACCGCTGCAGGGTTTGCACAGGGTAAAAAAAAAAAACAAAGAAAGAAAAAAAAAAACAAAGGTGGTGGTTGTAAGTGGGGCGCTGCAATATGTGAGGTCTCTTCTTGTTTATAAGTGGAATTCTAATTATTTCACATTTTGGATTAGGAAGTGCTTTAGACACGTTGGTGTGTCACTATATCTGAACTTTTGCCTGGCTGGCTGGCTGGTGACTGATTTCATCTGTAGGCTTAGAGTCACATGCACATGACACGCATTTGCACAATGAAACACACGTTCACCCCAAACACGGCAGGGCGGCTCCTCACAGAGGCGCCGGCCTGGCACACCTCACCCACGCCAACGTTAAGCACATTATTTGTGTTTTTCTATGTCCCCCACATGTTGTTACATGCACACATTTGCACACACACATTAGTTCTAGAAATATATATATATACTATTACTTGTCAATAACTTTTTTTACTGGTCTGTCTTACTCATGCCTTGCACTAATGATGCTTATGAATTTATGTTGTCATAATCTGAGTCGGTGTGTTATAAATATATACATAATATAAATATATAAATAATATACTGTAAATACGGTGTTGCGGTGTAGTCTACTCTTTTCCTGATTTTTTTTTTTTTTTTTTTTTTTTTTTTTTTCTAGTGACTAATGCTTGCTAGGGAGTCATCTAGATGATTATTTGGGGTAAAAAGGACAACAACAACTGTACAGATGGCAGGAATACGGCTACAGTTTGGGTGTTGCTTTTCACAAAAAAAATGGTTAAATTATAATCAGTGGTGGTCGATATTAATGTATGTAGTGTTGTTAACAAAATGAAAAAATGAAATTGCATTTATTTACACTTCTAAAATGTTATATTCACGCATATAAGATTCTGTTGTTTTTTTATTACATTTCTGTTGCCTTTTTTTTTTGTTGTTGTTTGTTTTTGTTTTTATTTTTATTTTCTGGTTGTAATGGTTCATTTGTGCCCTCAGTAGACCTGAACTTCCACCTCCAGAGGCACTGGTTGCAAAATGTCCCATAAATCTAGATAAATGAGATGGTCTGACAATCCCCAACATCTCGGATAGTATTGTTACAGTAATGCAGGGGTGATAAGAGCAGAGGTCAGGTAACCTTATAGGGACATAAATTGTATGTTTTCCTCTTTTTTTTGGGAGGGGGGGGGTTTCAAATTTTATTTTATTTTTTTTTGGCGACAGAATACATTAAAATGCAAGCATTTTACAGATCTGTTATGACAAATTACATACTGAAATAAATTGAATCATTTACATTGTATTCGGGCCCTTTCTGTCTGCATGTTATGTTTTCTGAGAGCTTTATACAGGCCGTGATAAGGGTATATTTTATTCATATTAAGCCTTTTCAAATTTTTGTCAGGCTGCAATCACATGTTTATTTTATGCAACAGATTGCCCAACTTAATGCATGAATGGTGGATGAAAACCATAGGGGGGAGATACAAAATGATACATGGTTTTACACTTTTAACATCTACAGAGTCAAAATGTTGGCCCTTTACCCGTAACTCAGATTCTTAATTGGGTTTAGGTCTGGACTTTGACTAGGCCATTATTATTCATGGATATGCTTTGAACCAAACCGTTCCATTGCAGCTCTGGCTGTATGTATAGGGCTGTCCAGCTGAAAGGGGACCCCCTGCTCCAATCTTCGGTCTTTAGCAGCCTGCATCCGTTTTTTTTTTTTTTTTTGTTAGTTTTTTTCCCTCAGGTCCCCATTCGTCTTCTCATCAATGATAATTTTCCTGTTCCTGCCGAAATAAAGCATTCCCATGTCATGATGCTGTCACTACCATGTTTCTTATGGTTTTATAGTCTAACTTTAAAACATCCCTGACCTGTCTCTCATGTTCAAGGGACTTAATCGTGATGTGTGTTACTTCATGTTCATGAGGACTCTGTGTGCACTAATTATCCGTCTATGGAACGATATTAGTTGCACTGGGTTTCATTTAAGGGTAACAGCATAAATTGGGGGAGGGGGTTTAAAATGTTTCAACCATTTATCACTTTCCTCTTATGTCATAAATATTTGGAATAAAAATGTGAAAAACTTCAATGAGTAAAAGGCACTGTAATAATTTAAAAGAACAAAATGCTAAATAATTGAATAGTCCATGCAGCTGCATTGTTTTTTTGTTGTTGTTTTTTTTACTTTCTTTTTAATAGATGGCTTGGATACTAGTACTCTAACTTCACATTCGCTTTTCCCTCCAACAGATTTGACCTTGAAATCCCCCCCACCCCCCTTAGATTAGCTGCGTTTTGTGACCTCTCCTCTCAAAGTTGCAGTCGGTGAGGCTGGTCCGTCCAGCCCGAGTCCCCTAGCGGAGGAAACCGGGCCTACAGCGAGAAATTGAAAATAAGGATGAGCGCCATGTCTGATCCTCCGCCTGTGGAATAGAGCGGACGGCGGAGCGATCGTGTTCCCCGGGCCTGCGATCCCTTCGGGGTTTCGGTGTGCAGTCATGGCCGACAGCGCGGGGATTCAACAAGGTTCGCCGGCCGTCGGAGCCGCGGGCCTGGTTCCGGCCGCTCCCGGAGCCGCGGGGACGGAGGGCTCTGGCGCCGCCGGAGGATCTGCGCGCATAGCCGCGAAGAAGGCGCAACTCCGCTCCTCGCCGCGGCCGAAGAAACTGGAAAAGCTCGGGGTGTATTCATCCTGCAAAGTACGCGCCGTTCACAGACGGTAGACCTTAAAAAAGCACCGCAGTTCTGTTTAAATCCTCACGAAGAGCTTGTTGGAATGACTGCAGTAGATAAAATGCAAGCGCAGCAAAGGAAGCCATTGCCGTGCCAGTTCTTTTCTCTTTTTTTCTCTTTTTTTTCTTTTTTTTTTTAATTTTGCATGGAAGAGGCAGTTTATGAAACGAGCGATGCAATAAAATGAAGTGTAGACGTTGCGCTCAGGATCACGGGCAGCGGCCCTGTAGCTGCAAGCTCCCGTGTTTTTACAGCGTTATCCCGTTTCTGTCAAGGTGGGGGGTGGGTGAGCGTAAACATTGGCTCGGCGCTGCTAGTTTTTTTTTTTTTTTTTTTTGTGTGAAGTCGCTGGCTGTGAGCAGAGGCGCCTGCGTCCCTCTGTGTGTTAGTTTCACCAAGCTTCCAGCTGAGCATTTGACCCGAGCCAGGGGTGTCTGTCAGAGTAGACATGCAGGCGAACACGGGAGTTTTGTCGGGCTTATTGCAGCTACGATCCGCAAAGAGGGACCGGGGTCTTTGTTTTGACAGGGTGACAGCTGCTGGGGTGGGCGGAGTTTGTTGTCGTTTCTCTGCGCATGCTCAGAGCAGTACCAGCCCAGCTGACCGCGGTAGATGCCTCGACCACACACACCCTGCGTTTCCGTGCCAATACAGCTACAGCCGGTTTCTGTTTACCTCAAGCGCTTCTCAGTAAATTAGAACAAGAGCAAGCTTGTTTATTCCTGTAATTCAGTTCGATAAGTAAAACTCGTATATAGGCCGCAATACAGACTCGCCTCGCGCTGTGGCACATTTCAAAACAAGTTCTGTTATTTTTGATGATTATGGCTTTAAAGCTAATGAAAACACAGAATTCAGTAACTCGTAAAATGGGGATAAGTCTATGTAGTGAGGAAAAAACAAACTGAATATAAAAGTTTCTAAAACCCGGTATTAAAAATTACATTTACATTTAAAAACACTGATCGGTTCTCTATAATTATTTAGCAAAGTTATCAAGACTACCTCTGGCTAAGGTTCCAGAACCCTGCCCTGGAGGAAGCGGGTTAGGGTTCAGTGTAAACAGACAGTGCTGATTTGGGGAGCCAAGTCCAAACCAGAGCCATCCAGGAAATGTTGGAGCACTTTGCCACACGCTTTCCTCTGCTGATGAGCTTCATGGAGATGCTTTGGATTTAATTTTCCAGCAAGACTTTTGCCCACACTGCCAAAAGCACCAATACAGTGTTTAATGACTGTGCTTGATTGGCCAGCAAAGTGGCTTTACCTTAACCCCCTTATAGGGTATCGTCAGAATAAAAATGAGACGCCAGATGATGCAAATGAGCTGAAGGTCGCCGGTAAAGCAGCCTGGTCTTCCTTAATTCTTCAGCAGAGTTTTCTGGGCTTATGGCCACCTTGCTACTCGTCACTGATTAAAATAATTAGATCCTATATTGTCCCACAGGGGGAAATCCAGGCATAGCAGCAGCAAAGACCAAATTTGCCACACAAGAAAAACTTTTTACAGTTCTTAGTTATTAAAAATAGAAATTAAATGTGTGTCTGGATAGGGTGATATAGAAAAAATAGCAAAACATGTATGTACATTTATGCATGAAAAACTGCAAACCCCCATGTAAACTCTTATTACATTTGTTGGGAGCAGGAATGGATATAAAGTCTATCAGATGCTGGGAAGAAAGGATCTGTGATGACGCTCCTTTGCGTATCTAGTGTGCAGCGGTCTCACCGAAGTAGCCCTCCAGCTCTGCAGCAGCTTCATGCATGGGATGGAACACGCTGTTCCAACAGTGATTTGTTCTGCCAGGGCGGCTTCTATCTCTCACCATATGCACTTGGTCAAGGAGGCATCCTAGAACAGAGCTGGCCTTCCTGATGAGCTTATCTGACCACTTCCTCTCAGCTGTAGATAAGCTGCTGCTCCAACAAACTACACCATAGATGATGGCTGATGCCATCAGAGCCTTAAGAGGTCAAAAGATGACCCGGTAATTCATGCAAAAAGAGCCCCAACCAAGTAATGAATGCTTAGAGTAATTGGACACTTTTTGCAAAGCTCATATATATATATATATATATATATATATATATATATATATATATATATATATATATATATATATATGTATATATCATTAAATTTTTTTTAGAAACTACATTTTCAAGAGCCTTAAGCAATTATCAAATTTAACAGAAATAGATGCTTGATTCATTTAATTGGCATGACTTTATCATACAAGTTGCACTTTTTGAAGGGACTGGAAAAATGTAACTTATGAAGGATTTCTGTAACTGATTTAAATGTACGGGATACCTGCACTTGTTTGTGTTCCTGCTCTCTTACTAATTGCAGCCATGTTTGCCGTAGGCTGAAGGAGCCTGTAAGTGTAATGGCTGGAAAAGTCAGAACCCGCCTCCAACCCCTCCTCAAACTGACCAGCTGTCCAACACGGTAAACCTGCAGGAACCTTGTCGGAGCTGTTCTCACACCCTAGGTACTAAAAAAAACAACATCTACAGCACTAAATAGTTCAGTGTTGATGTAAAATTTAGTATTTTATTGATAATCGCTTTTTGTTTCCCCTCTCAGGTGATCACGTGACTCATCTCGAAAACGTTTCTGAAGAGGAAATGAACAGACTACTAGGTATCGTTCTGGATGTGGAGTATCTGTACACCTGTGTTCACAAAGAGGAGGATGCTGACACCAAACAAGTCTACTTCTCCCTCTTCAAAGTAACCTCCTGCATCCTTACTTTGAAGACATGATTTTTAGGTCTGCAGTGCACAGAAGCAAATAACACATTTTCCTGTTTCCTACAGTTGTTGAGAAAATCTATCCTACAGATGGGTAAGCCAATGTTGGAGGCACAAGAGAGTCCCCCGTTTGAAAAGCCCAGCATCGAACAGGTCATTTACGTCTCTGGCTTGAAAAGAACTATGCATTTTATTAGCACTTGTGGCGTCGCCTCAACTACCTCTCGTTCTTTTTTTCCCCGAAAAGGGAGTAAACAATTTTGTACAGTACAAATTCAGCCATCTACCGTCAAAGGAACGACAAACAATCATGGAGCTGGCCAAGATGTTCCTGAACCAGATCAACTACTGGCAGCTGGAAACGCCGTCTCAAAGACGCCAAAGGGTACCAAGTGATGACGCAGTTGGATACAAAGTCAACTACACCAGGTCGGGCTAAGCAGATATTAAATCCACCTGCCCCAGATTAATGTATTCTACACACTTTATAATCTGTGTGTACACTTTGTAGGTGGCTCTGCTACTGCAACGTGCCGCAGTTCTGTGATAGCCTACCCCGCTACGAGACCACGCAGATCTTCGGCCGGACGTTGCTGCGCTCCGTGTTCACTGTGATGAGAAAGCAACTGCTGGAGCAGGCCAGGCAGGAGAAGGACAAGCTTCCTCCTGAGAAACGCACTCTCATTCTCACACACTTTCCCAAGTAAGTAACACCAGCGGAAAGTGCACACAGACAAACAGCGGTCATGGCGATGGACCACAGATTGATGCCACTAGCGTTCAACCTGTGGCGGCCCTCAAGTGAAACACGTAGCAGCGTTAGGTGAAGGCAAGGCGAGTTTATGTATGTGGCACTTTTCAGTAACGAGACGATTCAAAGTGCTGCACATGAAATACAACCAAAACTGGAAACATGACGAAATCACTCTACTCAATTGCACACTTCTTTTAATTTCTGGTGCCTATCTCTGACGATCAGTGGGCGAGGGGGCAGGGAACACCCTGGACAGGTGGCCAGTCCATCACAAGGCAACACAGAGACACAAAAACCTTGCACACTCACACCTAAGGGTAATCCATCCTCCAGTCATGTTTTTGGACTTTTGGGAGGAAGAGTAACCAGAGAGAACCCACGCATGCACAGGGAGAACATGCAAACTCCATGTAGAAAGACAACAGCCCGGGAGTTAAACCCAGCACCTTCTTAGAGACTTAGACTTAGACATCTTTATTTGTCATTTTGTATGTACAGAGTGCATACAGAACGAAATTTCGTTGCATGCAGGTTGTAAATTACAGTATAAATTGAAATGTAAGCAACGCAGGAGAAAGAACAGTGTGCGATCACGGTGTACAGGAGAATATTTTAAGACCGTTTTTATGTGCAGAAACGATGGTGCAAAAAGGCATTTGTGCAAAAACGCATTTAGAAACTACAAGTTCGGCAGCATTTGTAATGTTAGATTGAGATGCAGTGATGGAAATGTGGTGCAGGGTCCACAGTCTGATGGCAACAGGGAAAAAGCTTTTGCCTTGAGTCAAGGCAACAGTACTATAAACAATACCACCATTTATGTAGCACCAATTCACAACAAATAGATTTTCTTGTCTCTTCACTAAAAAAAAAGACAGGTGCAGTTTAGATATGATTATTCAGCTGAAACCGACGTGCCGTTGGAAGGACAAGACAGAGACACAGTAGTACTGGATTAGGAGTACTTTAAATGGGAAAAAAAGACAAACAGATAACATGAAGTTAAAGACAGCAATGGCTTCGTTCAGTAACAAAGCAGCGTTCTACTGCAGTACTAGGCAGGAATAGTTTCCATGTCAAGGAAAAACAAAGAGCATGCTTGATGTCAATGCCAGGGATAGGACATGTAAGGTCTTCTTCCAAGAATGAGACGCAGTTAATCACAGAAGTGTTGAGCAGGGAGGGCTTAAGGAAGAAAAACAAAGAGAGTACATACTGTAGCTAATGGGTAAAGACACAGCTAAACACTGAAGCAATGTGCCAAAGAAAGTTCCCAACCTCTTCTTCTAGGAAGGAGAAACATTAAACCCAAAAAAGCTGTGCAAAGAGCATAATCTATGGTAAAAATATATATATATAATAATAAAAAAACAAAGTGCATAAAGTTAATGTCTAAAATAGGTCAGTCAAATATTTCACACAATTGCAGTCAGAAAATGTTTATTTATTTTATTCTTCTTTTTTTTTTTTTTTTTTAATAAAGAAAGCAACAAAAGGTTTTACTTGATGCAGTTTGAAAACACCACTGCAGTTCAGCATTTAATGTATATTTTCAGTATAGCAACGTCCTAACTGTGTTCTCCCCCCTCAGATTCTTATCCATGCTGGAAGAGGAAGTTTACAGTCACAGCTCCCCCATCTGGAGCCAAGACTTCTTGGCGGGAGCAACAGGAGGGCAGATTCCTATCCACACAGGTGATGCAAACCCCCAGACACATTTGTTACTGATATTCATACTAATAGGTGGTATTTGAAAAAAAAAAAAAGTCACATAATACATCAGAATATATATTCAGGTTTATCTTTACTGATGTCTAATGTCTTTACTTTGTCCATGCAGTGATAAGTGCTCCCCCAGTAGCCAGGCCAATATACTACAGCACCAGTCCTGTGTCAGTGGACCCGTCCACTTGCGGCAGCGGCAGCCCTGCCAGGAAACCCACCTCTGTTCTGGAGTCAAACCCAGGTATCACAGTTACTCAAGTTGAAACGTTAAAAAATAATAAAACAGCAATTTGCTAGCCAGAATTGCATTGACTGTCTCCCTCTACCCACTTTAAAGCCATATTATGTGAAGAGATTGCTGATCGCATGCAACAGATTTTTACAAACGGATTCCCATAAACTGAAAATTTGGTCACATGTTCGAGTGCTGGTCACAACGTTGTTTCATTGACCAAAAACATCGGGGCAAACTAAGCGAATAAGAAAATGGCTGCTGAAGCTGGTTTATGTCTGAGTATTGTTTACTTCGGGGATGAGGATTTAAAAGAACGCTTTGTGGTGGTTTCCCAGTTGGAGAAAAGCGTAAAACCTCAGAGCCGCTTCACCATGAAGAGAACAAGAGACCCAGGGTGGTGGGCGACATCCCCATGGACCTCATCAATGAAGTCATGGCGACCATCAGTGACCCTGCCACCATTCCAGAGGTAACCTTTAGATCAACTCTGTTAAGCACAGAGGATTTCTTAAAAAAAAAACATTATAGAGTATATAACAAGTCAAAGCTGGTGTTTAGATTAAACATTAAAGAAAATTGTGATATTTTTAATCATAATATTCCAAAGCTGACATAGCTCCTTTACTGCTTCTTCATTTTGTGTCGTACCCAGTAAGATTTAAAGAGGAGCAGCCAAAGAGACAAAGCTGTCAGTATGTCAGGGTTATTTTGTACTACTGATCGTTTGATTCAGTTTCAGATCTGATCATTTTAGTATTTTCAGAACATGATCTGAACCATTTGAGGTTAAAAATATACCAGAAGAGATTATAGTTATATAATCTGACCTTGGATACTTTCTTTATGCTGCTTTCTTCTTTTGAAAAGGTTTTGGTTTGTTTGCGATCTTCATGTTTCCTTTCATTTGTTGTTTGGAGATACCTTTCAGTTATCTTTTGTTGCCATACCAATCCGTCATCTAACACTGAAAATTTCAACAACAAAAATCCCATCTTTGATTTGAATGAATTGGAGCTGGTATCCAACTGCAGCAAAGAGTTGCATTTTGAAATTGTGAACAAAAAGCAGATTCCATCTACTGTACTTGCCAACCTGTTGTTTGCACTGCAAAAACGGAACTAAAAATAAGTAAAAATTTTCTTAAAATTAGTGTATCTGTCCTTGATTTGAGCAGGTAAATAAGATGATCTGCCAATAGAATAAGATTTGTCCATTAAAAATAGGAACAATTCATCTCCATCATCTTATTTCAAGTGCAGGATTTCTACTTATCTTATTTTAGGGGTCAAAATACTCATTCCATTGGCAAATGATCATATTTACCTGCTCAGATCAAGGACAAAAACACTATGTTTAAGAACATTTAGCTTATTTTTAGATCCGTTTTTGCAGTGTGTGAGGCGTGCCTTTACTTTCCTATCATCAGCAAAGTAAAGTGAAGAGTTTGTTAAAGTCTACAGGGACTTTGACTGGAACCATGTGCTTGAGTTGAATTTTAGAAAGTTGCTTTTAGTTTTTTAGCTACAAACATTCTAGCTGAGTTTGGTCTGCAATATAGGATGGATATGTGGAAAGGCACCTCGTGCCCACTGTTCAGTATGTTGGAACATCTTTTTAAATGTCGTGGACCTGATTCCCTTCCAAGGGACTTGGGAACCGTGTCAACACGCATGAGATTGTTGAAGTTATGGAAAAAACAGGAGATTCTAAATGAAAATCAGGTTTATTCTACCAGAAAAGTAAAAGTGGGTGCTCAATGGGTCATTTGGCAAATCGATGATCCAAAAATGTTTTAGGAGAAAACCTTTTGCTGTTGTACACGGTACAGTTACATTCAATAAATTAGAATATTACTGAAATGTTGTTTTATTTCAGTAGCTCAATCATAATATATAGATTCATTGCACACAGACTGACATTTTGAAGTCTTTATTTCTTTTACAATGATATTCTACATACAATTAATGAAAACACTACATTTATGATTCTAATATTACATCAGACCAATAAAAAAAACATGTTTAGTGCCGGATGTTGGCAACAACCCTCAGCAGCAAGCAGGTGAGATCTCCTTAAGAGCCCGCCAGAACCAGGCGAGCCCCCGCGGCCCACAGCCAGCCCACCACATTGTCAGGAGCCATAGGCCACCAGAAGGGGGCCCACCACTAGGGAGGTGGCCCGAGCACACACACAAAAAATACCACAACAAGGGGGTAGACCTACCAACCCTAGGCCATCCATCACCAGGCTATCAGCTCCAGTCTCCTCCATACAAGCACTTACAGTTAAGATCTGTACCGCTAGATAAACCAACATTTCATTCACTGATAAGGAGTGAGGTTGTTAAATCTATTTCTGAAAGTTTAATGGTTTTTCAAAGTTTTCTGGGAATAATTTTCGGTGTTGAAGTTTATTGAAGGTGGTTATTACTCCTGTGTTTATTTGTTTAATCCTAAATTAGGACTGGATTGTTGAGTTTAGTTGTTGATCTTCAAAAATGTAGCTTTATCATTGCCTTATGAATCTTTTAAAACATTACAGGGTATGAAATATTTTCCATCAAATATATCCTCTGTTTAATCCTTTACTCCTCCATGTTAAATAGTTAAGAACCTTTTTATTTTACAGGACGTCCTGGTTGTTCCAAATGGATGTCCGTCTGCACGGGAGAATTAAAGACCTATTCATTTTCATATAGTCCCACTGGGCTGTCAGAGATTTACTGATATAGATGTTTTTAAAACAGCAATGCAGCTTAATTAAATGGCAGACATGGAAAAACTGAGATGCAGATTTCCCTACATAGCATTTCTTCAATTTCTATACACAGACTGATGGTCCATTTTAAGATATATTGTAATCTATGGGCCAGATAATATTTATTGAAGTTTAGAAGTTACAATGTTCCTTAACTTTTATCCTTTTAGTAAAGTTCTTGAGCTTTTGCATAGAGGTTTAGATGTCCATAAAACATTTATTTGAGTCTTTTGAACCAAGTCTGTGGTGGTTTCACTGGGATCATAGATAATATATATATATATAGTTTCTAGGAAGTATCATCATTTTATTTGCACACACTTTTCCCATGAGTGAGCAAGGGAGAGTTCTTCACTATGTGAAACCACCCATCCATCCATTTTCATTTATCCTTGTCCCTTGTTGGGTGCTGGTGCCTATCTCCAGCTGTCTCTATGTGAAACCGTCTTCTATTAATTTGAGTAGTGGGATACGGTTTAATTGTGTTAGCTTATTCAGCTTGTTAGAAATATTGATGCCCAAGTACCTGATGTTTCCAATCTGGAAGGGAATGTTTGGAGGGAGATGAACATTAGAGGAGATGTGAAGAGCCTTTGATTTGTTCCATTCAATAGAGTTTGAAGTTGTTGAGAACTTAATTACTATGGTTATTGTCTCTGAAAGAGCAGGGTTTGCATTTTCCAGAAAGAGCAACACATCATCAGCATATTAACAAATTCTCTGGATTACATCGGCTGTTTAAATTCTGTAAATATTCTTGCTTTGATAAATGTCAGCTGCCGGTGTTTCATTGCATATAGCAAACAATAACCGGGGGGGAGCATGTTGCAATTTATTGTGTATGATTACGTTCCTTTGTTCAAACCAATTATTCCTTAAGTTAAGATTTTCTTCACTCATTTAGTAACTTTTAAAATTAAAGGTTGGATTTTTGTGAATGAGATTATACCACAGCAATCAAAGAAGAATTTATTTTAAGGCTTGGTACAGATTTTTCCCTTGTATACAACTCATGATATTTTTTCACCTCTCTCTTTCCTGGTCAGACCAGTTTGCTGTCTGCTCATTCCGCTCGGGATGAAGCTGCCCGCCTTGAAGAGCGGCGAGGCGTAATCGAATTTCACGTCATCGGGAACTCGCTCAATCAGAAGCCAAACAAGAGGATCCTAATGTGGCTTGTTGGACTCCAGAACGTTTTCTCCCACCAGCTTCCCCGGATGCCCAAGGAGTACATCACCCGACTGGTCTTTGACCCGTGAGTATTTCTAAACGGGCTTTATTATTGTCCCCCTTGTTCAGGAATATACAAGTTTAAGGCACAGTGGGGACACCTGTGTCTCTTTTTTTCTTTGCCAGGAAACATAAAACACTGTCTCTGATAAAAGATGGCCGCGTCATCGGAGGGATTTGTTTCAGGATGTTCCCATCGCAGGGCTTCACAGAGATCGTCTTTTGTGCCGTCACATCCAATGAGCAAGTCAAGGTGGGAACAGTTCCTTACTTATTTCACCGCCTGATGTTGATTTATAGTGCTGTGAAAAACTATGTGCTCCTCTGCAGATTTCTTTTTGTTGTTCTTGCTTTCTGGCCTTGCTTAAATGTCGTTGATCATCAAAATAATTTTAATACCCATGAGATAACCTGAATAAACACAAAATGCAATTTTCTAATTATTATTTTATTCACTATTCCTGACCTATAAAATAAATAAATCAGTTATATAGAGCCTGTCTATCAACATGAAGTAGGCTAAAATATTATAAAGAGCAACACTTTCTGCCCCAATAAATTTCCATTGAAGAATAATGAAGAAACAAAGTCCATTGGCAGGATGAAAGGCTTACTAAGCTTTCTCTGAGGTTTTGTGACCCACTCAAACTACAGTGAGAACTTTTCCACAAATGGAGAAAACGGAGAACAATGAAGATTTCCAGTAGCGGCCAACCTACTGAAATTACTCCAAGAGCACATTATCTAATCCAGGAAGTCACAAATGAATGGAGATGGGTAGATTAGTCAGAAACTGTACTCAAGTAAGAATAGTGTTACTTCAAAAATAATATAAGTGAAAATAAAAAGTTATATATACATTCTCAAGAGTAAAAAGTTATTTGGTGAAAATACTACTTAAGTAGTGAGTAATGGTTTGATTGTAAAAATGATGCAATTATACAGACAAAAATATAATCATGTGCATTTTTTTATATAACACCTTTATTTAACCAGGAAGATGTATGGATGTATGGATCTCTAAGATAATCATTCTAGCTTTAAAATCACTCAGGGAGATCAAGCTGTCAAGCTGCAAGACATTTTTCAGACTGTTCCATATTGTGGAGGTAGAAAAAGCCTTTTCTATATTCTAGCATGTTCCTATGATAAAATAAAGTTGACAAAATTGACATATAAAGCAAAATCCCATTCTGTCACAACATAAATCTTTTGACACTAACACCTGATTAGGTAATTGATGAATACTTTAACAGTGTAAATTACTTTGAGTGCTTCTTATCCTGTTTGTTCTATATTTACTGAACCACCAAATGGTGCAGCTGACTCAGGAGAGAGAAAATAACGCTAGAACAAGGCAGCCAAGTCTCCTTTTACCAGAAACAGCATGTATGTGTTTGGAAAAAAACCCAAAATGCATAAGGTTAGACTTCAAAACAATATTACTGAGCTAAAAGCTAAAGGTTTGCCGCATTAAATTACCTTCAGTACTTTTCCCCCCAAAAAAGTTACTCAAGTAAATGTAACTCATTACTACCCACCTCTGCGAAACCAAACCATAACAACGTCTAAAGCATCTGCTGTAAAATTACCTGAGGATTTCAGAGAAAGTACACCACGCCTACAGGTAAACACGGCGGTGTTAGTGCGATGAGCCGGGACTGCTGGGAATATCCGAAGGGAGATCGTCCAGCCTTCAGTTTGTGATGTTAAGATCAAGCAACGTTGACTTAAACAGCTGGACATTATCTGACGCACACCAACAAGTTCATTTGCGAATGGCTCCAAAAAAAATAAAAAAGATAGAACAAAACACACACAAAATTTTAAACTGGCTGTTCAGGTTTAAAACCCTCCAATGTGCCAGAATTAAAACAGCCTGTAGAAATGAGGCCAAAATGCCAAACACAGTGACGTAAAACAGCAATCATTACAAATGCTTGAGGGCAAGGCCAAGGGTGGCTAACCTGTTTTTGGTGGGTGGTTTGGATAGCCTTTCCCCATAAAAAAATCTTTTAAAGCTGCTTGTTGTATTTACTCCGGTAATCATTTCTGATTTCAACATTTGTTTGTTGAAATCCGAAGCATTCAATTATGTCCAAAACGTAAAAAGATGAAATCGTAACATGACTGTTTACAGCGTTGTTGTGTCATCTGAGTCTGATGTTTGCCTTTGGGTTGCAGGGTTATGGGACTCATTTAATGAACCACCTAAAGGAATATCACATAAAACACGAAATACTCAACTTCCTCACCTATGCTGATGAGTACGCTATTGGGTACTTCAAGAAACAGGTAACAATTTATCTAGATCAATGAATGCGAATAGCAATTAGCTTTAGGTAGACAAGGTAAATCCTTCTACTTTTTTATTTATTGGTTGTTTTTTATACCCTTTTAGGGTTTCTCAAAGGACATTAAGGTTCCTAAGACCAAGTATGTGGGCTACATCAAGGACTACGAGGGAGCAACGCTGATGGGCTGCGAACTCAACCCCAGCATCCCCTACACGGAGTTCTCCGTTATCATCAAGAAGCAGAAGGAGGTACCCGGGTGCAGACCTGGTATAGTCTTACACGCCTCTCTCTCCACCTGTCTGCACACTCAGCGACTGCTGTATCTCCCTCAGATCATCAAGAAGCTGATAGAAAGGAAGCAGGCCCAGATCCGAAAGGTCTACCCGGGGCTGTCCTGTTTTAAGGACGGGGTCCGGCAGATTCCCATCGAGAGCATTCCCGGCATCCGTAAGTTACCGTGAACCACACGGCACACGCTCTAGAAAAACAGCCGCGCACTGAGCCGTTCTGAACGCTTTCATGACACTATTTGTTTTTTGTTCAACAGGTGAGACTGGCTGGAAGCCTGCAGGCAAGGGGTAAGAGCCTAAGAGTTCACCTTTTTAGTCCCTCAGCTGATGATTTGATTAAAAGGATTTTACACACTAGAAATAGGCAAGACTTTTTGATCTAGGACAAGAAATACATGAAACTAAAGTCTTATTCTGGCCACTGCATTAATAGGTCTAAACATAAGTAAATAAAGATATAACAAAACGCTTTGATCAATTTATGCGCTTTTTTAAAATTTTTGTTATTCCAGGAAGGAATTGAAGGACCCCGAGCAACTTTACAGCACCCTGAAAACCATCCTGCAGCATGTAAAGGTGGGCTGTAGCATGGTTCCTACACCTTTCTCATGTCAAAGCTCCAGGCTCAAATTTCCAAAGCTCTCCTTTTCCAGCTCATTATAATGTGTAAATGCAAAACTGCAGAGTCGATGTATGGCACAGAGTTTCACAGAGGTCAGGCTTTGAATGTGGAACCTGCAATAACTGGATTAGATGGATGGAGGAATACAACTTTTAGAAAAATATGATTGGTAATAATACCTAAATAATGTCTAAAAAAAAATTTCCATCCTGTTTTCTTTGCTCATACTTTTCCAGATCTTAAAAATGCCTAAATCAAATTCAGTTAATCTCCATAATTGATTCAGGGGAGATATTTATCTAAATCTACTGCCTTTCTTAAAGTCACTCTGTGTTCTAAACCATTTCATTTCCGTTTGATGACCACAGCTGGACAAGGTGCAAACGCCTCTTTGTTTTTGCTGCAGCTCTCCATCCATGTCATCTCCTGTTCGTCTTATTGAAGATTGGGTCTAAATCTGGGGATGTTTGGAGTTTTAGAAAGCTAAATCATGTTATCCTGCATAGACAAAAACTCTCAAATCACTTCTGTCCAGAAATACTAGCAAAAATATACTTGGGAAGAGCACCAAAAATCTTTGCAAGAAAAATCAAGGTTTTAGTGAGAAAGTGTCAGTGGGATCCCAGGAAGACGCAAAGAAAACTCATTGATGTTGTGTGTGTGTGTGTGTGTTTTAGAGTCACCAGAACGCCTGGCCTTTCATGGAGCCTGTGAAGAAAACTGAAGCACCAGGTTACTACCAAGTTATTCGCTTCCCCATGGGTGTGTATGATCTTGATAACAGCTTGTTAGTTGTTTTAAGCTGAAAGGTACACAGTGGTGGTTTTCTTCTTATAACTGCTCTGTGTGCTCAAGCTTAAAACCCCAGACTGACTTTCTGGTAGAGCGCAGAATCCATCATGTTGTCTAAGTCCCGAATAGCAGCCCCAGACCATCACACTGCCACCGCCGTGTTTGAATGTAGCTATGATGTGCTTTGTTTGCTGAAATGCTGTGGTCGTTCTATGCCAGATGTAACGCAATACACACTTTCCAAAAAGTTTATTTTATCAGTCCGTGAAACAGTTTCCATCAAGGTTGTTGGTAAATGTGAAACAGGCAAGTGGTATATATCTCAACTTATATAGTACATTTCAGGTCACAGACTAGACAAACACCTTGGGTATTATCACAGCTACACTTAATTACGTTCATACACATAATTAAATTTAGGGTTAAGCCTAAGTTGCCTTGCCCAGAGCGAGTATCAACACGAGTGGAGGAAGCTAGAATAGAGCCCACAACTTCCTGACTGACGACTGCTAATCCACAGCCGCCCCGTTAATCCTGCAGTGCTTCAGATGCTGTTCTAGGTTCTTGTTCTGACCTGCCTCGATGAGTTGTACACGTGCTCTTGGAGTAATTTTGGTAGGCGAGCAACTCCTGGGAAGGTTCCCCACTGCTCCATGGTTTCTCAAAGTGTGAATAACAATCGAGAGGAGAAGCGAGATGGTTGTTCTCCGAAAGCCCAGAAAAACTGAAAAGCGACAATAATTTTAAAAGGACCACCGTGAACGGAGTGGATTAAACCGAAATTTTATCTTACAATGGCGCTTTCGCTTTAAAGTTTTACCAGCCACCTCACCCACTCTTCTCAAGGCTTGGTCCTATCTGTACTTGTCTCGGTAGTAATAATATGGTTGAGTCATACAATTCCAGCCGACTGCCACCATCAGCTGCTCTTCGGCTTTGTCTCCGCTGCAGAGTCCTTCTAACCTGACTCTAGCCATATGGATTTCGCTCCGCCTAGCTTCACTCACATCCATCTGGGACATCTCCCATAGAGAGTGATTTCTCCAACCAATTTTATTGTCTAGCCAATCAGGACGCAGGGCTGGAGTTTCATAGATGTGACGTAGTGGAGAAGCGACCGTGAGACTGTTTTGATTCAGACAGCAATGGCGGCTCGCATGGAGGAAGCAAGCGTTAACATTGATGCTGCTATTTCTTCCGTGTTGTCCAATCTACCTAATATTAAAAGAACATCAGAGAACGGCTCTGAAGGCTTTTGTTGGTGGAAACGATGTTTTCGCCCTTCTCCCGACCGGATTTGGCAAGTTTTGTTTTCCGCGGCGGAGCGGTTAGCGCGAACCATGTTAGGAGGCCTTTAGTCCTCAACGCGGTCGGCCCGGGATCGACTCCGACCCGCGGCGCTTTGCCGCCTGTCTTCCCCCCTCTTCCTGTCAGCTCACTGTCAATAAAACGCGTGTTACTAGAGCCGCAAACACATTAAAAAAAAAAGTTTTGTTTTTTCCTGCGTCTCTCTCGTCAGCGTCACGGGTTAGCTTCGGTGTGAGTGGTTGAAATAGCACGTCGATAAAGATGACAGACAAGTGTCTTATCCAATCATATGCAAGGATTTTTTATAAGGCCCAGCCTTCAATAAAGGCAATTCCTATGGAGAGATCCCAGATGGATGTGAGTGAAGCTAGGCGGAGCGAAATCCATCTGGCTAGAGTCAGGTTAGGGTCCTTCACCCTTCAGCACTTTTACCAGTGCTGTTATTCTACAACCAACACTAAAAGACTTGTTCGGTGCCCTTTTTAACTTTGTTTCTATCCACAGACCTGAAGACGATGAGCGAGCGCCTTAAGAGCCGGTACTACACGACGCGGAAGCTTTTCATGGCCGACATGCAGCGCATCTTCACCAACTGCCGCGAGTACAACGCTCCGGAGAGCGAGTACTACAAGTGTGCCAACATACTGGAGAAATTCTTCTACACCAAGATCAAAGAGGCAGGCCTCATCGAGAAGTAGATGGAAGATGAAAGGTTCTCCTTTCAAGGATCCCAGCAAAGGTTCAGTTAGCGGGTAACGCAGAGGACGGGGAAAAAACGGATTACAGATCGAGGAGTGAGTCTCAGAATCCTGTTCGACGCATGCTGGCCCACATCCTGAATCGCTTCCTCCTATGAAAGATCGGCCTGTAGGGATGTAGACACTGAAGAATAGAGACTATTTCTGATTGTAAAAAAAAAAAAAATGTCTTTGTGCGACCCACAAAACTGCGATGGATCTGTTATTTGCTCCTGAAAATGATCAAACATTGACAGCTGATTGAAATATTTTTCCACAGATCTAACTTCATGGGGTTTTACGTTTGTTTTTTTACACAGCCTCTTAGTGTTTGCCTTTTGCTCTCATTTGACTCAGGTTGTCATGTGAAGGAGCCAAATGTTCGATGGGTCGAGTCTTTGAGAATAACTGTTACCTGTGAGCAAAACGAGCTGAAGCTCTCCTGTCCTACTCTGTAGTTATGAGCATGAACAGCGCTGCAGCTCAGGTTTGTGTGCGATGAGTTCATCCTGCCAAAAGAGGACTAGAACCTTTAAATTTTGTACATATTTTAATCATTTTGAAGCACTTATGCCCAATGTATATTTTAAATATATATCCCTAAAGTACATTTTCCCCCCCCATTAACCCACAAAGGGCAGTTCCGACTATCAAAATGCACTTTTTCCCCAAAGTATTAACATGAATTTTAGCCTCTTGTCCTTCTTTCTTCTACTTATGGATTACACTGTCAACTCAGAACTACTTTAATTATCTAGAGTTTATTCTTATTTATGTGCTTTAAATTCAGAAGAATTATGTTTAAGACAAGGTCTTAATTTATTATCTTATTTCTTTTTTTTTTTTTGTCCTGCAGATGGAGATTGATAACTTTATACTCTGGAGATAAATGAAAAGATTGTGCAATACAATGTAGTTTTGCTGTTTTGTAAAAAGGTGTTTGTACTTTCCAAAGTTTAGGAAAAATAACCTTTTGTAATATGTCTGTAAAAAAATATATTTCATGCTCTTTGTACAATTGGTTTTATTGACCTAGAATTAGCCTATTTTGTAGACTAAATAAAACAAATGCGAGGCTAATTTGGTGTTTTCTGCGTTTGTGTTCTTTACTTCAATCATTTAAGTTGCAAAAAACTTTTCACATTACAGTACGATAAGGAATTAACTACACAGATGTTATGTCTTTTTATAGTACATTTAAAACACCGGTAAGTAAAAAGTATTTCACCATATTTGAATCCTGCTACATTTAAAGTAGACAAATATAAAGAAAAGAGGAATTTAAAACAAACTGATCACAGTCACGCTCCAAAAAGAAAAAAAACTCAGGACACAAAAAAATGAGAATCTTAAGGAAACTGGTGTCAAAGACGACTTCAGTGACATCCAACAAAAGATTCGTTGTACTTTTCAAACGGCTGCTGGCTGCAAGACTTCCTGGATTTCTGCACGGACTTCCTGCCAGGCTTCTGTTTGAAAACCGGAGAGCGGAGGAACTGCAGGTCAGTAAACTTGTCCCCGCGGCGAAGCTTTCTGTCAGGAAGCAATTAACACCAGTTTAATGTTTTAGTTAAATAATATATACGCAAGATAATTAGCAAACTTACGAATTTAATGACGGTTCCTTGTAGTCGACGGACATGGTGCAGCGGCGTTTGCGAGCGTCGGAGCGGCGTGGGCCGTGGCAGAAGTTACGGTAGGCTGCGGAGGACATATTGGTCACATCACACAGACTCAAGCCCCACCCTGCTGACCTTACACCAACCCCACCTGCAGAAATGTGAGGAAAAGATGTGAAGTGCAGGAAAGGACAAAAATCAATTAAATGGTGCAGAAACACGTACAAAGGTTAACAATTAAAGACCAGATCGCAATAAACCCACAGAAGAGGAAGTTTGGTGACATTAGGACCGTTTCAATGACAAATGGAACCAAAGGAGGTTATGATTTCATTTTATTCTAATTGAAAAAAGGGAAATCAACTCTGTCCAGGAGAGTTGATTAATGACTTACGTTTCTTGTGAGGTTCAAAGCTTGGTGTTTTGCTTGTTAAAAAAGAACCTTCATGAGAGGCTTCTCCAAAATTTGACAGGACGGTGTCTATTTTCATCATCTCGGCATCAACCAGAGGGCTGATAGTAGGGAAACAGCCCTTCATTGCGTCCCTCAGAGGCTCTGAAAGAAAGAAAGAAAAAATAAATAAATAAATAAAAATAAAAACTTAGGTTGGTGTAATCTGCACAAGCTGCGACCAAAAAGCTCATTTAAAACAAAGATCAAAGAAAAAGAAAAGCTGGTTATTTTCATGATGCAGTAATCCAGCAAAAACTTTTTAAATGTATGATTAACTGGTTGGGAAGGAAATGTTCTAATGTAAACATCAGATACAACAGCATGATTTACTAGGATTCCTGCACAATTTGGGGTCAAAATTAGTTTTTCTTTTAAAACTACAAATGCAATGAAGTCCAAAGAGTTTATAATAGATATTTTTACAGTGCAGTGTTTGCCCTACTATTCTACAAACCTGTTTTTATTGATCGGAGCTGTATTTATGCCTTCAACAATTTGATGTGCTGTAGAGCAAATCTGACCATTTCACAGAAAATTAAAGCATTGGTTTTAAACATTACCTCCAAAATGTATATTTCTCAGACATATAATAGGTCATGTTTGTACATATTACTTAACTGGCAAACAACATGGAAATGTTATTTTAGTTGTAATGTGACCCTGAGTCGCTAAGATTTTTCTGGAAAGAGCTGTGAAGTAGAACTTAAAGGCTGTGGCTTCTCTCTCTCTCATTAAAAAACAGTTTGACTTGAGGATGGTTGAACTGCATATTAAAAGGTTTTTTTCTGTAGAAAAGTGGTTCATATTTATATTACAGTTACATTAACAACATCACAACATTTAACCCAAGGTGTATTAAGCAACCTGGTCTCAGAGAACAGCTTTATTTTTAGTTGGGAAACCATGAAAGCTTAAAATCTAGAGTTCAAAAAACTTTGTACAAGACAAATTGTGGCACCCAGTTCGTGCCTGAGTGTCCCCATACCAGCCCTAACATGTCCAGAGCCCCCCTAAATGTTTACAACACCCCCCGATATAAACCCCCCGTTGAGAAAAAAAATACTGTAGGTGCTCAGCACAGCTAGCTAATCAAACATTTTACCCAATCCCCCGCTTTGTCCCTCTGGCAGAAAGTGTGGGAAACGTAGGAATTTGTCACCAGAAATGTAGGCAACAGATGCGCTCAACTATCAAGGGTAACATCCTTGGAAAGTCTGTGCACAGTAATGCCAAGTGTGAACGAGCCTTTAGCGTTTCCCCGGAACCGAGTTGTCGCTCATCTACTTTCAGCTCAGCGTAATGTGCCTTTGCACGCAGGTAATTCACACTCCCGCCAGGAGAGGGAGCACGCAGAGTCGTGATCAATTTTTACCTGCCTGGGTAAACATAGGCCCGTTTACACTACACTTTTTTAACCGAGCCGAGACCAGTCCGAGCTCGGTAACCGAGATAACTCTTGTGTGTAAACGGTCAGCAGACTGAACCAGACCGCGCTAACGATAACCGGACCGCGCTAACTGCAGACCAGTTCCCCACCAGGTCTCGGACTGGTTTTTTTTAGCCCGGTTCCCTGATAACGAGGGGCGCATGAGCACACCGCGTCATCCCCTTACAGTCAGCTGACTGTCAGCGGGTTTCCCGGCGTGTCTGGCTGCACGTCCCGATTCACACTCCATTCAGACAAATTTCAGACATTCATAATAATACTAGCTTCCTTACCGTGCCACACGGTTTCCTGTGATGACTCTGCTTATGAACCTCAGCGTCTGTTGTTGTTTCCTGCGTCTGTAAATCCTTATTAGACGTTCATTTGTCTTATCCACGTCCCAAAAGCCGACTCTATGTCTAACAATAACATCCTGAATATTACGGGTGCCGCCATTTTGATTTGCTCGGTCCCGCCTTCGATCCCAAAGAGCGGTAGTACCGCAGATCGCCACTAGGGGGCGAGGAGCAACCAAGGAACAAAAAACCGAGATAACTCTTGTGTGTAAACGGCTGCATTTATCTCAGTTAACTGGACCAAGCTCGGACCGGTCTTGGCATGGCTCGGTTTTTAGGTGTAGTGTAAACGGGCCTCATATCTGCGTTTTGTAAACACACCCAGTTTCTGAGGATGGCTTACAACGGGATAAATGTGTCTGTGGCGTGTTACAACAGTAAAGGTTTTCACGTGTTGCCCCACATGGTTAATTCAACATACCGAGAACGTTTGCCTAATCCAAATATGACGATAATCCCGTCTGTTTAAACTCTTATAAACTTTAACGCTGAATACAGCACCTGTAGGAACTATAGTGGTTAAGCATTGAATACAGAACCTGCTATAAACCACAGAACCGAGGTAAGAAGAAAGGATGGGTGGCTGGACAGCGGCAGCTTTTAAATATAGAATAAAAACAGATAAAAAAAACCTGGAAAGAAAAACATTCTTCACAATCTTACCTTTTTCCCCCAACCCTATTCAGGCTTGGAGAATGTTGCAACCTAATTAGATATGTCACCAGATTTTTCCACACTAAAAGAAACCCTGGTTACATCCATTGACAAGCAGATAACTTCATCCTGAGTCTAGCTCCTCGCTTTTACTCACTCTGGTAGTTTTCTTGTCCCAGCCCAACAGGATCTCGGCTGTTTAGGAAGCCAAGGTCAGGAGACTGATGAAGATCATCTTCACCCTTCCCAGATTCTGGGACCTTCAAGTCTGACTCTTCATCCCTGAAAACTAAAACATTGTACAAGACATATTAGAGATGTTAAAAAAAAAAACAAGGAGAAAACCACTTAACCTCTACTGTAAAAAGCTCACCAGAGATTTCTGGAGTTGGAGGGACGTTTTCCTTCTTCCTGACGACCTGTGAGCGCCGGCCTCTGCGAGTGTTGATGACTTTGGCTTTGACGGGAGAGCATCTGCGCTTTCTCTTCTCAGGGACGTAGAAGCTGCCCTCCGAGTCGGACGACGGCGACGGTGATGAGCTGGACTGAGCGACAGCTGCAGCGACTTGGGCGGGCGTCTCTTCGTTGACGGGTGTCGCTGGCTTACTCTCCTCCGCTTTGGCCCTGAAGGGCGTAACGTGGACAGTTTCTTCGCAGTCAAAGTCAAACGTGTCGTTGCATCCCAGCGAGGAGTTTAGCTTGTTGCTCTGCAGCGGGGCGGCCGCTTTGCCCCGTGTGGCCGAGCGCTCCCGACTCTTTGAGCGGGCCCTGGGCTTGGGGTTCTCCCAAGGTTTCTTCAACGGGACGCGGTCGGCTTTGCGGCCTCTGTCGGGTTTCCGTGAAGTCGGCACGGGTTTGGACTGAGGCTGCTGCTGGGTTTGTTTCCTGCTGGGTTGCGGGTGTGATTTCTTAGCGCGCGCTGGCTCAGGAGTGGAGTGAAGCAGCTCCTCGGCGTCAGCGGCATCTGCTGCCTCTGGTTCTGCTCCTTGCTGGTTCTGATTCAGAGGTCTGCTGTCACTGCGAATGGGGCTTGGGATCACAGGCCCGGGGTCTACCACCGGGTCCGCGTTGCTCAGTGGGGTTTGTTCTTGCACGCGCTCAGAGCGTGTCCTCTTTCTCCTGTCGGTGAGACGACGCCTCACGCCCACCGTGGATGGCAGCGGAACCTCTTTGTCAACGTTACCGAGTCCGCTGGTTTTAGACGGCGGGGAGCCTACGGACAAACGGTTTAACAATAAAGGCAGCAAGTTACGATAATCTGAGCGTCAATCACTTTAATACAAGACAACACGGCTGCCATAAAAAGCAGCTTAAGAACAGGATAGTTTTAGAGGATTAACTAACATTTGTGTTGCATAGTTGTTTAGGAATAACTCCAAAACCTTATTACTAATTTTTTTTAGATAGTTTTGTAGTGCTTAATACAGCCAAATAGGGCTGGGCGATATGGGCCAAAAATAACAGCTCAATATTTTTAGACTGAATGCCGACATACAATTTTTATTTTGATGTTTTTCTTTTCATAAAGTAATTTGGCATCTCTGAATCAAAGCTTTATCCCAAACATCTCACAGGGACATTCTTTTAACAAAGAGCTGTAGACAAATGTCAGAAACAGCTGAAAAATAACCAACTGGAATAAAAAAAAAAAAGTCTAATAATAACGTAACACAGACCATCTCAATATAAACGATTTACCGTATTTTTCTGACAATAAGGCGCACTGAATTAATGTGTCCATGTCCACACATAAGGTGCACCGGATTATAAAGTGCACTAAATATTCGTCCCAGGTGTGTAATATCACTCCGCCCCTCCGCGTACACCGCTCTCTCATTAGAGGGAGAGCTATCCGTCTCTGTCAGGAGGACAGAGTATTTGAATTACACTGCCCTGTTTCTAACATGAGGCCAAAGTAAACAGAACTTTTATATTAAATTAACTTACTAGGTTTATTAACCCCAGGCTTAATAAACCTAGTAAGGCACAGGTTATCCTGAGCTATCTCTGTAGTTATGCTGCTATAGGCTTAGGCTGCTGGAAGACATCAAAACCCACTCCCTCACTCTGCTACATTCTTCTATTATTCTCCAATTTTACATTATTAGTTGTTATCTCAACTTTCCACTTTATGTTCTCTGTTTTTTTCTCTCCATGGTAGCAACATCTGGCCTGGCGTTCTGTTTAGCTGTGACAACATCTGGGGGGCAGATCGGCTGAGTTACATAGATAGATAGATATTGGCTGAGCTTTTACTGAAATGTAATGTGCTTTCTTTCAACCTCTTGATCTGAAAACTGGCTCAGAGTTTGTCTGCTTAGCTTTGTTTCTTCCACATACACATTCATCTCACTACTCAAAACTCATCTATTTAAGATAGCCTATTCTCTTTAAATATCAATTTCCCTGCCCCAGCCTCTGTATTTTTTTTTTAATGTTTTTTGTTTTGACTTTGTTTCTGACATTGTGTTTTTTTTATCCTTTTGTACGTCCTTTTGTGACCTTGAGTGTCCAGAAAGGTGCCTTTTAAATAAAATGTATTATTAATATTATCATCATCATCATCTACAGAGCTTGTCTGCTATCACCCTCTAACATAGAACTTTCGAATTAATCAATAAAATGTATTTATCGCACAGCCCTACTACTGGTAAACAAATCTGTATCAGCATAAAATATAATAATAATAATAATAATAAAAAAAACAAAATCACCTGCACAGATGGGTGAAGCATCACACATAATGAGCGAATCAAGCTGCTGGCTGCGTCGCTTCCCCCTGAGAATTAAAACAAAACGAATGCCAACAGTAAACAAGGCAGGATAAATGACGTACAGGGATGCCCCAATCCATCAGTCAGCGATTGGGAAGTTAATGTCTGGTGATCCGCAGATCAAACAAACAAAAACAATTTATTTTAAACTCACCTTGAAAAATTTACATGGTTTGGGATTTCCTCTTGGATCCTTGTTGATCTAGTCTAGATTGACACACAAATAAACGCAACATTGCCAACACACAAGTTAACAATCTCTACTTTAGTGGTGTGCTGTGATAGCTGGACCCCTTTCACTGAGAAATTGAGCAATCTGGTTCAATAAGAAATACTTGAAACGGGCGTCAGTACCTGAGAGTGTACCTGTGAGGCACTTGCTGCCAACGCTTCCTGCTCTTTCAGCTTTTTCTTGAGGAGAAGCAGGTGAAGGAACAGGGCTTGCTGCTCTCTCTTCAGCTGCAGGATCACTGCGTTGGCCTGCCTCACCTTCTCCTTCTCAGCCTCCAGGGCCATGGCCAGCGCCTTGTTGTTCTGCTGCACACCTTTAAGGATGTTGTTTGCAGGACTGGGCGCTAAGAGAAAGTTCAGAAATAATAAATCAACAAAAGATAGTATTTTCCCCAAATCCAAATTATTTCTAAAAACAAAACAAAATAGCAGGATTGCCCAAAGTGCTGTTCAAAACTAAGATCAGTAGAAGATATCAAACCAAGACATGAAAGAGATATTAAAAACACTCATAGGTTGGAACAGAGAGAATAAAAAGAGAATGTAAACTCACACTGGGCCCACTGCTATTGAAAGTGTACCTGTTAATTTTACTGATGGGTTTTTTAAACCCCGCTTGCTACGGTTCTAAACAATCCGCGCAGAATAATGCAACTTTACCTGTTTTGACTGGAGAAATACAAGTTATTATTCAGGGTGGAGATTGCTGCATTAAAAACTAATATATTGCAGTATTTGTGGCTGTGGTAGCTTTGTATAGATGGCGCAGTCATTAAATCGTACCATCTTTTTGTATGCATTTGCATGGTCTTTCTTGTGTTTTGTCACTTCGTCGCCCCCCTGCACTTCTGGATCTGTGCAACCCGAAGCTCTAATAATAAGTACCTTCAACATATGGGGAGTCAGGGTATATTGCATTATGAAGATCAGACACTGACCGGCGATCTTGTTTATCATTCTGGAGCGGCCCCTGCCTGGAGCTGCGGCGTTAGCCAGCCGTTTGTTCCTCTTCTCCTTCATCCTCTCCTTGATGTCCTCCAGACTCTGCTGGAAGGACTTCTTCTGGGCTCTCTCCCTCTCTCTCATGGCTCAGCACCCGGTGTGGATTTTCCGAAGCACGTTCCCTTATTCAGGTCGTCGGCAGCTCAACATAATAAGAGCTACTGCTAGCTAAGCAACCCCACGCACAGCGGTTTGTCTGCACTCACGGCTAGTTTTAGCAACAGCGACGTTTACGCAGGACAGAAAAAGCGCGGCGAACCTACCGGGGAAAATAAGTCACGATTATTTCTTTAGCCTGCTTGTTTCTCTGAAACGAAAGACGTGAACAATTTCCGAAAATGCGGTAGGAAGGGAGGAAAAACAAAGTCTGATTTGGTCTGTGGAAGGTTGACGTTCAAATTCAGACACGCGACTGCTGATTGGTGGAGATTCGACATGACGTACATTCCTTCCTTGAAGTAACAGGACTGCTCGCTAGATGTCGCTCATGTAAAGAAAATATAGCAGATTCCAGTGACGCCTGCCTGGAGGTCAGTTTCCCCGTTTGAAATCGCACATCCATTCAACTTCTATCTATCTATCTATCTATATAGATAGATAGATAGATAGATAGATATATGCATGCGTGTGTGTGTGTGTGTGTGTGTGTGTGTGTGTGTGTGTGTGTGTGTGTGTCACAGTTATTAGCATTTAACTGATAATTCTGAGTTTATAATAAAATCTGATCTTCAAAGTCCTACCTATGTGGTTCAGCCACAATACAGACTTTTAAAATCATGATTATGACATTCAGAGGTATAAAAAATATAAGATTTAAAGTAATCATTTTGATTTTCAGCGCCATAGCATTAAGTTTAAAAATCAAAATTAATACTTTTCATCTCACTATAAATCTTAGAAATTTAGCTGTTTTCATTTTGTTTCTCTTTTTAAGTTGCAGAAATTAGCTGCCATAGCCATGTTTTACTTATCATTCCTTGGTTGTCTGAATCTTAAAAGCGCACATCCATGCTGCAATTCAGTCATGTAATCATAATTCTTGTTGTTTCAATCAGTCCCTTTCCAACCTGCCTGTCAACTGGAAACAAACAAACCACACAGGAGTTATGCACCACCAGGAACTGAGGGCCTTGTAAATTTAACGATTGTAGATTATGAGTTAACGTCTATAAAAATGTAAATTGAGTTAAGACTCATCAAGGGTCAGGCTCATTCTGCTCCACCAAAATTAATATTTATAATTGACTGCTGTAGATAAGAGTTAGCGCAGTGCAGTGTATCCTGCATGCATGTGGATAAAGCCGATAATTGTGTTAATCTTGGAGCCCATTGACAGGCACCATTTTCAGCCATGTTCCTTGAGACTCTTCTAAACCTCTCAAGGCCCGTTCAAGCTAAGATTACAAAGTCAATTATTAGATGAAAGCACATTTTAATTTCCATAGTTTGTTTCTTTTGAAACTCCCCTTGCTTTTGACCGCAAGGGCCAGCCCAAATCAATACCCTTGTGTCCTCCTGCATTTACTCAGCTCTCCACCCCCAGTTCATAAGCACCCATTACTTCCTATCCAAGCTTTAGCCCAGTAAATGTCCTGTAAATATTGCATTACTTTATATTGCATAATGGTCTATGATTTCATTGAATTTAACAGTCAAAGTTAAACATGGCATGACTTGCTTTTGGCAAGACACAAAAAACAAGTTGCACCCTTCCTCCAAGTCCCAACGGCTAAATGTATCCAGTTTTAGTGAATAAGCATCAAAGAGCGTGTCCATACCAGCTGACTGGCATTGTGACATTTATTCAACTTAAGAAGGAAAGGTTTTTCATGTATAAACAAAAAAGCACCCTCCCATAGTCAGATGTTGTAAGATGTGAAATATGTTTCAGTATCTTTAACACACAATTCTATACCCAAAAAACAACCTATTAGCATGTATTTCTTGACTTTGTAAATGGAAAAAAGGAAGTTCCTGCTATTTATAGAATGTGAGTATTTACTGAAATGTCCAGTTCATTTTTATATGAAAGTCTGGAATTTCCAGTTAAAAACATGTGCTCCACATGTTTTATTTACTGTCCATGCTCAATTGTGTTTTACAGAAGTGCACTTTATTGTTGTTCGTATAAACTTGGGGTAAGCAGCATGCCAGCATGGCAGCAAGAAGGTTCATGGAGTTTTACTGAGCTTCTTGAGCCCTCCAGTGTCTTGTCTCCCTCCCATATTCGAATAACACCAACATACAGTGGTACTGATTTAATGTAAGTTAGAGGTGCCATGACATCACTGTATAAACCATTTCATGATTTATATATGAAATTATTTGTACAGTGACAATTAATGTGGTTTATTAAATATAAGGTCTCTCTCTCCAAAGAAGACTGTTGATTAATGGATTTCTGATAATCAGATTGATTGATTTTATCTCACAGAAACCTGGCTGCAAGAAGACTATGTTAGTATAAATGAGTCAACTCCCTATAATTATGTAAAATTCCACATTCCCAGAACAACGGGACGAGTAGGAGGAGTAGCAACCATCTTTCAGTCTGATTTATTAATTAGTCCCAGGCCTATTAATAACTACAATTCTGCTGTACATTTAACCCTTAGTTTCCCTCATTCAAACTGCAAAGCAATGAAACCTCTTATGTTGGTTGTTTTGTATCGTCCAATAAGGCCTAACTTTTCATTTTTAGATCAGTTCTCAGACTTCTTATCTGATTTAGTGTTAAACACTGATAAGGTTATTATAGTGGATTTTAACATTCATGTTGACATTGAATGTGATAACCTTAATGTAGCCTTTAATACTATCATGGATTCAGTTGGTATTCTTGAAAATTTGCATAAACCAATCCATTCCTGTCTTTATACATTGGATCTTGTGGTGACATATGGCCATGATTGTGAAGAATTACAAGTATTTCCTCACAACCCTGTCATATCTGATCATTTAAATAACCTTTGAGTTCAATTTAAATGAGTTCTGCACCCCCAAAAGAAGGTTTCATTAAGGATCTTTATCGGATAATGTGGTATCAAACTTTAAAGAGTCTGTCCCTCTTTTAATTTCCTGAGTATCACAGAAATGTCCAGCAGATGGCAGCAATGTTATTTCTTCCCATTCAAAAATGAATGCCTTTGTTTATGGTGTCACTTCCTCCTCACATTTTGCATTAGACAACATAGCCCTCTTGAAAAAGAAGGTAATTATTTATAGGAAGCTGGCTACCTGGTTTAATTTAGAGCTGCTTCTTTTAAAGCACAACATTAGGAAATTGGAGAGAAAACGGTGCTATGTGCATCTAGAGGAATCCTACTTAATCTAGAAAAACTGTCTGTTATGTAGGTTAACAAACTCTTCAGAAGACAGAACCACCGGAAAGCTGCTGGACCAGATTCTGTCTCTCCATCCACCTTGAAGCACTGTGCAGCTGTCTCCAGTGTTCACAGACATTTCTAACACCTCACTGGTGACATGTCACATGGCAACCTGATTCAAATTTTCCCCTATTATCCCTGTTCCCAAGAAGCAAAAGTCCACAGGACTTAATGACCTCTGTGGTTATGAAGTCCTTTGTGCTTTCACACTTGAAAGATATCACTGACCCCCTCCTGGACCCCTTACAGTTTGCCTACAGAGCCAACAGGTCTGCAGACTTGGCCCTTCACTACGTCCTCCAGCACCTGGATTCCGTAGGTACCTAGGCCAGGATCCTGTTTGTGGATTTCAGCTCTGCCTTCAACACAATCATCCCAGCTCTGCTTCAGGAGAAGCTCTCCCAGCTGAATGTGCCCGACTCCACCTGCAGGTGGATTACAGACTTCCTGTCTGACAGGAAGCAGCACGTGAAGCTGGGAAAACATTTCTCCGACTCACAGCTCATCAGCTCTGGTTCCCCCCTGAGCTGTGTTCTTTCTCCTCTTCTCTTCTCCCTGTACACCAACAGCTGCACCTCCAGTCATCAGTCTGTCAAGCTTCTGAAGTTTGAGGATGACACCACCCTCATCGGACTTATCTCTGATGGTGACGAGTCCGCCTACAGGTGGGAGGCTGACCATCTGGTGACCCGGCGCAGGGAGAACAACCTGGAGCTCAACGCTGTAAAAACAGTGGAGTTGGTTGTGGACTTCAGGAAGAACTCAGCCCCAGCTACCCCCATCACTCTCTGTGACTCCACCATCGACACTGTGGAGTCTTTCTGCTTCCTGGGAACTATCATCTCCCAGGACCTAAAGTGGGAGCTGAACATCAACTCCCCCACCAAGAAAGCCCAGCAGAGGATGTACTTCCTGCGGCAGCTGAAGAAATTCAACCTGCCAAGGACAATGATGGTGCACTTCTACTCCTCACCTCCTCCATCACCATCTGGTACGCTGGTGCCACCGCTAAGGAAAAGAGCAGACTGCAGCGTGTCATCCGGTCTGCAAAGAAGGTGATTGGCTGCAATCTTCCATCTCTCCAGGACCTGTACGCCTCCAGGACTCTGAGGCGGGCAGGTAAGATTGTGGCTGATCCCTCGCACCCCAGTCACAGACTATTTCAGTCACTTCCCTCTGGCAGGAGGCTGCGGTCCATCAGGACCAAAACCTCACACCACAAGAACAGTTTCTTACCATCCGCTACCAGCCTTATCAACAAGGCCCAGAGTCCCCTTGACACTTGACACTGCCTCTTTCCATCCCCTATTCAGGACCTACAAGCTACACCAACGTAACATCTCCAGACCTTCTGCGTTACAATAACCGTTGAATATCTGATATTCACCCTCCGTGGATTCTGCGGAGACTGCCTGCTGTTCAAGCCGATACAGGAAGGCTGCTCTGAGGCTCCCGTCTGCTTCCTCCTCCTCCTCTGGAGTGGAGCAGTCAGACATGCTGGTGTGACTCACATGCATCAGCTGGGGGTAGGTGGGGAGCAGGAAAAGGGAAGGCTACCTGCTTGGTGGTGTGCTCTGATTGGAGAATATGAATTACATAGAAAGACAACCTATGTAGAAAGATAGCCCGTTTTCTGATCTGAACGTTTTTTAGCAAGGCAACAAAGCTGAGCAGTCCCTGAGCAGGTCCTTTGGTATTCAGTTTTGATATTCACACGGTCTCATCAGTGCACAACAGATCATATTACATGCCCAAAACCTCAGAAAAATTTAGCTCCTTTAAAGTATGTGTGTGTTTATTGTTCTGTTAGTCCTTTGACACATGAAAGAATCAAGTAAAACAAATATAGACATCTTTAAAATAATTAAGCTTGACAGGCCCACATGTGGGCCCAGTTGATGCAGGTGTTTAAACTCTGCCTCTAAACAATGTAAAACACTGCTTTTTACCCAAATTGGCTTGCAAGAGGAGGCTTTAATGTTTCCAAAGCAATTACCCAATGTTTTTTTTTCCTTTTTTTGCAGCGGGGCAGGGGTGGGGGGTGGGGGGTGGGGGGGGGGATGGGGGGGCTGGGGGGGCGTGTAAAACGTGTGGTTTTACAGCTATTTAAACATACATGAGGAAATTTTAAGGCCCTCTAAACATGGCAGACGTTTAGGAAAAAGCACAACATAAAACACACAGCTACTGGCTGAAAGCACACATGTCTAACATCACCTGAAACCAGAGAGACCCCCCCATTTAGGTTTTGTAAAGGTCTTCTTTATAATGCCCTATCTGAGGAGATCATTTCCATGCACAGTTGATCTTATGCTTTGTGCATTATTGATATAATGCCATGCACAATGGTACATTTTGATGATACAAGGGGTAAATGGGTTGAGCAAAGAAAATTTAATTTGCAGAAAGAGTCCTACAATGGAAAACAGCTGTTTTATTTTACCCTGTTCCATTTCATGAGGTAAATAAACACATTTGGCACACTTTGGCCCATTTGGCTAAATTGTGCCAAAATATGTTTCAACTGATTCACTACAAATTAGCAGCAGTTATAGTGAAGATGTGGATCTATAAAATCTGATGCATTTCCTAAGTTTTCAAAAGGGTTTTTCGTGGTGTTTTGAATGTTTATTCAGAAAAAAATTTGGCCAAGGCAAATCCGGTAGAGTAACAGTTGCAATAGTGGTTAAACTGTAAAACATATTATTTTATGTTTTAGCCTTACACAACTAACAAAAGTCTGCATTTATACTTTATAACTTTGAAGCTGCACTTTATTTATATAAGGTTTGTAATTTCAGGGTATTGCTGCTAAAACCTTGAAAGCTAAAAGGATTTTAACGTCACTGTTTAGTGAGTTGGATGTGGCCCACAATTATTGTACCAGTGTAGACCATGAAATGTAATGTGTGTGTTACTTTCTATTGTATTTACAATCTGCAGAGGTTTCATGCACATGCATGGCATTGATTTCAGGAACTGTTGCGTAGTTTTCGACTGGGACTTGGGGCTGAATTTTAAACGACTTGGTGCGACATCAGAGGCAAGAAAAAAGAAGACAGCTGGGAAATCTCAAATAAATGGTGCGATTGTAGTTAGTTCTAATAAAGCTACATTTTGATGCAACCTCTGTATTCATCGCCGTCTGACCTCCGACCCAAGCATCCCGATGTGAAGCGGCACGCTGATGTTGCAGAGGAGCTTGACTAAGCTACACTTTCCGCCCATTGAAAACAAATGACTTCATCGGAGTGTCTCAGCTGTGACCCTGGCGTGCAGCATGGGAACAGTTCGCTCTCTGTGCTTCATGCTCCTATATGCATGTTCTTGCTGGGACTATTTCCTCAGAGCCCATTGAAGGATTTGCAGCAGCAAAGCTATAAGACACTAAAGAAGCAATGAGAAATTATAAAACATGTGGGCTTTTAGTAACAGGTGTTGGGTTTTAGAGCGGGCTCGGTGACTAAGAGAGCATTCTGTTACAAAGTGCTCATACAAACCTGTAATGACGCACTGTTTTAACAATAACATCACTCGTGTTTGCTTAAAAGGTAATATTCTTGCTAAAAGCCTTCAAATGTCACAGCTGTTCCCCTACATGCAGGGGGAAATATGGGGTGGAAATTTCCATGCGTGGTATTGCGTGACTGTTTTAAAGAGAGCGAGAAAAAGACAGACAAGGGAGGAGAGGCATATCCAGCATAGAGACAGAGAGCCAGAAGAACTCCACAGGTTCTTGTTCAGCTAGCTTTAATGGACAAATCCATCATCAAACAGTCATTTCATGCCACCTCCTTGCCATCCACATGTCAGCTGCCCGGAGAAAACTTATTATCACAGGTGAGGGAAAGGAGGAGTTCATTAAAGGGGGAAATGGAGTGAGCTCTGTGGCAGCAGGAGACATTAGGGCACAGAAAAGGATGAAAAGAAACCCACAAAATTTTATGACTATAGTTCAGTTTTTACAGTGTAACTGTGCTTATTATATGTGTGGCAATTATATGAGAAACTGGGCTCCTTTTTACTTAACTCACACCTCTGTTCTGGCACATCTATACGGTCAGTGTGCTTTTTGTAACAATAAAAAAAATGTAATACCTCTAAACTGCGGCTTACCCTCCACTAAGGCTTAATTACACAACTTTGCTTTTTAATATGGAAAATGTGCTCTTGCGATCCATGGTAATGGAATCATAACATAAACTGTGTGATCAGACCTTGAACACAACTCTGAGGCAGAAGACTGCGTGGCGACCAAAGCTACGTATGTCTCAACAGGCTTTGCGGATATATGGACTGAGATTTTTGCACATTCTTCTTCACAAATTAGCTCAAGCTATGTCCGATTTGATGGAGTGCATCAGTAAAAATCAGTTTTCATGTAGTGTCACAAAATGCTGATTTGATTTAGGTCTGTACTTTGACTAGGCCATTCGTCCTGTGTTTAGCTCTATCTGTTCTCCCATTCACTCTAACCAGGTTTCCTGTCTCTGCTGAAGAAAAGCATCCCCCACAGCGCAATGCTGTCACTCACCGCCATTTCACTATGGAGAACATTTGTCCAGGGGGATGAGCAGTGATCGTTTTTCACCAGACCTAGCTTTTTTACAGGTATTCCTAATGTTTGACAGAGCACATTCTTCCACATATTCATAGAGATCCCCTACACTTGTCTTGAACTGTAAACTGGAGTTATGATCTCTGCAGCTTCTCCAGAGTTAACATGGACCTCTTGGTTGCTCCTCTAATAGGCCTGTCAGTTTAAAAGGAAGATAATTATAAAAACTTGAGAGATTGTTTCATAATCTAACCGTGTTTAAAACCTTTCAGCAACTTTATCTCTTTGTTCGCAAATTATTTCTATTTGCTAATTGGGTAACCTCTGCTAGCAGTTGAGGTTGGTTGCCCTTTGTTCTTTTTAGAGGTATCAGATTAAAAGGACAAATAAATCTAAATGTAAATCACAGTTTTCAGACTTTTTTTACTGCATAATTTTACTTCGACTTGAGTTTGTTTATTATATCCAGTTCCATTAGAATACATTAGGCCTAGTGTGCCAAACCGTGGAAACTGTGCAGGAGTTTGAATTCCTTTGCAAGGCACTGTAAATATGCCTCCACTGCTTCGGAACGTAAATCTGCTGTGGATGTAAAGTCAGAGGTTTTTCAGGACACAGTGTCACAAATCTAAGCGAAGGAGCCCACGTTAGCCATCGCATCCACTTCAGCCCAAGTGACAGCAGCACTGGCTCCAGACACACAATTGGCTCTCTGTGGGTAGCAGCATGGTCATTATGCCTTCCAGTTTGCTCTTAAACACCCTGCTGCGCCATTTGCTTCACAGCCAACTTCTCCCCCTCTCTTTTACTGATCTGTTGCTCCGTGCCATACCCAATGCAGTGGCCTCCCACAGCGCTGGAAAACCTCACAGACTCTCTTAACAAATCCCGTCTGGTGCTGTAGGAGCAATGAATACCTCTGCTTTAGCAAGAAATTGAGTTTCTAAAATTATAAATTTGGCTCCCTTAGGTGCTTTGAAATTGTGCTGGCCTAGAAAGCTAATGTTTTTACAGAAGATCTCTTTACCTTCTTACCTTTTCTGCTGGGGAGACACAGGCAGCAGCATAGATGTTGGCTCAGCTGGTGAAATGCCAACCTTTGTGCAGTTTTGTTTACCTTGGATAAATGCTTGAAACTGTAAATCCCTGAAAGCTTTTAATGAAGGATTTTATCTTTTAGGATTTTAAAAATGTGGAAATATAAATAGACACTTGCATAGGTACAGTGCTCACTAATTACTGTAACTGAATGTTATATTTAATACCGTATTTTCGGATCATAAGGCACACCGGATTATAAGGCGCACCATGAATTAAGGTGTCTATGCGCGTCTTTGTCCCCATATAAGGCGCACCGGATTATAAGGTGCGCCCTACATCACTCCACCCCTTCACGTACACAGCTCTCTCCTGAGAGGGAGAGCTATCCGTCTGTTGGGAGGTTTCAGAGGTAGCAGAAGTCTACAGTGACCACTTCAAAAGCATTTACAACTATTGACTTGTGAAGGTAAAATGGAAAGTTATAATGCAATTACCATAAGGAATTGCTCATCAACACAAAGACAAAAACAGCAGAAACGTTTACCCCCTGAAAATAGACGCTGAGTTTAAAGTCAGAATGCCTTTAGGACCCTGTAAAGCACGAAGCGTGTCATGCTGTAAGCGCCATTCTGTAACATCAATAACTGATTTATGTTATGTATCAGTGTGTTATGTTTTTGCTTTGTATTAACGAGTACATTTGTTTTGTTATTGCAGATTTGGAGACATTCTGCAAAGAAAATGTTGTTATATGCATTTTGGCTGTAGAGGGCGCTGTGGTTTTGTATTGCCCAAGAAGAAGAAATTTGTACTTGTGTTGCGGAGGGAAAATAAATGATGGCCGACGGAACAACACGGTAGTTTTACCGTGATGCGACCGTGCTGCAACATAAGGTTGTTACACGCGTAAAACAGGCTCTGTGTCAGTCATTTAAACAAAGAGGTTAAATAAGAAATTAGGAAGAAACAACAAATTTAAAGATTAACCTCTATACATGCTGTGGGCTTGTGCTGCAGTCAAACACAAGGATGACGCTTATCATTATTCTGTAAAAGTACAACTCATTCTTCACTGATGCTTGAACAGTAAAAAACAATAATTCAAAAGACAAATTGAAGATAAGTTTTAACCATCATGGGCTCAACACACTGGAGGTGATGTCGCTCCCTCACCATCCATTTCCTATAGCACTTGCGCAATGAGGCAACAATCACTTGCCCTTCTCTGGCTAAGCGACCGTGAACATGTGAAATTTATGTGACATTTGGAGCTTGTAGATGAGTAGATGTGCATACGCAGATTTGTGACGAGACACCAGAAAGTTGAAAAATGTTCCACTTTTGTTTTGTTTTTGTGTGGCACTACAACCAATCAGTGAGCGTTTCAATGACTGACCAATGAGAGGAGAGTATGCCACACACCGGAGTCTGCAACCACTTTCAACATAGAGGAGAACATCATTTCAGCTCTGTCCGACTTTCCCATATTATATGACACATATAATATGACATAACATTTCAGCCTCGAGCTCTGCCATCAAATCATGGTATTCTCCGAGTTGTTTCCTTGTCTGTAATATAGGATGAGCCTAAGGTTGCTTTTACTCTTTTGTAGAGTAGACTTAAGAGCAAGATTTGTGTAAATTGCAGCAAAATCTTCTGACTCTTCATCCATGATGCCTTGTTTGTCAGCGACTACTTTGAAAATGTTGAAATCCCTCCAATTTCATAACCAATCAAATTTCTTGGAGACAAGCGATCCAAGAGTGCGATTCTCATTGGTACCGTGTCTGGGGTTTCACCCCGGTGGTGACGACTGTCGCTGTTGTTTGTAACTCACCTTCTGTCGAGCCTATTAGTCCGAGACGTCCTCTGAATATAACGAGTTAAAGATTTGTAAAGAATTCAAAAACTTTTAGGTGTTGTAATAATGAAACTCATCAAAGTGTAATTTAGATGGTCAAGGCTTTTTTAATTTATGGGGAGTGATTTTTAATTGAGTTGGCTGCATTTATTTTTCAGAAGGGCTTCGTAATGATGATTTTTCAGTTATATTTTCAACTTACTATGTCCTTTAGTTTATTTAGATTATTTTTTCCACTCATTCACTTCTTGCCGTGTCAGTGAATTCACCTATGACCCCGCTTGCTTCACGGTTTTACGATTTGGAATAAGATACAGCGTATAGAAGTCAAAAAACCCTGCGTTCTCAGACTAGGAGCTTATTACAATCCTTTTTTATGTGAACAGCAAGCAAAGTTGCCCTCTCACATGGCACAAAGCAGCTCAGCCCGCCTTTGTAGTCTCTCCAGGTACAGCAGAGGCAGAAAAATTCTCCGGATGCCAGGCCAAGCTTCTGTAATGCTAACACATGTTCATGCGTGTACGTTCCTCTGCCACGAGTTTGATGACGCGGCGAGAGACGCGGCGTAGAGCAGAGCGGAGAAGTATTGCGAGCTAACCGGAGCACGATGACAAAAGGTGTAGGAGAAGAGGGAGTGAAGGCTGGGGAGCCAAGGAGTTAAGGGGCCAAAGGAGGTCCGAATTCCAGCAGCCTGAGGAGAATTGAACATCCCACACACAGATGTTCACAACCATCAAGCTAGATAATTCATTATGATAACAACAATGACTGCCGTGACAGCTGGGAGAATCGGGGGGCAGCAACTGGGTGGACCATAACCAGGCAGAGGCGTTTACTTTGGAGTGGCTGCAGCACACAGACGTAAATAATATAGAGCTCATTAATCCAGCTTGGCTTGAGTTAGCTGCTGAAAGACAAAAACAAGGAGAAAGAGTGAGGGGGTCATGGAAAGTTGAAAGAGCGGCAGTGACCTAGCCTCTGTCCTCTGAAAAGGTAAAGCACACTATTTGTGCCACGCTATTTCACCTTTCAGGTCAGTCCTCATCTGGGCCAGACTTTAGAAAGGCCTTACAACGACAGTAGTGGCAAAGTACGTTTTATTACTGTTTAAGAGGTATTTTGCAAATGCTGAATTGTATACGTTTCCAAAGAAACTCACGTGCCCATGTCAGGTGATGTCTGTTATTTTATTAGTCATGGGGGGAAAAAAAGTTTTTGCCTTGTACTGAATTGTGCTATATAAAAATAAATGTGCCTTTCTGTTTCTGATTATCAAACAAATTCTATTATCAGAAAAAGATTACCAAAGGGAAAACAGAGAGCAGTTTTCAAGTTAAGAATTGGTTTGTTAAGGGATATACTATCAATACCAGTCTGTGCCCATATTAAAAAAATATATCGCCCCCTAAACCTAATGACTGGTTGTACCACCCTTGCATGTTTTAGATCAGTATTTTTTTTCTTTTTTCGGCCACCTCTTCTTTACAGACACATTGGAGTGTTTTTAGCATGAACAGCCTCTTTGGGGTCATGTCTCAGCCTTGACTGGAGACATGATGGTGTATCTCTGAAATACTGCAGCATACCGTCCATTATTGTCACGTCTGCCTACAGAATATTTTTCCAAAAGCCTTGTGGATAGATGTTTTTTGGCAAATGTGAGTCTGGTCTTTGGGTTCTTTTTGGTTATTAGTGGTTTTGCCCTCGGATCTCTCCTATGAATGCCATTTTTCATGAACGCTGACTTTAACTGAGGCAAATGATGCTGCATGACTTTAGATGTTGCTCCTGGTTCTTTTGTAACTTCCTGGTTGATTCCCAGATGGACTCAAGGAACAATCTTGGTTTGCCGGCCACCATGTCTTCACCATTTGTGGATAACGGCTCTCACTGTGGTTTGCTGGCATCCCGAAGCCTTAGACCTGAACTAACTTTGTTTCCCATCTGTCCTTGAATTTCTTCGGATCAGGAAATGATGCACTGCTTTTTGAGATGTTGCAGCTTTCTTCATGTTGTCAGACAGGTTGAACTTGTTCTAATTAAAAGGATTTCTTGATTCTGGAGGTCTACCAATGATGTGTACTTACAGTAACTACCAATCCACATCATTTTGCTTGTGTAAAATAAGATTATTTGGGTAGGGCATCAAAACGGTCTCTAGCCCACGGGTCCACGTTGCCCTTGTGAAGCCATAGAGCTTGCTCTAACTTATCAATCTCCTCCATCTGCTGCTAAAGTGACTTTTTTCTTAAAACACACTAAAAGATTGCTCAGAGCTACACTGATGTAAGCTTCATCAGAGAGACAATCATTAACATCAAGAACAACATTCCAGCGGTGATTTATTGCGGAGAATGTAGCTTTAGGGACGTATGTATGAGGGAGCTTTCAATCAATCAGACTTGAACAGGACCATTATTTTGTTTTTAGGGGAAATACCTGAACACAGATGAAAAAAAAAAAGCTGGAGATTTATTGTGTGCTGGTAAAAACATGGGAGGATAAACTGTACTTAAGTGTGAGTCAGAATGCAACAATTTATGTATTTCGAAGGAGGGGATGTCTGACGAGGTCTTAGCCTGTCAACGTTTCTGGCAAAGTGTTATGTGAGCACATAGGCAGATAAAGCGCAACAGAGAAATGTTTAGTTCATCTTTTTTTATTTTAATGGGGCCGTTACTCCTCTGAAAAACAGATGTGCAACTATTTATGCTAATACAATTTTGTTTTTGTTTCTTCAGTGAAAAGGATCTGATAGCATCTCGGGGCATCTGATTTATGCTAAAGCCACTTTAATCAATGAAAAGCTTTTTTTGCATGAAGTAAGGATAAATAGAAACCATCTGCCGTCACTCCTACATCCAATCCACAGCACCTGTTTTTAAAGAACTATTGCTCTGAGTGACTTCATACTTACAGTGACACGTAAAGGTTTGGGCACCCACAGTTAACTTTTCCTCCCATGCAAGTGGAACAAGACTGAGTCTGCAAAAGACAGCTTTTAATACATTTTTCATCAATGTTAGTGAGTCATATTTGGGAAGAACTGAAGGAGCACCATGGAAACGTATTCCCACCCTACTGGCAATAAGCTCTTCACTATGGTTGCCAACTTCCGGAAACTGAAAGAAAGAACACAGTTAATAAGTGAGTTTTGAGCCCTTACTCATACTCGTCCAAGGGCAAAAGTCCCTTTCATTTTTGGGGGAGAACAATAAACAAGAGAGTTCACAAGTGCAATTTTTAGTGTAGTTTTGTTTTAGTTTCATTTTTTAAGATCCCATCTGTGTTATCAGTACTATAAACAGTAAACTGAATAACTGACAACCTTGTTGAAATAGCATGGCAAAATTTACTTTATTAATCATACAAAATTATTATTTTTGCCACTGGAAGAAACGCAGGTCAACAGAGGTCAATTATTAACATCTGATTCAGAACTGGCAAACATCGGATCAGTTTTTTCAGCCATTGTTTTTTGCTTTCTATGTTTTGAGCTCTTTCTTTTTCTGCCTGCTGTTGTTCCTCTCCATCTCTATTCAGATCCCCTCCAAGTCTCTCGCATTGCTTCCCCCTCTCTCCTGCATTTTAGACGACGGCTCCAATGGTGAACAACATGCGGTCTGATACCAAAATGTCAATATGTTTTATTCTATTGAGAAGTGGAAATAAATAAAATGTGTGGCATGTCTTTCGTTTTAGGTTGCTACTTACTGGAGGAGATCAGTTATTTGTGCTTGACAGACACTGCTGCCTCTGTCTCTGTGTCCCGCTTTTTCCCCAAGATGAATGGGGGGGGGGACATATCTTCACTTTTCCTGTCCCCCACTCTCCACTGGCATTCCTGCCTATGTACTCGCCTTTACTTAACACTACACGGTTCGGGTCATTTTACATTACAATATACTACCGCCTAAAAATTTACATGCCGTGACTCGTATCTGACAAACCACTATTTAGCTCTATGAAGCTATAAGTAATCCCACAATCCGTTGCAGGACATGATGTATGGGGACAGCCCACCTCAAGGAAATTAACGACAATTTCTGGAGAGAAGAGCGCACACACTTTGTAGTTCATTTTTGGAAGGCTGTACTCCCAGATTTAACTTGCATCATTCATGTGTGTTACCGTCGCGTCATGACGTCGGCGTTAAAGGCTGTCCAAAATCGACACACCAGTCCAAAGCTCCCTTCCTCCCCTTGATAGTGTTTTTACTGTTGACACCATGAAAGGTCAAGGAACAGGAGCTAGGAGCTACAGTTAGACGTTTTCAGATGGAGCCGATGTTTTCTATTCAGCCACCAAGCACCAAAATCTCTGCAGCTCATCGTTGGGCCATTGTGTTGATTTTAGTGTTGCTAATTTCCGTACACTGTTGTTGTTGTGACTTTATTTTTTTAAATGCCGGGTTCAATTCTTGTTATAGAATGACTCAACCAGTGATGCCAATCCCTAGCATGTCAGAAACCTGAAGTCTTCTGATGTAATTACAGTTTTCAGCTCGACTCTGTTCACTTGAAACTTTGACTGAGTAGGTACTAAAAAAGGAGCTGGTACCAAGGACCAGGACCTAATGGAAAGCTCTTGAAACTAAGTGGATTTGTGTGGAGCGAACTAGAGACTAGTGGAGAAAAGGCTCTAACCAACTTATCAATGCAATGACTTCCTTGGATTTAAGGTGAGGAAATAGCCAGAAAATGCTAATTTAGAGGATTTTATTTAAAAAACTACTATTCAAAAGCTCCTTCTGGCACCTATACCAAACAATTATTCAATAACTCGAACAATTGTTTTTGACTAAATGCCTGCGAAGGTCAGTTGAAGCAACTCATTTCCGGAAGCCGTTTTCTTGCTTCAAAATATAGATTAAAACTGGAATGGTGAAAGACACAGAGGAAAAAAATGCTGTCTGCCAGTGTTTAATAGTTGTTATGCTCACCGAAGTCCAAGATGTAACCATGCAGAGAGACAATAGTTCAATCTTTTAGTTTTGTTAGTTTAAATGGAAAAGTGGTAAGGAAAACATAATATCTGAAAATACATGGCAGACTTTTTCATGTAAATTACATGGATTTAGACACAGACGTCCAAAGGCATCTGAGTCAATAATCTGTATTTGTATACACAAGAGTTTTTGTGATCCCACAATTATGCCATTATGCATTTTGTTCAACCAATTGCAGACCTATGACATCTACATCCACACCTGCATAAAGTCAACAATAACATTTCTTAATATACCTTGTATTTTACTGATTTGCTTTCTCCTTTAGTCGTAAGATCTCTCAATGCTTGCTTTGTGCCTGCGACCACTCCTCTGTGCTCTTCACGACACACTTCTGGTTTGTCGAGAACAAGGAGTGCTGTCTTATGTCCGATCATGTTAAGATCTGAGGTCTTTCTTCTTCTTGTAGCCCGAAACTGGCTGAGAGATCAATGGGGTCAGAAGGGGGAAAACAGAACCGATGTGTGTGGCGAACAGATGGGTCCGGTGGCTGGGTGAAGCAGAGCCTGTGGGAGGGGCTGACCATGAAACAGGGCGGGGCTGGACTTTGTGGCGGTCTGGAGGGGAAAGGCTGATAATTGTGGTAGGCCGGTGGTGGCAATGGAGAGTTGACGATGTAGGAGACAGGATGCCAGTGGTTTGCTCAGGTCTTGGTTTTTTTGTAGAGTAAGTCTTATCTGAGGAAAAAGCACCAGAAAAAAACAAACAAACCTACCATCAAGATCTTTTGTTTTTCATATGAAAATGTAGTAGAACACAAGTAGAAGAAACAGATACCTGTAGACTAGTATCAATAGTTTCATGAATAGTCCCTGGTTCACTCATTGGCTCTGTGCCTTGAAAAATGCTCTCTTTGTCACACTGAAAAAAATAACTACCTTTAATTTGAGTGCCTTGTTTCAGTGGAGAATGTCAGGAAATAATTGAACATTTTAATTTGACTCCAACAAGGTTGCTATGCCAGAGACAGAAAAACAGCATCACCAGTTCTCCACTGTACTTAACCAGGGGAATAAGGTGCTTTACTTTGAGTTTTGTCACTTTTGTGTCATTCTGGGGCTCATTCTGCATATTCATAGATTCTTGTGTTTCGATCTGTTTTCATTTGTCATTAACTTTTATATCTCTGTGTTTAGCTTGTGTTTAGTATTACAGTCCTTGCTTTTGCATGTATCAGGTTCCTCTCCGTGTCCTGAACAGTGTTCCTGTTGTACTTGTTTTCAACCCCCCCCCCCCCCCCCCCCCCCCATAGCTGTAGCCTATTAAGTTAATAATGGTGTATTCACACCTTCCACATTTGGTCTGCTTGAAATGGACCAGAGTTCATTGCCGGATTACCGGACCAAGACCCACTTCTTCTGGTGAGATTATGAGACGACCTCGATCTGATCCAACTACGGAAAACATACAACTTTTTGGACTAAACAAGCCCCCGAAGCAGTTAATGTAGTACCCACAATGCTTAGCAACCCTGCTGCCAACACACCATCTGACTCCTTTAGCTTGCAGGACATATTCTCCATCCCAGCCTAGTCATTTGAGTCCAGTGCGTACAACAATCATCACACGCTTGACTATATTCCTGGTTGAAGTTGACTTGCAAAAAGTGCAATGGGAAAGCAAACTGCACCAAATGAAAAAATACATAAATAAATAAAGTTGCTTTTGGTCCAGACCTAACAAGCGGACCAAAGGACTTTCTTGGTGTGAATACTCCCTAAGACTCACCTGTTCAACATTACTCCCCTTCCTCAGTATTTGTTTTTTGTATTTGCCTGCCTACACTCTGCTCATCCACAGACACAAAACATGACACCCGGAGATTGTCTTGTCAGAAACTCAGTCTTAGTCATGTCTGTCCAAACCACATGGTTCCAGTTAAAGCCCCAGTAGTGGCAATCTTTACATTTTTGATGGAAGGGCAACAAATACATTTTCCTCTGGATGACAGGTTGAAAACCTCTAATGGCTGTCTTGGAGACTTGCATTCAGCTCTTCTCAATCTGTTTCAAACAGTGTGACTGGTGGCAAGATACATGTTTTTACTTGTAATGGTTTTCTGACTTTTGAATATCAACATGCATGTGCCTCACTTGTATGATATACTCTTTTATCTATTACATTTTGAAGAGTGACCTCAGTCTCACATCATATTTATATCCTGGGGCAACAGGACATCATAGACTAATAATTAAGGTTCATAATGTTTATAAACCACTCAATTAAAACAGTAAAATAAAATGAATAAATACTTAGGTTGCACAGGACTACATTTAGGGTAAATTAGATTGTGGTTAGATGATGTAATAAACTCACAAAATCTGCTTCTGCAACCGAGGATTAATCTATTTTTAAAGCACATTTCCAATTTTTAACAGGGGTGCCACTATTTGTGGAGCATTCTGCATTTAGTCAGCTTGTCTAATTTCAAACATCGAAGCAACACAGGTTTTCATGCTTCAGTTGATATCGCTGACATTTTAGTTCGCTGGGTTCAGGGAGTTGAGTTTCCTAGAAGAGGCTCCCGGGAATCACAAAAGCACAATGATGGAGAAGAAGCGTCAGCACAGAAACAGCACAGTACTCACTGCCTGGAGACTTTGGAGTCGCTGGGTGGGAGTGTAGGGGCTGAACTTTGGCTTGGCCGGTTTACCTGCTGCTCTGTCCTTGTGTCTCCTGCTGCTGATGTGCTGGAGCAGAAGATGGAAAGATAAACATAAAGGAAATTGCATCCAGACAGATACAAGGAGAGTGTAAAAGCAAAGATGATAAACATGGGAACAGCCATTTTTTGTGTCCAGTTGAAATAAAGGAGGTTTATTTTAAAAAATGATCATACTGAGAATTCAAAGAGAGAAACATAATTAGATACAAAATATTCAAAATTGGTCGATTTGAAGGTCCTTTTGATTTGACTGACCAGCACAAACAGATGGCTGTGGCCCAGCTAAATATTCATGAGCACCTGGCCAAAGTTAACTTTGAAACAGTTAGGTATGGAGACCAACATTATGCAGTCATATCACGGACAGAAAGGGCAGCGACGGACTCAAATGCTCACTGAAATAGAAAAGGCTCGGTAGCTTTGAGCTCATTATCTTGGGAGATCGGCGGTTTTAACTCACCTGCATCGACAGGTGTGAGATGTTCCCACTGCGATTTGGAATAAAATATGCGGAGTCCAACATATCCTCATACATGACTGTAATTCATGATGGATAATGGGATGGAGCTGTTGAATCGTGTTAATAGCAAATGTGGGAGACAGCTGACCTTTTTATAGCTTTAGAGTATATGTAAAAGAAGTCTGATAAGCCGTGATCTCTAACGTCTGGTGCTTATGCTTCATTTGAAGGATGTACTCTATAGTCACAAAAAAAAACAAGACTTTTGGACCTTCTATTATAAAAGCATTTAATAGTAATCTGTTGCATTGTAATGAGTCAAGTAAATTACTTTTCGCACAGAAGAAAAAACACACCTGTCATGTAACAGTCCAAACAAATAATTATATTGTCTTTGTCCGGTGTTGAAAATATCTTGAGTCATACAGTAAGCAAGGAAGGATCTATGTTTTAAATATAGATGGTCAAACTCCTTCCTTCTCAAAACACAATGAAATGTAACTTCTTTTTTTATTTTTCTTAAAGAAGAAATTGTCAGAAATAATACTAATAATAACGAGCTGTTAGTTCTTTGCTTGGTAAAAATCTTCAAAATGTCGGAACATTGAAAAAGTAAAGGCACTGTGAACAAAACCCCCAAATTTAAAGCAAAAAAGAAAAGTTTTTTTGTAGTCCAATAGGTTACAAGCCTTTTTTTTATCTGTAAAAATATCCACCCTGTGGTCATAATTTAAAGGCGTATGGAATCAGCAAAGCAGTAAGGTTATACTTCTGGTCCTGTAATAGAGGCGGGCTAAACAAAGCCCTTCCCCACACTTACACATTAAATGCAGAGTATAAATGTTTTCATAAGTAGGTAAACTTAATTAGCATTGAATCTTTCACAGATAAAAATGAAAATGTTTCACAAAAAAAGCTAAAAAAAAAGCTAAACATTAAACATGTACATAAAATGGTGCAGATCATTCAAACAAATATGAAATGACCAACAAACATATTAGAATCATCTAATCAGTATCAGCAGATTTGCGAATAGCAGCTCCAAAACCATAATCAGTACAAACTCTTTTCTGTACTTAAGTTTAAAGTTTTTGAATCTTTTGAACTGTCATGTCATCTACTAATGGAGAACAAACCCATATAATACGAGTTATAATAACATTTAATTTCACTTTGGAAATAATAAAGTATTTTTGAACCGAACACCAAATCCAAATGTAAAGAAAAAAAAACAAAACTATTGAGTTGCTGGCCATTTAAAGAGATGAGTTTTCATCAGTCAGCCCCAACCTTAGAACCATCTACACAGATCTTGACTGTCAAGGCCTGTTGCCATTACTTTTGCCGTGCACCAACTGCCCTATGATCTTGCCATAACCACTCATGAACCATTTATAAGAGGATAAAACAAAATTTCACCACTAGGTGGGCTGTTGAGCCCTATCTGTAACAAGATATGTGACAAGCTATGTCTTTCTCTACCTCCATCCAGCTGTAATTCCCCTCCCACTCTCACCCGTTGCGGCGTGTGTAAATATTTGCAAAGGATAAATTCACTGTAAAACTGCATCGCCTTTCGGAGGAACATGTCTTGTGATGAAGTAACTCATAAATTTATAATGCTGTTCGGAAGAAATTGTTTCGATCCGCTGGACATGCTCTCCACCGTTTTGGTTGGCTCCGCCCGGTTTTGTAAGCAAGACACTGGACAGCAACACAGAGAGATGGTGTTTGATGTCATATTTCATCCAAAAAGATACTTTTAGTCCTTCACATCACTATTTATTGATTCTTTCCATCAAAAGTAGTACAATTTCGCTTATTTCTCCTTTAAAGGAGCATAGTGTAAGTTCTAGGATTTCTGCAGACGTCTGCCCCCTTTGGCGACAAGTTGAAATGACACCAGTGTTGTGCACATGCATGGGAAAAGCATCTAATGTTGCGACTGCTCAGGTCTTTTGTTTAGAGGTGTAATGTCTTCTGAGGTAAGAAAGCTATAAATATTGGTTAGCCCGTGTTCTCTCACTAATGCATCAATGGGGTACCGCGCGCAAGCTATTTTTAGAAACACAACGTCACGATGACGTCACATCACGTGGTACGCAGTGGGGCAAACTCCTGAAAGCCGCCGTTGTTTTGCTGTAAAAGAGACGTGCGTTAGCCTAGGTTTTACTCGGTAAACGACTGCTTTTTCCAAATCTAAGACCATGGTTTTTAAACATTGTTGCTATGGAACGTGCAACAGCGACTCGAGTTACGCTGATCGGCCGCATATGAAGGATGTTTTCTTCAAGACTGCCAAGGAGAAATGTGTGCGCTGGGACCGGGGCGGTCGGCCTACACAACAGTTCAACCCGGAAAAAGTTACCAAATTCAAGTACATATGTAGCAAGCATTTTGTCGGAGGAAAGGGCACAACCGAAGAACATCCTGACCCAATTCCAGCGACATCAAGTCAAGGTAAGAGTATTTTGGTGGCCGACATGTTAATAAAGTAGCGCCTGCTACCATGATAGCATATAGGCTATCATGGTAGCAGGCGCTAACATGATAGCCTGCTACCAGGATAGCTTACTCAAAAACATTTCAAATGAGACAAACATTAAACATATACCCATTCCTGGACGGTGATTGCAAACAACAAAAAAAAAAACGGCCGACGCTGCCATGATCGCCGCGCAGGAAAAAAAAACAAAGCTTACCGTTCATCAACTCGGCCAGTTTTCCAGTCTTTTTAAGCCCTCGAACCTCAAGCTATCGTTTGAGCTGAAGGTTGGTGTGTTCTTCTACAGTGCGACCAGTAAACCGTGTGCCTGGGACATCGTCTTGGGAAAGTTTAACGGCTGCAAAGTCGGTCATATCGCTGTTTCTGTTGCGCTTGTAATAGCTGGGTTATCCGTGCTTTCTCTCCTGTATGCCCTACCTAAGCGGCAAAAGGGGCGTTGCTCTTGAGACGGTGACGTCACGTGCGCGGTACCGCATTACGAGAGCGTGCAGCACCTCACACTCACACTCACGCTCAGAGGATTCGGCCTAAACCTTTGCACCTTTAATGATTGCCCAAAAAGGTAAAGCTGATTATTCTAAACATCACCCAGATCTAATGCTTCCAATGAAGCAAGATTTCAAAAGATCTAATGTCTTTGTAAATTTCAAACATTTCCTTCTTTACTTAATTTAATCAGTACAAACATCTGGGTATCAGCCATTCTGCAACAGCCACACACACTTTTCGAGGAATTTATACTCGCAATGGTTTGATGTAGTTAATGCAACTTCAGAGGTGTTTGTTACATTAAAAATAAAAACAATAAGCAAACAAAAGTGTTTAGTGAGTTTTAGTTCCTTGGAGTGTTATGCCTTCTGCTCTGTTTTTCCTGCCGTGATCATTTGTTTTCTGGGCTGGCTTTTTGCCACACCCTGCTCTGCTAATTAGCAGAAGCAGTAACACCTGTCTCTCCCCCAATTACATGCACTCATTCCACCTGTGATCCTGCTTAATTATATCTGCCTCTCACAGCCAGATCATCAAAAGCCACTGTGTGTAAGTAGCTGTCCAGCATCCATAATTTTGCATTGCAGGATTTCTGACCCAGTGCTTGTTCTTGGATTTACCTGTCTCGCCTTGCCCTCTCTCGGACACCTCATCGGCTCTCTGATTTCTGGACACGACTCAGAATGTTTTGACATTCCTTCAGGATCATTTAGGAAGGATCTCTTTTCCTAGGAATTAGGAAGACAGATCCCTTGGCATCTCCCTGCTACTCCATGTATGACTCTCGGCCGTCTCACAGACTGTGTTTGCCCTCTCAGCTTCACGGACCAGATCTCTGCCACGAGCCTGTCTCCTGTTGTGAGCGGCTTGCTGTCAGCTCTGCCTGTCCTGCTCCAATCTGGATATTAACCAGTCGGCACCATGTCCTTGTTTATTTGTTTTATTTTTAAATAAAGCTTTTAAGTGCAAGATCGTGTCAGGCTTTAATATTGTTTTTTCTGTAGTCAGTGCATTACATGGACATTAGGGAAGTTGAACATTGACAGAATGGGGAAAAATGTCTGTCACTTTAGCCTATCTTCTTTTAAAGGTTATAGCTTTAACCTTTTCATCAAACAGGTTAATTTTTCAAAAATAATACATCCACAGAACGTCTAGAGTGGTGCAGAATAAAAGACATTTTTTACTGAAAAATATATAGTATATAAATAATTGCTTTTACAAATTTTGATGGGTCCTAAGTACATCAATATTTTATTGCTGGTTATGATGCCAACGTCAACACAAAACCAAAAAGAACAAAAGGCTGAAGTCACATGAGAAAGAGCTCAGGCTCATAGTAGCTCCGTGACAGAGCTGAGAAATGTTTCTTCTCTGCGTTACATTTCTCAGATTCAAGCGAACCAAAGAAAATAGAAGCAAAATGAGGGAAGCTTTTGTGCCGACTTAAGGAAGAAAAGGGGCTTGTATATGATGTCTATGATGTCTATGACTGGACCTGGCAGCAGGCTGGCAAATGGTACAGTTGAAGATTGGAACAAGAGTGGGTGAGTGCGCCACCTGCTGGTCGGGAGGAGTTAAACTTGTAACTATCTCCTTTAAGAAACCCTTTATTTTCTTTTAAGCTTTGCAAATCAGAGACAAGCAGCTACATCATGTAACACTTCTATTTGACTATTTTGAGCTTTTATTGCACCAAACAGCCTAAAAGTTACTTGGGGTCTCATTCAATCCATAGCTGCTCCTTTCCCCTCAAATAAGGCACTTCCCTTCATGGGATGAGGATGTAATGTGACACTAAATGCATCTAAAACATATTCTTAAAATGTGTAAATCATAAACTTGTAGAATGAAACTTTCTGGTTAAAGCTGGAATGTCTGAAAGTGTGTCTTTAAAGAGCGTGCAATACCCCTCACCTGTTTAAGCTGAGTCTCAGAGTTGACATGCACATCGCAGATCTCACAATGAAAAGTTTTGTTCTGCAGTCCAGTTGATGGCTCAGATGGAGCAGCCGTCTTAGATTTGACGCCTATCCGGGGGAAGGACTTAATGGCTCCATCGCCGCTTCTGGCCTCCAGCATCGTTTTGTGCTTAGTACCTGAGCACACATGAGGTGACATCAGCAAAGACTCGCACAGGTAGCCACGCAATGTTTGACGACACACTCAGTGTTTCTTACCGCTGTTGTGAGCCTGGAGCTGAGAGGCAGAGTTCACGGCCACCTTGCAGAGGGAGCAGTAGAGAAGGCGTTTGGCTTTCTCTTCCTCCGTCTCCTGATCCGGAGTCTCCCCTTCTCCATCAGCTGTCCTTGGACTGTCTGGCAGGGAGTGGCTGGTGGCCTCTTTCAACGTTTCAGCGAGGCCGCTACTCAACGATGACGGGTCTGAAGAAGAGTTCGGGGCTAAGGGTTCTAAAATCGGAGACATTTAAGAGAGCAGATATGATTACTCAAAGGGATAGCTAGAAAGGGAACAGATGAAGCATGAAGAAGTGTCGGATGAACACACTCCTTCAACAATGAGTACAGCAGAATGATGGGTAAACAGACAACTTCACACAAATGGGAGATTTCAACACTTTTGACCTGAGTGAAGGACTCGCTGAAATTTATACTAGTTTATACTAGTGTAGGCTTGCAGTGCAACAGTGGAAAATCAATCTGTCTGGGAATTATTTAAAAAAATTATGTATGCCAGTTTAATATCTTAGATTACTTTTTTGTAGGTAGTTTTTATGTGTTATATTTTTCATCAATTTACTCTGAAGATTTGGGAGGCTAACTGCAAAAAATATTCCATAAGCTAAGCAAAGTTGTGTCACTGCAATATGCAACATTTTATGGACATTTGAGCATAAACTATCTAAATCGTATACTCCTTTGCTTATTTGACAAGATAGAAAATTATGAAAATAAAGTTTACTTCTGATACACCTAATATGAGCGGACAGCAAAATATTTCAGGAATATGCCTGTTAATAAATACAAAGTTACTCTATACACTTAGACTGCATGTGCACATAATGATTGTGATCATTTGTACGTTAGATATTAGATCATCATAACCAGATATAACCAGTTTCTGGCAGCAGATTTCTCACGTATGATTGCACAAAGGAGACAAGGGTTTCCTGGGTTTAGATCTTTGCATTGCATCGTGGCCAGCTTTTCTTAAGTTGATTAAGTTGTTTATAAATGCACATTATGGTGTTCTGTCAAAATCTAGAACTGATTTTTAAGAAGGGAACCCTGGCACACAGCCTTAGCTCTTTAGTGGGAGACTGAAAATGTAAAAAATCAAATACGGGCCATGAAGTGACCATGGACAGATTTATGTTGTTAATCTCCAACCTCTGGTATTTGTACTTATGGCAGGTATGATATCAAAATAAGATATTAAACAACATTTAAAGTGACTATTTGAGCAAAGAAGCTCTGTTTCATGTTTTATGTCTTTTAGTGGATTAATCTTTGGTTGTGACACTGATTTTTGTGGGGAAATAACTCTGTCTCTAATAAAATTTAGTTGAACAATAAAACCAACATTCTGGCATCTTTCATTTCATATGTGTTGACTCCTTATCATAGCAAAACGTTGGACATGGCAGGAAGATTGGGAAAGTGATACGATTTTTAAAAACTGATGATCTGGTCATGAGGAATAGGAATAAGAACCAAAAGAAGGAGGATGTGTGGAGCTTTTATCCGTCTCAGAGACATGCGATATATGGGTTCAGCCTGTTCATCTGTGCCCCGCTTGACTGTTGAAACTCAGCCTGCTCACGTCAGCCATTTGTCTGCCTGCAACACTCCTGAACCCTTTTCCCTCCTCAACATTCCTGAGACTTTATCTCTACAAACATCCCTGGAGAGGAAATCTTTCTGCACAACGCCTAAGAGAATATGCTCCTTTACCATCCACTGGGGAATCTGCCGTCATTACATCCAACAAGAAACGTTTAATTATCTATTATCTACATCATCTCGGCTAGGAATCAAAAGACACATTCCATCTAAATATCCTAGTCTATTGTTTAGACACCTCCTCGCATTCCTTAGAGCAACACAGGATGATCATAAGAGCAAAAGGCCAATACTTATTTGACAGAGAGAAAAAGATAAAGAACTGGTTGTCTATCCTGCCTGCTGGCTGAGAGCCTGAGTGCTAGAAAGCGGGGGCCATCTCCTTGGACATGAGAGGAAGACTTTCTGGTGTTACTACACTGATCTTGGACAGGATAAGGACGGCTGTGGAGCAGGGAGCTCCAAAGCCTTTCTCCATCTCCTTTATCTAAGCTCGTATACAACAGAAATTGCAATGAAGCACAGATCTTTTCAAAAAAAGATTTCACAAAAGGCTGACGAGGTCTTCCCAACCAACCATTAAAGCTTAATCTGTATCGTCTTCAGTCCCCTTTTGTGCTTTTCAGTAGAGGTTGATTGTTTGTTCTTCATAGTTTGTTCTCATATTTTTTAGTTTTTTACTTGTATCTTTAATCAGTAGATGTTTGTAAACATAAGTTGGTTTGATTAATGATGGATTTACAGTTTCATTCAATTCTTAGCTCTCCCGGTGATTATCTCATAGTTTTAGGATGATGTACCCGATTAAAAGGGAATCAAATAAATTAAACTCCTGGTCTTCATATATGGAACTGATAGGATATTGATTGACTGACTTGGTATCTTTCTGGGTAATTGGATTGAATTAACATTTTTTTTTTTTTTGTATAAAGTGCCTTGAGACGACATGCAATGTGAATTGATGCAATATAAATAAACCAAATTGAATGGAATCGTTATATAGTAGCATAATTTACATCTTTAACCTAATAGTCCATCTCTTTTCTTTACGTGTCCTGTCTGGCAGTGTAGCACTTAGATTTGCTTTCTTGGTGCCAAGGAGAGCCCAAATGATTTACTTTCACAAGTGGAGCATTACTGCTTTCGCTATTGTGCTCCGCTTGACATATATGCCAAAAACTTTATCGGACATTATTGGGATTATTTCAAATTCAATGGACACAGAAACAAAGAAGGTAAAGGCGAACGAAAAGGAAGGGAGAAAGGTGATGCAAAACGTTAAAAGGGTAAGAAGGTGAAAAAAAGAGAAATCAAGACAATATCCTCAGAATCTGCTTCTATGCCTCCAGAATAAGATAGAGAAAGAACAAGAAAACAAACCGAAGAAGTACAGGTACAAACGCCCAACACCCATAATAGCATCACTGAAAAATACACAGTGTTATTTATTACAAGATGAATTTAGTGGCAGTCAAAGCTAACTATAGTAGTCCATAATAGTCCATCTCTGCGTCCACATTTAAAGATTTGGCTGATGCTTTAATCGACTTGCTGTGCTTACAAACCCCATTAAACAAATCCTCTTTCTCTCTAAAATTGCCGAGCTAAAAACTCACCAGGTTCAGGCAACAGACGATGTTGAGCTTTTCCAACTTCTCTTTTTGACAACGCTCAATTATTTCCCCCCGGATCTGTCTGCACGCTCTTTAATTGACAGTCCTACATAAAGATTAGTCGGCTCCGTTATCTTAAGTGAGAACCGCTTGGTCCTAGAGGAGCACAGGCTGAGATAACGGATCCACTCTATGCTATTAACAATGATTAGCCCGGCCAGGTTGAGTGGGCGTCTGATTGTTCCCACTGATCCCTCCAGGTCTAGATGTTCATCATGTGCCCAACCTGCTACAAACTCCAGCCTGAAAACCTCCTTTCAGATATTCTCAAACATTAAAAACAACCTTATTTATGGGGGTTAGGCATGGATGTACGACCTTTCTTGTTCCTAAGCTCGGTGAACGCTGTTGCTTTTGTTTCTCAACACCCACACAAAAAGCATCAGCCGGGGCAAAAAGAAGAAAATAACACATGCTTGAAAGCAGCTAATGCTTCGACACACCTCCACAGTAACGCTGACATGCCTCCAGATACACGCAGTCTGCAGGCAGACCGTACAGCTGCCCACAGATCGCATTCAAAGCATTTTTCAATGCGCGTTTGATCTCGGGAGGCCACTGAATGAGGTCAGAAAATGTAGACATGAAGACGGAGGAGAGGATAATGCACAACCTTTAATCTGCTCGCCGCGCAAGCCCAGAGCAGCAGGAGGGTTCTCACATCAAAGAGTTAAAGTCGTGACTGAGAAGAGAAGGTTCAAGCTGTACGTTCATATATCTAACGCTGTCATATAACCGATGTCCATGCGCGCTAGCCACGCAGACGCACGAGCGCAGAGGAGCACGCGTGCCTTTAGAGACAAACCTTCTGATGTCGTGTCAGAGCCCGAGGGCTGCGAGCAGGATGACGGGAGGATTTGTGATGTTGTTTCCTTGGCGACCGGTTCAGGGGTCTTGATCTTGGATTCTGGGCCGTCCAGAGCTTTGAGCCTTTTCGCATGCCTCGTGCCACTGTAGTGGGAGGACACCTGAGCCTGTATGTTGGAGAGAAGGCACCAAAACATCACAAAGGGGCAGCACATTTAAAACCAGCTGAGCTTGTTTCACATTAAACTGGAAAAATAATGTATTTCTAGCGATATTAGAGGATTCCTTTACTTCCATAGTTGTATATAACATGTAGAAACTAGATTACAAGTGCAGAGATTTGCTAAAGTATTCGTGCCCCTTGATCTTTCCACATTTTATCATCTTAGAAGAACAAACGTTAACGTGATTTACTGAGATTCTTTGTGATCGACCAATGGAACATGGTGCATACTTGTAAAGATTATAAGTAAATGAAAAAGAATTCTATTAAAAAAACATGAAAACTATGGGATCCTTTTATTTAATCCCCCCTATGACACAATATAACCACCTATAGCTGCATTTACACCTGCAAGTCTTTCAGGTTGTGTCTACTAGTTTTGGCACATCCAAAGACTGATTTCTCTACCCTTTCCTTTTAAAAATATTTCAAACTCAAGTCAGATTAGCTGGGGAGCCTCTTTGAACATAAATTTTCAGGTCACAGATTCTAAATTTGAGCTAGGGTTGGACTTTCACAAGGCCATTTCAGCAAATGAATATGCTTTGATCTAAACAATTACATTGTGGATCTGTAGGCCCAATTTCCTCTACCCCAATCTTTTGAAGCCTTTAACAAGATTTCTTCCAAAATTGACCAGTACATACATTTATTCACTTCCTCAACTCAGACCAGCTTTCTTGTCTCTGTTCAAGAAAGGCATTCCCAAAGCTGCTTTTTCAATGTTATGGAGTGGGGGTGGCATTTATGGTAATGTGCAGAGTTAGATTTGCTTGACAACTACAGCAGCATTTTTGCAGGTTTAGCCTCAGTGATCAACCTTCTTCCATATGTTTGCTGTCTCACAAAATCTGGTTTTCTTATTTTGCACACTTCAAGAAAATAAAAATCTGGGCACTGCCTGGTCAGCAGCAGTTCAGTCAAAAGATTCTCCTACATGAGCATTGGGTCTCTGCGGCTATAGGGTTACCATGGGCCTCTTTGCTGCTTCTTTGATTGATGCTCTTTTTGGTGTGCTTGTCAGCTTAGGTTGATGTCCAGGTCTTCTTGGTTTTGCAATACTTGTTCTGCTGTCAGATGATAGGCTAGGAAGAGCTCTGTGAGGGGTTCAAAGCTTCATTTTATCATTTTACAACCTAAAACTTCTCCATAACTTCATGTTGTGAAAACATCTGACCTGTCTTGTCGGTTTAGTGCAATTTCATTTATTAGCACAGTTAAAATCCAGATCAGTGCTTTCAAAGGAAAAAAGCAACAACAAAAAAACAGTGCAGGAAGAGGCAAAAAAAAAAAAACTGGGCTTTTATGAGGCCGCTAGCCACATATAATGAAAAATCTAAACGATAAAAACTAGAACAATCGCTGTTAGGTGGATCATAAATGTGTTGCAATCATCAAGATGAAAAAATGAAAACACCACATTTAAAAAATAAGAATGAGAGTTGAGATAGAATGCATAAACAACAAACAAACTCCAAATCATTCCTCTGCAAATCGGTTTTAGATGCCCTTTGATCCCTTATACAGAGGGCCTTTCTTTTGCTAAATGGAAAAAATTATTCCAAAATCTAGCTGCCTGTGTCCGAGAACTGACCTTTGCTGGACTGATATTTACTGCAGGCCGATGGAGCGATGGACGCTGGCGAGTAGAACAAGAATAAATCTTTCATTTGTTAATTTAGTATTCTTTTTAAAAAAATCTTAATAAAATGTATGGGTCTGTGATTTTAATGACTAAAAATGTGAAAAAGTTCAAGAGGAATCAATCGTTCTCTGAGGCGCTGTACAGGAGATTTGCATTCCTAACATCTGCTTTAGGTGTAACTTACGGATAAACAGTCTCAGACGGACACAGCTTTCTCTGTTTTACATGTTTATTCCTAAACATTTCCATCTCGTGTACCCTGAAGACGTTCCCGTACTATAGAAATGTAATTTGTGGCAATTACACTTCTGGCTAATTTTATACAAACGTTCTTTTAAAAGTGCTTCTAAATCAGCCAGATGTTACGTAAGACAGCTAAACTTCCTCAGATCCAGTCAAACAACGTTGAATCTTAAGGGCAGGTCCCTTCAACCGTTAAACTGTCATAAAAAAAGGGTGTGTGTGTTAAAAAAAAAACAAAAGGCAGTATGAGAGCAACAGCTTAAAGCGAGTCCTTCCCATGAGACACCACCCACCTCGGAGTTGAATCTTACTCGACAAACGCCGCAGGAGCTGGGCTTCCTCTTCAGGGGGGATGTTAGCCCAAAGCTTGGGTTAATCAGAGCTTTATGGAGATGATCCATCTGCTGCAACAGATAATAGGGAGTGTAACATTAACACTTCAGACTGTGTGAAAGAAAACTGACTCACGCTGCAAAAAGGAAGATACAAAGTGTTATAACATGCTGTTAGCGTGATCCTTTGAAGAGACAGCGTCAGAAAATGCGAAAAAAAAAAAAAAAAAAAAAAAAAAAAAAAGAAAATGCGAAAACCAGAAAAATCCATAATTAGCACATCAGCATCTATATAATCACACATCATTTGCAAAGGACGAACCAGGGAAGGCAGATGTAATGCACATTAAAGTAATTTATCATCCAACACCTTCAGGTTTAAAATCTGGCAGTTGATAGATGAGCTTCTATGAACAGGGAATGTTGGATTCACAGCGAGTCAATCTGTTTTCACTGTTACATATTTTTAATGTAATTAAAAAATGAGCATCAACATGTTCACATAAATCTGATACATATGCACTCCATGATGTACAGCCTTCATAATCTATTTGTCTTTTGGTAACAAGTGTGCCTGACATTATTCAACTTACAATAAGTATAGTCAGAGACAAAGATATGTAAAAATCCTTAAAACAAAGTTGGCTTTTACATCAACAGCACAATCTCAAACAGAAAAGGAATGCTTTTTAAGTTTACCAGCGTGTAAGAGAACCTTTAATTGGTAATTGATGAAATGTTGTTTCCCTTGAATGTAAATATGAGAGGCCAGGAGGCCCATTTCTCTTGGTTGTTGATCAAAATGGGAAAGACGAAGGAACGTGGCATTCAACAAAGGAAGATAAATAGAAGAGTTGTGTTGATCTTCATAAGTTAGGTAATGCTTACAATAAAATATCTGAACAGTATCTTGCCTTCACACACAGTGAGCATAATGGTAAGGGAGGCAAAGACAATATCCAGTGATCACGTTTAGAGAACTGCAGCAAAGGCTGGCATCTTAGCATTACCAAAATGCTGGTTTGGTCAGATCAGATTGTCATGGAATAGTTGAAAAAGGACCTATGTGCAGATAGTTGCTGTGGCAAAAAATAGTGTTTGTAATAAAGAAAAATAAGAAAATCTACAGGTAGGACTTGCACAAGGATAACAGGCCATGAAGCACATGAATTGAAATGGTCAGTCAACAGGATTGGGTGGAGAAATGACAAATGAACCAGAACATCTTAATCAGGGGAAATGTAGAGCAGCTGAGGCAGAATGATAGCAAGGCAGCTGAGGAAGGGAGACTAATGTACAGAGAAGGTTGACTTAAGGAACTGCAGACAAAGGGAAAACTATAGACAGAGATAAAATAGAAATAAAAAAACACAAAAGCATGAACTAATATGGTAAGATATAAAAGAATATAAATAAACAAGGAAATACTGAAAACAGACAAAAAAGAAAAACAAACAAACACCTGCAGATCATGATAGAGACAATGGTTAAACTTTATGGAGGGGAAAAAACAACCTCCAAGGGGGTTTGGAAAAAGATCCGTTGTCCTGCTATTGTCCTGCAGAGTCAAGGGTTGTAGTACACCATTGACATATTTTTAATCCAACAAAGGGCAGCATAAAGACACACAGGACAAATAACCACACCTGAGGGCAGTTTAGAGAACTAATCTAAAGAGAACTAAACTGTACTATAATTTTGCACTGTGGGTAAGTGCTGAAGTACCCAGAGTGAATCCACTCATTCATGAAGAGAACATGCAGACCTATTGTAGAAAGACCCCAGCTGAGATTCGGACCCAAGACCTTCTTGCCACTGTGCCGCCCTGGTGTAAAACAAATAAATGTGTGAAAAGCGCCTCGTGCCTTATTAGAGGTTGTGGCAACATAAAGTAGTTGAAACGCAAGGAGATTAAAAATAAACACCATATGGATTGGTCTGGGTCATTGGTGGGTTTCCAAGCAGAATAACTATTTCTCTGTATGCTCCCATGTTCAAATATGCTATGGGAGTCGATTAAATGCATTCCTGTTGGCAAAACGGGGTTATAGAAAGTGCTAACACCAGAGGAGCCAAAAAGTGTGGCAGCAGTAAAAAAAAAAAAAAAAGGCAAAGGTATTTTAAAGTACCCCCCCCCCCCCCATTTATTTACCTTTGCTGCCAATAAATGTGGGTGGAAAATGTTTAATCACCAAATACATGTTTAAATATATAGCATTCAAAGCCACTGGATGTTACGCAACACCTGCATCTCTGAACCTGATCTGTTTTCAGGCCTCACTCCTTTCTTTGTCTGAAGCCTTAATCAACAGACATATGTGGTCGGTTCATTAAAGGAGGATTGCCTTTAGCTAAACCATCCAGACTAAACCTCTCTTCTATAACCTCTACAGTGTGGCAAGGAAACTCATTTTTAGTTGTTCATAAACAGGCAGGGGGCAATGAGTTTTTAAAGGCAGTGACTCACGTACGCTCACATGCACACGTGGCTTGGCTTTCTAGAGAAACAGAAAGATGATGGCAAATTCAGACATAGACTGCAGAACGCTCCACAATAAAATGGGCTAAGTCATTTAGGGGATACACGTCGAAAAAGTTACTCTGGTGGGATCCATCCCATACATAACTTGTTGGCCTGCAAAACACTATGTGTGGTTGAACACTAACGCTGAATATGCCATGCTACTGTGACCACTGTGAAACATCATGTGGTAGGGATACGTTCTTCAACAGGGAGGTTTGTTAAAGTTGATGATAAGATGAATGTCCCTAAAAGCAGATAGAAATTGTTAGAGTGTGCAAGAGACTAGGACAGCGGTTCCAGGATGATACCGACCCAAAAATTCAGGCTGAGCTACAATAAAATGGCTTCGATCAAAGACGTTCATATGATAGAGTGACCCAGTCAAAAGTCTAGATCTAAATCCGACTGAGTCTGGCAAGACTTGAGATGTTCTCCATCCAATCTGACTGAACGTTAACTATTTTGCAGAAAGGGTAAAAATATCAGTCTCTAAACGTGCAAAGTTGGTAGAAAAATACCTCCAGAGACTCACAGCTGCAACAGACCAGACAACACAAATATCCACCACAATTACTACTGTTTTTTCCTGATTTGTTTTTTTCTTCATCTTCACAGTTATGTGCTACTTTGTGCTTTTCTATCACATGAAAACCAGATAAAAAGTGCAGGAGTTTGTGGTTGCAATATGACTAAATGTGAAAAGCAAAGAAAAAAGGACGAATTCTCATGCAATGTACTGTTTGTAACACTCCTTGCAGCTTATCAGGTACAAGGTCAGCCAGTACATCAAGGTAACTCAGGGCAGATGTTACTCACTCCATCTGCTCAACACTACCCATAGCAGTCCTTTCAGTTTTAAATGTCCCTTGTCCCTTGGACTGCAGGTAAGGATGTAAATTTGTACACCTCTATTATGTTGCTGTTGTTGGAAACAACACTGAATACTATCATAAGCTAATAAATAACTGCATTCTTGCTTGTAGTAGTGTTTCCTCTACAGGAGGAAAAATGACTATTTTTTTTTAAGTAGAAGGATCTCCTCTCAGGGGACAATTACCACTGTATCCTAAAAGCCCTCCACATCTACACTGAGATATAGAAGAACATCACATATAATACATTAAAAAATTGTTGCAGCGGTTTGTTCATTTCATTACAGACTGCGATATTTTTTTTTTAAATGTGTGATAACTGAGTAAAATAGCAATCTGTTCAGTGTCTTTGACTGAGAACACTCTGTAGCTAGGTGGCCCAGTTTCCTCGCATCAAACAGATTTTAAGAACTGGAGCGCGGTGGCTCAAAACGGAGAAACGGATCTAAATGGTTCAATGTTCCAAATCCAGTCCAGACAGTTCATCAAAGCTTCCAAAGTGAGTACGGCCACAGAGAAAGAGAGAGAGATCCGGGAGAGAATTGGGTCTCAGTTTAAAATTGTCTAAAGATGCCCCCAGAGTGTTTTCCTTCACGACTTGATTAGAGTCCATTTGGACCACCAGGAAGCGGTGCTGACCACAGCCTCTGTTAGCCATTAAACAAACAACGAGCTTTTTTACGGCAACCTTTTAAACCTGCAGGAGAATCTCATATAGGCCTGTTCCAGGAACACTGTAAGAAATCATCATTTGAAGAAAGTGGGAACATTTGTGTAGCTTTATAACGTCAGATATCAACAACCTAATGAGAAAGTTCCAGATCTTTCATTGTGACTCTTGTATTCCACAAGTAAATCTTATTTTTATCCCCCTTCAGACATGCTGTTTACACTTTGCTTTAGTATCCAAACACCTCAAGGCGATAGTGGAAGTTACAGCGATCATTGAAACTCGCCGTAATAAAAGTCAAGAACTGGCCTGCATGGACCAAAATTAATCATTAGGTAAAGAAAATTTAGAAACTTGGGACCGTTGGAAAAAACATGTGTATAAAGCCTTAAATTACATGAATCTTTTATTGCATTTATGGTTTTTGACTACAGGGCCCTGCAAAGGTATTCACCTTTATTAGCTTTTTTCATGTTTTATTGCTTTACTATCTGGGATTATAATGGATTTTTATGAGGGTGCACCATTTCATGACATGCATAACGTGCATGGTAAAGTTTTCTGTACCAAAAGAAAGAAAGAAAGAAAGAAACAAAGAAACAAACAAACAAACAAACAAACAAAGATAGAAAGGACAAAATATATTCATAAACTTTTTGTGCAAATCCATCAGATAAAATAAGATTTCAAACATTTAACCTACAGGTTGGACTGTTACAAAATAGGTAAAAAGCAACGGGGGATCAACACATTTGCAAGTCGCTGTACCTCTCATCTGTGTGTTGTTTCAAAATAAAGTTATTTTTGTCTTATTTGACAACTCACTGTAAACGTCTGATCCTTAAGCAGCATATTCAGCCATCAGTTTATGACCTTAAGATCAAAATAGGACAATGATTCAAAGCACGCCGGGAAGTCCACCTCTGAAAAAACAAATGAAGGTTTTCAAGTGGGATAGATCCAGACTTAATCTAACTGAGATGCAGTGACGTGACCCTAAACGGGCCATTTATGCTTGAAAACCCTCTATGTGTGGCCGAATTAAACCAATTCTGTTAAAAAAGGGACGAAATCCCTCCACAGTAAATCCTTCATGGCCAGTGATCAGAAACTCTTGATTAGTTGGTTCAGACAGTGTGTTTTGTACCCTAAAGAATGAAATCATCATTTAAAAACAACTTTTCAATATTTATTCAGGTTTTCTAGGTCTCATATTACATTTTGTTTGATGGTCTGACATTTCTTCCCACCGAACAAATGTACTCAGGGTGGATTTTATTTATGTTAGTTTTCTATGTTAAACTATGCTACCGTGATCAAAGATAAATTAATTTATCCGGACATTGGTACGGGTCAATCAGGTTGTTCTGTTCTCCGGGAACACAGAACAGCTGTGGGGCTCAAGCTAAATTCCTATCAGGGCATCAAAACCAGAATCTGTGTATGTGTAATCTCTCAGATTGTTCTTGATCCTCGTAGGCCGCTGCACTGGAATTTATCCTCACTGTTTTCTCACTCTCCCACGTGAACATTTTTTATTTATTTTTTTGTGGGGGTTACTCCTGAAAAACCAAACTGTGAAAAGAACCTAGGGCTTTATTTTAAAACATCTCAAACACTCCAAGCGTGATGTTTTTGCGTCTCCGGATGAGACTGAACATCAGAGGCCCTGCAGTTCCCTTTCACCTTCGATCACACGTTTCTCACTCTGCTGCTCCATCTGCTCACCTCTAAACTCCCTGCCTCTCCCTCAGCCTCCATCTGATCAAAGTCACCTTCATACATCCCAGTGGTCTCGCTCTCCTGTTCTCGACTCCTTTCATGCACTTCCTAACCGACAAGCACCTGTGGCAAAGTCAGCTCGCCCTTTTTTACTCGTTTCCTGCAATCCCCTGCACACAGACGCGCACAAAAGCCGCGTCGCCTGAGAATGCAAATCGCCCCCGAATGAAGACATCACATCCAGCACACAGCATCAATTATAATCAGCGCAATCTTTCCGCAAACCCCTCTGACACTCAGCAGTAGCAGCTCGTCAGGCGCGCTCCGCTCCAGGGAGCCAGTCGAGGCTGAAACATTTGTCCGGGTGAAACTAAGCAGACGTTTTTTAGCTGGATCACAATCAAGACTCAACATTTACGATGACGAACATTCTACTAATTTACTGTGGATCACCGTGACAGATGTGCACGAACTCCTGACATCAAAACTGAGTAGATTTGGCATGAATTGGCTTCTCCCTTTGCTTATTTGAGAATTAAATCATAATTTTCTTAGAATCAACATTGTTTTTGCTCCAGTTGAAAGGAAAAAAATAGAACAATCCTGAATCGGCAAGCCAAATTGGGAGTTTGATCGGAGCACATAAGCACGCAAACCTTTAACCAAAGCAAAAGGGTGCCAAAAAAATCCCTGCATCAATATAGGCATGCTGACCCCTACCATACCTTCACTGAAGAGAAAATAAAAGCTTAAGAAGACAGGCAAAAAAACAATGCGCACTGGCAGAGGTCAGCTGTGTACCAACTCAGTTTAATTCAGAGGAAGAAGAAAAATGTCTGAAATGCTCTCAAGGAAAACATTCCTTCCTCTTCTGTTGCTGTTTTAGCTTCAAATAATCTTTTTAAAGCAAAGGAGAAACTAATTTTGTGCAGTTTTGTACATCTCTATTTGCATAAATATAAAGGTAAATACATTTTTAAAAAGGTGTGTTTTTTGTTTGCTTCAAGCATAATGGAAAGTGATGCACTGTTTCCCACGATTAACATGCATAGATTATTTTGTTGAGAAACAAAAAAAGACATTTCTAATCGGTAGCAATCGATGTCGAAGCGTCCGCTAATTGCGGACACACAACAAGGTACGGAGTAAGCACTTTTTTCTGCAAAATCATCTGCGCAGGGCATGTGCATAAGCTTTGTGGAAGTAAACACATAAACGGGACAGATTTTCCTCACGAGACTGCTGGAAACACTTTATGGCCCGTGATTATAAATATAAAAATAAATAGCGATGTTGGACTAAAGAGAAGCAACAATCCAGAGCTGAGGGATAAAGACCCAACATAGTTCAAGCAGGGAGGAAACAACGAGGTGTAGCTGCAGCTGTTTGTGAACATAAAGTTTATCAGGCAAGAATCTGTTTTCTTTCACAGCTGCTTTTACTTTCTGCATTTCTTTGTTTCTAACAAGAAATTTACTGATTTCTGCCGGTTGCGTTAGCTCACAAATCAATCCGTCCAAAAGAGGCTCTTGTGTGTTTAAATTTCAGGGCGAGTCATGTTTTGTGTGTCTGAGCCAAATGAAGAGCATGTTTTCATTTCAGCTAGCATCTAAATTTCTCTTAATGTTTTAAATTCCCTTTCATGCATCGCATTTTTAGGGCCAAACTTTCTGTTTTGAGAAACAGCAAGTGATAGTGATAAAGTTTGAGGCTAATGTAGGCAACCATTGTGAATTGTTTGGTGAAAGGTGCTGACGCATGCCTGCACACATCAGACTAACAATGCCAGTCAGAACAGGAGCAGAAATTACACCGTCAATCTGAAAGCTTCCAGAATTTTACAACTTTTGAATTAAAGTCGCCCAGGTGTCAACTACAGACAGCTTTTCAAATGCTCTGTTTGTTGAAAGCTACTAGACCCATCCAATTTTCCCTGGCATCCTATTCCCTCACTGGATGAATCAACATATGCATTTTCACTTTTATAATAATATAATTAGCTGCTAATTTGAGCTTTTATCTTGGGTGGACAGTGTGTTATTGCTGTGTTCCAAACGCAGTGTCATCACCTTCTGGCAACTTTTGACAGCATTTTGCTTGCTTTGTGCTTACTTCTCATTTCACAGTTTTTAGATATTCCAGGCGTGTAAATGAAAATACCTGTGACACAACTGAGAACCAAATGTTATAAAAAAAAATTATATATGCCTATTAAAATTAAATCTAGAAACCAAAGTGAAACACAATGATGACTTGATCTGTCAGACAAACCTGCAGCTGCAGGGTGGAAGGAGTGCTGGAAGTGAAATCAAATGTAAGGTTAAGTTTAGTTCCACAAACCAAATTTAATAGGAATATTTTAGAAAAAATATATTTGTTTCTGTTGTATGAGCATTGTGTGTTCTGGTCAGTGAATTATTAAATGTAAAATAAAAAAAAAAAATCAGATTTACCTTACAAAAGAAAAAGAAGAGACAAACACCTAAACAAAAGGTTGACAGGGAAATGTAAGGGAAGAAGTGAGGTAAGATTTCTGAAAGTGAGAAGATGGGGAATGAGATGAATGACAGAAAAAGAATAAACATATTGGTAAGAACAGCACGTCCTACAGTAAAACAGATAGAGGAGAAGGTAGGAGTGGGAGGGAGAGGGGAATTAGATCTGAACAAATATCTTATTTCCAGGCGGATGGGCTTTTCCAGAACGTATCTAACGCAGATAAACAGTGTTCACCTGAACATGTGCAAAACGGATGCATCTCACAGCATGCTGACAGCTCTGAAAATATACAGACCTTCACAGATTACCGTGTCTGTTAAAACCTTCATTTACCTCCCTTTGTGGGTCTCTTCTCAACATCTGCATGTATGTCATATGCTAGAAATGAGACAAATGCAAAATCCAGTTTAGCCCTGTGTGCAACGGACAGGTTCCATGTTGACTTGAAACGTCGTTATGTTTTTATTTTTACAGCCCAGTAACCTGATTTGATTTTTGCATTAACGAGGCAGTATTAGATTAGGATATGAGACACTGTCCGCTCCTCTGAACCCGGCCCTGGTCCGTATTAGTTCCCTCCACGTTCACCCTTCACAAACATCCAAGCCAGGCAGCTCGGAGTAACGCTCTGCATAAGAAATACCAAGGAAGCAGCGCTGACACCCCCCAGGTTGCGTGGAAATGTCACCGCTCTCTGCATCACAGGTGATATATTTGGAAAGGTGTAGGCAGCGCGCTCATATTAAACATTTACCTCCACGCAGGCAAACTACAGCCATGATTCTCACTCTGCCAGTGGAACCAAAAATAAAGGGTGAAAAATGGTTCGCCAGAGGGTACGATTGGAGGTTTAATTCAGGGACGGCGAGCGGCACCATCCGGCATGACTGAAGATACTCACGTTGGTAAATCCAGGCAGCAGGTGGAAGGGGAAGAGGGCCTTAGGGTCGGGGGAGGGCTGGGTCCTGCCCAGCGTGGGATGAGCCAGGGGCGGCAGGGGACTGTGGTACATGTTACCTGAGACACAATACAACAGGGAGGAACAAAGACTGAGTTATTTGTTTTAAATTATGTTATTTGTTTAAGATGATGCTTAAAATGTTGCCCTTCTATCTTCTATCTTCATGCTATGTATATATATATATATATATATATATATATATATATATATATATATATATATATATATATATATATATATATATATATATATATATATATATATATACATATATAATATATATATATTCCTTGTAACATTATTTTAACATAGTAGTTAAAATAAGACATATTTATTGGTGATGGGAATGAGATTAACTAATATCCATTTTCTGAGCCGCTTAATCCCTCATGGGGTCGCAGGGGTTATTAACTGAATATGAAATTAATGCAAAAATATTTAGATTTAAAATATCTTTTAACAATTACACGCAGTGTTAACCAATGTTGTCGATACTTTGTCAGTTAATTGCCAACGTTTTTACAGTGCAATTATCATAGCGCATATTGTAACTACGCAATTGTAAATGGCCTACAATTGTCACTTTGTTGCAAAGAATTTGCAACAAATGTTGCATGAAAGCAGCCTTTTTCATGGCCTTTATATTTTAAGAACTGTTCAATTTTACCATATATGGCTAAAAGTGTGGGGATCCACTATAGAGAGCCAAAAGAGCCAAACACTACACACACATACACACACACTACCTCTGTTTTAGCTCTTTTGTCACGGATCATCAAACACATTTTAATATCAGACAAAGATAATCATTTATCAGGAGAAATATGTTTTGCAAACCATCCTGCCCCATGTGAAAAAGTAATCTCCTCCCAAACCTAACGACTGTTAGTGCCACTATAAGCACATCCATCAGGCGCTGGAGGCAAATGTTTCGTATCAGTGTTTGATGCCCATGTATCAAGATATTTATGAGTTCGGCCAAAAAAGCACAGAAGCCCTGCACAAGTTTTAACAGGACAGAACATGTGCTTCGGTTTTACTCCCGGCCCCCATCTGGTTTTATTTGCTTTCAACATTTAAAACGTGCAGACTGATGCATTTTGTCATTAAGTTACTCTCTTATCTGTAGATTTGTACAAGATGCTAAATTGAACGGCTGTTTCAAGTATTCTGGACAGCATTTGATCAGATCTGTAGATCAGAATCTAAACCACTTAGGGTGGTCAGACTTTAAGTGCATTGTTGCACATTGAATGGAGATGCTTTAAAACGTATCACAGTGTTTCCTACCTACCAATGTATGCTGTAATATTGAAAAACCTGTTATTTTATAGTTAACAATGTAAGGCTTTTTTAAGGGTTTTTACGGAACACCAAGTCCTGTCAGGTATTGAAAGTATATCTGTCACTTTTGGTGCGCTCCCATTCTGAGCAGCGCATGTGTGTTGGTATCAAAGGTGCAAAATGCTCGTAATTCTTTGGGGCATCAGAATTGTGCCTGTTACTTTTCCTGTGACATCTTCTTTTTTTAATCAACTGACTGTCTGGGAAATAGATTTAAATTCTCAATGAGCGTCCGCACGTGAGCAGATGAATACGACCCAAATTCATTTCGAAAGTTGTGAGTTTTGTTTCCAGTTTCAAGCATACAGCATGCTAAGCTGAGTGAAGCACCTGAATAGCACAGCTTGAGGTTGGGTAATGTTATTCTTGGACTATTGCTGCAGGTTTTGAGTGCAGGTGAGTGCTAGTGCTACAAGGTTTCTTGGAAATGTCCAAAAACTCTGTGGAAGTGGGGCTTATCTGGTGATCAAAGCTTGTGCACTACTGTGTTAAATTCATAGTACGGAGCATTTTTTTCCCCCCATGGTGTCCTGTCATCCTTGACATGTAAAACAAAAATCTTATTCACAATAGTGCAACTGGGTATTAGTTTGAGATTCATGTAACCTTTATTTATTTTTAAAAAGCAAAAAGCCACAGACACACAGACAATGGGTTACTATCTGCTTTTCCTTGCAATAAAACAACCCTATATTGCAACAAGCACAAAGATGCCAACATATATAAATGGGTCCAACCTAGAATGTATTATTATACACTGATTACTGATTCTTTAAAACATATTCATGATTTGTGAAAAACTTTTTTTTTTCATGAAAACAACAAACAGGCGCGAGATCAGGATCAGGCGCGAGAGGAAGAGACTTGCCCAAGGTGACATCCAGACAAGAAACACCAGTGGTTTGAGGCACAACTCATTCCTCATTAAATACATTTTATGAGAACATAATGTTATATTGTACACAGAGAAAATTACACGTTGATTAAAACAATGATTATTTTGCCACCCATGTAAAACCCATTTCATTTTTTATTCCCTGCATACTGCAGTGAGGACTGATGGCCAACCTTGCAGAACATTCTAGGATAGGATATTTGTAATTTCTTCCACTAGACTGGATTCAGTCATTTTTCATGTTTTATTCCTTTAATTCAAAGGCTTGGTTATTAAAGTCTTATCAACAATAATTTCTCTGGCACAGTCAGGTAGTTAGATAACCAATCCCTATCATCAAACAAAGTATTTAATGAAAATCCGAGAAGGCTTGTAAACACACACACACACACACACACACACACACACACACACACACACACACACACACACACACACACACACACACACACATCCAGTCCAAAGGGTCCAGCACGATAAGGGTCCTGTTTGTTTTTTTGATTGTGCAGTTTTCAGTTTACAAGTTCTCCCAGCCTGATTACAGCTTGAAGCAGGACCAGGGCGCAAGTTTAATCATCGTCATCATCACCATCATCATCATCATCATCATCAAAATCAACCAACACGCCCATCCGCTCTGCCATTACTCTGATTGCCTTTGGCTGACAGCACACATGTGTGTGCATGTAACCCCGTGGGTACGTGGATATTTACTTTGCAGAGAAGAAATTAGTTTTGGAAATGCACACACTATTCAGAATGAGCCAATCAATATAGATTGTTCTTTTCTAGATTTCCCACACTCTTTTTGTTAAGATTCAACCCCCTTTATACCATTCCGTGTTTCTTAAAGATGAGAACATTCTTGCATTTGTTTTGTGAATCACATTTCTTCCTAGCAATCTCTACTGTTACACACTTATGCAATGCACTTAAAGAGCAACATAGACCAAACTTGCATTTGTTGCTGACCTGCAGCATCGCTCTATAAGTACGACTGACTGTGCAGACTGGCCATCTAAAAATACATGCAACAAGTGATTCTGCTGTCATTTTATCAGGAAAAAAAGCAACGGTCCATTTACATACCAAAATACATGCTGGCACCGAGTGAAATCCCGCAGCTCAGTGTTTGATTAAAGACTTTTTCATCTCCGGGCAGAAATGAGGCTTCCCGTTCTCTCCACCGCTCTCTGCGTGTCTCACTGCAGCGGAGCCTTGTGCTGCTCCTTCCCATATGGCTTCCCTCCTCCTCATTCTCCTCCTCCTCCTCCTCACTCTCCTCCTCCTCCACTGTAGCTTCACGATCCGTGTACAAATATACTTCTGTATCTCTATCTCCTACAGATTTGCTCTGAGTTTAGTCAGAGTCAGTTCCCTCAGTGATATCAAACACACACACACACACTAAAAGTAGGACTGCACAATATATCTCACTTATACTGTCAGTGCAGTATGTGTACAATATTTATATTGCAAAGGACTATTTCTGACTGCAATAATTGTAGCCTAATATTTTCCAAGCGTTATAAGATTGCATTTTACATACTAATGTAATATGTAGCGTTTTGAACAGTGTCTCACGTTATCAGATGCTCACACTAGACACAAATGAGACTTTTGCAAAATGAGTGTAGGAGGCACAGATGATTAAGCAAGGAAATAAGAAAATATGGCAGATATCCCACTTAACATTGCAATATTAACCAATATTATCTCCATAGGAAGATTTTCTAATATCGTGCAGCCCAACCCAAAGGGAAAATTCACCTTTCTGCCGAGGAATAAATTAGAGCAATCCCAAATTGATGTTTTCCTGACTGCTACTTTTAGAGTGGACACCACAGCCTGACTGAAAGAGCTTCTTGAGAAAAGTTTTAGCAGCTTAACTTTTACCGTCTTTTAACTGTACAAGAGGAGGGCATTGACTCTCTAAGCAATTCCACCCGGAGAGCAAACAGCAAGATGCCAAAAGAAGTCACCAAAAACTCTAAACTCTCATCACAGGACCTGCAGCAGGGCCTGGATTCTGTGGTTTTGAAAGGACAGGGGTCTAAAATCAAAGAGAGAGTGGACAAGTTCATGGGAGGTGTTCAAGAAGGGAAGGTGCTCTCACATTCAAAGCCTGTGAAATCATAAATGATGAACTAAGGTTTGTCAGAGAGAGAGAGAGAGAGAGGGGAGGGGGAGAGAGAGAGAGAGAAGCCAATAAAAGCATCCTGAAAAATACCCTTGTAATAACTGTGAAGCATGAGGAAAATATGAGACCTTCTGTGAAAACAAATATTAAAAAATAGGTAAAGTCCAAATATGAAGACAAAGCCCAGATTCTGATTTCAATGGGAAAAAATGAAATTAATGAATAAAATGGAATACAATTTACAAATTAATTAGTTGATAATAATAATAACTATTATTATTATTATTATTATTATTATTATTATTATTATTATTATTATTATTATTATTATTATTATTATTATTATTATTATTATTATTAATAATAATAATAACAAGAAATACATCTGAAACTATGGATGAATAAATATACAGAAAAGTATTACAATACATACCATAATGAAAACTTAAATATTTCCTTTATAACTTTGTTTGTTAGTATGTATGTATGTATGTATGTATGTATGTATGTATGTATGTATGTATGTATGTATGTATGTATGTATGTATGTATATATGTATGTATATATGTGTGTGTGTGTGTGTGTGTGTGCGTGCGTGCGTGTGTTCTTGTAATTGCAGTGGAGCGACAACACTTTTTGCTCATTTTACTAGTAAAGGGAGGACTTTGATGTAAAGTGAGGACCTTTTGTCAGTCCTAACTTTTATTCTGGGCTAAGGGTTAGGTTTAGAACTAAGGTGTCAATTGGGTTTAGGTTAGGGTTAGGTACAAACCCGTAAAAGGTAGGGTTAGGGCTGGGGTCAGGGTTAGGCCATAGAAAGGCTCGAAGATATAGGGAGCTCACTATGTACTTTAAACAAGGATGTGTGCGTACGTGCGTACATGTGCATGTGTCAGTTTTCAGTCTGTATCATCATTAAGCCCAGAACATGTTTTTGCTTACATCGCAGACCACCACCATCCTAACCCCCCACCATCATTCCCCGTGATGTCTTTTTCCTCTTCTTCTAAACGGTCATTTTCAGTGTGCTTGGACCATCATGTCCTATTTGTTAATAAAGGGATGCCAGTGCACAATCTTAGTCAGTAACTCCACATCAAATTGAGTTTGTTAGGCTTTATTTTTTAAAAGGGATATGTTTAAAAAAATAAATGGGTCTGAAACATCTTGGAAGCAAGATCTTTCAGTTCTTGCTTCCAGGTTCCTGTGTTTGTTCCTGTTGCGTTTCTGTAAATGATTTTCCCATCCTCGTCTCTTTTCCTCTCGGGCCCATGGTATTTTTAGACTTATCCTGTTGCATTCAAAGTATAGAGAGGAAACTGGACAGGACACACACACTAATGGCTTCAAAAAGTTATCTGGACTGGTATATGCACACACTGAGAAAGTCCACATGTGATTTCTGTTTTTGGCAACATGGCCTCAGTTAACTCTCTTGTCTTCAAACTCCAAAAAGAATGTGGACAACAACACATGTTTTCTCACAATAACCAAACTCCAGGGACACATCTCACTAGGGCTGTCAGTTTAACACCTGCTGGTTCTCTAATGCATGCAAACACACACACACACACACACACACACACACACACACTGCTTCTCAGTAAAATCATGTCAGGTCAAATAACTAAATCTCCTACAAATGTGGTATCTCTGTTTCTGTACAGATGTATTTTGTCTGGACTGCACTTCCATCCATGAGCCACATGGTACAAAAATTGAGGGGAATAACGCAGACATGGAAATATTTACTCATAAATTCAATTACACACCACTTTATTCTCTTAATGTATTGGCAGGCATTTTGCGTGTGTAGTTTTATGTTTTTTTGGATTGTTGTTTTTTTTTTTGTAAAATTAGAGCACCGCACCGGATGGATTGAGTGGGTATAGCTGCCCTTCTCTCCTTGTAAAGGAGAAGGATAAAAGTTTCTCCGACAGGTTTTGGACCTATGAGACACATTTAGGGGCTTAGGGGGATTTGTCATAGTTAATAAAGGAGGTCTATAGGGCAGGTGACAACAAACTCTGTTCAAAATAATTTCAGTGAAGTTCAAAATGCAACAAGAAAGCCTAAAAAATACGGAATAGATTTTAAAAAGGAGCACAGAAAACACCCTTACCAGTAAAAAAGGACAATGACACAAAAAGGAAAGAGAAAAATAACACTGTTCAGTTCAGTTCACCCCTTCATAGTCATTTCCCATTTTCCACATTTTCACAGTCATGTACTTAAACCATTGCATAGCTGTTTAATTTCCGTTGTAATTAATTATTAAAGTTTTAAAATTACTTAAACTTAGATTTTATTATCTTTATTGCACATTCACACTGTGCAGCGCCAATTCATGAAACATGTCGTCTCAAGGCACTTTCTAAAGTCAAATTCAATCAGATTATACAGATTTGGTCAGATTATACAGATTGGTCAAAAAGTTTCCTATCTAAAGAAACCCAGTTGATTGCATCAAGTCTTGACAAGCAGCATTCACTCTTCCTGAAAGAGCGTAGAGCCACAATAGACAGTCGTCTGCATTGTTGATGGCTTTGCAGCAATCCCTCATACTGAGCAAGCATGAAGCAACAGTGGAAAGAAAAACTCCCCTTTAACGGGAAGGAAAACCTCCAGCAGAACCAGGCTCAGTATGAACGGTCATCTGCCTTGACCGACTGGGGATTAGAGAAGACAGAGCAGAGACACAAACAAGCACGGAAGCACACATTGATCCTGGAATCTTTTCTACATTAGATGGTAATAGCGGGTGATCTGTCTTTCCTGGATGATGTCACAGCTAACAGAACGTCAGACCAGGTGTACTTATTATGAAGAAAAAAGAGAGAGAACAAAAAGTTAAAAGCTGAAATGACAACAAGCGATGCAAATCGGAGAACAGTAGGAGAACTCAGCAGAGTGAGAGAAATAGACCCTGATGTCCTCCAGTAGCCTAAGCCTATAGCATCATAACTATAGAGGTAGCTCAGGGTAACATGAGCTACTCTAAGTATAAGCTTTGTCAAAAAGGAAAGTTTTAAGATTAGTCTTAAAAGTAGACAGGGTGTCTGCCTCACGGACCAAAACTAGGAGTTGGTTCCACAGGAGAGGAGCCGGATAACTCCTCTCCTGTGGAAAGAAAAGCATGTGTAAGAAAAAAAGAGTAGTGCAAGTGTAGCTGCAGGATGTGTTGCAAAAATGACCTTATGATGGTGTAGCTAGCACATAAAAGATGCTGAAGATAGTACACGAAAGAAACAGAAAATAAAAAAAAAATAAAAAACATTTTCATATTTGTCAAGAATGTAGCAGAAAACTTAAGAGCTAAATACCCCAAAAATACTTAAATGGTACATACATTTGAATTAAATTGGAGACAAGGATTTTTGCAAAACTTGCATTTTGGTTCAATTTAGTGTGTTTCAGATCTGATTTGATCAAGCCGACTCTCATGAAACATGACAATTAATGCTCAGAAGTAAACACCTGCAGATAGATACTATTTATTGGCAATATATAATGACATCTCTCTTATTTACAACTATGAGAATATCACTTTTAATCACTGGCTGTAAAAGTGGGTACTAGACATCATTCCTGTGGGTAAGAACTGACGCATGTCATGGTGGAACAGATGGACAAAAGGGTCTAAATGTCAAACAACCTCAGAGTCACAATCAAGAAAAACAGGGTGTTGTACAAAATCGTCAGGAAATCAAATTGCACTACTCATGCGATATGAGTCTTCTTTTGAATATTGATTATCGTAATTGAATACCAATAGCTCATACGCAATGGTTTTGTGCATACATAATGGGTTTGTGTATGGGTACTAAAGAAAAGTAGACTGGAATGAATTGGCAATGGCTGGGTGCCAAATGGAGGAATACATTTAGGAAGGGGTCAGCTGATCTGGACCCACCTTGAGAGCAGCAACACAAAACAAAGAAATAATATCCCATTATTTCTATAATTATCAATATAAATGGAAAAGCTGATGGTTACAGCCTAAAAAATGCTCTTTACCTCATAGATTACATCTCATTGCTCAACACAAATTCTGTAGAAAGCAATAATCATCTATGTAAGTGTAAACTTCAAATCTTTTCTTTTGGAGGCTCATAGGAAGATGTGAAAAGTTGTAAAGATCTCATTTATAATGATTTTCAAACTATTATGGATCAATTAACAATATCTGCTCAAATGGATACGGTAGGCCTACAGCAAAAAAATGTTAAATCTGGGTGACAAAAATAAATAAATCCTCAGCACTGTATTTTTCGTCTTGAACATCTCATTTTCTAACTCCCTATCCCGATCATTCAAGAGCTGGCGAATGTAGGAACGATTATGCTGCTATAGCTGCTACAGCAGAGCTAGCTGCTGTACTATAGCAGTTAGCTCTGGCGTAGCACTAACGCTAGCTAGTTTAGCTACCAGGTCTGTGCTTCTTTCCTTCTTTGAATGATGGGGCTTCAACTAATAATCCTTTGTTTGACTTTTCCGATAAAAACAATAATCTTGCTGTTGCATAAAATTTTAGTTATGTCCTTCAGCCACCAGACATGGGTTATATTGTCAACAAATTATATTGTCAACAAATGTCTTGCTTTATGCTTTTTTTTTTTTTTTTTGGTCTCAGGTTTCAGGTGAAAGTATTTGTCAAATAATGCTTTCATGCACTGTTTTACACCTGTGGCCATTTAACTTCAGAAACTCTCAGGCAACTTATGTGGCTGTCTAGGCTACAGACATTAGCTACGTTATATAAAACAGGGAGAGACTTAGCTTGTCAGATCTGTTGATCACTGGCAACATGTCTGATTGAAACTTGGTAAAGAGCCATGTGAGATCAGCAGGCTTTGAATGTGAAAAACCCGAGCGTCGCACGCTGTTAGGAAACAAGACGCTTTCAAAGGGAGTTAATTAACTCGAGTGTCCATGTATGCTGTGAGGAGTGGGCTGAATTAGCCAATCACAAGGTGGCAGACAAATGTCCAAACAAACTGTTGTGGAAACTGGTTTCAGCACATTTTAGTGTCGTAACAAGCTGAGCTGAGACTAAACAGCTTTTGGTTTTCATGCAAGAGTGATAAACACACACTCAACATTTTGTCTGCAATCTCCGGCGGAGCGATAATCAGCCTCGCAGCTTGTTTGCCGTTTCCATCCCTGGTGTGCATTTCTTTTTCCTTTTTTTGGACAGTGTTAACAATCTAAACACACAGCCGCCCATCAGCTCACCTCTCCTTTGATTAGTCGCCATAACAACATCACCATGGCGATCAATGTGCAATGACTTTGGCTCTATTTCTGTGATGCTGTGAGCTGACGTGGAAATTTTGAACACCAGCACTGTTTAGCTGACGTACGCTGACAGATGCAGGAGGATGGAGGATGGAGGCTGTCGCACGCTCATTGTTGGACTTTGGCTGGCTTCACGTGTTTGTGATCACAGTCGGAGCCCTGCACCCACATAGTTGGATGCAGTGCTGCAACGTGAATCTGTAAGTTTTAACTTGATCCTTCAGTATATCTGTGGAAGTCAGACGGTGACCTCTGAAGTGAGGAAAAAGCAGCACTCTGTGCTTGGCTAGCATGCAGGTGTTCTGTGCAGTTTGCTAATCACAGCAGATTGTAGTAATTCACAGTCACAGCTGCCTGGCCTCTCAACAATTACTGGAAATTTTTACATTTTTATCTGATTACTTTGTTTGCCACATCTCTGGACTGAACTTGCTCAGTGTCGGGTTTGGACATGAGGGCTGCCAGACTAATCTCATTCCGTCCCATCTGGACTGTTTTATGGTCATGTTTCTGGTGTTTGGGCTGAATGATGTAGGTTTGGGAAATGAAGTTTTTTAGCCACTTTAAGTCACGCTGAATATTTCTGCATGTTTCAAAAGATGCCCATGGTTGAATCTCATGAATATTCTCATCAGCTAATAATGGTTTCTCTCAAATGTAGGTGATATCAGTTAGTATTTAATTTTTTTCCTTTGTTTAGATTAGGTGTAGGGTGGTTGGTTAAGAGGTACCAAGGTGTACCAAGGTTTCAAAATCACAAAAACTGTAATGAACAGAACCAGAGGACCCAGAATTCAAACAGACAAGACGGGTGACATTTAAAGACAGTTTATAGGTCAGGAGACAAGCAATGGGTCAGAACTGTGATGACAGAGGCAGGCAGGATGATCAAGGGGATAAACCAGAGTCCGTAGTCCGAGAGTAGGTCGTGAGTCAGAGCCAGGTGAACAGAAATCCAGAGACAGTCCAAATCAGAATCCGTAGGCGAGGTCAGGGCACAGAAACAGGTCAGGGATCCAGGTAGCACAGATAATCAGGTCCGACAGGGGAAAGGCAGGCTCTGAGAATCAGGAGGCAGAAACTGGTCAGGTGACAGGCAGGCAGACAGGATTCAGGACGCTGGATTAGACTCACTGATGGCTCATAATAATCTGGCACTAGTGATAGGTCTGAGGGTTGGTTATATAGTAAGAGGTGCAGGTGGATCTGATGAGGGTTGATGAGAGACAGGGCGGAGCTGTACAGGTGTGTCAGATGATAATCAGACCAGCACTTGTTCCAAGATCTTGAAAAAAAACTTTCCATCATTTTGATAGTATGACTTAAAGTCCTTTCAAGGAGATGTCATAAAAATTGCTTGAGTGACCAGAATTTCTCCAGCTGTATGAAGTATAACAACTCGCCCACCTATTCCGCTGCGCTGCTGTCAGCTAAATTAAAATACCTACATTTATCTTAATGGCTTATATAAAAGGTTAAAAAAGCCCTGATGGTTGTGTCATAGAAACTAGACTAGCATTGGAATCTCTAATCTTAAAGTAACACTGCTATACAGTGTTAGCTGCACTATGGTAAGCACTGCTGCCGCTGTTGCATCTTTCTAAGCTTTATAATTATATTTTCCAACAACAATCCACCAATTGATCAATCAGTCAATCATGTAATCAATTAATAATTTCCACTTAATCGTAATTCCGTGATAATCGTATAGCCAAAAAAAAAAAAAAACTTTGAACGCATGGTAAAACCCCCCAAAAAAAACTCAGCACTGGGTTTGTAGTTTTGAACTGCACTCTATTCTATTTCCTGCTGTGGAGAACGGTTAGGGTAGGGTATAAAACAAGCAGAAGCTTTGAACATTTAACAGGGTAATATTCTGTCCATCATCAAAAAAAAAGAAAAAAAAAAGACAGGTTTTACACAACAGTAAAACTTCCAAGAGCTGTTTGTAATCCTACCTCAACTGGCAAGGAACTGTTGGAAGGTGGTCAGAAACAGCTGCTGTTAGAAAATGACATAGCAAGTCACATTTGCACTTTGCCACAAATCTTGTACCGTACACAGCAAACATGGTGAAGAAGGTGCTCTGATATAAGGATATGCCAGAACTGAACTTTCTATCCAGCATGAAAAATGGTGTGGAAAGCTAACATGGCAAAGCACGTTGAACACACCACCTCCATTGTCATAAATAGAGGTGACAGCATGCTTCTGCAAGAATGCTCTTCCTCATTAGGGGCAGGAAAGCTGTCCAGAGTTAATGGGAAGATGTATAGATCTGAACACAGGGTCAATCCTGGAAGAACACTGAAAGGCTCAAAGGCTGCGAAAGACTAGCAACTCAGGCAGAGGTTTACCCTTCAGTAGGCCCTAAACATGAAGCAAAAGCTTTAGATCAAAGTGTAATGTCAGTCAGAGTCCAGAACTAAATCTAGTAGAGAATCTGTGGCAAGATTTTAAAACGCATGTTCACAGATGCTCCCCTTATAACCTTGTGGGGCTGATGCTATTTTATAGAGCAAAATGTGCAAAAAATATTCATCTCCAGATGTGCAGAGCTGGTAGAGACCGCTAATGGGAGTTCTATAAGACAATTTGACCCAATTGATTTTATTTAGGCGTGTTGGAGTAAAGGGGCTGAATCCAAATGCATGCCAAACTTTAAGAATTTATACCTGAAAAAATGTTTGGAAAACAGCTATACTTTTCATTTCCCTTCACAATTATACATGAATATATGTTAAATGCCAATTACTTACAGTAGAGTGAGTGGTTGTAAAGTCACAAAATGTAAAAAAGCTGAAGTGTTATGAATAGTTTTGGACGTAACTGTAAATCACGAAACGGTGCATGGTAAATCTGTGTTGATTCTTTGATAACCATCTCTTGTAACGACATCTGGCCACAAACAAATACAGGAAGCCAAAATAAACAACAGAATCGGAGCTTCGCAAAACCAAAGGGCAGCATGAGAAACTACTTTCTAAAGCAGAGCCTTTCTCCACACAGGGTCAAATGTCCCCGAAAATAAAAATATCACAATTAAACCCCTGCAGATGTGGCGCTGCAGCTGTAAATTCTTGGAAGATAAGACTTGAGTTCCCCCCCAGAGAAACAAAGTGCTTAGAGGCGAAGGAATTTTAAACGGTAGATAAACAGATCCGCGTAGGGGTCAGAGGTGACAGATCCCTGACATCTGAGTCCCCGGTCTAAGATTCACTTTTTACAAGCTACACATGTCTAGTAGCCTGGACTTAACAGCTGTCACACGTATGTGCTGAATCTAACTCTTTCCAACATCTCTGAGCTGATTGGCTTTGAAGAGAGGTGAAAAATACATCTGGCCATCAGGATTAATTTGCTATAATCTGAGAAGTGGAAATAAAGCTGACCTTTTCTTTACTTTTCTTTCTTTTCTTTTTTTTTTGGTCAAACCCATCTCCTACCCCAAGGCCTGAAAAGACAAAGATTTACAGATTTCATGACCACGCGCTCAACCTGCATGGATTATTACTCCAGATGTCTTTCCCCTCCAAGCCCATAAAAATATCTTCCCTCACAGAATATAATTAAACATTAACTGCCTTCAGCAGAGCCTTCTTATCATATTTTCATAAGAGAGAATTAATAAAAACGGCGCATTTTGTGGTCATTTCGCTGCGAGAAAGTCGTCGGAGGAACATTTGCTTGGTGGGGCTGGGTCCCTCAAACACATGCAGACACACTCATACCACAGTAAAGCTTCATGTGCACATCTGTAAGCCAGAGATAGGGTCTCAAACTGTCCAACATGTCATTAAAAACAGTGCTGCTGCAGATTTATATTCTCTCTGTTGCCCCATATGAGCCTGCGTGGTCACATCCAGAGTGTGCAGATGTATTAAAACACTAGACACACACACACACACACACACACACACACACACACACACACACACACACACACACACACACACGCATCACATAACATCAAAGCATCCAGTCTGTGAATGGGTTTAATATTTTCAGGGGAAAATGCCTTCAGCCATTGTACTTTCTTGGACACAGATGCAAAGAGGAAGCACAAGGCTGTTACCACGAAGAAAGATTGTTACGAAAACTAACATCGTGATCATCAAGGAAAGTTTAGCAAACAATTAGCTAGGAATTAGCACAGCGGTAAATAAGTATTTATGATCTTTTCATGGTTTTGCTGCGTCTGGCTTCAAGAAAAAAGATAATTCGGTACTGCCACCTGCAGGCGCAGAGGCGAAACAACACCTTCAACTTTGTTACAAGAGCATTTTCTATTAAATATGTTTACCTGTCGTGCCTTAAAATAAAAGGACTTCACATTCATTTGGTTTGTGTGAGCATGAAACACAAATAATGTTCATATTGTCTGAGTAATAGAAAAAAATTTTTATAAGTGCCTCTCAATCAACTGAAATGTAGTTTAAAAGGTTTATTTCAGTAATTTGATTCAAAAAGTGAAACTCAGATATTAGATGGATTCATAACGCACAAATTCATACATGTCAAGCATTTTTCTGTTAATTCTGTTGAGTTTGGGTTTCAGCTAATGAAAACTGGATTCATTCAGCTCGTATGCATTGTTGGTTCTGGTGTCTCTCTTCCATTCCACGACGCTTCACAGATTCTCTACGGGGTTCAGGTCATAGCCAGCTGGCTGGTCAATCAAGCACAGTAACACCGTGATTACTGAACCAGTTTCTGCTACCTTTGGCAATGTCGGCCGGTGCCAAGTCCTGCTGGAAAATGAAATCAGCATCTCCATAAAGCTTGTCAGCAGAGGGAAGCATGAAGCGCTCCAATAAGTCCTGCAGTGACTTTGGACCAGATGAAACACAGTGCACCAACACCAGCAGCTAACACTGATCCCTAAATCATATCTGACTGAGGAAATTTCACACACGTGGATTCTGCGCCTCTCCAGGTTTCTTCCAGAATTGATTTCAAATTAAATGGAAAATGATCAGTCATCAGTAGACTTTGCATTTATCCCTGGTGCCTGAAAATGTTTTTCTACAAAGTTTACTCAACTTTCCATTGACAAGCTTTAAAACAACACTCTGTTAACTCTTGTTAGCAATGACCTCTTGTGGTTTTCCTTGCACAGTGACACATCAGTGACTCTCTGCTGAATAGCTAAAGTCAATACAACATTTATCTATTGGTCTTGTATATTTTTCTATTGTTTCAGAAACAGAATTTTGAGTTTTCATTAGCTGCAAACCATAATCTCCAAAATTAACAGAAATAAATATGTATAGTCACACTTTAACTTATCAAACCGAATTTCTGAAATAAATCTAAGTTTTGATTAAGCCTTAAAGTATTGAGATGCACCTGTAAGTTCAAACTGACCACACGAATGATCCATCCATCCATCCATCCATCCATCCACCCATTTATCCATCCATCCATCGTGTTGTGGAGGTAACAGGTTAAGGGAGGAAAACACAGACATCCCTCCTTTCATCCCTGTGGTCTTCTCCCAGCGGGATGTGCCCTGGAAACTTTCGAAATGGAGACACCCAGGAGAAAACCAATCAGATTTGCGAGCCACCTCGGCTGGACTACTGCCTCCAGGTCAGGGGCCATGTCTCTGCCTAACGTGTAGGAGTTCAAATGGCTTTTTCTTTCCAGGTGATGGATGGAGCAAGAGATGCAATAAACAACCAGGGGGGGCCTCAGATGAGCAGGGATGAGTGGATGAGAGAGTGGGGGTCCGGAGCAAAAGTGTGGATGGCTGAACAGCTGTAAGTAGGCTTGTCAGGAGATGAGAGGTGAGGTTGAGATGCGGTCCTGCTGCTGAACCTCAGTTAACACACGGACCACATCGCTTTTAGCCCCTGAACGTTCACCGCTGCCTCCCTCAGCCTAGATAACGTGTAAATAAAATAACTCCGACATGGCAACAGAAACATTTAAATAATTTATTCCAAGTCAACATTCTCCCTTTTACAAAAACAACACAACTTTGCAAAGCATCTCTTAAAACACAAAGAGAAAGAGAAATACAGCTATCTAAAGTAAAAAAAAATAAGAAAAAAAAAATCCCACCAGCCAGCAGAAGAACTATTACGTATAAAATTTAGATTCACTCGATATCTAAGCACTAAATCGATGACCAACAAACTGTACAGTTTCCATGTTAAAAAAAAGGTTTGTGACAGACTGCGCTGCCTCACTTATCAGACCTGAAAGAGAGGCTGAGGGCTTTAGCTTCAGTCAAGCATGCTGTTGGCTCAACACAAATCTGTCTGAGGGCGGCAGTCAGTCCATTAGGAGTTGCCGCAGCAGCCTTTCCGCTCCCCCTGAGAATCGCCCGTCTGTCCCAGGGGGCTGGACAGGGTCACGGCGCTGATGGAGCCGCGCGTCACCTCTCTGCTGGCCACCTTTTTCTGGATCGCTATGGAGACCAAAACATTTAGGGTAGCCTCCCAAGCTGACAGCAAATCTGAGCAAAGAGGGGGGGGGGGACGTTTTGTCTCTCCTTACCCGTGAGGACATCGTTGAAGGCGGCTTCTACGTTCGTGGAGTCCAACGCTGACGTCTCCATGAACATGATGCCTTTCTTGTCTGAAACGGTGCAGCAAAGGTCACGCTCGCGGGTTTGTTCTCAAAGGAAGATCCGCGCTGCACGTACCGGATGCCGTTAAATCTACCTGCGAAGTCTTTGGCCTCCTCGGTGGGGACGGTCCTGAGGCTCTCCAGGTCTTTCTTGTTTCCCACCAGCATGACCACAATGTGAGGGTCTGCGTGATCATACAGCTCCTTCAGCCACCGCTCGGCACTCTCGTAGGTCAGGTGTTTGCTGATGTCGTACACCAACAGGGCTCCGACTGCTCCTCTGTAATACCTGAACCCACAAGAGAGCGACAGAGCTTCAAATCACCGCTTGGATCGAGTCGCTTTGCATTGCAAAAATATTCACTTACCCTTTAACTTTTCCGATTTTGCCACATTAAAATCACAAACTCAAGGGGTTGTCTTTGTTCAGATTTGGGAACAGACCAACAAAAAGAAGCGCATCACTGCTTAGAGAAAGAGAGCCGACTCGCAGTCTTTTCAAACTTCTTTAAAAAAAAATCTGAAAAGTGTGGCATGCAAGTCTTGCCACACATTCGTTGACTAAAGGTGGGTTCACACCGAATGCGATCCCAACCCTAACCCTAAAGTGAACGGAGCGAGCGATTTACACGTTGCCCCTATGTAAAGGCGCGATCAGGAGCGATGCGATGTGTTTCGAACGACGCGAATGACGCGTATTGTGCGATTAGAGAGAAGCTAAACTGCAAAAAAAGCAGTGGACGCACAAATAGAGTGAAGCGTAATTTTACTCCAGTTCAACAATCTGAACATTTCTGTCAATTTGCATCCCGTTAATGGTCCCCCTAGTCAATTTATTTAAGCACAAAAATGTTTTTTTATGCGTTACATATTTAGACAGTACAGTTAGGCTATATTTATATTGAGCAATGATTCGTAGTTCGTGTCCCGGAGGAAGATCCGTCCCCTAACGTGGGACAGCAGGTCCTCATATTGGGTCCTGGACATACGGAAGTACCGCTGGCAGCGACTGTCATCCAACTCATGGAGCAGGAGTTGGGACTCGCTAAACCGGGTGAATCTCTGGGGAATCTGGTGGAACCAGGGTTGCCAAGACCGTTTTCCCGCTTTCTACATTACATACAGCACCGCGAGTCGCTCTGTAAAATCCATGTCTGCCACGGTGAGTTGAAAAGACGATGAACCGGAAAGCAGAACCTCTCCTCCTGTTTGATGACGCGGTGAAGCGAGCGGGGTGAAATATCGCAGCATTGTCAGCGCAAACTGTTTGCTAGAGAAAGGCGCTCATGCTCGATGTGAACATACCTTAAGGGGTGACCCTGATAGGTGAATACATTTTTTTCTGAATGAATCCTTTGCAGCTCTGCCTGTAAATAAGGTCTATTTATAGTGCTATCAATCTTCCCTGTGGCTGCTGAAGAAAAGCACAGCATGACGCTGCCACCACTATGCTTCATCATGGCATGGCGATAGAGTGCTCAGGGAGATGTGCAGCCGTTTACCACCTGCCAAAGCATTTTGCATGTATGCTAAAAGCTGCAGCTTTCTTTTTACAATGGCTGACTTTTGCCACTCTTCAGTACAGGCCAGATTTGGGTCGTGCCAGACGAATGAGCCGTGCATCTCCGCACCTCACAGGTTACTCTCCTTTCCCGACTTGTCGCTTTGAGTTGACGGCCACCCCTTGGTAGATTGCGGCACTGTATACTTCAAGGTGATGGGTTGAAAAGCCAGCAGATTTTGGATGTTTTATTTACTAACACTGCTATGAACTTGACCAGAGCTTTCTCTCCGACCCGCCTGCTCTGCTCTTTGTTCGCCCGTGACGCTGTTTGTTTGCAGAACGAGACAGCACGCAGTAAATAGATAGCAGTAAACGGCAAATAGAGCACGCAGGCGGACTCTATTTACCAACTCGTTGAGTTCAGACATGGAGAGCAAACGACCTGCAACGCGTAGATGCAGCTCTTTTCTCCGACAAACCTGAACGGACTGTTACCAAGCCTCGGCACAGCTGGACGGCTGCTGACGAGGGAATTCAGCCGTGTTAATTCAGGCCGATGCATGTGAAAGCTGCAGGATGGTGGCTGGTTCTCCGAAGGGATCTGGTTGAACTTTATATCATTTAGGTTGATCAAAATATAAATATATCCAAATATAAATCCACACAACTATATTCTTATTTTTTTGTCATATAAGATAAGATAAGATAAGATAGGCTTTATTGATCTCACATTGGAGAAATTCACTTGCCACATCGGCTCATAAGAGAAGGTGCAAAGTAGGAAAGGTGCATCAGTTCTATACAGTGGATCAAAAAGAATACAGAAAGAATAAAAATACAAAAAGAAATAGGAATGGGCATATGATGTCTTATTTACATTCATATATATTTGTTTGCAAGCATTTTCTTTTTCCAAAACCATGCCATCATGTTCCTTCCACTTCACAATCGTGTGCTACTTTGTGTCGATGCATCCCATAAAACACTTCGGAGCTTGTGATCGTACCTTGATAAGTTGTGGAAAAAGTTGCAGGGGTGTGGATACTTTTGCAAGACGCTGTATTAAAAAAAAAGGCGTGATAGGCACAGAGAAAGGTGCAGCAGGTAATAAATGGACGATATTACTGATACTGACGCACGTGTGCTGGAAATTAGCTGCTCACTTCATTATTGTGTGCCTTTGGACTTCTCAGGCATATTAATCTTGTGTGTGTGTGTGTGTGTGTGTGTGTGTGTGTGTGTGTGTGTGTGTGTGTGTACCCACGCTGAGGTGATAGCCCTGTAGCGCTCCAGCCCAGCTGTGTCCCAGATCTGGGCCTTGATGGTGAAGTTGTTCAGCTGAACGGTCCGCGTACTGAACTCCACGCCGATGGTGGTGCGGCTGTCATGCTGGAACTCGTTCTTGGTGAAGCGGGACAGCAGGTTGCTCTTCCCCACACCGGACTCCCCTATCAAAACCACTGCACGGACACACAGGATTAGGATACCGTTCGCCCGTTTTAGGACCAAAACGAGGACATTTACACAAGGCTATGCTTCCTGAAACCAAACTGGATCAGATAGTCGTTATCTCTTCTGGCATAATGTAGACTTTCTGTCCCACTCACTGGGTGCCAGATCGTGTGACATCACACCAACGTGGCACGTTCACACTAACTGTGACTTCGGTCTGGAATGAGGGAAGTAGGAAATCACTGCGGCTCTCAGAAGAAATGCTAGGATACACTGCAAATAATCCCCTGGGTTAAACAGGGAGTGTAGGAACTTGTGTTTATCTAGTGGGTCAAAGGTTATATAATTTACTGATTAAAAAAAAAAAAAAAAAAGACAGGAAGCATTCACTTCCTTATTCCTCTGCTCTTATTTCTTTCTTAGAAAAATCAGCAGCATTCAGGTAAAATCTGCCCAGTCTTCAGCGTTGGAGAAATGCACAGCAGTAATTTATTTCTTATAGGATAATCACAGCTGAGGTGAACGCGGCTTACCTTTAAAGACAAAGTTATAGGAGTCATCTGAGCCCATGCTGCATTCAGAGGCGATAAGTCACTCTTCCACCTTTTAAATATCCAGGAGCCACTTTTTACAGGAGCGTTTGACGCAGAAACAGAAAGCAAAACCTTCTACTCTGGTTTTGTATGACCATAAAAAAAATTCAAAGAGAACAATCCCTGTTCCTTATCCGAGGGTACGAGCGGCTCCTATCTGAAGACGGCCCGAAAGAGAAGAAGCAGGGCTCCTGATTGCTCCTCAGCTGACACCCAAAGGGAGGGCCGGGAGGAAGGAGAGCAGGTGGAACAGGTAGAACGGCTCGCAGGTGCTGACTCCACCCTCCGCTGCGCTCCCAGACTCATTTGTATGACAATAAACCTCGCCCTGCAGGTGGATGTGTGAGAGCTGGGACACGTCACCCTTTGACCACCAGTCTCACATTTACAAAGGCAGGAAGAAGGGCTCGGCTTGATCCGACGTTCCAAATTTTCTGGGTGGAAGCGATTGTTAAACTTGTAAAATTGTGTGGCTAAATGATTGTAAAGTCAAACGTCGAGTATGGTATTTGGAAAGGGATACACAGCCTTCTTTTTTTTTTATAGCTTTGTTGTTTTTACATCCACAACCTTGGAAATACACACGGTCATCGCAGGCTGGAGCTTCTCTCTTTTAATAATTTATTTGGACAGCTTTTTTTTTTTCAGGATGGGGCAATAATATCACAGCTTCAATACATCTTAAAACCATGACTTGTCTTAAAGTTGTTGTTGATCACGGCTTTCTGTAGCCATTACGTTTCTAGAATAACTGGCTTTGATATTGTGATAAGCACATCTCGTCCAACTTGCTGAAGCACTCTTACATTTATTTCCATTTAGGCACGGGGCCATCCCAGAAACACGTTATCCGGTTCAAAACCAGTTCTGATGAGTGTCTGGGATCGTCCTCCCATCAGAACATCCAGTTGTGTCGTGGTTTCCACCCGTCTGGCTGTCGATTGGAGGTAAAGTTGAAGAATTTAGAGGTAGTCCTCCATGAATTTGTCCACTTTATTTCTCGCCTGAACGCATCTTGTGTTCCTGAATCAATCCTTCCTCTTTATATGTTAAAGTGATTTCTTAATACAATAAAAAACTGTTTTATTGTAAACTTTTTTTTGCCGGTGAATCGTGTTGGGTTTTAGTAAAGTTTGAAATATCTAACATCTGCATTTCTCTTGTTTAACGACTCCTGTGATAATTGTCATTCCCTATTTTAACTTTTCAATGTTTTTTTTGTTCTAGGTGAAATTGTTTTAAATCATGCCACCAGTGATTCTGTATCTCAACGGGATCTGGTTAAATATAGCCTTTATTAATTATTACTATCACTATTATTATTAAAGTATTCTACAGATAACATTTGATGTTTTGGTGGTTCCTGGACTGTTCTTAACATCCTTATCAATTTCCTCTAAAAAGCAAGGGTTTTGGTCAGAGGGTTAAAAGTGGACGTACCCGGTCGTTCCGACAGTAATGTTTTCATCTAGACATGACAAAAGCTGTTTTTGGAAAAAAGATAAAGCAGAGTAATATTAAATCTATAAACTACTGTATGTTTTAAGGTCAGGTCATGCCTGGAAATCCCCCCAAAAACCAAACGTTAACGAGGTCTACCGTTTCTACTTAGAGAAGCGATCAAATATCCGGGCCCTATTAAGCTAGGATCACGTTTGCCGCAATAAAAAGGCATGTGATCAAGGTGCAGCTTGCTAAGAGACGATTATCTAAATATTACTAGGGGTGTATCTAGGATTTTTCAGAATGTATGCAAAGATCTGTCCCTGTGGATTGGAGAAAAGGCACAATAAATTCAAATGTGTGCACCCCGTTTCTTGTTTTTATTCATCGAAATTGTACTAATGTGTCACATCGCTATGAAAACAAGAACATCGATAATTAAAAAACCGCAAATTGAAATGACATTCAAGCTGAAAAGGGAGTATAAATTCCTGAATTTAACAGATTATTGTGAATAATCATCGATCCCACTTTTGGAGATGTATAGCAAATACATACCTGCATGACATGCATGTTTAAAAGAATTGAGATTTTCAGCTTAATAAACTATATCACATGTTTTTAATGAACAGGTTTCAGTTTAAGTATTTCACACTTGTCTAAACTCAAGCTTTATGGACATTGAGGACAAAACATTGAGTTAGTTAGGTCTTATATGCATGTTTCAAGGTAAAACCAACAACACAAAGCTAAGTTTGGTCTCAGGTTTGGATAAGGGATATTTTCCCTGCCGTTTTGGAATTGAGACAAATCAGAGCAGTTCTACATCAAAAACTGTGAGTTTTAAAAAACGTGGCTGGATCATCCTACATTTAATACAGGGTGCTAGAAGCAGAGTTATTAGTAAAAAAAAAAAAAGGATGTTTACAGGACCAGTCTGACACAGGAATTGGCTTTGATCAGATGTTGAGGCTTGTTGTCCTGCTGGAAGGTGAACCTCCTCCCCAGTCACACGTCTTAGAGGTTTTTCAGTATTTAGCTCCGCCCATCCAGCTTCCCGAGCACGGCTGAAGAAAAGCACAATGCTGCCACCACCGTGCTTCGCTGTGGAGGATGGTGTGGTCGAGGTGATGCGTTTCCTGCCACACAGTGTTCTGCATGTTGATCAGAAAGTTCAGCTTTGGTCTCATCTAACCAGAATATCGTCTGTTTTACACATTCGACAAGTCTCCTTCATGGCTTGCGGCAAACTGCAAACAGGGCTTTCTTTCATCAATAGCTCTCCCATAGAGGTGTTGTATAGTGAACAGAGAGCAGCTGTCCTGCAAACACATTCTCCCACCTGGATCATCAAGAGTTCATATGGGGCGCTCCTCTGATGTGCAGTTGTGCCAAAATCTTTCCATTTTCAGCTGATGAACTGGAGGTTTTTTTCTGCTGGAAGCTTGGGATATTGTTTTAATCTCACCCTGCTTTCAACTTTCTCCTTGCTCTAGATCAGGGGTTCCCAAACTTATCCTCCTAAAACCCCCAAGATAAAAATTTTGCGAAGTTGGAATAAAGTAAGATTTTGTTACGAACACATGCATAAAAATGAAGAATGTGGAGAGTCTTGTAAAGTTATATTTTCATATGAGTTTCATAAATAAGGAAATGCTAAATCTTTTTAGCGCATCAGCATGAAATCATTTGGTGCCCCCCATGTCCCCCTAAAAAAAAAAAACTTTGGGAACCCTTGCTCTAGAAGGTGTCTGTTCCCTAATGTCCTCTAACCTCTAGGCCTTTACAGAACATTCATACTGAGATTAATTTCCACATTGGTGGATTATTTACAGATTAGGTGACATCTGCTGGCAACTGGTTGCACTGGATTTTATTGGGGTAGCAGAGTAAACGGCATGAACACATTGCAACCTAAACTTTTTACGATTTTTTTTTGTTTTACAGTAAATGTTTACAACCACGTACCCTTTTTGTTCCACTTTTCTGCGGAACAAAAAGTGTATTGTGGTATTTTCACATAAAACACATTGAAGTCGGAGGTTTCAATATGACAAAAAGTGAAAAAGCTCCAAGGGTGATGAACACTTTTACAAGGCACGGCATCCTGATTTGGAAAAAAGGATTAAAACCAAATTCCATAGTTTTCCAGACTGCAAAGAAAGAAGGAAAGATATATATATATATATATATATATATATAAACAAATAAAAGCAAACTTAAAGGCAAATGTAATCTTTTATTTCACACTTCCCACTAAACCAGCTATAACATTGTAGGACCTTTGGATCTCGTGGCCCATCGCCACACTGTAATCAAAATGACACAGGGCGCTAACGGTTTTTGACCATGATTTATTACTTTGCTTTTTTTTTAGTACAGTACTGTTAAAAGTTAGTTCCAACATTTTCAACTGGGAGATGGATTTCTTTATTTTAATTAATCTGAGGTCAACAGACAGAGCAAAGCTATTGAAGCAGTTGTCAAGTTCACCACAACTACAAATGCTGAGAATTTCAAAAAGGAAAAATAATAATAATAATAATCAAACAACCTAGACTTTCTGATTGGAGCAAAGAATGGTGCCATCATAGGTGAACTCTTTTCTTAAAGCCTTTCCAATATGTCATATTTGGACTCGCATGATTTCCACATGTAATTTATGTGAAATAAATCAGGATCATATCTAGAGGTCCTAACTGCACCTCGAACATGAAGAGATAAGAGAATGAGCAATCAAATTGAAATAAAAATAAAGATGGTTTGTGGGATTTAGTCGTAACAGCAACAACCTGTGCTTCAGTGGTGCTGCCGTTTAGAAAAAACAAAAAACCCGATTGTGGTTACAGTTTTGAATGAGAATTTTAATCGTTTACCAACTTAGTGAGCCGGGCGTATTTACCATGATCTCACTAGTCGGACCGGGACAGCAGGACGAGGAGCGATGGCGACTCAGGAGGGCGAATACAATAAAAAAAAAAAAAAAAAAGAAAAGAAAAAAGACACTGTGATTACGTGTGGGCACTTTTTTTTTCCCGGAGGGACAGATTAAAACTTTTGAGGGTGAAAATGTGGAAGGCGTGATGTTATTAGGCGCTTGCAATAAATAGTAAAAAGAACTGGGCAAAAAAAAAAAGAGCGGGCGCGTGAAGAGTGTTGAGAAGAAACGGGAAAAGATGGAGGGAGGGTGGTCGGGGGGCGTCTGTGAACATCTGCTCTCCTGCTGGCTTTCAGGATCACAGCTTATAGATCAGAAAACTACCAACCGACTGCCTTTCACATCGCTCGGGTTGTATCTGTAGCATGTAAATGTTTGCCTACAGAGCGCTACTTCAGATTTTTGTGAAGGAAACAATAAATGAAAAAAGAAAAAAAATAATATATATATAATGGTCGGGTTTCTCTGAGCATCTGTACACCCTTTGAGGAGAGAGCGGTTCAGTCCGACTTCTACGGCAGAACTTTGCGGAGGAAGCTTGTTCGGGTGGTGCCAAACGTAAGAGAGAAAAAAAAAAAAAAAAAAAATGGGGGAAATAAGGGAATGATCTTAGAACAGATGTAGAATGAGGGTCTTTCAGTTCTTGCCCAAGTTTCTCCTGCAAGGTCTGGGACAATACACATACATTTCTGTTGGTTCTCTGTGGATGTCGGGCGTGTTATGTGTTAAGAGTGTGTTTATGAGCGTGTCTGCGTGTCAACATGTACTGTATGTCTTTACGAGGGCTGTGAGCCCAGCAGTCTCTCAATAGCGGCGTTGATGTCTCCTCCGGTAGCAATGAGGGCCTGCAGGTTGGCCTCGCGGTTGATGAAGCCCATGGCGCTCAGCTGTTCTAGCTGGGTCTGGAACCGCACCTCTGGGGTCTGGGTCTGAGGAAAACAGCCAATAGAGATTTAAATAAAACTAAAAAAAAAAAAAAAAAAACACAGCATGCACAGTAAGGATGTGACTTCAGCACGCGTGTGGCCGTGTACCGTCGCGCTTCCTGCTCCGCCGCTGCCGCCGCCGCCGCCTCCAGCAAACATCTGGAGCATCTGTTGCATCAGCTGCTGCTGAGCAGGGCTTGTTGTAGCACTGCTGGGTGAGGAGGCCGGGTTCTCTGCGGGAGCGGCGCCTCCTGTGGGCACGCCTGGAATTCCTCCTGTCATCAAACTGGGCCAAAAGGAAGAACCAAATGAAACCCTGCACTAAAATCCAAGCTGTGTTGGATGGGTTCATCTCCGTAGGCGTACCTGGGCATAAGGCCTGGGGCTTCTGTCTGCAGCGTCTGAAGGCCCTGCTGGATTTGCATTAGAGCTTGCATGGCCCGGGGATTGGTCATAACCGACAGGGCCTCTGGGTTCTGCATCTGAAAACAGGCAGAAACGGGAACAGAGGATTAGAAAACCAGCAACGGGAGCGATAACACCAGAAGAATGCAAGCAAAAAAGGATGGTAAAGGTGAGTTTTAAATAGTTTTTTAAATGGAAGTGGTGAAAATACTTATTAAACAACAAGAATTTACTGACATTTTAATATTTTATACCAATAACACATCTTTGCAGTATGAGGAACAAAACACAAACTCTAAATTGCTTTAAGTCAACTGAAACAAAATGAAAATAAATGTAAAACAACACAATTTACAGTTTTCATAACCCTCAAATAAAGAAAAAAGCGTATATTGAACATTTGTACGTTTAGATTTTTTTTTAAGATTTAGATTATTGCATGAATTATGACAAAAATTCAATTTATACTTAGTATAGATTTAATCTAAGATAAATATGACATTGTCAATGTTAGATGATTATATTTTTGTTTTATAGCAAAACCTCATGAAATATAGTCTTGCCATGAGACTAAAAAGCTGTTAACAGATGATGTCACAAAATATCTGTTTTAATTTTCTAAAACTAAATAAATTAAGGAGCAGAGAAACAGAATGTCTTTGAAGGCGGTGATATAAGAAACTATGAATAAACAAATGAAACAACTAAATGCCATCTACAACCAAAAATGCAAAATCGGAACAAATTAAAACCCATTTAACAACCTGCAGCGACCCCGATTATACTGTTAGAGACTGTTTTGCTTCAGGCCGTCACAAAATGTGTGTTTTGGATGGAAAAGCACACAGTACCTGCTGCAGAAAAACGGGCAGCTGAGCTCTGAACTGTTCCTGCAGCTGTGGGTTTCCAGCAAATAATGGATTATTCACCATTACCTGGTTGACAGAGAGAAATACGGCATTAGTCATGCGGCTCTAGCAGGAGTCTGCGCTGCCTACTCAGTGATGTTAAACGTTAAATAGCACAGAGGGAGTTTCCTTTGGGTGAATAAAATCTTTTTTTGTAAAACACAATCAAAAGAAAATGTTCTACAGCAGGCATAGGTCCAGAATCTCAGTGTTTAATCTATGACTTGATGTGCAGCAGTGAACGTGTGCCTCTGATCCTCACCTGTGAGGCTAACTCTGGATTCTGAGCCAGTGACTGCATCATGCTGCGCATGTACGGAGCAGACAGCATGTTCTGCATCAGCTGCGGGTTTTCTGAGATCTGCTGGAGTAGACTCTGCATTCCCGGGCTGTTGAACATGCCTGCGGCATAAAAAAGGAACACATCCACGACTAGATGTAACTAAATAGGGGTTGGAACAATACATCAAGCAAGCAAGACGGTAACCACTATGCATTCACAGGAAGGACAAAAGAGTTTAGCATAATCCACATTTTGTCTTAAAAACTGTTAACTAAACAATCAGTGGAAAATATTCCAGCTCAGGTTTGATGAGTTGATAGACTGTAGCTTTCATCCTCTCAATTAATAATTTAACATATATGTATAGTCCCAATGCGAAAAAGACATTGAAAAGCATTAAAAATGTCCATTCCTAGCAGGGTTGCCAACTGTCCCTTGAAAAAAGTTACAGACTCATATTTAGAAACAAACATATGTCTAATTAAATAAAGGTTTGAGTCAGATGTTTACAAAATAATTTTATACAAAGAAAAGGCAAAAAAAGATTCATTATGTCAGTAGGGTGGAAGACAATGGCCACTTATTTATTTTTCAAGGAGTTTGCAACTCTAAGTCCTAGTGTTTTAACAAATAAAATAATGGTTTCAAAATCTAAAATCTGTGTATAAAAAATATGTTCAAAGAAAACTTTTCCAGTTCAGGTATGCTGTGTTTGTGACTAGAGGCGATCAAAGAAGTCCAAACTGATTTAGGAAAGCTGTGAAATTATGGCTGTGCATAAAAATCGATACAAAGATTAATATCGATGTTTTTAAAAACGATTTAATATCGATATACTGGCTTTCAGCACGGGGCTTTCTGGCTTTCAATATCAATATACCTCCCAACCCCTAGGGGGCGTTATTACAGCGCACCATTACTGTTCACAGCGAGGAAGTGCAAGTGAGACGAACTTGCGGAACGGCCGACAGGATTTTAGAGGCGCCTTCATCCCTAAAATCAGACATTTGGGCACATTTATGGTTTCTGTGATACGTTCAACGCATTAAAGTAAATGCACTTTGTTTCCCAGTGTTCAATATATTAAACATAAATATAATATTTTGCTGTTTTTTTTGATAACATGACTGCGCATTAATTTGAAAGTAATAAATATCGATATTGGAGTCAAATCAAATCAAACTGAGCTATGTATGAAGAATCGTTTTGAATCGGCTCATCCTAGATGGTACCCAGCCCTATGTGAAATAGCCTTTTAGTTTAGCACCAACAGGAAAAATAACCAGTTAGCTTCTAACTGCTTTATTAATGAACTCCATGATCACAACAGGGCAACAAGGGAAACCATTTCCTTTCTTACATCTCAGATTTAAATGAGAAGCGTTGAGATTAAAGGACGCACATTTAGAAACGGGGATCATCAGGTTATCTCACGGTTCCTTCTCCAAATTCACAACAGCGATAGGACCGCACTTTGTAAAACAGAATTCACTTAGACAAGAAATAATGGAGGGGAAGATCTCTCTGACATCACCTATAACTACGTTATGAACATATGAACTTATCCAGCTTACCGTTTCCCAGACTCCCAGGATTGATGCCGAGAGGGTTGGACACGCTCGGGTTGGTGGTCCCCGAAGTACTAGTGCTCCCCGTGGTCGCCCCTCCGCTCTCGGAGGGGTTCGAAGAATTCGGAGGCCCCCACGGATTGGGCAGCGGCTCTCGGTTCTCCGTTCGCGACGGCTGGACACCAGAGTCGGAGGCTCCACCGAGGGCTGAGAAGGGGTTGTTTCCAAACTAGAAGAAAATGGTTCAAGTACAGATTGAGAACACGTTTGAAGTGGCGACGCAGCTCTAGTTGGTGAAAACAGACGGAGAGGAGGGCCGGCTCAGGGGGGTCTGGCTCCTCACAGATACCTGCTCTCTTGCTGCGCTGAACATGGGCTCCTGGATGTCTGTGTACATCCTCCTCAAGGCATTGTAACCTCCGGGAATGCTCTCCAGGTTGCTCAGAGCGCGGTCCTGGTTTCGCATCATTTCCTGCATCATGGCTGGGTTCCTGGCGAGCTCCATGGTCTGAGGGAGGGGGGGGATTTGAAATACGCAAACAAATGTTAAAAAGAAGAAGAAGACGCTCTGTTTGAAATACCGGAACGTTCCTTAGGGGCATTTTTTTCCCCACCTGTCGCATGAGCTCAGGGTTATTGAGCATGTGGGAGATCTCGGGGTTGCGCTCCATCAGCTGCTGCATCTGTGGGTTGGCTACGATCATCTGCCGCATCAGGTCGGGGTTGGACATCATGTTCTGCACCAGCGGGTTCTCCATGATCTGGGAGAGCATCTCCGGGTTGGACATGAGCTGCCTCTGCATCTGCTGCTGCAGCTCCATGAAGTTCGCCGAGCCCATGCCCAGACCGGCGAGGTTGGCCAGGTCCCCGAAGCCGCCTGGAGAGGGTGAGCGCCGGTTAAAGCCAGGGAAATCTTTGTGCCGGCATTCTGCATTTCTGATCGCAGCGACACACGGGGCGGACTCACTCATTAGGTTGGGCGTCTGTGTGGGGGCGGGGCCGGACCCGGCGGGGCCTGTTGTGGAGGCGGGGTTGGCGGCTGGACTAGAGGTCGAGCTGCTACCTACCTGAGTGGAGGCTGAACTAGAGGCTGAGGTGCTACCGCCATCTGTTGCCCTACAGAGAGAATTTAAGATCACATGTTAAAACTAAAGAAATCCCAGGCAAACTTTGGCAAGCTTTGCAGGGAAAAAAAAAACAGTAGTTTTACTTGTGTGCTGTTTTGATGACAAGGTGAACTGTCAGGCCGTCTTTGATGCCATGCTGGCTGAGACTGTCACCGTCCTTCAAGATCTTGCCGGCAAAAATCAAAACCAACTGGTCCTGCTTGGCTTTGAACCGCTTCGAGATCTCCTCTTTAAACTGCAAGACAGAAAACATTAAAAAAGGTTAAGATTTCTGCCAGGAAGCGGCACTAAGACCACTAAAAATGTGTTTCCAAGTAGAACAGCAACATATTTAAAGGTTAAAGGAAAGGGCCATGCGTTGAAGACTTGAGTCCAGTCGTCGATTCAAAGGTGTGCCGATGTTTTAAAAAGACCTGGTGTCAACCGCTAAAACTTTTTTCCTTTGGAGCGTTGCTATGATTCGAGGCCTTTTTAATAAGATGTCAGAGAAATTGCTAGATTGACCAAATATTGTTGTCAGGAACATGGAGTCTAGATGACACTGGCCGTCATCTGGCTGAAACAAGGCTCTTTTTTTCCCCCCACCACTTACAAAAACAACAAATTTGGCTCTTAGAAGTATTTCTGGATGTGAAAAAGACAGAAATGTGTGTTGGAAACTAAAGCAGAAAACCACCCGTCACTCTCATGAAGGCTGATTTCAAACTACAGTTGGTGAGTAACGGGCTGCTGAATGCAGACTCTGAGCAGAAAGTAATTAACCAGCTGGTTGAACTCCCAGTGTGATCCTGTGGAAATTAGAACAAGAAGATATAATATTCCCCACAAAAAGGACTGAAAACGTCTGCGTAACGTATTGAGTTGATATTCTAAAACTCAGCGTGATTCCATGTATTAAAATGAATGCATCGTAACCAGGGCTCCTACACGGTTTTGATCTGAAAATGCTGCACTGGTTCTCAGTCCTTTCTGTTCATTTTAATACATAAAACAAGAAAGTTTGCCACAGATTAATGGCAGATATTTCTACAGTATTTAAAAATTTAAACCTGGGGGGAAAAAAACAGTAACAGAAAGGAAGAAATAAAAAAATGACAAGGTAGGTACTGAAGATGGGAGATAGGACACATGGAAGGAAACAAGGACAGAACACATATGAGAGAGAGAGACAGAGAGAGAGAGACAGACAGAGACAGAGAGAGACAGAGAGCGCACATAAAGATAGAGGAGGAAGAGCACACAGCAGAAGGGAAGGGAGAATGGAGGACAAGAGGATAGAAAGAAGAAATAAGGAAGGAAGGAAGTCCGTGTGCGTTTCCGTCACGTAACGACGTCGGAGTTAAAGGCTGTCTCCACTCGGTGCAGCAGTCTGAAGCTAGATAGATAGAGTTCTCACTGTTTACCCCATGAAAAGTCAAGGCACACCAGCTAGAAGCTATTATTAAGGGTATTCGAATGGAACCAAGGAATGAAGGAAGGATAAAAGAAAGGAAGGATGAAACACTTAAACCATGTGAGAGCAAATAGAGTCAGGAAATGCTAACTTGTTTTTTTTTCTCCCCCATACTCATACTGTAAAAACTAAATCCAACAGTTGATTTTAATATTATATATATATATTATGATATCTTAAAATCACATTTGATTTTATATATAAATATATTATATATATATAATTATATTATATATATATATATATATATATATATATATATAAAATCAAATGTGATTTATATACTCTATATATTATATATATATATATATCTATCTATAATAATTTATTATATAATATCATATATATCGATATAATATATATATATACCTCACATTTGATTTTATCTATATATATATTATTATATACTATTATATCTCTATCATCTAATCTGTGACTCTCATCTCCTCCTATCTATCATCTCTCTATCTATATATATGATATTATATCTCTATATATTTCTATATCTATATCTATATATATACATAGTCTACTTGCTGTATGGAGCAGTTGTTAAAGCAGTGACAATCCATAGAAGAAGTGGGCAGTTTGTTTAGAGGCGCCAACATGAGTCCCAGGCAGAGTTGATTTTTAAGGTCTTTTGTAGATACAAAGAATTGAAGCATTAAAGTCTTTATTCCAGGGAAAAAATGCAAGTGGATTTCAAGATGTTAAAGTTAAAAAAGGTTTTCTGTTTTCATTTCCATCTGACTCCTAACCAATGAAAACAGCTAATTAAACATTAAGCAATGTGCAGGCTGACCCAGACACGGTTTTCCCGCTTTTATTATAGCAGGTAAAATTATGGTCAACAACTAGCAGAAAGGGGACTCTTTACTATCTATATCTTTATTTTTCTATTCATTTGAGCACAGGTGTCTAATGCTGCCCCCCCACCAGCATTTACAGAAAGGAGCTGTGATCTGGACTTTGACTGAACTATTGCAACACTTTGATACTTTCCTTTTTCACCCGCTCCCGCAGCCGATTTGGTGCCGCTGTGCTTGGGTTCATTGTCCTTTCCCATGATCCGACTTTAGCCAAACCCTACCTGTCAGCTCTGGACCTTTGGGGTGCAGTGGAATTAGTTAGTGGCCGACTCAGTGACCGCAAGGAGCGCGGCCTTTGTGCGGACCAAACTAGTCCTTGTATCACTGTGCTCGACTGTTCTAATGAGCGTTTTGCGCCGGTTTGCTATGTTAAGATTTCCACAAAATAAAAGCTGCTCTCTATTTCCTGCTACCATCTATCCACAAAGCATTATACCAATACGCAAGTTAGTAAACCTAACTTTTTTTTCAACACTATGTGCGTGTAAACTCTTCCCAGTTACATCTTCATCCAGTGACTGCAAGTGTAGAAACATTTTTGTTGTCTGTTATTTTGAAAAATTATGTTTTCAGAGTTGTTAATCTTCAAGAACATAGTGCCCCCCCCCCCCCCCCCCACTCCGCACTTTTCTGAAGATGGCTCTTTTGGTCTCATCCGCTCGAATGTTGAAAATTGATTTTGAGTTTTTTTTCCACAGTGAAATTATATGTGATTTTTTTTTTTTTTTTGTATTTTAAGACTACTCATTAGGGCTGGACGATATAGGGGGGAAAAAAACATATAAATAAAATAGAAACCATACTGATAATTATCAACAAATTCAAAACACATATTTTAAGTGCAGCCCTGGCAGTTTTATGCTGTTGCTTAGCGACCTATTTTTAGATACAGAACAGACAAACACTGAACTCAAACTCAACACTTTATTCAACCAACTTTTTATAAAAAGTACAAGTTTTTAAAAATGAAAAAAAGAATGCATGCTCTCTGAACTCTTTGAAGGGGGCGGAGCTTGGGGGGCGAAGCATTCCTGGGTCTGTGCTGTGATTGGTTGGGAGGATGTAATGACTATAATATTAACCTACATTATAGGCTAAAATGCAAAAGGAAGGAAAACGTTCATTCTATTGAACCTTTTATTGACCCTTCTTTTTTATCAATATGTATAGTTATTGAATTATCATCCAGTCCTACTACGCATCTCCATAATTCCTCGAAAAAACAAGAAAAATAAGATGATACTCAATTCTTAAAGTGCATGGCTTAAAAAATGGCTCATTTACAGGTACAAAAATGAAGCAGGAGGAGACAAAATGGCCAAGCTGGGATATAAACGACAGGAGGACCATGGACCTGGGCTCACGCAGACCAAAGCGAAGCTCCTCGTGTAACAAGTCTTGGGTCACAGACAAAAGATGCAGTATTTAGACCGATGCTCTAATCGGGGTTAAGCCTCCTGGCAGCACAACCTTTGTTGCAGCAAGGCATGGGACGTTACCATTTACTCACACTATGGGAACGCTGACTTGAAACGCTCTGGTCCTTAAGGCAATCACACAAAAATAAACAAACGCTTGTTGTTATTTTTGAATTTGATACACAGGCTCAAAGGCAAAAACCTTTAACAAACGACCGCTCAGTTTAGAGGCATTTTCTGTGTGCTTGTGGCTCTGAACATTAAAGACGTTGTTCCTCACACGTTAAAAGCTAACCTGCAGTGCTCAGCAACAGGTGGGGGAGGGAGAGAAAACTCCGATCTGGAATTGTTTCCGGCATCTTAATAAGCGGATCATGGGAGCAATATGGTGGGTAATTTAGCGACTAGGAAATCAAATGATGTTAATAATCTTGTTAGATCTTTATACTAGTAACTGGCCCATTCCAGGTTGAGGCTTCATTCAATCTAAATCTAAAGTGCAATATGTTTGATTTAATCTATCTTTTTTTTTCTTTTTTTTTTGAGAAAAAGGTTTCTGTTATCATCAAATACTATTAATACAGCTGAGTGGAGATCAAAGTGGCATATCTGGACTTCAGGAAGCCCCTTTTTTCAATTATTTTATTCATATTGAATAATAGTAGGGTCACATTTATTGAATAAAGACCAAACATCGCTCCAAAAAACAAATGTATACCTAAAACACACAACATGTAAACCTGCACTACTGCCTAAGAAGAACCCACGGTGAATAACCCGCTTTGAGCGTGATTCCACGGAGTGCCCTGTGTTTCCAGGTGAAGCCGTCGCCAAGCCAACGGCAGCACTGAGGATACTCGAAATCCCCAAGAAGCCCGGAATGACTCAGGAGCAGCAATGAGAATGTTCTAGACCGAGAGCCAGCTTTGACTTTTTATCAGGCTGTGGGGCTGAAGTAGGAAATGAAAGCGATACACGACGGATCATCTGCCAAAACCACTTCCACGGCTCGGTCTGAGTGCCACCGCCTCTCGCAGTCGGCACGGTTAGCGCGTACCCGTCAGCTGACACTTGTTTAGCTACAGAGTTGGTCCGAATAACAGGCTAACTTAGCTCCCCGGCTAGCAGTTGAGTGGCTAACCGGTTAGCAATTTCCAGATCTTAACGCGGTCGGTTGATAGGATAGGTCAATTACAAGGGGATTGTTGCCGACTAAATGGTAATCTAACCGACAGTATTTCGATTTCACACAACCGCTTACATCACCCGTGGCCCCGGTTAGCCGGTAAGAGTGGTCACACATGCTAACGCTTTAGCTTCCTAGCCGAAGTTGTGGGCATGACGTTAGAGCGCAACGGTGAACAGCATCCGACCAACCTGAGTGACAGAGGCGTCCTCTGCGATCGCGATCTCTTCCTTGTCCTTGGGTGTTTTCACCGTGACCTTAATTATCGTCCCCTCCGAGGCTTCGGGTTTATTATTATTGTTGTTGTTAACAGGATCTGCGGCGCCTTGCTCAGCCATCTTTACTCCACCGATGGAACAGCTCGGGTCTAACGTTCGCTTCCGGTTCAAACCAGGTCAAGTTTTTTTCTTTTTTTCTTCTTTTTTTTTACCCACCCATGCGGTCAAAGCAGTTGCTGTAGAGTCAGCTAATAAAAGTTCACAAACTAGATAAGAAATAATATAATATTTTATACTTTTAAGTTTAAGTCATTGATCTGAACTATACATTAAAAAATACGTTTTAAGGGGTAATCTAAAGGCTCATAAATAAAGATTGGCCAAAAACCGGAACTGCCATCTTTTGCCTTGCATAAAAAAAAAAAAAAAAAAAAAAAAAAACTGGGAACACACTAAACATGTTTTTACCTATTTTACTCCCCATCCCAGTCGACATTAAGATGTAGTACTGAAGTACATATTACATTGTTGTATGTTGAGACAGAAATTGTAACATAGAAAAAAAATGTCAACCATTGCTGAAAGTCATTTCAAGCCCCATTCAAAATACTTCAAATTACATCGCTCTCATTTTAAGGGGAGTGGAGAACCCCCCCCTCTCTCTCTCTCTCTCTCTCTCTCTCTCTCTCTCTCTCTCTCTCTCTCTCTCTACTCTCTCTCTCTCTCTCTCTCTCTCCTCCCCCACCTCCTTCAACTTCTGAGATCTCCTTTTACCGCCACCTAGAGGTATGAATCGCCCTCACAAGAGTTTGATGCGCTCCCCTTTTACACAGTTGGTACTGTAGCTGTTATTTAGGGTTAAATACGATCTGGGGTTAATGTTTACCACTGGCTAACTAGTAGCAGAACTTTTTTAAAACAAAGAGAATTTGTTTGAAAAACGCTATGTCCTCATGGATGCGGTTGTTTTTTTTAATCTATTTCTATTAAAACACTGCTAATAAAATATCAATTTGTAGTACCTTTCTCTCCAAAATAGTATACTGTATATTCTAGTGTTCCTGATAATGGTTAAATCCCAATGCCCCAGGGTTATGAAATATTTTCACTGCACAGGATGCATGATATTAAAATGTAGGCCATCTTGTTTTCTCAAAGTTTTGCTTTCAGGAGGTCTGTTTCGTAACCTTTCTTTTCAATTATTTTTCTGGTTTTCCCAAGGTGTTTTAAATGTTCTTTTCTTTTGACTTTGCTTTTATAGTTCTCCCTCTAATATTCTTTCTGCTTTTGCATTAATGCTGCCAGTTTGTGTACTTTGTTGTTGTTGTTGTTGTTTTCAATAGAAAATGCCCTGTTTTGTATTCTCCTTGGTGTTTGATTCTGTACAAAGTACCCAGTGTTTCTTTGTTTAGTGCTCCCATTTTTTAGACATAGCTAGTGATGGAAGAATCGCTACTATTATATATGAATACTATTTGTACTTTATTCCATAAATAGAAAGTACTCCTAGCTCAGTGATTATGTGTTTAGCATTGACAGAGCTAACGCAGTTATAAATTTATTGGGCTCTCTTTGTTTTTCTTTTTCGTAGAAGGTTTCCCTGGGCCGGTGTTTCTTTGTATTTGCTTTTGTATTTCCTAGAAAGAACCACTGATCAGCTTCTATAGGCCATGTATACTTTCTGTGCTTTCATTACTTTTTCTCATCCATCAAAACTCCTTCTCAGGGCTTGTGTGTTCAGCCACGCCTATTGCTCATGCCACCATTAACTTTGTATACCCTTCTTATCTTTCTGCTCTATAGGAAGCACTCCTTCTGTAATTTTTCCGTATCGTTTGTATATATTTGTTGTTCTATGGACCCACAGCTGGTGACAGCAGTTTAACGCTCATACTGGGTCTGGCACAGCTGGTAGTTCCCGTTTCTTTTCAAAGGGAGTTCCTTCTTTTCTGTCACTATAACATTATTAAGATCAAATTATACATAATATATTACTTATTATCTGTGATGGATAAGCGACCTGCCCTGGGTGTACTCTGCCCCTCGCCCAATTACCGCTGGAGGTAGGCACCAGCCCCCTGCGACCCTCCATGGATAAGCCAGTACAGATAATGGATGTATATTACCTATGATAATTTGATAATAAAACAATTTTAAAAATAAAATGCTTGTGTTATGCATGTATCTGTCACCTACCGAATGCAGCATTTAATCAATTAAATAAGTCATATTGTCATATTGGTAGCTGTAAGTATTTATTCAAACAAAGTGCAGAAGACGTTGCGCGTTTAAAGCTTTCTACATGTTTTATTGGATTTTGAACCATCCCGTGTTTCCCCCATACTGCAGAGTATTCACCCTTTATGTGTCGCCCCTTTGGGGTGGCTCTGAAAGAAAAGTGTTTGTTTCAGCAAGTTGCATTGACACGGTCAGTCCTGCACACCTATGCACATCCCCGGTTCTAGAGTACACCATTTACAAACAAACAAACAAATGTGTCCCTTTCTATTAAAAAAAAAAAAAAAAGGTACAAGGACATCTGCTTTACCGCTTCACTAAGGCCCCATTAACCCCGTTTGGGATATATTAACATGTACGGGTCACATGCAATGTCGAGTTCTCATTCAAGTGCAGCCCCCATAGAGACTGATGGCTGCAAAGGATTTTGCCTCCATCAACAAAAAAAGAGGACAACCTTTTGCCTGTAGTATTGTCTGTTAAACTCTCTCTCTCTCTCTCTCTTTTCTTGTACCCCCCTCCCAAAGAGAGCCACAGCCCTCTCTGTTTTTCATTTGTTACCTCTGCAAGGTGGGAAGTAGAGAGAGTACGTTTCCAGAAGCAAGGTAAGGGAATGTTTCTGAGCGTGTTACCCACAACCATACCTGAGGGTGATTGTACAGAGGCGGGCAGAATCAGATTTAACCTCATTGTGCTCACGAGGGTACGCCGGTGAGGGTTTGGATGAGGAACGGGCTGCAGCGTAACAAAAGTAGCTTTTCATCGGGTTTTCTTTTTGCCGCGTTCACCTGTCGGAGCAATGTCTCGACTAAAACAGAGGTAAACATCTTTTCTGGAAAATGAAGACATCGATACTGTTTTCTTCCAGATTCTGGAGGAGATGCAGCTTTGCATATGAATATTAGAGATTTAACTGCAGGGGAAACTTTTTTTAATGACTGGCCTTTGGATTGACTTTTTCATCAACTGGTACCACATTTTTTTCAATATTCATAGATATTCCTCGTTTTGTTCTTTTTGAACACTGCTAAATAGTCTCTTGTCAGAATTAGTTTTCATGTCAAGAAGGGTTTTTCCTTTTGTTAGTTAAAAATTTCATCCTTTACATCACAAATTTTGGTCAACGAGTTGTGAAAGGGTATTATTTCCTGTGTTTTTGTGCAAAATTTGCAAAAAAAACAAAAAAAAAAGTTGTTACAGTATGTCTCTGTCCTTGCACAGTTCCTCTGCAGCTTCCCCGTTGTCTCAGCTCAAGATGTACAGCTTCATGGGTGGGGGACTTTTATGTGCCATAGTGGGTAACATCCTGCTGGTGGTCTCCACGGCCACAGACTACTGGATGCAGTACCGTCTGTCTGGAAACTACGCCCACCAGGGTCTCTGGCGCTACTGCATGTCCAACAAGTGCTACATCCAGACCGACAGCATCGGTAAGAGCATATTCAGTCTCGATATTTTAATACTCTCATGCATGAATTGGGACACGTTTCTTACTGCGGTGCTTCAGTCATTGCTGACGCGACAAAGATGTTGGGTATATTCTATTTTTCACATATAATTCAAACAATATGTACCATACATGATGAATATTCAGGATTTTTAACCTTATACATCTCAGTATTTTGATTTTCTTTAAGAAATACAAACCACAGAAAGTGGTGGTGTTTAAAAGCTGGCTGCGACACTGATTCTGTTCAATTCTATTGTTTTGTGGACAGGAAAACAACATAGATTGATCCATCCATGTTCACTGGACACAAAAAAATTCTTGCTAGAAGAACGTTATGTATAATTTTTTTTTTCTTTTACAAATCTTAATTTGTAAGCTTAATTTCATAAGAAACAGGCAATGTTTGCATATTTTTCTAGTTTAAATAATTGGCAACAAGAAGAATGCTGGTCCGTTTTTTTCTCCTCGGTGTAATGTCATTCGTAAATAAATGGCTCCACCTGTGACTCTCACACACACATATAAAAATAGATTGCCAGCAACATTATGTATAATTTTATATTTCTAAGTTTGTAATGAATACTAACTTGCTAATGCTAACTAGAAAAATCAAACGTGAAAAAAAAAACAGAAACACACACACATAAAGTCGCCTTTTTTTTCCCTATCTTATATGTAAAGTGAAATTTGTGTGTGTGTGTGTGTGTGTGGGGGGGTCAGAAACTTTAATTCATGCCATACTAAAGACATGAAGAAAAATAATTAATAATTTCCTTGCAACCTGGTCAAAGTGAAAATAAAAAACAACAACAAAAATCAAAGGGCCCCAGAGGGTTTGTGAGAGTACACCTTCACCTGTTCAAACGTCACCGCTGAGATCTTAATCCGTGTTGTTCATCCCGCGTTTGCAATCCGGCAGGCAAGAGTGCCCTGCTGTGGATGGTGAGGGGAACAAAAAGAGTCAATGGGATGCTCCACTGAAAGAAGAAAGCTCTGAACTTACTCAGATACTACTCAACTCCTCCTTAAACATTTTTTTTAACCCCTTCCATTTGGCACTTTATACCACAGAACCAAAAGCACAACCACCAGACTGCCCAATGGTGTTAAAATCCTAATCTACTGTCATGATTATGCCTTTTTTTTAATATAATTGCACATATTTTAAAAACAGTAATACAATAATGATAACATGCTTGTACCAACATGTAAGATTTCCTCCTCCTCCCTTCCAGCTTATTGGAATGCCACCAGGGCCTTCATGATCCTGTCGGGAATATCGTGCTTTGCTGGCATCATTGCCGGCATCATGTCCTTTTCACACTTCTCCTCCTTCGAGCGCTTCAACCGCTCCTTTGCTGCAGGAATCATGTTTTTCATCTCCAGTGAGTTTCCTATCGTTTGACCGCACACCACGGACACAACTTGAAATTTTAAACAGACCAATAGAGTATGACTGACAGGAACTGTTTGATTCGCAGCTTTCTTTGTACTGCTGGCCATGGCCATCTACACCGGCGTGACGATGAACTACCTGGGAAAGCGCTTTGGTGACTGGCGTTTCTCCTGGTCCTACATCTTGGGCTGGGTGGCCATGCTCATGACCTTCTTTGCAGGTGTGACAGGACAAAATGCGTTGTCATCTATATGCATCAGAGCAAATTCAACGGCACACTCTAAAATGAAAGCAGCATTAAGAGCCAGACTGTCCATGCAAAGTGAAAACTACCGGACCACTGAAACTAATGTCTGTTGCAGGTATTTTCTACATCTGTGCCTACAGAATGTGTGAGTGCAGGAGAGGAACGGCCCCACGCTAGATGTCTGCAGAAGGCACGGGACACGCTCAGTGTGGCTCGACAAGCAGGAAGCATCAAGGCAGCCCCGACTGATCCGATGAAGATGCGACATCTGATGGAGATGCTGTCGCAGGTCTTTGATGGTCTGCTTGGCTTGTTGAAGAAAGGAGCCGGGGTTATTTTATTCTAGGAATACTCAACATTGACAAATTTAAGGCATTTTTAGCCAGCAGATGGCAGCACTAACACAGCCGGTCGCAGGCTCCTCTGATAATTGACTTTTTCTTTACATTTGTTTTGAATATTGCATTTAATAAGATAATAAACATGTTAGAGAAAGAAGATTGTTGATCATTCCTGTATGGCAAAAAAATAAATAAAAAAAATTGGAACTCTTTTGACCAGACACGACACGATGAACAACATAGACAGATTCTCTCAATACTTTTGTCTTATATGCGCAGAAAATACTCAGAGACAGCATCTATTGTTTAATATGAATTAAAAAAGACAAAGTTCTGTGTGTCGTATGTTTGTGTCATGGATTTTCTATACTAATAATTCTTCAAAAAGAACCCAGAAGGTATAATCAGACATAAAGCCATGAGTTTTATGGCAAAGGGTTTAGCTTCCATCCAGCAGGACGTTCCTTATCCTTCTCCTTGATGGACTCTGCTTTGCATTTAGATTGATTGCAGAAGGAAAATGTAGAGAGGTTGTTTGTGTTCGCTAAAATGACGAGCAGAACCCAAGGAGAATATCGCGTTCCTCGACCGGGGAACCAGGGCGGAGGCCTCCAGCTACTGATTGTCTAACTACCCTTTGTCAGTAGATGCAGTTTCCTCCGTTCTCCTGCTATTGGTTAAATTCCCTTCATCAGCTGGGAGGAAAAGGGAGCCACGGCTGAGGTAATGAGGGCCTTGGTCATTTTGTGACGCAGAAACAATGACAGAAATGTAAACAGGTCTGCAGACAGATGAAGCGTTCCATACTTGCACAAAGGGGCTGCTGCAAAGAGATAATCTCTCTAATATTGTCCAGACTCAGTACCAGTTCATTTTAAATCATCCACTGAGGTCAGATCTCATCAGCCTGCAACATACCACAGCAGAGCTCTACGTTTTATTTTTAGTTATCTCTGCTCAGTCATGTGTTATATTCCACTTAGTGTAGAGTAGCTTTTAATAGCAACAGAGATTAGTAAGTAATAAAGTAGGAGAGAAATTGGTCTTTTCTCTCATTCACTCATTTGTGTTATCAAAAAAAAAATCACCATATACTGCAGTATTTAAGTCGATTTTAGTAAAATAGTGTAAAGCTTCTACAGCTGCAAAACAACAAGAACAGCACATTTCTTTGCTTATATGTCTTCATAGTTTTATACGTATTTGATAAACAGGCTGTAATGTGCTTGGAATATTTGATATAATTGTTTTTGGAACGGCCTGCACATTGCACATCTACAAGAAAAGATAGTATGTTATGTGAATCAGATGAGGAGTGCCACCATTGTTCATTTTGACATGCTTTCAGTAACATAAACAATTTCTCTCTGACTAAAGGAATATCAACGTCCAAACAGAAATCTATCACTAAAAATGCTGCTGGCACTTCGTTGTGCTTATTGCCTATTACACATGTCCATCCTCTTCACTCACTATCTATACGCTAATGCGTGCTGGTGCCAATCCCTAGCAGGCATTGGGGGGGAGGCGGGGTACACCTGGGCAGATCGCCGGTTTATCACAGGGCAACACAGAGACTCACAGGACATTTTTGTGATTTTATACCCCTCAACGTCTCTGGTGCCACCTGATATTATTCATCCCATGAATGCTTTTGAATCTATTTTTTCTTACTTCTTCTTCTTACACACAATGCAGAATATTCTTTAGTCTTCTTAAGTTAACACGTTACCAGATTTTTGTACTTTTGTCCTGGTCCTCCACTGACTACTTCCAACTGGAGTTTTTGCTTCTGCTGATGGGACGGGACGCTGACTCAGCAGGATTTATGGAAACCGCCCTCATCTCATGCAGTGGTGCTGATCAGGCCGCATCCAACTCCTTCCATTATTGTTAACTACAAAAACAGGCATCCAGAGACTGGATAATCTTTATATTAAGTAATAAGTAATAAAAATAAGTAATTTAAATGAATATTTCTTGCAGTCAGATGGGATTGGGTTTTGGAACAGATTTATTAAGGAGCACTAATCTGGTATTGCTCAGAGAGCACACAGAACAAAGGACAGGTAGATAAAACATTGCACAAGTAAAATAATAGAATTTACACATCTTGTCATAAATAAACCCTACATACAAACAAGACCAATATACGTCATTTTGACTCTAAATACACTCTAAAAGCCTTTTGGGGACGTCCGTTGACGCTACTGGGAGGATTCTGCAGGTAATGTGCTGTAGCTACCTTTTGGAGGAAAAAAGGAGAATCTGCAATTATACAAGCACAAGAAAAGTGGAAGAGACTATTTTTTTTTTCTATTTTAGATTTGATTTTTTCCATGCTTGGTGTCCTCTATTAAAGTTTGGGTCAATAATGGTGATTGATTAGGATTGTTTTAGAGAACTTCCTTGAACAGCTTGACTCCTCTAGTTTTGGTCAAATCATCTACTTCACTTCTCCGGCTTTTCCTGCTTCCACAGCAGTTTACGTCATAACTTGCAGCAGACAGGTTACACACAGGCAAAAGCATCCTTTTAAATAACCTTTTTAATGTGTTGTAAAGAGCATAAAGGCATCTGTCCGGAGTTAAAACTGAGGATTCGTCATAGATATTTGAACAGCTTTTGATCTGTTTCTGCTTTTCTGTTTTCAACATTAACACACGGCTTCAGTAAGACACACGCAACAGTCCCGTCAGTAATCCCTCCATCCTTCGCCGCATTGCACATTGCTTGTCCATCCAGACATTTCTCCGTGCTTTTGCATCTTTCTGCCTATTCATGCCTGAAGCAAAGATGGAAAGACCTTAAAGATCACAAGACACGATGAGAAAGAAATTCCTTTTGAAGCAGAGCCAGGATGTAAGATACAGGCTAATAACAAACTGAGTTTTTCCTTTTCATGTCAGGCGAAGCTGAATAAAAAAAGAAAGAAAGAAAGATAAAAGAATATTTAGATTTTGTTTCTTTTAAAAGAAGTGCAGGTGCGGCTATAGTCTGTTTTATGTTGAGGTGCTTTTACATACTACAGTGAAATATTAGAACCCCTTGAGCTTTTTCACAGTTTGTCGCGTTACGACGACAAACTTCACTGTGTTTTGTTGCGATTTTAGGTGATGGTTCAACACAACGTGTCACAACTAGTTGTGAAATGGAAGGAAATTTTATATGGTTTTCAAAGTTTAACACAAATAAAAATCAGAGGAGCTGAGCATGCATTTGTGTTCAGAACCTCTGAGTCTTATACCCCTAAAGATAAAGTGCCTTTAGAAGTCATCCAATTAAATTGAGTCCACCGGCGTGTTATCAGAAGTTTATAGAAGTCTGTGAAGAAAGGAGGAGATGCATGAACAAACAGCATCATGAAGACCAAGGAACAGTCCAGTGAGAAAGTTGTGGAGATGTAAGCACATTTATGGTATAAAACAACATCCTTTATCCAAAAATGAAAAGGGCTCCTTCTACTGCAGCCTGGCTTTTTTAGAAGAGTGGAAAGCTTAAAGGCATTGAAAGAAAACCATAACAAGTCCTGTTTGCCACAAGCCATGAAGGAGGGTGGAGGTTCCCCCTTCCAGCGGAACAATTCTCCTAAACACGAAGCCAGCGCTACAATCCAATGGTTTAGAACAAAACTAATTTCCCTGTTAGAACGTACTAGTCAAAGTCCAGTTCTAAGTTGCCACTGAGAATTTGAGGCTTCACAACTATGCCCTAGTCTGTGTTGGACTGTCACACGAAATCTTATCAAAATACACCAAAGTTCACGTGGAAATTTGTGAAAAAGCTCAAGGAGTGTGAAAACTTTCATGGCACCGTATGACATCTGAAATATATAAAGACAAATACTGTGGCACAGAGGAAACGTTCGCAGCAGCTTTACCATGTGATCCAAGCTATTGTATTAAAAGCACAACAGCTCTCTAGAAAAGAAAAGAAAAGAAAAGAAAAGAAAAGAAAAGAAAAGAAAAGAAAAGAAAAGAAAAGAAAAGAAAAAGAAGTTGAACGTTATGAGGATCTTTACACACTGTTGGTCTTAAAACACATCTATAAAATATAACTTTAATGTATGGCAACAACAAAAAATAACATCTGAGACATAGACTGTAACAGTGTACACAGAACAGCAAATTAAGACTATTACAACCTGTAGTCTTTTCATTGGAAATGATAGGATCAAGAATTGTTGCTTTGATTTATAAATTAATAGTTATTTTTAGTTGTTGTTGAGATTGGAGCAAAAACAATCAGGTGTTTCTGTAATATGGTCACAACACAAACATGTAGAAAAATGGAAACAAGTTTAAAATACCAGATGATATTAAAAGTCTTGTCTTGATTTTCTTTAAAACTGTGTGGGAACTCTGATACAGGTGTAAGAGCCCAAAGAAAGGTTAAAACCTCTTTTGTGAATCTGACAGGTTAATATCAGAGGGTCATCTGTGATATATTATCCGGCCTCATTGTTTAGCAGGGCGTGTCCTCCTTGGAGGGACTGACATCTGATAATGTGCCTCTCAAGCTCCCGTTTTCCCAGCTCTGCTCGCAGTGTCCATTTTCTCTGGATTATATTTTTTAGAGCTAGAGAAGAGTAAAGTGATAAAAGGAGCTGATTGAACTTCGTCATCTGTCATCTCTGACGTGAACTTGGTCCGCCAGATACCATGAAGATTCTGGATGTGCGGTCTTTGGAGAAGGTACCCGAGGTGGGAGATTGCAAGGCAAAATGATGATTTTTTTTTTTTTTTTGGTGCCATATACCTTGACTTAAAGAGAAAGCTGATAATAAACAGTGTTTGCATAGATCCCCCATGATAAAGCAAGGTTTTTGCTCTGTGGCAATTTTTTTTTTTTTTTGGCCATCCCAGACAGCTTGCTATGCCATGACGAAGTTCTCCGCTGTGGAGCGGATAAAAAAAAAAGCAAAGGTCACAGTGGGGGTTTCAAGATCAGATGAGTCTTTTAAATGTGTCTACGGCGATGGTGGTGGTGATGATTGTGCATGTCCTCCATGGTGACTCTGCCCCACGCGCCGATCACAAACGTTTCGATCTCGCACTCGTTGTCTCCCCGAGCGATGCGGAAGTAACCGTTCTCTCCCCAGTTCTTTCCCCACGAGTTGGCAGCAATCTGAGAATACAATGCAATGCAGAGACTCCATGAACAATTGAATCGGTGACATCAAACCTTGAACACACATCCCACACATTTGATTTGTTTGCATTGGAAAACTGTATTATTGTGACAATGAAAGCCAAATTCAAGACATTTGTTATGAAGTATAGGGGAGGAATGTTTGTGTCTCAGAAAATATGAAAAGCAGAGGCTCTGTGTGTTTTTAGAAGAAAAACCATACCCAGTATTTTCTTGGTGTCCCATTATAGTCTCTGTCCTCTCCCCACCTGTGCACAAAGCAAAGCAAAATGAATGAGAAATAAGAAACAGACTACTGGGTATTTACATAGGATTTTATATCGCAGACCATCACAAAGTAGAGCATTTGAAAATTATACAAAATTTTCAAGGTATTTATAAATACAAATCTGAAAATAAAACCAAAAGTTTATAGGGAAGGTGAGGAAAAGGTGTGAAAACATATCTCTGTATATAGGTGTATATGCATGCATATGTATGTACCCATGTCATTGCACGTATATATATATATTAGGGCTGGGCATCGATTAAAATATTTAATCGCGATTAATCGCCCTGATTAATCGCGATTAATCGCATTGTATTTACAAACTCCAAGAATGAATTCAAAAGTAGTGTAAAGAGCACTTTTATTTTAATGTTCTGCTGCCATATGAACAAAAGTGTTGTAACATTTGTAGCACTTATTTTATACTGGATATTTTCAACCCATCTATTGAATTTAGTGCACTAGTTGATCTTTTCTTCATAAGAGAACAGCAAGCACTGCAGCCAAAATATGGCCTTTTTTGACCTGCTGTATATTAGCCAGTCCCTAAGCTTGATGTATCATGAAACTGTTGACCTTTTGGGTTTTTATTTTATTATTACAATTAAATAATAATAATAATAAAAATAATAACAATAATAATGTTATGTTCAGTGTTTTTTCGCTAATCCACCTCTTATATATTTCAATCCTTATGTAATTTTGTCTGTGTTGTGTGCACCTGCCTGTTGCTTTAATCCTATAAATTTCCCCGTCGTGGGATAAAAAAAGGATTAGCTAATGTTATCTTATCTTAAATAACACTTTTTAATATATGTACTGGGTTCTTTCAAGGTCTTAATTACATGTTATGTGTGGGCTCCAGTAACATCCATCCATCCATCCATCCATCCACTGATCTACCTGGATGTTCCCTGGAGGACTGAAACGCCTCAGTCAGAGACGTCTGTGGGTCTGTCGGGGCAGTGAGAGAAGTTTCGTCTCCTCTCTCCGTTTCTGGGGCTCGACGTTTTCATGTTTTTTCACGTGCTTAGATAAATTTGTTGTGTTTCCACTGAAATTAACCGGCTTTTTTACAAAACATACAGCTTGATTTCATTTACGGTATTAAAATAAAGCCAAACGGTGCTACTTCCTCTGTTCATGTTTTTTCGCTGCTGCGGTCTCTCTCAGCTGTTTCTTTGCTAAGTTTGTGTGAGAGCTGAGTGGGCGGGCCAGACTGAGCCTGCGTGCTGATTGGCTGGCGCCGCTGAGCCATGTACGAGAGGGGAGGGGAAGCGAGAGAGTGCTGCCGTGACAGCGTGCTGCAGTCAGCGCGCCTGCTGACTGACACTGACTCAAAGCATGTGAGCAACATGCGTTAATGCGCGATAAAATAAATATCGCCGTTAATAGTCTAATGAATTAACGCGAAATTAACGCGTTAACTTGCCCAGCCCTAATATATATATATATATAAGTCATTTATACTGCTTTACATGTGTGTTTTTGTGCGTGTCCTGTCTGACAATGTAGCATTAAGAATTGTTGTCTTAATGCCAAAAAGAGCCCAACAGATTTTACTTTCACAAATGGAGCATTACTGCTTTCACCATAGGGCTCCACTTGATTTATACATGCAAGAAGCTTTATTAGATTTTATGCTGGGACTATTTCATGTTCAATGGACACTGAAATGGGAAGGTAAAAGAGGACAAAGGGAGATAAACAAATGACACAAAATGCTAAAAGGGAGATAAGGTGAAAGAGAAAGAGGAGAGGAAAGGGAGAGAGCAATATAACATCCTCTGAGTCTGCTTCTACACCTGCAAAGAGGAATATAAAAAGAACAGAAAAAACAACCAATAAGGTATTACAGGTACAAACAACCAACGCCTTGATACCATCACTGAAGAATATGCTGTATGATTTAATACAAAATGTATAAAGTGACAGCTAAAGATAATAACCATTGTTGAACAAAAAGCCATGAGCATTCTTGTTTGCAGTTTGACACAAGCCATGTAGGGGGCATGGGAAGATGTGGAAGAAGGGGATCTGAGACCAAAATGAAACTTACTACATGCAAAACACTATGTATGATTAAAAAAAACACCACATCAAACTGCCCCCCCCCCCCCCCCCCCCCCCCAGCCTTCCCCTCCCCCTTCCCTTCCCCCTTCCCTCACCCCTGAAACACTGTGGTGGCAGCATCTTGCTGCTGTGGAGACGCTTTTTTTCAGCAGAGACAAACAGAGGTAATGGGAAAATAGATTAAGTTAAATGCAGGATAAGCCAAGAAGAATACTTGTTAGGTTCTGTGCAAGACTTGAGATCGGGGTGAAGGTTCACCTTCCAGCAACACAACAGCTCTAAACACACAGCAACAGCTTTGGAAAGGTTTTAGACCAAGCATAATAATGTGTAAGAATGGCTGGGACATAGTTAGGTCCTGAATCCAATTATCTGTGATAAGACTTGGAAAAAATTATGAGCTTGAGCTTTTTTACAAAGAAGAAGGGGGGAAATTCCAGTCTTTTCACGTTCAAAGATTTTTGACTCGATTTGCAGCAAAAGATGTTTTCTATGAAGGATTTGCTGAAGGGGGTCTGAATCCCAATAGATGACAGATTCATGGATTCAAGGCAATGGATCACTTTCTTTCTACCGTACAATAATACTCTACTTTGAGTTTTTGATTCACATAAAATCACAAAAGAAAAACATATTTAAGTTGAAAAGATGAAAAAAGTCAGACTTGTGCAAGCAGGTAACTGTATGTTCCCAAACATCCGTTACAAACACTTCTACGAAAACACAATTGTCAGAGAAAAGTACACATAGGTCAAGCGATTTGATCTAGTCGACAAAATTATAGTTATTTATATCTCTGCAGCAGCCTTTTCACACCCACATGCTATTCAGATCCAAAGAACATGGAATTCCCCCTTTTGATTGGCGTTTCCGCCCACCAGACATGGAAACAGGGGATAAGTTGTGAGGAAATGAACACCACCTCAGTAAACCAACCTCAACATAGGAGAACATATTTCAAAACACACAGGCCCAGCATGCAAACCTTATCTTTACTCTTCATGCTTGCCAACAGATTTGTTTTCCGGAAACCTTGGCATCAGCCCATGAATTCCCACTACGGTCCCAAGCTTTGGCTGCCAGCCCCTGCAGTCTTTGCTTCGCATCATCAAAAGATTCTCCCAAAGCCAATTCCCATCCTGTTTTTGCACTGCATGCGTTTCATTTCCCAAGAGACTCCCGGTGCCCAATCCCTTGTTGTCTTTTTATCAAGGAAAGGAATGCTGGGAAGCAGAGCGAAAGGTCAGAGTCTCTGCCAACTAAGAAGCTCGCCAGCACAACACTGGCCGGCGCTGCCAGCTGGCCATCACCGTCTGGGGTTGGTATTTTTTTTTAAGTGCGGTCAAACGTCACAGTGACCAAAAACAGACATTGTTGTATCAACAACATTTAGGGGGGGAAAAAAGAGTCTGAATCAGAGCGGCAAATCAAGGTTGGTGTTTGGGAATGAAGAAGAAACACATCTATACTTTTATATGTGTGGCTGGGAGAGATGTCCATGCCTTTCAGCAAATCCGTACACTGGTACAGACAGAGCCAGACAGCATCAGACCAGTACTTATCTCTTGTTAGACCCACAATAAGCTCGCTCACTCGCTCATGGACAATGATGGGCATACCACTGTGCCGGTGCGCCCCTCTCATCCCTCTCTCTGGCCGATTGATCCCCCTCTCTCTGTCCAGTGCGGCGAGGGTCAGCATCCCAGACAATGCTCTTTCCACCGCGCTGGGCCTCAATGCTCGTTTCACAAACTTTCCCAGGCCCCAGGCTTAAAGGAAAGCGCGGCTACGGGATTTGGCCTGTGCAAACACCCTGACGCCTGTGGCAGGTTGAGCTGCAAAACACGGTCCCAACGGCAGCCCTCCGCCATCTCATCTGGGCATGAACCCGTGTCACTGGTGCATCAACGCCAATGACATCCATCAACAGTGATGAGGAGCAGCAATGTCGGGAGCGGTATTTAAAAAGCAAAAGAAATCTGAAAGGGTGAAAACAAGTAATCGTAATCCTGGTCCATTTCAAACCAACATCTGGTCCCAACATAATGTACTAACATTTGGTACGTGTAAGAAAAAGTTTTGTTCACATCTACATAATATATACACGTTTATTTTTTGTTGGCCCTTGGGTATTTTGATGAATTTTGGAGATAAACAACCATATTTAAACAACCGAACAGGTGCAGCTCAGGAGAACAGGATAGCATCAAAAAAAAAGTTAGAAAAGTTATTCTAAAAGCCTCATCAAATAAATTCACAACACAGCAGCTTTTCTTTCTTAAAAATTGTAGGATACCACAATGAATTTATTTAAAAAAGGATTTTTAATCCCAAAACGCTGTCTTGTGCTATGGCCGACACCATCGCATGGGAAAAACTGCAGACTTGACAGTTGTCCAGCAGACGGTCATTTCCGCCCTCCATAAGGGAGATAAGCCTGAAACAGAGCCTCGCTGTTTACATAGTGTTGTACCCAAGCATATTAATTGAGAGTTGAGTAGAAGGAAAAAGTGTGTGTGAGCGAGTGCACAAGTAGCACAGATAACTGCAGCCTTGAGAGGATTGTGCAGCAAAGCCCATTCCAGAATGTGGAGGATATTGACAAGACGTACCCTGAACATGAGCTACGGCTGTTACGTTCCTTGTCTTGAGTCCCGTTTAGAGTAAACTACGCTTCCTCATGACACATCAGTAGAGCCACAGGCCGATCGCCTCCATACCATAGCGTATTGCTGCAGTACTTAATTAGACATCCTCTTGGGCTGTTCTTATGTTTGATTATCTCTGGATTTGGGGTTTTCAAAATTAACAGGAATAAACATGTGAAATGTATCACTCTGCGTTTAAATAATCTACAGCATATTTCCACGTATTAGGTGTGGGTTTTTTATTCAATTCCTGAAATAAATTGATTTAGAACTGATACTCTAACTTATTGTGATTCCCCTGTATGTCATTTTTAGAAGATCTTGCTATGTAAACGTCCAACGATCGCACTGCTGACCTCTGTTCGGACCAGCTGACTCTCGCTAAAACTGAAGTAAGCCAAAACAACTGAGTGACCTCCTGCACTGCAAAAATACAACTTAAAATAAGTAAAATTTTCTTGAAATGAATGTATTTGCCCTTGATTTGTGCAGGTAAACAAGACTATTTGCCAATGGAACAAGATTTTTACACTTAAAATAGGAACAATTCATCTCCATCATCTTATTTCAAGTGCAGGATGTCTAATTATCTTATTTTAGGGGTAAAAATACTCATTCCATTGGCAGATAATCTTATTTACCTGCTCAAATCAAGGGCAAATACATTCATTTTAAGAAAATGTTACTTATTTTTAGTTATCTTTTTGCAGTGTGTTGGTGGCTACTGTTAATTGGTGAATCTTTAGATGCATGTTGTTATAAAACAACTAATCTATGCTTAAAACCAAAAGCAAAACCTCTTGTCATTATTAAATCTTGCTGCCCAACAAAGAAAAGGGTGAAGATTCACTCACGTGGGTGGGAGTCTTGATGAATGAATGCAAAGTTTTCAAGAAGACAGCTGAGAACAGTCTGTTTGTATGACACTTGTGATTTTAACCAACTCAGAATCATTCGGAAGATTCCTGTTATCAAGTTAAATTTCTTAAAAGAGACGAGACAAATATGTCAAAAGATGTTAACGACGAAAGCAGCAAAACAATAATAATTCCCATCATTGACCAAACCAGCAAAATAACAACAACAGAAACAAAGAAAAGGATGCTGCTTCAATCATCAGGCGTAATTAGCCTGTCTAGAGATTTCTGCAGTTGTCCTCCCTACAGAATCAGCTCGTCACAGCCATTAAGAACTGTTTCCAACTCTCGCGGTAGACACTTTGAAAGCAAGTTGTTCATTTTTCTGACGTTTACGTCACACTTGGGAGATCCTATCCCTCTCTAATGACAGGCACATGTCAAAACCAGCCAGATGAACTCCAGAGAAGGTTCTTGTCAAATACTTATGAGTAACGGGCTCGCTGATGATATCTCACGGGTCGAAACCTTCTCCGGCCTCTTATCGTCCTCCAGACGAGACGTGCAGCAGCATGAAACAAATACCTGTCTGTCTGTGGGGGGATTGTCTAAATGATAACGAGTGTTTTTCAGTCTGGATTCGAGGAGGAGAAAAAAAGGGGGGAAAGCAGGACTGTCTGCGTACAGAAAGAGACGATGAAGACACAACAGAGAGCGAGGAGATGTGGCTGGAAAAGCAGAAAGGAACGGAGGAATAAAGAACCAAACAGGGTGGGGGTGGGCAAATCCAGGTGTGTTAGTCGTCTACCTGCCTGCATGTTTGTGGTCACCACAGTTATAGGATTGGGGGGGAGGGAAACGCTGTCTGGGGCAAATCGAGGAGTGGAGCCAAAGGTGTGTCTTTAACAGCAGGAGTCTGGGTGGGAAGCTTACTCACCAAGTTTTTTTTGGCTTTGGGCAAACACATGTGCAAGAGGAGATTTGAACTGAACTTGATACAGACAGCTACTCAATGAAAGACCAATTCATCTTTTCATAAAGACGTTTTTCTGCTGATGGAGCACGTATGAAAGCCAGGAAAACAGACTCATGATCTAATGAAAAATGTGACGTTTACCTGCAGACTGTGATCAGATGGTTTAATGCAAGTTCCTGTCATTTTACTACCGGTAAACCACGCTTCTACACAGCGATGCCCAAAGCCACTCCTTATATCCTGCATGTTCATGTCCAACCAAAGGAAGCTTGTTGCCACAAGATGACCAAGCCCACAAAACAAGCCGAAAACGGCTTTTTGATAACGATTACTGTTATAGTAGGAACTCACCCAAGGATCCTGACTGAGTGTGTGCCATGTTTGCGGTACTGTGGAGATTTGTTTAAGCTGACGTCAGTGTGTTTGTAGATCCCACTCTTGTAGACGAAGAAGTCCTCGTGAACATCCATGATAGCTGTAATAATAAACAAACAGAAAGAATTATACGGCAGAATAAGGCACACACAAGGATCTCTTTTATTAGAGGGACAACATTTGATCTAAATCTGGATTTAAGCAATTAGGCCTCCAAGTCAAACACACTCCTACGTCCGAGAATGCTAATCTTACCTTAAAGCTGCAAACACTCATGAGTTTTATTAAGATTTTAAAGGGATAGACAGACACAACCGAGTGCATAATTAAGTATGCATGGTCCTAACTTTTAAGAAGATAACAAACTCCTTTATTGTCCCACAGGGGGGAAATTCGGCCGTGCTTTTAAACAAAAATATTAAAAGCACGGCATGAATTTGTCTTCAGCCCCATTTCCTCTCAGGGAGAATGTTGTGGAGAAGTCTGAAGTTGAGTTAGTTGTAAAACAATATCACAGGTTATTAACATCTGGCAGAGCTCTGTTTCATCCATAAAATGGAAAGAGTACGGCAGAACTACACAGCCACCAAGACATCAACCTAAACTGAAAGGTTTGGGCAAGGAGAGCATTAACAAGAGAAGCAGCCAAGAGGCCCATAGTAACTCTGGAGGAGCTGCAGAGACCTTGTGCTCAGGTAGGAGAGTCTGTCAACAGGACGGTTATTAATAATCATTAAATCTGGCTTTTATGGAAGGATGGCTAAAAATAATTCCATTGCTGAGCGAGAGAAGTAAGATGTCCCATTTGAAGTTTGCTAAAAGCCATGTAGGGGACGAAGCAAATATGTAAAAGATACTTCGGTCATCTGGTCAGACCAAAAATGAACTTTCTGGCCTACATGTTTACTGCTACTTGTGAAGGAGGCTTAACTCAGCTCATCACCATTGGTGCACACCATCCCCACAGTGACACATGGTGGTGGAAGCCACATGCTGTGGGGATGCATTTATTCAGCAATGACAAAGAAGCCGGTCAGAGTCGATGAAAAGATGCATGGAGCAAAAACCAAGGACAGTCCTGCAAGGAGAACTGTTAGAACAACGACTCTGAACATACAACCAGAGCTACAAAGGAATGGTAAAGCTCGAAGCATATTGATGTTTTAAAACGGCCTAGTCAAAGTCCATACATAAATTCAATTATGTGTCATTTTTAAGACTTAAAAAATTGATCTACACTCTGAATGAGCCAAACCTCTACATATGCAAAGATGATAGAGACAAGCAGACTTGCAGCTAAAATATTAAACCCATGTTCTACTTTCCTCCCACATCATCATTTTGCAAAACTTTGTGTTGGCACATCACAGAAAATGTGTAATGTGACAAAGTATCAAAAACTTTGAGAGGTCTGGACAGTGCGCAAGGCACCAAACGTCATGTTTTTTAGGAATGAGTTCTAACTAATGCCTTTGTCCTCCCTGAGAAGACTCCAATGTCTCCAAAACAAAGCTGATAAATATAAAACAAATGCGCACACGTGTGTCAGGGAGCAACTTCAGTGTCAAAAGAGAAACTTGACATGCGGCCAACAAGTCTTCCTGCCTGTAAACGGAGCTGTCAGGGGATTAGAGAGGACTCCCACACACATTGTGCGCACACACTTATACACGTGACCTCTCTGTTTAAAGCTACTAGAGAGTGGCCCAGATGAGCACCAGACAGTGAGGCAGGCTGGTCAAGGAAAGTCACATCAATCCCATCTGCATAAGAGACAAAACTTCGAAGGGTCAAAGGGTCAAACGTGACATCCCATAGTGAGATAGTCTAGACAAGGGGTGTCCACAGTGTGGCCCGGGGGCCATTGGTGGCCCCTACACTCGTTTAATTAGGATGAAATTATTATAGACAAGTCAAAATCTTCTTCCATGAGAAAATGTTAGGTACAACACAAAGTATTCATCTTTAAATAACCACTCTTAGAACCATATCAATCAAATTACTTTTACTCAAAAGACAAACTTTGGTGAACTAAAACCTGCTTTTAATTCATTTGTAAAAATTGATCCCAAATCCTGTTCTTATTGCTGAAAATAGATCAACTTCTTTGCACTTTTTTTTTGTTTGCCGAAATTAATTTGAAAATTAGATGACCACCTTTAAAAAGGGGCAAATTTGCAAAACCTAAAAAATTATTTACATATCCTTTTCCCACAGAAAATCTAACTAAACTATTTAATTTAAATATCGCATGCTCAAATTGCATGGAGCAGGTAGAAAGAAATTCACAGTATAATTATTTTGAAATACTTTTTAAAATATATTTTTAGCCCTCGAGTGCTTTTGACTAGACAATTTTGGCTCTCGTTACAAAAAGTTTGGACACCCCTGTTTCAAATAACGATTTAGAATGCGAAAGCATTGTTGGAAAACATTTTATTTCTTTTTTCTTTTTTCTTTTTTTTTTTTTTACACAGAATTAGGAGGAAATGTTTATTAAAAAATGACATTTGGTGAAAGAAAACATTTTTAGTAAAATCATGTAAAAAAAAAATTATGTTTTTTGTTGTTGATTAGTTTTATATATAAGGTCTCTCCTGAACATGAAATATTGAATCTCACTAAAAATACCAGTAAAAATAAAGTCTAAATAAAATCAATTAATAAAGAACACAGATATATGTGAGGAAAGTACCTTACCTTGCACAGGGCCGTTATCCATGATCTCCTTCATAATCTCCTTTTCCTAAAAGATGAGATAAAAGGAAAGGTTTTACAGCCAAAAGAGAACGAGACAGGCTGATCTGATCAGTGGAACAGAGGATGAAAACAAATGTTCCTGGAGTAAAAACCTAGATAAAAGAAATCGAGTTATCAGGGCCTGCTGGTCTTAATGCCTGCCTTATTGACTCCACATGCTATCAAGAGGCAGAAACAAGATACTATAATGATTTTGAAAAGCATCATCTGTTATTTAGCGCCGACAGATGCTGGCATATAAAACCCAATGCAGACTGCAGGTCAGTGGAGATGAGACATTGCATCTCTTAAAGTCACAATCAAAGAGACCCGCCACTGTTTTATCAAACCTAAATGGTTTGGAGTAACTGCACATCTTTAATGACATATTAACTCTCGCCTTTATGTCAACTCATTGATATTTTGATTTGCTAAACTCTTTCCAGCAGTTAAAGTCAGACATTGGCACACAGAACGTTAAAGTAATGTGGTAATGTCGTAAAAAGTAATCACACAAATCTAATTTCCAGTAAATCTCAAAGTCCTTATATGACAATAACACGATGATTTCATACATAGATTTCCAAAGTGGAGTCTGTAAGCTGGTGTAATGATGTAACTCAATCATTTGTTTATCCATATAATTTAAGTTAAATTAATCCAATATGCCTAAGAGCCCTCCTAATAAATAACCTGATAACTCTATAAAGCTGGTTCAGATAAATCACATACAGCACAGTGTATATTTATCATCGAATAAATCATCATATCACAGATGAATCGTTTGAATTTGTTCCAAAAAAAGCTTTGAAATAAACTTATTCTCTCTTGCACAAACCTTTTAAAAATGCATCCTATGATTTAAATACATCTGCTGTGCAGGGGGATACAAACATGACTTGTTTTGTTTTGATTTATTTGCGAAATCCTCCATTTGAGAGCTATTGAGTCTAGGAACGATAATTTTTTAATTCATGGCCTCCATGTTTCCCTTGGGTAAAACACGACAGCATGCAGACGCCTGTTTCTCTGAAGGCACTCTTCAACATGGGAAACATGAGAAAACCCGCCATTCAAGCTAAGCAGATCTGACGTGTGTCGACCTTCGTACAAAATTACATTGGTTGGTTGTGAAAAGGTAGGAAGCAGAATCTTTGGGTGAGACTTTGGACCTCTCTTCATTTTTATCATGTATGTCTCTAATTTGTATCAAATTGTTTTTATTATCATTGGTCTATTTTTATTTATGTTACTTACTATTAAATGAATATTGTATCCTTAGGGATACAAACTTTCTATGTTTACCTGTAAAGTAAAGCAAAAACGTCCAACATTTCCTGATACAGAACTCAATTTCTACAGTGTGATATTAACACAGCAGAAATTAGACTAAATTGTACTAAATGATTAATTTATTTTAAGGGTTCTTTCGTCATCTTTACTGCTACAGGTGCCAAAAAACATGTCAGATGTTGCAGATCTTTTCACAGTGCAAACGGACATTCAGCACGATGCTGCAAATTGTGATGCTCACTAGCAAATCAACTTGCTGAAAACGACAACAAAAAAAACACATTACATCAAGCAGATTCTAATGCATAATTAAATTTAGTAATTTTATGCAGATTTTAGGATTTCTGAGTAATGATGGCTAAATATATGATGCAAAATCTTAGGCCGATTTTTATCTCAACTCAAGAGTGGGGCCGTGCTCATGAAAAGGCATGCTGGCAGATGTTCATGCGTGCCGACATGCTTTCTGCGAGCGACTGTTGATCTGTTTGGGGTTTCAGAAAATGTTCTGAGGTTGAGCAATCCTTACATTGGATGAGAGCCTGTAGGGCGGCGTGGACTGGTAGATGTCGTTGTGGTAGTTCTGTGTGTTGGGGCAACGCTGCGTGGCTTGCCTCTTGCCCCGCCCCACCGAGCGACTCTGCATCATGCAGCGCCCCACCTCTGCTGGGGTGTGCTGCGGAGGCTGGTATGGGTAACAGTCCTCTGTCACAACCCTTAAAAAAAAAGAAAAGAAAAAAAAAACTTTCAACCTCTTGTACACACAAAGGTATGTTTATTTTCTGCGTGACACGCAAAGTTCTCACCCTCGGCGCCGGAGGTACCACCAGGCTCCGTCTACGCGCCCTCCTGCACAGCCTCCCTGGTTGCGTGTGTCGCAGGAGATAAGATTTTGGGGCGACAGCTGTGGAGTCATGTGGCCCATGGACTGAATGGAGATTCGGTCTGACGCCACAGCTAGTAAAACAAAGCAGAGACTAAACACTGTGCCTTTTCTTGGTCGTACGCCCTTGTTTGCCACAATAGCTTGAAAAGGATTTCATTCGGTCTTGAGTTTTTTTCACGTTTCGTCACGTTACAAGAACAAATTTCTTTGCATGTTTAGGGGATTTATGCGATAGACCGACACAAAGAAGTGCATAATTGTGAAGTAAAAGGGAAAAGTTATAAGGTTTCTTTTTTTTTCTAAATTAAAAATTGGAAAGTGTGGCATGCAATTTTATTCAAGCCCCTTTTTGCAGAGTCTAACAGCCTCTTCCTAGAATGCTGCAGAGATCCCACCTGAGCAGCTCCTCCAGACTCACCACTGGCCTTTTGACTGATGCCCTCCTGGCGTGGGCTGTCAGTGTAGGTGGACGGCCATATTTGATAGCTTTAGAGTTATCATTTAATTTACTGATGATGTATTGAACAGGGAATATGTGAGATGTTCAAAGTTTGGGATATTGTTTCATAGCTTAACCCAGATATGAACTTCTCCAGATGATTTTCTGTTTACTAATGATCTCTAACAAGAACAGCTGGATTTATGCCAAGATTAATTTACACAAGTGGAAACTCTATACTAATTTGGTGACTTTCAAAGGCATTTGGTTGCACTAGACTTTATTTAGAGGAGAAAAATATAAACTGGGCTGAAAAGATATGCTTGCCCTAGATTTCAGATTCTTCTTTGGTAAAAAAAAAAAAAAAAAAAAAAAAAGTTTTTAAAACCTCCGAGCCTTTTTCCTCAACCTAACAGTTATTATTCACTCTGTGTTGATCTATCGCATAAAACCCAAATAAAATATGTTGACGTTTGTTGTTGTAAAATTAGAGAAAGGTCTATGTGTATTAATTACTTTACAGGGGAATGTGTCTCACTACAACATAAAGTATTTTTCAGCATGTTTTTCTTCTGTTCACAGCGAGTTCTCCTGAGAACCCACCTGCTGTGGAGAAAGCCCATGAGGCGGCACAGTTGCCCTGATCCAGCGGTTCGTGGATCTTCCCTGGCCACTTCTCCACTGAGTTGAAGTAGAGCGGTAGACGATCATTCTGAGGATCCATGTTCATCTGCAAGAAACAGAGTAAAACAGTATTTACCTCACTCCGGTGTTGACCTTTTGTGTTTAGCGATTTTATAAATCTTTATACTTTTAAGTCTTCTGATAAGAAATTGAAACACTGTGATTTATTCCAAAAAAAGTAAAAAAACAAGGCAACTGGACTCCAGTTGCCTTGTTTTTTACTTTTTTTGGAATGACCATGACCTGGATGACTGAGAATCTTCACCAGCACTGTGATTTATTAGTCCCTGCTGACTACATCATCCTAAAGGTTGAGTTTTCTGAGATTTCTCTGTCTGGTATCCTTGCAAATATGAACTTGTCAAACATTTATTTTCAGGTTAGTATGTTTGTTTGAGCTGAAAAGGCTGCTTTAAATAGCAGTCTGGTAAAACATTAATATATAGGCCGAAACAGAATAAAGCCAGTAAAAAAATTCAGGCTTATGTAACTCCCAGATGACGACTCTGCAAAGAATACCGGTGAGGTCAGAACAGTTACATATCTAACAATTGTCCTGTTCGGTTAAAAAAAGAGCAATTAAAATACTTGCAGAGCGCCTCGTCTGACAAGTTTGGATTCAAGCAAGATTACATAAGTCTGCTAATTGCCTCCACTGTGGCAGAGGCTTCTGCACAGGCAGTCAGGTCCGTTTAGACCTGGGACACACCAGAACCCCCGTATCCGAATCTTTCGCCTTAAACCTGTTGGACTTGGTAAATCTGAATGCATTTGCATTAATTCGCAGATTATTCTCACATGTCATGCTTGCTCTTTCTCACTGTGCACTTGAGGCTGGACGCTCGCCCAATCCGCCGATGGGGTGTGATAATGGAACAGACACCTCTGTCTACCTTACTTCCCTCTGTCTCACAAATACATTGGCTACTTGCACCGCATTCCTCTGGTTAATGACGGGGTATTCAGAGCATAGAGAGCCACCTGATACAAAACTAAGGAATGCGATGCTGTTCTCAGATATGCAGTTATGCAAGCAACCATCCTGGGAAAAGAGACAAATTGTGCAAGAATATGTTGGTATATATGTTGTTGTTTTTTTTCTGGTTCTCATATAATCACAGTGTCCCAGACTGTAAAACGTTGGGAGGGTTGGTGTTAGGGGTGTCTGAACGGGCTGTGATGCTGGTGGTGGCACAGGTAGGGACATGCCAACAGCAGGAGAAGGAGTCTGTTTGGGTGGGGATGAATGGGAGACGCAAACCAAACAGGTTTTGCTCTTTATCCAACCTCCCCCATCTTCATCGTTTGATGTTTTGTTTCCGTCTTATGTAATCTCTCTGAGCAGAATGTAAACAAAGTTGGAGCCGCTATCGCATACCAACAAACCCCCGTAATTAGGTGAGAAATGTTTTGATCGGGGCTCATTGATAAAAGGAAACATGTGGGAGCTTGTGAAGAAGCAAAAGACACAACTGCGTGGCACATTCCCACCTGTTGCTTTAGCACTCAGCCCCCCTGCTCCCTTAACCCCCCCCACCCCCCCCCCCACCCCCGCAGCATTCCTTAAAATGTTTTCATATTATTAGATTTGCCTCTATTTAAGTCTAAATGGGAAACAAAATGTGCACAGTTAAATTAAATCTGTCAATAAGTCCACAAAATTAAACACCAGATGTGTGTTGATTGGACATTCGTCTGTGACTGACACAGATCAGAACCATTGTTTTGTTTTTGATTTTCTCTTTATTAAAAAAAAAAAAAGATTTGTGGTTTATGAAGAACCTTTCAATAAAGTTCTTGAAATATCACATTTTAAAAAACTTTCGTGAGAGTGCATTTCAGTTGTATTAACCAGCCACAAACTTTTGTATGACAGACCAAGACAAAGTAGCACAACTAGAAGTAAAATAATAAATAGTCATCAAAACGTTTTAGTAAATACAAATCTGAAAGGTCAGGTGTTCGTTTGCATTCAGCCCACTTAACACTGACGCCTCTAAATTAAGTACGGTGTAACTGACAGGTTTCATTCTATTTGTAAATAAAGTCCACCTATATGAGATGTAATCTAAATATATATTCAGCTGTTCTGTGAAGTCCTAGAGGTTTGTTGGAGAATATTGCTGAACAAACAGCATCATGAAGACCAAATAACACAGTAGACAGATCCAAGAAACAGTTGTGCAAAAGTTTTAAAAAGTATTTAGAGTATAAAACAACATTCCCACATCTCAAAGAGCACTGCTCAATCCATTTATCAAAAATGGAAAGACTATGGCACAAGTGGAAACCTAAAAGGACATGGAAATGCTCCTCAGATGACGAGTGGGGCAGTAATCTGAGAAGGAGACACTGGATGAGCTGCAGAGATCCAGAGCTCAGGTGGGAGAATCTGGTGACAGGGCAGCTATCAATTGTGCAATCAACAAAGTTAGCCTTAATGGAGCAGTGGTCAGAAGAAAGCAATGGCTAAAAAAAAAACAACATAAAAAATCCTGTTTGTAGTTTACCACATCCATGTAGGGGAAGAAGATTCCACTTATTGAAGCAGACCAAATTTAAGCTTTTCTTTGCCAACATGCAAAACACTGACGTGACAGAAAACTAACTGCACATTTTCCATCTTCACAGTGAAACATGGCTGTGGCAGCATCAAGGTTTGGGGGAGCGTTTCTTCAGCAGAGACGTTTGATGATGGGCAAATGGATAGAGAGGAAAACAGGCTTGAGCCTGGGGTACAAGTTCAGCTTCCGACAGGAAAATAACCCTGACAGCCAGCCTGAGCTTTAGCGCAGTGGTTTAGATCAAGTTACATCCATGTGTCTGAATGGCACCAAGAATCCGTGGCATGGTGAGAAAAACTGATGTTCACAGACGCGCACCTTCCATTCGGACAGAGCTTGAGGCATTTTAAAAAGAATAATTGCAAAGGCTTTGATCTCTAGATGTGCAAAGAAGGACATATAGACATACCCCGAGCATTTAACGCTGCAATTACAACTAAAGGTAGTCCTACTATAGCATTTTACTAAAGGAGGCAGAATACAGAGTCAAACCACACTTCAGATGTCTCAAAAACAACGTATCTCCATCCTTCCACTTCACAAAGTCCACTACTTTTTGCATTGCTCCAGTACATCTTATGCCAATAAAACATATCGAGATTTGTGCTTGCAACAAGACCGAATGTGACGCGGTAGAGGGGTGTTAGCTGGATCCTTCTGAATCCTCAACGTATTTGCAGGAAAGAAGATTGGATCTACCTGAATTTCATTCATGTTCATTATAGTGCTGGAAGGTCTCTGTGTGCCCAGTCTGAAGCGGATGCCTTCATCTAGGCTCATTCCAAAGAACTGACTGTAATTAGCAGCTTTCCATCTAAAAAACAGAAAGAATAAGAAAATTAATATCTGCAACATATGGTTCTTCAAAAAGCCTTAGCTAAAAAAAGATAATTGAATCCATTAAAAACATGATTGCTTGTCTCTGTGTTTTTGTTTCATACCCATAGTTTCCTCGATTGACAGCATGGATGACGTCAGATTCAATCAGACAAGCATTCTGCTCACATTCCCAGCGTCCCAAGGAACCGCATGTACTGCAAGACAGGAAAACACAACGCAGGGGGGCGATGAAAGCCTGGCGGCAGCTGCACGGCCTCAAAAAGCACATTAAACTAAAGGCAATAAAATCAACTTCAATAGAAAGGCCCAATGTGAGAGCAGTGTGCAGAGGCCCAGTGGAGTTCCCAGATTAATCAAGAGAGGAATGCAAGAGGAAGAAAATGGAAAAACGATGGGAAGATTTAGAGAAACATTCGGATGAGGACGACCAGTCCATTTTTAGTCATAAGACAGCGAGATAAGACAGCAGGATATTAACGATGACACACATACTTTTATTACTCTGATGCTTTGAAGTAATTTGCTTCCTAATGACTCACTCTGGAGGAGGCTGTCTGCATAGCTTTGTGTAGTTTGACAAGGGATGGAGCACAACTCTTTATATTAACATATTATGGATTATCGCAACAAAACTTACAAAAATCTTTACATAACTTAAGCCCAAAAGATGTTATTTCTCTCACTATGGTGAGGACACAATAAAGGCTGCAGGATGGTTCATGAAAAGTATGCGTGACAAAAACTGATTCATGCAGCTGACTCACTCAGACAATTCACTGAAAGATTCATGGCTTAAGTTTGTCTTCCAGGTAAATGATTACCATTCCATGAAAACCTCTTTATTTTAATGATAAGCTAATGCGTTTTGAATATTTTTTTATGTCGCCAATAACCGAAGAGCTATGGAAATTTAATACAACTATAGAAATTATGGCAACACTACAATGACAAATTAAACACTACTACAATGTCTTGCAAATAGATAAATAGTCTTAATCCTCATTGATTTCCCGAAAACAACAATATGATATCCTTAAAGGGATGGATAGTGTGGATTTCTGGATAGCAATGCTAAAGGTTTCAAATAGTTGCTAAAATGAACACTTTAATGGCATAGTTGACTGTCTTTTCTGTTTTCTTCTATAGTAGGTAGCAACAACCATCAGCAGCTTTGCCACAAGGTGGCAGTGATGCACAAAGTTGTTTGACAACCACTATGGCAGCTTTTAAGGCAGGAATGTTTTTTGCGAAACACCAAACAAAAAAAGCTCATTTAAAACTTTCCCCTGAAGTGAAAAATAGGTGAACACATCCCCACACCAATTCACTGGACTGATAAACAAAATCAAGGAACACAAATATCTGAAGCTAGCTGAAGTAGCTAATGCATTAGCATGCTAGCTCTTGTCAATCGGAGAAAACATTCAGACCTGGCACTGGCGTCTGTCCTGATCAAGTGTACGTACGATGTTAAACGCTGTGAAACAGGAACCTTTCATAAGATAAATAACAATATAAAGGAGTATCAGTTTTGTTTTTTTGATTTATTTTATTTTTAAAAGAAAGCATGTAGAAAACTATTCATACCCTCCTCTATAATCAATGAAAACATTTTTTACTGACATTAAAGAATTGGAACTCCTCTTAAAATTACTGGAGCGTTTTTGCACAGTTCCACTGGTATTTGAGTGATTAATCTGAGTCTGGAAAACATCCTTGCCTTGACCTCAACAGTTTCAAGTTGGGATTCTAACTGGGCCTTCACCAAAACATTAATATTATGTCCAGTCAGAAGAAACACTGGATCTGTTGATGTCCTCCTTATTGCTCAGTATGGATTTTAATGTCTGGTGTGAGTCGTCTTGCTTATGTCAAAATCAGCCAGGATGGGTATAAACCCCTTTAGAGACTATTGTGCTCCACTAATGCATGTTGATTTATATTCAAGAAATAATAAGGCTCATAATATAAGCGCTTTGTTGCCATCTAGTGGACAGAGTTATACCAAATGTATACTAAATAGCTAAAGTCATACATACATTCAAGTAAGTGTCTCTTCTTGATTTAAAGGCATACTATGCAACAGTTTTCAGTTATATGTGTTCCATACCATTTTGGATGATTAAATGAGTCATGGGGGAAATACCATACTTGCAATTGCAGGAGCCCTCGGCCCGCACCCACAGGCTCAGAAGTCTCGTGTGCATCGCAAGAGTCGGTCTTGCTTTACGGCGAGAACTGCTACACACCCCCAGTGAAAGGCATGCTCGTTGCTAGCCCAGTGGCGATTTTTTTGCAGTTATCATGGCGGAACCAGCGAGAAAACAGCGAAAGCCCATGTTGGAGCAGGCAAGAAAGAGGAAAAGGGCTCTGGACAGAGAGAGGAGTCGTACACTGGTGAACATAGAAGGCTGCAAGGCTGACGCGGACCTCGCGTTTCTGCTGATGCGATTGTAAGTAACATTGGAATGGTTTCTCTCTCTCTCTGTGCATGTTCATACTTTCACTGTGTTAGTAGACATGGTGATTCGTTGCTTTCGTCTGTCTGCTCAGCTCAAAACAACCGCGCCAGGCTTGATGGAGAAACCAGGAGAACAGCTGAGCATATTTACGACAGTGCAGTTTTACTTCGCCCTCTGGGGGGAGCCTCGCTGGAAAATCAACCCCGGTTGCATAGTATACCTTTAAAGAGCAAAATGATGCCCGGTTGGAGCAGAAACGGCGTCCGGCATAAAACCCTCTGCAAATTCTGTGTGCAAGTTGTGCTGACTTTCTGTAGATAAATTCCTGGAGTTAGTGCAAGGTCTGAGAGACTGAGTTGAGGTAAAGAGAAGATGTTGATCATAGGACAATTTCTTTGTTTAAAATATAAAATAGGCTACACCCCGAAAGTCAAGAAGTATCTGTCCATTGATTTTTATTAAAAGGTAGAGTAGGCAATTTTTATGGAAATGTAGGTAAGAAATGCCCAAACCTTTTTTTGAATAACTGCGCTTGAGTAAGACCATCTTATGCTACTCAGCATAAGATAGATAAGACAACCCTGGGGATCCAGACACTATTGGCAGTTTCTAAATAGAAAATGAAGTCATCAGACAATAATTGTGACTGTAGGGGATGGTGCACTCTTTACACGAAGAAATTAACGACTTAGGGCAATTACTGATCATACACAATGATGTGAAACAGGTCCAATTCCCCTTTAGTCACACAGAAGCCAACAGACTGAGTCACTTTTCATATTGCAGCATCTTCTGGCAAGTGTCTCAGATATATATGTGCAAATACAACGCAGAGTGTGCAATTTTACATAAATATGCTCAAAGTGGCCAATCTAATTCCAGCGAAGCTTTATTTAGCGATTCGGTGGGAGTGTTAAAAGACTTTGACTGGAGGAGAGTGATGACAACCTTAAGATTTTTTCTCTTCAACAAGAAAGAATGCAGGCTTGTGTGACAGAACCAGAAATTTAAAAAAAAAGCAGCTTATTCACACAGTAAATAGACTGGGCACAGAGACATGCGCTTGAAGACAGAGTTATAGAGATTAAGTGTGATAGTGAAATACAACATGAGCTCTGTGACAAGATCAGGAGGCTATATTTAACATTCAAAGTCACACTACCTATTAAAAACAGAACAAGCAAATTCATACTGTCTCGCCACCCTGATCCACATCACTGGTGTGTGTTTAGATATCTGTTATTTACCTAAGCTTTGAAATTATTACTGTCATTGGTTGCTGTCTCGTTGGGCACACAAAGCCAAATCAAAGTGCAGATAGTTGGTTCTTCAGACTGACCAGAAAATGTAATGTTTCACGAGATTAGGGGCAGATGTTGCCCTTCACAGAGGAAAGATCTCAGAAACATCACAGGCAGACAATAAAAACATTTATATTAGGATCATTTATCTTTTCATAACCTCTAATCCTACATATTCTACTCTGTTCGAGTCGTGTCAGGCGTTAACTGTTTGGTTTAGATGTATAAATCGTCCTGAAGAGCTTTTAATCAATTCTATGTTAGGCTGACAGCCGGGCTTATCGTTTCTGTTAAAACCAGCAGCCACATGTAGGAGGAACTGATTCAACTTTTAAGTGGCTTAACTACTGCTAAGGAGACAGCTAGGAGGGAGCCAGCTGGGAGCTGGCCGTCAACTCTGAGAGGAAGCTGTGATCTCCACCCTGCAGGGCTAAGAGAACACACGTCTGGCAAATTAATAAGAGCAGGGAGTGGGAATAGGAAAAGGAGTGTAAGTTTCCCCCCCCTGTGTCATTGTTGTGGCGTAACTTTTTAAATAAGCCATGTGTATAGCCTTAGTGAGCACGTGTGGGAGCTTGTGGGGCCATACAAATATTTGCTTGATGGGGATAGGGTTAGAAAAAGGGTTAGCACTGAGTTTTCTGTTGACCCGCAGGGCTTAGCCTGGTGTCTTAATCTATATATTTGTTTGATCCTCTGGGTTGGTTACCAATTAACATCTTTATTCTGACATTCAGAACACATGAAAAAATTAAACAATTCAGCTAAATTAAACCGAACCATATAACAGAAAACACAATGACAATTTTTGCAAGACGCATGTGTATGAAGATAAAGGGCTTTCAGAAGAACACAGAAATGTATTCCTTCTCTCAATGCTGCAAGAAAAAAAAGTCATTGTTTTCTTGCAGCCCTGGTTCAGAAGTTGACACATTATCTGGCCCAAACATTTTTTTCTTGTGTGTTGACTGCTATTAAGTTAAAGGTCGGTATCAGGGATTGCTGCACAGCCAACAACAATGCAGATGACTGTTTTTCAGAGTGAATGCTGCTGGTCAAGACTCGATGCAATCTACTGGATTTTGTTGGATAGGAAACTTTTTGACCAATCTGTCTGTATGATTTAATTGAATTGACCGTGTAAAGTGCCTTCAGATGACATGTGTTGTGAGCTGGCGCAATATAAATAAAACTGAACTGAATGGTCAGAAATGAGAAAAAGGCATGGCTACTACCAAGATGTAAGCTACAGAGGGAAAACCCTATGAGGACTTTCTAGGAGATCTGAACTTGAGTTTCTTGTGATGAATGAAATTTCCTGATCAAGTTTTCTGGCCCGAAGGGTAAAAGTACAGGTTCCTCTGATCTTGTGCAGTATCCACAAGCCTAAAAATATTTTTTTGTTTGTTTTTTTTGGGGGGGGTTATCTTAGAAGATAGGCCTCTGTCCAATGCTGCTATGGTTTTTGGCTGCTTTTGTGATCTTAAAGGGCTGCTCCTGTGATTGGTGGCTATATCTCTGTCTTTTCCCTGAATCCCCCAAAGCCTTTTTTGTGTGATATGCAGAGCTAATCTGTGTCTGACACTGTAAGGCAACCAGTCCTACCATGCTGTTAACTTAAACCGCCAGGACATACAAAGAAGGATATACCTTACAAAAATATGTTCTGCAGTCATATAACAGGTTTCTAAATGAGTTGTGGTGTACAGTATGTTTTATTCTTCTTAAGGTCATTCTCGTTGTGTTTTATAACAAGTTGCTGCTTTTGGTTTTACATCACTTTTTTGCACTTTGGTGTTTCGGAAAAAGCCCCGCTACCCTGTCCTAAATGCTCCATGAGATGGATGCAGCTGATCCTGACAGCTTAGATCGGAGGGGTCAGCGTGGTTTGTATAAAAATGCTGTGACTGAAAATACGTGTCTTACCCTGATTTAAAAACAAATATCACACTGATGATCAATTAAAACCCTGAACAGACGAGACCAATGAACCGCCCAGAACTGATCAGACTGATCAGTCGTTATGGGTAACACAGTTCGCCGCTCGAACTGCCACCGTGTAGTCATAGGGTGTTTGCCATTAGAGTTTTCAAAAACATGACTACGTCAGGGTCATAAAGACAGGGAGCGGCACATAAACACGTCTTTCAGAAACAGCGCACAGGAAAAACAAATCAACACTCCCAAGAAGATTCACAGAGGAATTTACACAAGGAGTCAAAACCAGAACCAAGCCGCTTTGTCTCACTTGATCCAGGTTCAGTTTTGTCCTTTGAAGTTGGGTGCACTTTTTTATCTACATCAAAGTGGGAGCTAAACAGGAAAACTGCTTCAATTACGATCAAATTGACCATATAACTCAGAGGGCAACATGAAACAGCCGTCTGTAAACATGATGTGGCCAATACAAGATATGGGGAAATTTTAAGGGTCTTGTTTTGTTTTAGTCTGAGTTGTGTTGATGCTATTTTGGTCCTGCAGACACTACTGAACTGCTCTTGATGGAAGCACATTAGGGTCAATCAGTTTATCATTTAAAGCTGTTCAAGCCTGTTGCTTTGCTGCTTGAAATCAGCAGACAGTTATCATGGTGCATTCCATCAACTAACAAGTCTCAGATTATGTCATCTTCGCCATTTAGCGTCCTCTTGTCCGACAGTAGGAAAAAGCATGGACGCTCGCACAAAAGCAATTGTTAAAAAGACAAACACAGCCAACCTGAGTCACAGGATGCGTTTTCAAGTCCCACTTTATTGCAAAATCTTTTTTGAAGCCGTACTGAGCTGCTGAATATGCACCATTAAACAATAATAGGTAGCGTTTCTGCATTGCTCGTTTAGGCTCTATGGCCAATGTCAATAATGCTGTTCTATCCGGTATTTTTGTGCATATAAACACTGCTGAAACATTCCATCTCACAAACATTGAAAAGCAGGACATGATTGTCTAAATGCTACATAAATAATTGAAAACTGCTGATTGTAGAGGTCATTTCGGAGGTCAGAAATTACGACTAGCGAGGACAAATGGGAAGCAGTGTTTGCTATTTGACAGGCACATTCCTGTTTAGCATGCTGATATGCTAATATGTACTACAGCATGGGAAAAAAAAGAGTACTTATCACATTAATAATATATTTATAATATTTCTATTGTGATGAAATTGACACCAGGTGTTAATCCACACATACAAAGAAATAAAAAACAATTAGTCCATAATTTAAGTTATGTCTAGAGAATAAATATTGAACCCAAGCAGCAAGGGATGTGTAAAAAAGGCATAGAAAGCCAAGAAATCTGCTAAAAATCTGTCAGCATATAGAAAGTCTTCTGCTGACATCTGCAAATAAATATCATCTGGTTTACTATCAACTGATGAGACATAAAAATGTTTTTCATTAACAAAATAATGCACCAACTGGTGTGGCACAAAAGGTAAAAGTAAAGCAGCTGTACAAAAAAGCCTTGTGGTTTGTAATACAGCGCGTGAGAACATCATTCTTGTTGCTTGATTTAGCCATATGCTAAGATTTATCTTTTAGTCTGCAAACATTTAGCAGTTCCAGGTTGGTTTAGGCTGTGCAATTTTAGAGATTTAATAAAGCGCCTTTGTTTAAATCAATTCTGACAGTTGTTTTTTCAAATCTACATCTTATTGTTTAGAAAAGTCAATATTATTTGGTTTATAAACTTACCTTACGTACCTGTGAACCAGCAGCACAAGGAGGAAGTGCTGCCTCACTTCCTGTATAGCTTCCTGTATAATGTTGTTGTGACAGGAAGGGACCAGGTGAAGATGGGAGAGGAAAACTTGTAATTTGACAAGGGCAGTTTTAGGTTTTTGTCTACCTATTAAGTTGTTATATCATTATGTTATTGTATGATGTAATGGCTACGGTCTAAAAGTTGTTTGGTGGTTGATGAAGTAGCATCAATAAGTTGATGACTGTAATGTTTAGACTTGTCTGAAATATTCTATTTTCTGTATTTAAACAGAATCATTCAGTTGTTCAAGAGGAGAGAACCAGGTCAGGGTAGCTGAATGTACTTTATGTTCATTTTAGTCACTGTAAGGTCAGTTATGTTCATTTTTGCCTTGTTAACTTTTGATTTGGATTTGGATTTTTGTAAATGTTCTTTTTGTCATGATTCATGCAAATAAACCACCTACTGCTACTCTGGACAACATCTGTCTGCTGCCCTTCGTCAGCCACGCTATCCCACACCGTTCAAAACGTACTAATAGCAACGGTTCCAGCTGCGTTTCTAACCTCTTAAGCCCGAGGGTCTATTTTCCAAAAAATTCATACTCATACTTTATGGGGCCTTTCCCAACTTGTACAATACCTAGACTGCTAATCGTGTTATCAACTTATATAAAAGGTCCTGGAGGATGATGTAGATGTGAACTTCTTACTTTTGCTGTAAAGACGGAAATAAAGACAATAAATTGTACCTACAACATCTTGGTTACATCTGTAGTAAGTTTGGAGTCCACAAAACAAGCAATTGAGAAGTCATACATGTTTAGACTGAAATAAATCCAGGCGGAACTCATACTATTTTGAGCCACTTAGGCACAGTTTGGCACAATCTTTGAAATTTGGAATTTATTCATGAAATTGAAAATGTGGGATGCTGTCATATATTGGCAGATCTTGTTTAAAACCTGATGAAGATTTGAACATGTCAGTTAAATACTGTGAGAACATAGTCTGGTTAGAAAAGACCAAAGATTAACTCTTTGGATGTCACTGCACACACCAGATTTGGGGGAAGAAAGGTTCTGCACACGGCTGCAGGAGGGCACATCAGGGTGCAGTTTGTCTTACAGCGTATGGTACTTGCAGACCTCACATCACCGCAGAAAGGATGAATCAAAAACATACTGGGACATTCTTGACACAAAACTGACAATGAAATATGTGTGGATGTCCAGGTAAGACAATGGGTCCAAACACACGGCCTGGGAAAGCCGTAATTGGTTTCAAAGGAATTAAATAAAACTGCTGGAATGACCAAGTCAATCATCTGGCTTGACTTCAACTCAAAATCTCTAGAAAGATCTGAAGATCAGAGCGCATAGAAAGCACCTCCAGAACCTTCGAGATTTGAATAGAGTTTGTGTGAAATAATGGGTGAGATCACATCTGACCAACACGTCAGTAAGTTTTAAATATACAGCAGAGGTTGGCATTACCAACAAAGGCATCACCTTTTCTGCAAAGTATTTATTTCAGAGTGTGTTCAATACTTACTGCCTGTGTCATTCAAATGTTTTCCCCTATAACTTCATGTGTGGACCGTTTTGCTTTGGTTTCTTTGTTGAAATCATGTATCACCATTATGATACTATTTTGATTAATGTGCAACGTGAAAAAAACAGTAATATTTGTGATTTTAACACAATGTGGAAAACTGCCAGGGGCATGGATTTTTTTTTTGCACAGAACTGTAATGTGAGATAAGAGTATTTATCCAGGGTTAAAGAAGTTGTGCTCATGTCTCCAATATCAGGTCTGCAACTTTAAAAAAAGAAATCTTTACCTTCTATATTATGTAAAGTCATTAAATGCACGTACAGAAAATATGGAGATAGACCAAACAAAGGGTGAAGGACAAGATTTAGCTTTAAGCTTGTTAGGAAGACATTACAGTGAAAGCTTTATGCAGCTGATGTAGAAAAGAATAAAAATGTAGGGTTTACGTACCATAAGTTGCAGTTTTCTTTGTATGTTTGCCCTGTATAAAACTTGTTTCCATTTCTTTCACAGATGCCTGGGAAGAGACAAAGAGATGGGGTTTCATATACACACGGGTTTGATGTGGCTAAACACAACTGATCCTCTACCTAATCTAGATAAAATGTGAGCACAGCCTTAAATGTAGAGATGTAAGATGCACACATATATGAGCGTACATTCAGCAAATACTCACATACAGCTTATGTGAGGTCTAAGGAGCTCTGAGCTCCAGTAATCCAGTGTAGGAATGCGGAGTTAGGCCTTTCCTAACCATTCCCATGGCTTCCTGAGCTCTCATGGTTTAACTATTTTATACCCTGCTTCTCCACCTCTGCTGGAGGTGGAGGGACACGGCAAAAACACTTTTTAACGACGTAAATCCTTCAGCAGGAGAAACCATTTGACAACAAACGCCAATGAGCTTTAATTACTGTTTTGGGTCACTTTGCCCTCCTCCTCTTGAAGTGTGGACCCTGGTATGAAGAAAACTACTCTGACTCGGCGTGACAGACTTATTGATGAGGTTTACCTACCCTCTGATTTACAGTCGTCAGGAGTGTCAGCGCCATGTGGAATTTAAGAAACGACAAGCAGCAGAATTTACTGTTGGCCCCCTGAGCTGATAGGGATTTATGGCCGAGACCTTCGACACCAATCCTCCAACCACACAGCTGTCTAACCTGGGCTGCCATAACTCACTTCTTCCCCCAGGTTACAGATTAAATATCTCCCTCATTAAGGATGAATAGATTCATTCCTAATAGGAATTGTAGCAATATAAGAAAGGGTGCACTGCATTTCACACCTCAAAAGACCTCTGCCTTGCTGACCAGTGAACACACCTGCTTAGACCCCTCTGCCCCTCATCGTCTGTCGCTTCAACCATCCACATAGCCCACATTCTTTCCCCTGAAGTCCTCTGGTTCGGCCCTACACCCCTCCTCCTCGTTCCTAGTTAATAAGAAGCTCACTGTTTCTTGCGCTGATCCCTGTCACTGGAGGTCTTGGCTTTCAGTGGCAACTTCTCCACCTTTGTGGTGGGAGAGCGGTTCCAAAGCTGTTGAGGGAGTCCAACTGCAGCCACGTGTGCAGCACGCATCGAGGTGATGGATGAGGATAAATTGATCCCTGACTTGTGTGACTTATTAGTTTAACCACGGTACATTGCGAAATGAAGATGTGCTGCTTTATTTAGCAAAAATATCAAGATGTGTATCAGAAAAGAAAAAAACAACTGGTGATGATGGTATCAGAGAATGACTGGCCATGACTGGAAATGCAACAATCCTATCTTTTTCTGATCAGTGAAGGCACCAAACTAAGCATTATATAATTTGATTAGACCGGCTCCTCACTGGGTAGTGCTCACCAAAGCCATGAGCTGAAGATTATGTAATCTATTGTATAAAATGGTTTATTTAGGTTGTTTGAGAGAGCAATCAACTTTCAACAGATACAGTAAGGTTTCTCTGATTATTTAGAGCTTTTGACAAAATGTTGAACAAACTGAAGTTGGGAATGTTTTTCTGTTTTTTACATAAAAGTTAAAGCCTCTGATAGGAACGGCTCGCTAACAAACATTTTATGTCATGGCTTCTGTTCCTAATACAGAAGCCATGACATGATGTCCTTTCATTTTACAGATTTTAAAGACAAAAGGTCAAAAACCTTTTAGCACAGGTGCTAATATTGTTACCCATCTGACCACTTTGCTAGGAACCAACAAGGTAAACATGCTTGTTTTCTAGTCAACTAATTTGGAAGACTTATTGGGAATGCTTGTTTATTTTTATTTTTATAGTTTATTTAATTGGTGTAGATAGTATTTTATGGAATAATTGTTTTGATTCTAAGTTTTTAGCCATGCATTGCAAGCAAATTGTAGTTACTCCAAACAGTCGGTATTATAGGTGTACTTATATTTTTGTTAAAAAAAAATGCGTTCTTGTTTCCTATAAAAAGAAACAACACAGTCTACAGTGTAACTTTATTCTGTCATTGTTTCAATGTCATAGGAGACTGAAAGTTGTTCCCTCTTGATTGTATACTATTTACTATTTTTGTCTTGAGGTTAATTTTTTTTCTACTGGTTAACAAAACTGACTTAAAGGTAGAAAAATAGAAACCTTTGCTCTCATAACAAAATATATAGCAGTTGGCTCAGTTAATGGGTGATGGTTGGTAAATTTATCCTATTGCCAGACCCATCATTCTGTCAATCACATAAAATCCCCCAAAAGTTTGAGGTTAAAACTAAATAAATGTGAACATGTTTGAGGGGTGTTGGTACTTTTAAAAGCCACTGCAGTGTGATTGAGATTATTTAGTGTGAGAATCTCTGTGATGATGGCTCAGAGTTGTTCCAGTTGCAGCTTAAACTGTGTACAAGAAGGCTACAACAATGCAGGCAGGTACAGTTTTTCCACTGTAATCCATTTTTATGTTTCAACAGGGTCCCATATGGCTCATGAGCCTAAAGAACTACGATCACACAGACCGCTACAGAAATAAGTGAAGCACCCACAAACACATTTCACCCTTACATACCAATGAAAGGTGGCTGAACGCCGAGGCAGTGACCCCAAAAGTCCGGGCAGCAGTCGGAGACGGTTCGGTTGCAGAACAAGTCGCAGTAGCAGATGGTGTCCAGGTAGGGCACGGTGCACTGGTCGTCTCTGCCGGGGCAGCAACCTCCTCTCCTCTGGCAGTAACTGCCAAGTGGGTCCCTGATGCCGCCACGGTGCAGCGGGCCGGCCAGCTCCCTTTTGGTTCTGCCTGCAGCACCTCCCTGCGCAGCCAGAAGCAGCACCACCGCAGTCAAAAGAATAGGGCGCATGATCAACCTGCAACAAGAGAAGAAAGAAGCATGTCGTTAAAATGCATAGATGACGTGGATTTGATTCCTCCTCAGCATGGTTTTGTGTGCCTATCGTTAAATGAAACAACCTTGCCATTGTGCAAATTTAAACTTTGAAAGCAGGGAAGTTACAGAGTAACCTGTACAATTGGTTTAGGGCAGCTGCCGACACCCCACACACATCCCGCTCACCGATTCACTCCCACACAGATCCATCGACCCATAAGCTTGGCACAGCAGACACACACAGTACGGAGAAGTCTGAGCAAAAAAACGAGCATCTCACAGCCCAAACAGAACTTCATGGGACGCTACAAGGCTGACCTCTTTTCTCCCTGATTTTCCTTTCAAACCGCCAAGACAAACAGGAGTTAAATATGAAAATGCACTCAGCAAAGCAAGGAATGGAAACAACCGCTAAATGACAGGAACATTGAGTGCTTTTAAGGAGGTGACATGTCAGAGCTAGTTGTTCTTGTTTCTTCTATGGCTGTGTCTTTATATATATATATATATATATATATATATATATATATATATAAGAGAGAGAGAGACATATGATAGAGACATATAGATAGTACAGATATTATATATATGACATATATATCTACATATTATTATACATACATATATATATATATACATATATATATATACATATATATATATATATAAAATACTTCCTTCTATAGTATTAAAAACAAAGTCCAGCATTGTGCGTGTGTTTACGTGTTGCTCTCTTTAAGGCTGACAGCAAACTTTCATTCATATGTTCCTTTGTTTTGTTCCAGGTTTCTGACTGGGAGCACACAGGCGGACCGACAGGAAGAATTGACCTGCTGTCTACATAAATAGCATCATTAATTGTTGCATCAGGAATCTGCTCACAATGAACGTTACGCGCATAATAGAAAGGCTGTACTCTGCCTGAATGCATCTTCAGTCATCAAATACCCACGGACAAAAACATAAAAGCATATGGTAGTATGGAACGGGTTTGGAGGCCCCCTCTGTAAAACAAGCTTTTTGTTGTGGCCGATTCAAAGCAGCGCAATAAAATCCCCACCAGGGTGATCGCAGAGCTGCTTGGGTCTGCAGGTGAGAGTGTCAGTGATGACCAAGTGAACCCATGCATGCCGAGGAACATCATACGTATAGGAGACAATGGAAATAACCTTTATTTTCCCTGAGTGTTGTATTGTGTTGACACACAAAGGTAAATGAATAAAAAACAAAAAATAAGAATAAGAGACTGTACGGTAAAGGCAAATTTACAACAAGAAGAGAATACTTAAAAAAAACTTTACAGTTAAATAAAAGCATGATTATATTCTGATTAAATAAGTGTGCAACTGAGTAGGATAATAAAAAAAAACTACAAAACATGCATGTGTATTTACACATTAAAAAAACATTTAAGATAATGAAAAAAAAATTTGTGAAACCAGCAGAGATGTAAACACTTATTGAGTGTGTTGGGTATACAAATAAGAATTATTTTGATGTTGGCTTTAACAAAACAAAGCTTCAATGTATTTAACAACATATTCTTAAGACAAAATATTCCTGCCCTCTAAACGGCTGCACTTTAAAATGAATTTAGGAAGTTACCAAGCATTAACCAATTAAATTATTTAGGTGTAAATCAACAATATAAATATGCAAGTTTGTAATATTGATCAACATCAGCTGCTCTGTTTTGGTTACAAATCCTACCTGAGCATTTTGACTGTAATAAAACTGATGTCAAATGTTATTCTCACTTGTCATGTTTGAAGACCAATGAGTATAACATCAACACAGAAATATTTATATGGGTTATTAAATATTTATAAGGCTTACCTTACCTTACATATGGATTGGTTACTAAGTTGATGTGTTTATCGTGTTTTTTTAAATGCTTTATAGTGAGCGCTAGTTAGTCTAGCAACACAGATAATGTGGTATTTAAACTTGCTAATGCCCTGACCTGAGCTTTATACCCGTGAGATGCTATTGCCAATAAATACAGCTGTGGTTGTCGACACAAGAAAAAATGTAAGGATAGATTAAAAAGTTTGCAAAGTCCCGCTTTATCTAGCTTGCAGATGACAGAAATGAAGATTGAAACAAGTAATTTCAGTAAAATCCTCCCAAAATTAAGTGGGAATCACATTTTTGTCGACTAAGCACATTTCAAAAGTTGGTTGTGATTTTTTTATCATTTATTTAACAGCATAGCTCACTTAAAAGTGTCTCAAATAGAGCAAGAAGGTCAAACCCTTTTATTGGTGAAACTCTTAACACTGTGTTTTCATCGGTTTCAATAAACCAATGCTTGAGCTTTTATTTTACTCCCGCTTGTTTAACAATAGCTGCCATATGGTCAGGCAGAGCTCAGGACAGCTGCTGTAGCCAGGATACTGCAGCCACAGGGCAGATGGACCCTCGGCACCAACAAGCGTTCACATGTCTTCATGTGTCTGCATATCTTACACCACAGAAGCTGAGAAGTGCAGATTCACAGCTTGCAATTGCACATAAGGAGTAAAGTTCAGAGGTAGCATGCCAGACATTTAGTTTGTTCATTTATTTCAAATGTAACATTTTCAAACTTTTGCACATTTTTACAGAAGTTTTCCCGCTGAAAGCATGCTCTAAAACTCTGATGCAAGTAATATAATGCTGTATTCTGGTAGAAAGCTGACTTTTTAAAAAAAAAAAAATCTTCTCCTTCTTTACGTCATTCATTCACTTTCCTTGGAGATACCGCGGCACCTCCCTCGAGATAATACTCTGTATCTGTGTAAAAGGCCTTCCTGAAGTATTTCCCTTCCTGTCACACAATCCTCTCTGTGAAAAGGACAACACTGGTAAATGATGATGGTACAGTTCCCCTGAAGCGTTAAATAAAACAGGTGAGGGAATGGGTCGCAGCTCTTTGAGAGGAAACACAAACTGGTCCCCATAAAACTCCTCAATCTCTGACTCACATTTATCTTTCCATTGTAAATCTTCTGCGATGTTGTCATGCGTAAACACCCAGAAAGTAAATAAATTATAATTGCAAAGCCTTCTCTAATATATACTGAGTCATAAATTACACCAAAAGATGACAGAGTTCAGACGCTTGAAATCCTTTTATTCAGAAAGAACCTCGAGTAACTTGAGAACAATGTAAACCATGAAAAGTCTAAAGCTGCACCTGCCTGGAATCTGCCATAAGAAACAGAGCTGCTGCACCAAAGCCTAAACAGTTGGGATTTTTTTTTACCTTTTAAAGAAACAGGAATCCAGAGTTTATAATCCAACAGAAACAGGCGGTTTTGTTGTTGCGCTGCTCAGGAAGTCATTCACAGGTAGCGAGAGTCTGAAAGGTCAGTCCTCCGTTCTTTTCTGCTCACGCTCTTAACAGGATCTGCTCTGTCAGACTCCGCGTTCTCTATATACATGCAGACAGCACAGCAAACCACGCCCCCCCCTTACCCCCCTCGCTCCAGGCCCTGCTTCACTGCCTCCTGCTTAATCTCTCTTTCACTCATACAGATTCTTTTCTTTTTTTCCAGAAGCTTCCTTAGTTTGAATCTCTGTTTCCTCCCAGTATCCAGGAACTACCATGGCAAACTGCACTCAGATATGTCCTTATTTAGTCTACAGTTTCCCAATTTCTCTGACGCTTTCACTTATAGCTTTGAATCTGCCCTACACTTGCTGTGAAGTTTTTGTCTTCCCACGCCTCCTGTCACCACATTTCAGGCATACCATATAAAGATGCTGGTTACCTACATGGGCCAGGGCAGTTCTGAGCTACAAACAGGACCTCTCAAGACAGTATTCTGATTGCCTGACTGAGTTTGCATCTCGCATCAAAGTAAGCAGGTCACATGAATGTAATAGTAACTTGTGCTTATGACCCTCAACCATGTGGGTTATGCGACAGCCCCAAGGATAAGGAAGGGTTAAAGCGAACGGCACAGACCCCCATCCACCCAGCCACACCGCAGTCTACCACAACACAGACCAAGCTTAGGACCCCGCACCCTGCCAGTTGGACCAACCAGCACCAAGCAAGGGACAACCCCACCACCAGCACTGAACCCCAAACATGCCAGACAGGCACCAGACCAAGGTATGGAGGGCACATTACCATCCCACACGGTGAGCTAACTCTTTGGAGGTCAAGAGAAGCATTGGCTACCACACACTGGAACCCATCGTTCTGAGATGTAGCCCAAACACCCAGACAAACAACACCACACCAAGGAGGGAAGCCTCCTGCCACCCCCTCCCATGACACTTCCAGAGACCCACCCCAGACCATTCCCACTCCTCCAGGCCCCACTGAACCAACACAGATGGAAGGGCAGATGCAAAATGGGGACCACGGCGAGCCACCCGAGCCCATGTTTGTCTGAGGTAATATTAAGTGCTGATATGAATTTGTACGTCTAAAGTGCATTAAAATTGGGGTTATGGCTTGGTTGTCTGAGACCCCACTGCACTGCTGTGTTGAGTTAAACCCCACAGCAGAGAGTGCTGCTCATTCCTGCTCCTCCTCCTCCTGGACGCCAGTTGCACAAACCCAACTCAATTGGCCTGGAAATAAGTGGTAGATTGCGGAAGACCTTCCAGCTTCTAGAAATGTACGAACAACCCTCTGGAGATTAAGGTCTGGCAGAAGAAAAACACTCTAAATATTCAAAATATTGCCTGTTTTTCTTCTGCATGATCCATTTACCTAAATCTGTTTATGTCATCAGCCTCTGCTTTATTCCATCTTATTCATTCCAACATAAATACAGTTATTCCAGGTGGGATTTACTTTAGGAAACCTTGATAAATTTTAAAACATCAGGCTTATTAGGGTTGGTCTTATTTGTTATTTTTGTCTTATTCAGGTCTGCTTTAAAATAAATTTGTCAAGCACTGTTATTTGGGTGTTATTTATTGATTCAGGAGTGACATGGTGCTGAAGGTAGACACAGCTGTGCATTAGAGCCCCCCCACCACCACCGCCACCCGGCTGTCTCGATCAATAAGCTAAAAGGTGAATCGATAAATGAGACACAGGAGGGTGTCAGACAGGGTGGGGTTGGAGGACGGGGGTGGGGTGGTTGGGCATGTCACTGAACACAGAGACCTACGGCTGAAACTATATAGTTACATGTGTGCGTGTCAAAAAGACAAACGTTTTTGTTTTTTCTCACAGTCTGACATTCATGCAGACTAACCTTTTCCTCTTCTAGGGATTACGGAAACAACTTTGATGAGGTAAATCTCAGAATAATGAGACTTTAGCCCTTTTATTTTTGTAACCTGGTTGTAGTGTTTTGCAGATTTCTGCCCAGGTCCCCCTTGAAAATGAGATCCAGATCTCATCGGGGTTTACCTGGTTAAATAAAGGAAATAAAAAAATAAAAAATACATGTTGTGTATTTGGAGTCTTTAGGAGTACAGAAAATTAGCATTCAGTCTGTCCAGGTACCGTGTAGATATATTTATATTCTGCCTGGGTCATATTTTTTCAGCCATTCAGTTTTCTCTGCTCTATATTATGTTTTTTTTGTTTTTTTTGTTTTTTTCAACAATTACATCACAGTATGTGCTGCGGAGCAGCTTAATAAGGTCACGGAGTTCCAGCTTTCCAATTTTGCGAATCCGTCATTTTCATTTTTCGCTACGATTTTGAAGTCCTAGCTGAAGGATGCCAAAGTGGAGAAGTGAAGATGTTTAATTGTTGGTTGTATTAACTCACACAATTTATTAGACCGTCAACCAGCATACAACAAAAATGGCCGAGCAGGGTGGAGTGGAAAGCTCTGCGACCCGGAGGGGGGGCAGGGTCTGATGTGCCTCCTTTGTTTTTAAAGAGACGGCACCAAAATGAGTTGGTAAAAAGGGGGGACATGGGGGTAAACCAATCAGGAATTCAGACCAAAGAATTACGGTTCCACTTTATATGGACCATAACTGAATGATTACAATGTGTGAAGGAAGGCATTAAAAAGCATGATATGCCCCTTTTAAATGGACGCATGTTTATTGTTTAAGGTAAAACCAGGCAGGTGTAATCACTCAGCTGGAGCTTGTTCTGACCAATTAGGAGAAAGACGAGTGGATCCCTTGAGGCACATGCCAATTACTTTTCTCTCACAGAGGGATAACCAGGCCTCTTCTCATTCTGTTGTGTTCCTTCTTCATCTTCCTTAGCTTAACCCTTTATGTTGTCTTTTCAGGAAATATGGCCTATTCCAGTTCTGGACCTCTCCACCCCATCATCAAAACTCACCTGCCTTTCCACCTTTCACCTCTCCACCTTCTCTCAACATCAGGAATGCACTCCACACATCCCAACTCGCCAAGCTCAGACCCCTGCCTTATACTTACCTCTCTACCGAGATCCTTTCTGAGTCACTTCTAGAGAAGAATGGTGATGATGCTCCTCTAACCGTAAAAGCACAAGAATCCAAAAGGCGTGTATCTGAACGTCTGAAGACCATACGGAACAAAAAAATGACCTATGAATCAGAGAAGACAGGACACGAGCGAGTATGTGTGACTCATGTACGGGCATAAGTGAATCATTCTGAATGGTGTTAAGAAGCCTGTTTCACAACGTGTGTAGGCGTTCTGTCACATGTATCGGTGTACATTCAATGTGTATGCTTGACCCAGACTACAGTGACTCAAAGCTTCGGCCTGACCACCAGCAGACCTTCTGCTAGTGAGGCAATTCATGAAAAATAGGCTGCACTGTGGAGCCTGAGCACACAGATGGCAACAATAGAGCCTATGTATAGAAGAAGTACTGTCAGTAGGCGCACTCCAAGGGAAAATAAATTACACATCAAGGCACGCAAAAAATGTGTGCACTCTCTGAGGTCAGTACTTTTGTGTGTATGTGGTATATATTTGGTTCCTTTAGAGCATTTATTGAGAATAAACAAGCACTGAATCTGGAACTAATACAAATACAGTCGTTCTGAGGACCAATCCTCTTTTTTTTTTCCACAGCGTTGCATCATAATCATCCCATGGTGCTACCAAGACAGAGGCCAGTAACTCCAGCTGTACTGCTTCAGGGTGGGGGTCTGCAGCACTCACCCCCTCCGAGGAGTAGAGACATGTCCGTCTTTATACCCCTGGTGGATTTCCTGTTCCAGGAACATGCAGGACGTGTGCGGCTGATAGTAAACAAGGATGGGTGCGCTGGCAGCACAAATGCCGATCAAGAGCACAGTGCATCGACAACGAGGATGTTTTCAAGGTAGTTACCAAGAAAAACACCCACATGCTAGTTTTGATGAGAAGATCAGACATTTGGGAGAAAATCATTGCACTGTTTGTTCTTTTCTGCAGCTGGAACTGGACCTGGAGCTGGTTTCGCTCTGGAGAGAAATAAAGATTACATGACTCAGAAAAGTAATTCAAATAAATTAATTGTGAGTAATATGGAAAACTAGTGTGGCTAAATCCACCGCGACTTCTCAATTTATATTAAGTTTCAAGTTTCTCAATTTAAATGAAAATGCTGCCCCAATGTTTTTATTTGATCAATTATTAAGAGTCGACACGACAGGATACAAACTTTCAAAGGTTGTGACCAATTTCTAGAGCTTGTTAAGGAAGCAAAAAGCCACTGGAAAGGCTACCTGTTCATCACAGAAGCAAACAGCCTTTCAGACACACTGCCAGTTTAATCTCCAGTTCACCTAACATGTTTTTAGATTGTGGAAAGAAACCAGAGAAACCTAGAATAAATCACATACAAAAAAAGCTATAGCCTGAGCTGGATTTAAACCCAGGAAGTTGCCCCTTATTCACCATCTACTGATTTTACATTAAACATTGTGGAGACTATCTCGAAGAAAAGCAACTGAAAAAAACAAATTGTACTGCAGACTGTTTTACTAACCAAGCTCAATTACTTTTTTTTTTCCAAACTGAGAATGGTTAGCAAGAGCTGTGGTCCACATTTTCTTACCAAATCTGGATTGTTCCCAGTGTGCCAGTGTGCTCATGGATGGGATCATAGGGCAAAGTCATAGAGAGGAGGGCGACCCATTTGGGAACCTCAGGTTTTCATTTTTACTTTTCAATAATGATGCTTTTTTCTATAGCAGTCTTTAACCAATGATGGTCAGCAAAGCCTGGAGTGTTTTGCAGGCCAGTCTGAAGAAGCTGGAATGAGAGTCAGCAACCGGAAAAAGGCTAATTGTTCTGTCCAGGTGGGGGATCGGTCTCTGCCTCATGCAGAAATGTTCAGGGATCCAAGTGTCCTGTTCAAGCCTGATGGTAGGGTGGTGTATGAGACGGATATTCGCTGTAACATGGGAGGATGGTTTGGTCTGTGGTGCTCAGCAAAGAGCTGAACCAAAAAACAGTGCTTCATTTACTGTTCACCAATCCTCACCTGTCCCCCAAACACCAGACATCCGCTGGCATATTTTCTATAGAGACTTAAGGCTGGCCATTCTCTTATTTTGTCCATCTCAGGAAAAAAAAAATTGCACTGTGTATCCCAAATGTCATGTCTATAATCAGCATAAACAAAGGTGTTGAAAGTCAGGCTTGGCTGCCTGTTTCATTGACCTCGACCACCTTTCAACCAAAATTAGACATCATCAGGCATCTTCATGTGGACGTCTTTCCATTTTTCACAACTTCATAACAGTTACAGGGATGGCAACATCTTATTTTCTGCGTCTATTCAACAAAAAATAACAAGGTGATTGTGATTATGAGGCAGAGGTGAAAAAGAAGAAGAAGAAGAGAAAGAAATCCCAGTTACAGGTAGTTAAAAGGAGTTCCCTCCTCAGAGCCAGACTCAGTCATAAAGATGATCAGGATGCCTTATTGGAATTCCCTTTTTGCATGTTCACTGAGGGGATACCCAAAAGCTGACCCAGAACATAATTAATGTCCATTCTGTCCCGGGGGAGTGGAATGTCTTGTCTACTTCTTTCTTTGGCTTTACAAGATGAAACGTCACACTGTCAATAAACGTTTAAAGAATGAGCCTAATCAAAATAAGTACATCAATTGCAACCCGTAAGCTCGACAAAAAAGTCTCCACTGAGGTTCAACCACAAGCCTTGTAATATGTTATAATACAGTTCATGAGCAGTTTAGACTGAATGGTGAATGATTAACAACATAACGGTTACTGAATAAAAAAAATTGGAGGAACAGGTTAACTCTCCAACCAGATGAAAGTCCCTTCAACAACAAAATAAAAGCCTTTCGACTATTTTCACACCTTCACAGTTACAGCCGCTTAAGACAAAAAGGGAAACGAAGAGCCGCACGCAAAGAAAAGTGCCAGATGGCGGAGGTTGCAGAGGAAGAAATACTTTTTCAAAGGAAGGCGCAGCTGACCTGAGAACTGCATGACAGAAAATATGAGATGTGAAACTGAGGCCAGAGGAAGCATGCTAATTCCTGGAAATGAGTGCCCAAAGGGCAAAGAACAATCTTGCCCATTAACGTTGGTTTTAACAATTATACATGTAAGGACTTCCAATATTGATTTGCTCATATGTAAATAAAACCTCTTGTCAGAGATGATTGTCCCGATCAACATGAGTTGCATATGTCCTTCCATTTATCTCATGATCGGTTCTTTTAATGCAAATGTAGCAATTTGAGCTTGGAATTTGCTCAAAAATTACAAATCAAAAGTATCGGAAAGATGAAACGCATTTATTGGAATCCAGCAATTTACAACCGTGTCTAGTTATAGCTGTCAATAATAGAAATAATTGAATATTAAAATAAACCTGAGTGCTGTTATCTACTTCTGGCACCCTTGCGTGTCAGTCTGTCTTTCACCTCATATTGATTGTGAAAGCACGGACTGACAGACTGTTAGCTGCTGACGGAGAAGCGACAGACTGAATCATTCAGCCATAAAATACTCCTGACCTGTTATTCTGTATGGAATAGAGGTTTCGCTTGATCAGATTCATCAGCTCAGCAGACGCAGTAAAAGTCTCCATGTAATCAGTGGAACGTTAGTGACTACCAAGTAAATATGTGCAAATCACGATCATAATGCACACTAAGGCAAAGATTTACCCACACTAAGCTATAATTTTATATTACTGTCAGCATCATTCAGGTTGCCTAAATTTTGAGTCATTCTTCCTTCAGATGAATATTAAAATAAAAAGCTGATGCTCAAATTTACATTGTTGCACAGTTTTTTTTAACTGTGATCTCATCATGGTGCTGCACAACCTTAGTCTACATATTTTGTGTGTTTCTGTTCCTGATTTTTTTTTCTCCGTTTGTGCATAAGATCGAGTTCACTGTGTGGGACCCACACCAGCACTGGGTGGACCAGCTTTTCCATCCATCTGTCATGATTTGGGTTTTGTTATGGTTGTGTGTTCTGTTTAGTCTTAGGTTTAGGTTGTGTATTGGTTTTGGTTTATGGAATAGTTTGGGTTTTATTGGGGTTTGATTTTGTACTTTGTTTTATGTTATCAGTTCTTCTGGCCCGCTCCAATCACTTCTGTCATCAGCCTTTATTCAGTTCACCTGCCAGCATTCTTTCACCTCTTTGTCACCACCCTGTCACTCCTCTTCTCCAGTCTCCATCCAATCAGCTTCAGTTTACTTCCAGTCACTTCCCTTCCCCTGATTAGCTCCACGCATTCCGGTAATTAGTTTCACTCTTTTCACCTGCTCACTCCCCTACTTATACCTGCCTCTGCCCCCTTCAATCTGCCAGATTAAGTCGAGCCTTTTGGTGAGTCTTATCCAGCGCTCCTTTCTGATTGCCTGTTGATGCCGACCCGATTGCCTCTAGTTATCTGAATCAGCCTGGTCCCTGTACCTGTTTTTTCCTGCCCTGCTCTGACTGCCTGCCTGTTTTACCTGACCTAGTGTGTTGTTGGAGTTAGCCTGTCCCCTGTTTGATTATTTAGTTAGCCATTTGTCAGCTCTGGACTGTTTTTTTGGTTTTTCGACACAGACCTCCCATTTTTGGCTTTATGCCCTTTTTTTTCCCCCGCCTGTTTGTTTTCAGTTTAATAAATTATCTTTTTGCCTAACCTCTGCTTGTCTGGCTGAATACTGGGTCCATCTGTCCCCGTTCATGACACCATCATCATAAATGGGTGAAATGGTGATTTTTTTTTTTTTTCTTATGCGGACTATTCTCTATAAACTTCAGAGATGGTTGCTGTCATGATTTTTTCCTCGTTTTACCTTGTTTCCTCCTGATCTGTTGTTATGTGGCCGGCTGGCTGCGTGCCACGCTCTGCTCTGCTCATTTCTGACAGCAGCTACACTTGTCCTCATCTCTTCCGCCTGTGCTGTTCCCTTTTTATATGCTGGCCTTTCACACTCACTCACTGCCAGATAATTTGAATGCCTAACAGTGAGTAGATGTCCAGCGGTCACTGCCTGCCTTGCCTGTTATTTGACCAAGTTCTCGTCTTTGGATTTTCCTGTCTCGCCTTCCCCTCGCTCGGACACCTCATCGGCTTCTGTTTTCTGGACATGATCTGGACTGTTTTTATAACCACAATTAATAAACAAGCCCTGTGGACCTGTCAGCCATCTCCTGCCTGTCTTCACTGTGAATGACCCACGCCGACTCTTTCCGAGTTTTTACCTGCCCGCACCAAGGCTTTACAATTAATAATAAAACAATTAAAATGCAAAACCGTGTCCGGCTTGAATATCGTGTTCTCAGCCTATCAGCACCTAACAGCTGCACACATATATCCTAATAGATCAGCAGCTTCTGAAGTACTTGTACCAGCAAATGCCACCTTTAAATTTCCTTTCTTACGCATCCTTATGCTCACTTTCAGTGCTTCAGTAAGTAGTGTTCACCATGTCTAGATGCCCCAAATTGAATTGAATTACTATTTGTGTGTACAAGTCCACAGTTCTTCACAAAGTGGCAGGGGAATGTGAAATTAGATATTTATTGAACCCATCATCTCCACCTTCAAAACACATGTAGATTTTGTATCATTATGATTATCATTTTTCCTTCCTTAGCTGCAGGGGAGAAAGTCACACTTCAAAGATCTGGAACCGTCTTTTACAGTAGCTGCAAATCATTCAAAAAGTTCCCTGATGATGTTGGATTGCTTCAGCTTAATTGCACGTTGTATCTTTAAAACAAAAGAAAAGTCAGCGCCTCATGGTCTTGCTGTCTATTCAAGCAAAGATCACAAGTAGATGTTGCTCTTTGGGACATGCAGCGGCTTGTCCATTAGTTTCTTCACACACACACGTCTGGGGTGGTTGAAGAGATGTGAGATAAGAAAACATTCCTGATTGGTTAAATTGTGTTGAAATCGGTATGTCGGTATGAAACACTGTATGCTCACTTCGAGGGAAGGGATTAAGAAACGAGGCAGTGTGTGGTACATTTGAATCGGAAGGTGACCACATCTGGGACGAAGACACTAAAAGCACCTCTTTACATAAATTTACAACACTCTTCTCTCTTTGTTGACGTCACCCCTTAGTTTCTAAGAAAAGAGGAGCGCTCTGACGGTCCTGGATGCACGTTATCCTCTTCAAATCATCTATCTTTGCACCCCCACAGGGACAGACCCAAGCGAGATAGAATCCTGATCAATACATGCTACCCAACCCCTGCACACTGTTGTGTGATGGAGATGATATTTTCTAATGTTTATATAAAGATCAACTTGGTTCCACCTGTGATATATTTGCATTTGTGCAAAACATTATTCACAGCGGTGTTTATTAAAATGTATAGGGACCAAACAGAGGAATAGTTAAAATTTTGCAAGATAAATAAAAAACAGGAATAGTCTAGGTACATTTTGTGCTTTCCAAATGGGAGAATTTAGCTTTACCAGTAAGATTTAAAAATTGTGCTCATCCACATAAACAGAGAATGCCAGTTCAATACAATAATGACCCAAAAAAAGCCAGGAGCACTGCAAGTCATTTATTTGGCTCAGTTCTACTTAGAAAAATAGAATTTTACAATTTAAATGAATGTCACAAAATATTTGTTCTCAGTTTGACTATATTCAAACATTTTATATTATTATATGTTTTAGTATCAAAGACCAAACATAGAAGAGAAACAGCCATGCGTGTAGTTAGATAAAAATAAAACGAAACACAGGTTTCACTTACCTAACAGCCACTTATCACCTCAGCCATTCATCTGCACTCTGAGACCTTGAAGATGAAGATAGCGTCTTCATCAGGAATTCTGGTTTATCCACTGAAATGAAGTTAAAAGGAAAATAATTAACAACAAAAATATAAATAGCTTCAACACCCTTTTGAGAAGAAGAATACCTTCCAGTCATGTCATCAAGTCAGCCAAAAAAGTTATGACTTTCTGGAAAACTAACATATGAAATAGGGCACAGGTAGAAATCACCTTTAAACCGTACGTTTCACACTAAGCTTCATTAATAAATTTCAGGTGTCAGACAAATTTTAATTTGTGATGCAGTGGCAGTTCTTTATATAAGCCGAATGCCTCATCACCCAGGGTGGCACAGCATGGTGGGAGGTACGAATTGTCCGAAAACAGAGTCGTTAAAACAAGTTTCTTGTTACTTACTGTTGTGTCCAATCAATGAGGAAGGAGAGTCTCCTGTTTTCTGCAGTTTAAAGGAGCCTAGTCACGTATTTTGACTTTAAAAAGAAAACCCCAGAAAAAACATACACTCACCGGCCACTTTATTAGGTACCCCATGCTAGTAACGGGTTGGACCCCCTTTTGCCTTCAGAACTGCCTCAATTCTTCGTGGCATAGATTCAACAAGGTGCTGGAAGCATTCCTCAGGGAGTTTGGTCCATATTGACATGATGGCATCACACAGTTGCCGCAGATTTGTCGGCTGCACATCCATGATGCGAATCTCCCGTTCCACCACATCCCAAAGATGCTCTATTGGATTGAGATCTGGTGACTGTGGAGGCCATTTGAGTACAGCGAACTCATTGTCATGTTCAAGAAACCAGTCTGAGATGATTCCAGCTTTATGACATGGCGCATTATCCTGCTGAAAGTAGCCATCATGGGTTGGGTACATTGTGGTCATAAAGGGATGGACATGGTCAGCAACAATACTCAGGTAGGCTGTGGCGTTGCAACGATGCTCAATTGGTACCAAGGGGCCCAAAGAGTGCCAAGAAAATATTCCCCACACCATGACACCACCACCACCAGCCTGAAGCGTTGATACAAGGCAGGATGGATCCATGCTTTCATGTTGTAGACGCCAAATTCTGACCCTACCATCTGACTGTCGCAGCAGAAATCGAGACTCATCAGACCAGGCAACGTTTTTCCAATCTTCTATTGTCCAATTTCGATGAGCTTGTGCAAATTGTAGCCTCAGTTTCCTGTTCTTAGCTGAAAGGAGTGGCACCCGATGTGGTCTTCTGCTGCTGTAGCCCATCTGCCTCAAAGTTCGACGTACTGTGCGTTCAGAGATGCTTTTCTGCCCACCTTGGTTGTAACGGGTGGTTATTTGAGTCACTGTTGCCCTTCTATCAGCTCGAACCAGTCTGGCCATTCTCCTCTGACCTCTGGCATCAACAAGGCATTTCCGCCCACAGAACTGCCGCTCACTGGATGTTTTTTCTTTTTCGGACCATTCTCTGTAAACCCTAGAGATGGTTGTGCGTGAAAATCCCAGTAGATTAGCAGTTTCTGAAATACTCAGACCAGCCCTTCTGGCACCAACAATCATGCCACGTTCAAAGTCACTCAAATCACCTTTCTTCCCCATACTGATGCTCGGTTTGAACTGCAGGAGATTCTCTTGACCATGTCTACATGCCTAAATGCACTGAGTTGCCACCATGTGATTGGCTGCTTAGAAATTAAATGTTAACGAGCAGTTGGACAGGTGTACCTAATAAAGTGGCCGATGAGTGTATATTCATCTTCAAAAAACAAACAAAAAGAAACAATAAAAAAACTAAATATATAGCAATTTTTGTCCTTTTTGAGTCTGATAACTTCGTACCAGGAGCGATCAGCAGACATAAACATTGTTGTTCGCCATCTGCTGGCCGTACTGTGACATTATCAGAAAGCAACATGATGGCGTCCTGCAATGCCTCGCAGAAAAGGTTGACGGTAGACTGCCATTATCAACTTGTCTTTCATATTGAATGAAAACAGCTTCGTTTTCGCCACAGTCCTTCACCTTACGTCACAGCTACATCCAGTTCCTGAGTGGTGTTGTAGCGCAACAAGAGACAAAAGTTCAGTTTTTCATCTCCATCAACTGTTTCGTGTCTCTCTGCCTTCGTATAAATAGCCACATTCGTGATCAATGTGAACGCACCTTTACATCTGAACCAGAAAATAAACATTGAATATGTAGAAAACCGAAGACTAAAGAAGCAACAAAACAATAACTCAAGCCTCGCTTTAAAGAAGTTCTTACATTATAACAGTGTTTTATAGTTTTATTTAAAAAAATTCTTAATCTTAAAGTTGTCAGTAGTTGACTACATTTAAAAAGCAATCAAATCAAGTCGTGAGATTTTTTTTTTCTTAGTGGAATTTACCCTGGTGTACTCGGTAGTAGATGTTAGACCAACACATCTGCTAGGCCAATTCTAGAAAAGGTTGAACAGAGTGCACCTTAATCTTGGCAGGTCGCAATTTTAAATGTGGCCCTTGTGAACAGTTAAAATGACCTTATGATTAGTAAGTGTTTAAACATCTTTTAAAATCATGATCTGAGATTTAAAGGTGTGTCTTACGTACCAATTTTGCACTGAAGAGATATGCTACAATCGTGAAATAAATTAGAACACCCTATGCTAGCCTGTGTTTTTATTGGACATGCGTAGTAATGCACATATAGTATCCACATGAATAATACTGAGAGTCAAGCAAAATAAACAGCAAAAGACTATAGAAGTGAAAATGTAAGACCTTTTGTCTAAAATATTAAAGATGCAATTATATATATATATATATATATATATATATATATATATATATATATATATATATATATATATATATATATATACGTACATACATGTCTCCTCAAGTCCCTACTTGAGGAGTCATAGAAGCTGCAGGAGATATATATATATATATATATATATATATATATATATATATATATATATATATATATATATATAGGGAGACATGCACAGGCAGGTGCGTTATCTTTGCCAGGACATAAAATGAAGTGAACTGAAGTGAGTTTATTTTATTTGGAGCAGAGCAGAGTTCAGAGGCCAAGTTGTGGGTCCTAGAGGCTGCAGGATCAGCAGCACTCCTCAGTCTTTAATGTCTGTTTATCCCATCTTACTCCTACAAAAGCAAGACAAGTTATCCACTGAGGTACAGGGGGATGGAAGATTGAAGAGACTTTTCAGGCTGTGAAACTTTCTCTCTTTTTTTTCTCTAAACTGTCTCTGGAAACAACTTGATTATTTATCTGGGGGTTTATATCAGCAGTACGTATGCTCACAGGAAATGTCTGAAGCAGACACACTTCATATGTGTGAGGCTGTCAAGCAGCAACAACGTTGTGCAGGAGTTTGTAGATAATTTCAGTCCCACAGGAGCAACTAGTTTCCTCTCAGGCTCCGCAAACAAGCTGGCAAAGATGCGCAGTTACATTCCTGCAGCACATCCAGCGTCATGTTCCATGTCAAGCAAATATGTCCCCGTAACCATGGGGATTGGAATCCAAATGGACCAGATAAATGTCACAAAAACAGTTTGAAAACAGAAGCCGCCTCAAAAGCACTCGGCATGGAGCCTGAAGAACACAGTCCAGATGTTGTTGATCAGGTTTCAGCTACAGAACTTTAGTGTTTCTGTCCAAAGTGATGCAACAAATATTTAGTTTCTCATTTTAGTGTTTAGCGTGTCCCTTTTTCATACTAAGTCAAAGCCACCAAACTCTGATTACATGCTGATCTAATGCAAAAGGTATGTGAATGTGACACTCTGAGTAACCAGACTCTTGGGTTTGCTTTTTTGTGAACCAGACTGTGAATTTCTTTCGCCCAATCTTAAAATTGGGAACTCAAGGAGCTGTATTAAACTCACCCTGCAGGAAGAGCTAATGAATACAATTTTCTTTAGCATGCCTTTAGGGGGTATTTAGATTTTCAAATAACTAACAAAGTTTATATATATGAACGTAGTGAGGAAATTATTCAGTGTTTAATGGTTATGCTTGCAGGCATTATTTAATGCAGTTAGTTAATTGTTTTCTGGTGTTTGTGTCTTTGCTTGAGTCTAATTTCTTGCACAATTTTGTGTTATTTCTTATGAGAACAAAAGATCAAACTCTATTTAAAAGCCATACACTGAGCAAGATGGCCATATTCTACTGCATAAATAATTTATGTTTTACGTCAAACAAATGCTCTTTTTTTTACAAGGTTGTTAACTTATATATTACGTTGTGCAGGATAATTATTGTTTTATATTTCTTATGTAATTTGTTCTGCGCTGTGATTGTTTTTTTTTTTAATTCTGCCAATTATAGAATGTGAAACTTGTTGTATATTTTATCCAGATGTGAAAAACCAAATAAATCAAATAACTTCAGTCGCTGAGCAATAACTGGAACGTGTTCAACAAGCTGAACTTTGAGAAAGTAACACTGGAGGTCTCAAGTTTACAAAAGGATGGTAAAGGAATTAGGTATGTTATGGTACTGCAATAAAAGCTTAAATTGTTTTACTTCTTTTCACAAATTTCAAAAGGGGAGGGGGTCGCAATAATTGTGGAGATAGATGTACTTTATGCATTGAAACCAGCCCCTTATCACCATTGTTATTCCATACAATGGTTATTAGAAACATACTGTTTCTAATAACATATTTTCAGCCACAGATGTCACGGCCTGGAGGAAAGCAATTTAAAATTGGAAGTTTTCTTGAGTTGTAATATGCCCCTTACTAACTAACTAACTAAATGACTGATTTGACAAAATATTAAAACTTTTACATTCCATATGAAATAAATAAACCAACAATCTTTCAGATATGTGACAAAATAAAGTGCAAAAAGTGTGTACTTATGAATAAGATGCTGTTGAGATTTGTTTAGCACTTTGGTATGAATTTCTGCAAAAATCACTTAATAAAAAATATATTTTTAAAATCTCTATAAATGATTAAAAACAACAAGTGATAAACAGTATAACAAGGTTGTATTAGCCCAATAGAGCTGACCTATATATTAAAGCTCTAGGAAGGAAGGATCAGACCAATTTCTAATCTGGTTATTAATTTTAAATTAGGTTTTCATTGTGTTAAGTTAAATAAGCACACTGTGTTTAGAAACCTAATTTCTTCTTTGAACATTTGTGGCTTCTTCCTATTCACACTTTACTTTTATCTCTTTTCTCTCTTAGCACAGGCCACATTTTTTTATATGTTCAATCAAGGCTGTTCTGGGGTTCCCAGAATATCTCAGATACTCTATCAGACATTTGCAGAGGGAGTTGATAAACAAAGGAAAATTCAAAATGAGTATTCTCACTGGAGGACATGACAAGGTTGCTCTTGTTTGGACTGTCTCGGGGTCTATGTTATGTGAAACATAGGAAAAAAAACATTTTCAGGAGGATTCAGAGGAAATACTGTGCTGCAGATTCCTGCACAACAAAACGCTGAGGGAGACAAGTCTTCCGTGGGGTCATGAAGTATAAATCTCATGAGTTTAAATTTTGCTGTGATTTACTTTACTTTATATCTCCTAAAAGCTATTCTCAAAAAATAAGTTGGTTTAAGTCTGCTGGTTTGTCACTAGAAAGTTGAGGATCATCATAACGGCAAAATCCATCTAATCATCCGTCTTTCTGTTTATACATTCAGCTCAAAAATTGATAACGCAGTTGTGTCCACCGATGGTAAAGAACGATTTTAAAGGACCCGGTCACATACTATGACTTTACAAATTTCTATGCCAATAGCTTGCATACAAAGGTTTTCTGAATAAATTACAGCGTCCTGTCGGCTTATTAGATTTTTCTCTGTGTTTTAGACATTGTTTTTATTCTATTTGTTAAAAAAACTAAGCGCTTTTGCCTATATTAACCGTAACAATACCACATGACCAGAAGTCCGATATTGTGCATGCTAGCAGTGAGTAAATGAGCGAGTCAGCAACCTCCTGCGGAGATGTGAAAAGGAAGCGGTCAAGTAACCCTAACCCTGTAGATCGGGTCGGTCTTCGCCAACGTTGAACTGTCACTTCACTGCGAGGCATTGCATGACGGTCTGTTGGCTCTTATAAAGTAGCTGTGTCAGTTGTCGGTACTGACGGCAGATGGCACAGCAATGTTTATATCTCCTGGTAGCTCCTGGTGCAAAGTTCTTTTCAGGCTCAAAAAGTAAACACAATCAGGAGGTATGCTTGGTGTATGTGGTTTTCTTTGAAGGTTAATTAACTTAAGTGTTTTTTTTTTTCTTTTAAAGTACGTGACTAGGCCCCTTTAGGGAAAGGTGTTTTTAACCTGCTAAAAGTTCTGCAACAACATTCCCATGAGCAGTTTAAAGAAGGCTTGAGCCTAAATGGTATCTTTTAGTACAGCCAAAAGTCACCAGAAACAAGAAGCGGGTAATGATTCCCTTTTTGCCCTGTCTAAAAGGGGTTATTATGCTCTGAGGCAAAATTTCCATCTGGAATCTAATCAGCAAGAAGTTTGGAGAAGAGCAAAACATTGCCTGTGGTCTCCATGGTACTTCTTGCTTTTAACCACCCAATAGACACAAATATACTTCATTGATTTTTCATACATCATATGCTGGTGGATGTATCTTACCTTTTCAATCAAATATAGAGTTAATAGTAAACAACACAGAAATGTAAAGCAAGGCGTGTTCATATTTGTGCATGGCTGAGTATCAGCTGAACTGACTGGAAAGAATCACAGTGTTTAGGTCTAGCCGCTGTGTTTATTGTTGTTATGAGTTATTAGGAGTGGAGACTTGGCCTGTGTTGACTGACCCTGAACAGAAAGTACAGTGTAAACAGAAATCTCTTACTCCGTGACCTCACCGGAAAAAAAGTTACAGATATTGATTCAGTCATTATCAAAAATGCTCCGAAAGGAATTTTTCCATTGTTCTCCGAGTCTGGGCACCACTCTTGGCTGCAGTATCACAACAAAAGAGCCTTCCTCATCTGTGTGTGCAGCCAATCTCTCTGCTCTGCAGGATATATGTCTACCTTTTGTGCTTTCATCCTTTAACGTGTATGTTTAGGAGAAAGAGAAACCGTTTCTACAGTTAAATCTTTTTCATTTAGGTTTGATAAGAAACAAATTTTCAAAAATAACCTTTAAATTGTCTAAATTATAAGCAAATCTCTCTATGTTTCTGTTTTTATTCTCCTGAAAAAACTCTGTTAGTGGATGCTTGATGCCTTGTCCAGGTTACAACTCTTAATTTTCTTAGTATTGCTCAGTCAGTCACACTTTGAAAGCCACGTACACCTAAACAGACAGATCGGGCAGAGAGGGCATTAATCAAACAAGCAGATAGAGACCGAAGGGGACCCTGGAGGTACTGGAGAGATATGCTGCTCAGTTGGTACAACGTGTCAACTATTGTTAGATATGCACTCCACAAATCTAGCCTTTGTAGAAAATTGGCACTGTTGAAAGAAAGCTGTAATAATTCCAGTTCAGCACAAACCCTAAACACAAAAAAAGTTTAGAACCAGGTGCTTTGGTCAGACTGGACAAAAACTGAACTTTCTCATCAACATGCCAAATGCGGTGTGTTGGGGGTGGTGGCGGTATCATGCAATTCTGTAAGAAAACCTGTTAATAAAAATTAAAATAAAGACTTAAGACTGGGGCAAAGGTTTCCTTGCCAATAGGACAAACACCATAAACACAAAGCAAGAACTACACTGGAATACTGATGCATGTTTATGTGTTAGAATGATCCAGTCTAAGTCCAGATATAAATCCAGTTCATCCTTTTTAGATATTTATGTGTAAAACATAACGGAAAACCGTGTATCATTCTTCTTCCACTTCACAATTATGCTCCATTTTGTGTTGATCTGTCACATAAAACCCCAATTAAATACAAAGACTTTTGTGGTTGCAACATGAGGAAAAATGCGGAAAGGTTCAAGGGGTTTTAGTACTTTAGCAAGGTGCCATACTTGAATATAGACCTACCTTAAAGCAAAAGACCTTGAACGCGCCTTCTGCTGTTGTGTCTTTTGAGCAGTCTCGTGTAACACTGTTATGGGAAAACAGCCTCTTCCTCAACGGACATTCATCTTGCATGGGAACAGGTGGATATGTATGGGGTCAGTGAGTATTTCTCACTCTGATCTGAGCAGGTCTGTGCCGATTTAAAGGTTACAAGAATAACGTAAGGAGGTAAATGCAGCACTTTCAATATTAAACATTGATTGCCGTTCATGTCACTCCATGTCTATTAATTTCTTAAGTAAAATAAGCGTTTCACTTTTAGAGTTTTAATAGCATTTTTTAACATAATTGTGCAGCTAGCAAATATAAACATTGTTTATTTTTAAAGCAGGGTATTCAATGTTTTCCTCCTATTTTTGTAAAAGGTTTGAACTAAATGACTTAAGCATCGATAACAATCTTTGTCCAAGCTTGTTTCCTTACCCGTGGAGAGTGCGAAAGGCTTTTTATGAGATGTTTCCATCACGCAAATATTAACAAATGGCAGAATATTACGACAAAGATTGGAAGAGTGCCTTAACTGCTAACATATCTGCAAATGAAGAATGGAAAGATATCATCACAGCTGGCAATCAGGTCTCAACATTTCTCAGAAGATTTCCAACCCATCTCCTGCCGTACTGTCTGGCATGTTTCCATTTCACCCATGAGGGTTCAAATGAATGATTCCCTGCAAGCAATCAGCAGAAAATGAAAATATAATTTTGTTCAATGCGCTTGATGCGTGTTATGTCATGTTGTAACCTGGCCTCAGGATCTAAATTTCCATTCTGTTCACTGGGCTGTAAAAGCTTCCACTCTGTCACACAGTTAATAATCCATGGATGTTTTCTTTGTCAATACGGCGGTAAATTGTGGCACTCCAATTACCATCACTATGTTAGAGCTGTATAAATATGGTACAGTTGTGGTTAGAGACGTTACATTGCGCTCTCACTGTTACAACACTGAACAGTTTATTACATATTCTGTTGACAAGAGAAAGTTGGACTGAACTCATTTTTAACCACATTCTGATGAGACCAAAGGCCAAGAAAAAAAAAAGAGCTTCATTTAAAGCCAATCTGAGTAGCTCTGCCATATAACTATTACTGGTGTGTCTCTAGATCTCGTTACCTACTGATATTACTCAAGAAAAACATATTTACAGACATTGGACCCAAACGTAGCACAAGCAGTGTGGCTCTCTATGGATAAATAGTATGAAGATCCATTGCAATGTTTAGCAAATAATCTTGAATAAATTGATGCTGCTTTTTACTGACTGGAATCAAATCATCAAATTAATTTAACTGTGTTGTGTTATAAATAGGTTTGAATTGGATTGATGTTACTATGACTATATGGTTTGATTGTATTAGAAACAATGGGATTCATATAAATCCAATTAAACTGAAATTAATTCCAAATAACTGACCTCTCTTTTCTTATGAAGTGCCTCAAGAAGCCATTCACTTTGAATTTGGGGCTTGGTACAGTGCAAAATCATGTGGAAAAAAAACAACAACAAAAAAAGCAACATCTGCCTTAGAGCTTTATAGCCAATGACAGAGACAAAACATAGCCACAGCATCATGATGTCAGGGTTTCCCCTACGCAGTTAATTTTGGCTCCCTTCATCTGGAATATTAAGGATCAGGATGTCCTTCACTGGAATGTGCAACAAAACAATCCCACATCTCTCTCGGGAAATGCTGGAATGATAGGAATGACATGAGTGTTGAAGATATTTGTAGAGGTCTCTACGAACTTCCTAGAAGGTATCTTAAATTCGATGTTGTGCATGATGTGGATGAAAGGTCACTGAATGAAGTTAGAGCCAAGTAACTAATCATAGGACAAAGAAGGTGCACCTTCTTTAGGTTCTGGGTTTTTTCTTCCCAGGTCCTATACAGAAACAATTTAAAGTTAACCAGAAATGTGCAAAAACAGATTCCTCCATGTCATCATTTATTAAACAAGAAGACAAAAAGGGAAAGTGGTATGTTAAAATGTAAGTACAACCATGGTGCTTCCATTTGAACAATGATTATTAGCAAGTGTGTCCACTTGTATAAAATCAAGTGATGAACCCCAAGTACTCCTGTTACATCAACAACAACAAAATTACCCCCCCCCCCAATTATTATTATTATTATTATTAATAATAACAATAATAACAATAATAATAATAATAATAATAATAATAATAATAATAATAATAATAATAATGCAAACTATGTAATACTAAGACTGTTTTAAACCAGTTAACATTTTCTAAAACATGAAATGTGCATAGTTTACAACTTTTTATAACTTTCTCTGAATGTTTTCAAATTCATACACAAACAAAGATAGATAGATAGATAGATAGATAGATAGATAGATAGATAGATAGATAGATAGATAGATAGATAGATAGATAGATAGATAGATAGATAGATAGATAGATAGATAGATAGATAGATAGATAGATAGATAGATAGATAGATAGATAGATAGATAGATAGATAGACAGACAGACGAGGCCTTTTAAAGCACACAAATGTCGCCATCTAGTGGGCAGCAAGAGCAATTCGTCTGAAAGTTTTACACTTGTGAAAATTAAGAGTAAAATATTAAATAAAATACCAAAGAATAAATCTGAACTGATACATTATCACCAAAATACAGAAAAGTTGTATTAATGTTAGTTAATACTAACGTCCTGACTGGTGACGTCAGGACGTCATCAGGCGTCCGTTGCCGAGGCAACAGCTACTCTGCACAAACCCAAGAAGGTGAAAGTTACACGACTAAAAACGCCCTGCTCAAACATTTCTTTTTATTTTATTTTTTGTGTGTGCGTTTATACATTGTTAAGCGAAGCTCCCAATGGCAGGAGAGGGATACGCGTTTGAGCAGACCTTTTCTTTCATTCCTCTCCCCGCTAAGCGCTTCTCTTTCCAGCAGGATAAGGACACCCTCGCGCTGTTGATGAAATGGTGACGTAAAAAGTTGGGTGAATTTCTGTCGTCTGTGCAGCTGTGCCGTTTCTAATGTAAATGTGGGGTTTCGTTCAGGTCCATGCTGGGGAGGCTCTCTGCTCAGACTTACAGCTTTGACAGTAACTTCCACCCTTACAGCTGTGAAACGTTTGCTTCGGTAAGTCAAATTTAGCACAGGTCTGACTTTTTTTTTTTTTTTTTGGAGACACAAATATCTCACCCCATTTTTTAGGAGTTTTATGGTGCCTAATAATATATCAATTATAAGAATCTGACCCTAAATGCATGGTGTTGCCCTGAATCAACGAAACAAACAAAATAATAGTTTTGGGATTAAATTAATGACAAAGTAAGTTTTGAAATGTTCGAAGATGATTCTTTATATCTTCTTGCATGTGAATATATTTTTATTTAAAGTTAATGCAAATATAAACATGCTGAAAAGTGACATTCAACTTACCTGGTACTGTGGAGCATGCAACTCCTCTTCCTGAAAAGACTGTGCCTCTCCCAGAGAAAAGGTCACGTGAACTTCAACCCCTCTTTTTATTGGACAAAAATAATAAAAACAAGAATTAAAGGGGCTCTGTTATTTCAAGATATGTGGTTTGTTGCCTGAGGGCAACACAATGCGATAGATCAGGGGTGTAAAACTCAGTTTCATCGAGGGCCACTTAAGGTGACGCTGCTGCACTCTAGTGGCGACAAACTGCAATGTTACCTGGGTGACAATCAAAATACATTATGGGAGATGTAGTTTATGGTCAATCTTCTTAAAACCTATTTTAAGTCAATCATGGGCCTATCAAATTGTGGGGGCCACATAAAATGACATGTTAAGCCACATTTAGCCCGCAAGCCTTGAGTTGGACACGTGTGTCATAGCGGGTTAAAAATTAAAGAGTTTCTTTATCCATAATTATTTCCTTTTTTCTTACATTTTCATGCCAAAATGCAATACGCTCCTGGATTTAAATTACATTTTTGTCCCAGTTTTAAAGTAGAAATCCCTACCATCTGAGTGCAGATATACCTACAGAGGTTAGTATGTATGTATATGTATGGATGGAAGGACGGACGGACAGATGGATTTGACTGTGGGACAGCAAATAAATTCTGGAAAAACAAAAACATTTTTCTATACTGTTTTCATTTTGCATACTTCTCATGATGGGGGAAAATCTTTAAGTGAAATTCTAGACTTTTCCAGACAACATATTAACCTTGTTTATCTTAAGACATTAATTTATTCTTAATTTTTTTCTTCCTTACATGAACTTTGATTTTGATGCCACTCTCCATTATTGTCCAGTGTTTCTTCAAGGACCCGCAGGTGATTCCCACCCTGAGAAATATGAAGGCTGGAGTCTGGGTCCCTCTTGGTATGTCATCGCTCAGAGATCCCTTTATTAATGAAAGCAGGAAAGTTATGTCATCTGCTGTACAATCTTTGAAGTCTGATAAATGCTGAGAGGCTCATGTGTGTTATAGAGAGGCCAGTGGTGTCTGTCAGCGCGGAGCTCGTGCCCTGCACTAAGATCTCCATGGAGCTGTTTGACCCAATCTACTCTTGTGGCATCCTGTGGCCCTCTGGTCACGTAGTTAAATGCTTTCATGACGTCTACACTGACTATGATGAACTACGACAGGTGATCCTCTCTTCTTTTACTCCCTTTGCCTGTTTGTATCTACTTCATGTCTAAGTTCAATGTCAAGACAATTTTTTTTTTTTTTTTTGCTTCTTGTAGATGTTGCAGGAAGAGGACTCTGAACACTACCATGTCATTGGGAGGATGGAACGCGAAGAGTTTTTGTTTCGCCTCTTCAAACACCTGTGTCTTGGCGGAGAGCTGTGTCAGTATGAGGACACCATCGAGCCTTACCTCAGCACCACAAAGAAAATATACAAAGACCTGATAAGGTGTGCGCAGTCTGGCTGCTCAAGCTGGTAATGGGCTTCTGGCTAAACAATTTTCTGAATCGTTTGTAGTCCAAGCTGAAGGATGCCGAAGCTAGAAGTGGAAAAGTCAAAAATGTTCAGTTGTTGGGTGTATTAACCTAGATAATTCATTACACTATCCCCCAGCAGACTACAAAAATGGTTGAATGGAGTTTAGTGGAACACGCTGTGACCTGGAAGGAGGCGGGGTGTAAAGTGGCTCCTTTGCGTTTAAAGAGACAGCACCAAAACAAGTTGTTCTCAGACGCACCTCAGAACAAGAGCAAAAGAGGCGCTGTGGGGCAACAATAACGAGGAATTCAGACCAGAATATTGCAGTTCCACTTTATATAGACCACAACTGCAAGATTTAAATGCAAAAAGGAAGAACTTAAAAGCATGATAAGTCCCCTTTAAATCAAAGGTGAGCCGCCCCTCCTGCACATATTGCTACAAACTGCCCATTAGGCTATTGCGCTTTTTCACTGGAACTGAAAAGGCAAATTCAGCTGCTTCTAAATGTTTCTACTTATCAAATACACCTTCATCCATTTCAGCTTGATTTTATGATTGTATTCTAAGGTATTGATACAGAAAGAAAGTATTAATAAATATGTGAATAATAGATAGACTACCAGATGGAATGATTTAGATGGATGGGTCTTTTAGATAATGTGATAGGTAACAGGTTAATGGAAATGCAACTAATTTATCATACTTATCCACACCTACAAAATTCTAACATAAAAGTCAGTGCATAGTGCAGAAACTGAATTCAAATAGATCATGCTATACACTGTTGATTTTAATGAAACCTTGTTATTTTTTACAGTCACACTGTGAAGATCTCATGCCTGAACTTCTCTATATGCTCTTATCAGTCATATTTGCATTTATTTTGTAGTGTGCAAAAGGATGCAGAAACAAAGATCAGCGTGGTGTCCACCGTGCTCAAAGTCAGTGCCTATGTAAGTGAGCAGTTTAGATATGTAATTTAGATTGAATTGTATTTCTTTCTGAAAACTGAAATAAAGCTAGTGTAAGGAATATCAACACAGGGAAAGCTAGAACCATTTAAGAAAACAACAACATTATTTTCACACAGATTTCCTGTTCCCTGTGTTGTTTTCCTCAGGATGAGTCTGGGCTATGTTTCCCTGGGACGCAGGAGGAGGAGCAGACATTTGCCTATTTAATTGTGGATCCTGTCAAACGAAATGTGACTCTGTTCTACCACATCTATGGAGTGGGAAGCTTCTCACTTTAAGAACTGGAAAAGAAAGACAAGTCAGAAATCCTGTCCAGCTACAGAACCGAACGTTGTTTGGTCCAAGGAAACTGCACCCATACATACTTTCTGCCTTTTTTACCCATTTGTAACAACAAGACGTATATTTGAATGCTAGTTTTAGTAATTATAGAATGAGGCCATATAGTGTGTGGTAAAAGTATTGAGACCCTTTCAGTGCTTTAGCCATAAATTTCAATAATGGCTGCAGACCCTTAAAAAGCTCAATAGAAGTGTTTCTTCGTCTTGTATTAAGATTGTGTTGCACTATTTCTGGCAATGCTTATATATATGAATATCAGTTCACATACAAAAACAACTTCTGTAAAAAAAAAACAAAAAAAAAAAAAAAACATTACAACTTGTAACAGTACAACATGTGGGACATTTTGGAAGGTAGAGTAGCAACTGATGGTAAGGACAAAAGTAGTTTGTTCTTGCGAATTAAACCATAGTTTAATGTGGCATAATATAAAGAAGAGACCTAGGGCAACAAACAGTCCAAAGAGCTTTATTGAAACAAATAAATTAATAAGTTAGTTTTCTAAAAAAAAAAAAAAAAAAAAATTCTCAGCAGAAACACATTTTTGTACCTCTTTAAAAGATCAAATATAGGTTAGATTAGAAAACAAACCAACGTTGTATTTTATTCAGCCAACGGTCCCATCATTTGGACTTGGAAGACTTCGTGTCGAGTTAGCATTTCGCTTATTGCTTGTTTAGTTCGTGCTTTTTTTCTAACAGCCGCTCCAAAACGTACAGAAGGAAAGCAGCTAAAAGAGTAATGAGGTGGAATGTCAAATGGCAGCAAGTCAGTGAAAAGATGGACGGATGGTAGGACGTCACAAATAGATAAGAGAACGTGCAGATTGGTTCATGCATAGCATTCAGTCAGTTGGAGAAGCACTAACCGTTTCTCCTAATTGGTTTTCTAAACTAGCGCCGCCTAGTGGCCTCAGAGGTAGTTTTGTGGAAGCCAATCTTATCTGATGTGACATGCTTATGACAGCACACATGCCTGCAGAGATTCCTGTGTTGACACGAATGTCCGTGCCTCCAGCCTCCACATTTTAAGGGTGTTAAGATACCGTCTGGGTGTCTATGGAGGTATGATGATATGCTGACAATACAGTAATATTCTTGGAAAATGTCTCTGACAAAAATTACAGCAGTTGTAAAAGATTAAATCTTCACAACAACGTTTTTCTTTATAGGTTGTGCAAAAAAAAATGTTAACAAAGCATTCGTGTGTGTGTTATTTATACGAAACAAACCTCTCCAAAGCATTTCCAATGTTTTAAGTAGGAGATAGAAAGCCGCACCACACCATTTATAGAATAAAGGGAAAGAAGGCACAGGTTATTTGCTTTTATCTTCTTTTTAGAAGATATTATTATGTGTGTGTGTGTGTGTGTGTGTAGTTTTTTTTTTTCCTGATACCGGGCCACATAAGGAACAACATGCAATAAAGTGATATTTCATTAATCACTACGAAGCTCGACATTCTAGGTAGCAATGAAACAACATTGCTGCTTATGGTAACACTGGCTCTAACAAACAGGCATCTCTGCAGTAATTCAGTCCCTAGAAATAAATCTATCCAAGTATTTTCCCTTGAAATGGGCAGATAGCTTGGACGGGTCTCACAGCGAGCTCTAGCACGGAGAGCTATCAACACCGAGGAGCCGAAACAGATCTAAACAGGCTGAGCGATAAAGTACATTCACTGTTTAAAAAGTCTCACTTAAATGGAAAAGTGGAGCACCTGAGTCAGCTGGACCTGACTGGGGATAAAACAATTTCTCACTGGATAAAAACAGCAAGATGTAGGGTTGTTGTTGTTGTTGTTGTTGTTGTTTTAGCTGTTGCAGGCAGGAAATATGCACTAAACATTAAACACAACATCAATGTTCAGGACAGACGAGTGCAGGAACCAGATCAGCTGTGGGTCCTTATAGTTCTGTAAAAAAAAAACGCTGCATTTATGCCTAAGAAAAAATATCAACAAAATATCCTACACTTATACCACCCACAACAGAACTTAAAAAGAAAAGTTTCATAAAAAGCATGGGAATAATTACAGGAAGGAGATTAGCAAAGAAAGGCTAAATTGAGCAGAACAAAATGGTATTTAATTTATCAAATGCCTAAATAGATTAAGTTAAAGAATTGCTTTTGTTGTTCATATGTTTATCAGCATTTGTGTGTGTTTCCAGTCTCTCCAGTTGTCTATCAACATGGAGAATTTTACTGAGCAAACGTCGCCATAACGTCTTAACTAACGTCTTGACGGCTCACCCTTTGTTCTGAAGCATCTTAATGGCACGTGCATTAATGAGATTAACGATCTAGAATTCATGCATAAGACCTGGATTTCTTAAGCATCATTCATTGTTTAAAACTGCACCCAACTGGGCTTAAAGTTTCTGCAAGTGCATGTGACATCTGATGAAGGAAGGAGAATAAAAACTACCCTTTTTTTTTTTTTTGCAGACTTGAGGTCAGACGTAAGTCCCGAAAAGCAATGCAGAAAAGGTTTCTCTCTGTGTCCAAATTCCTATAGAGAATGTGAGTTTTGTTTAAAATGGATAGGTCAGGATCTTTCTACTTGAGGTTCTGTAACAAGGACTAAGGAGGGAATTACCTTACTTGTATCAATATATTATTTTCTTGTGTTTTCATTTAGTATAAACCGAGATTTATTGGACCCAGAGGCTGAAGCTAGAGGTATTTTGAAAGGAAAAAGAAAAGCAAAACTTCTACTGTCTTAAAACAACTCCATTCATGAAAGCATGAAAGTACTTTGGAGTTGGTTTCAGACTTGCAGTGCGCAAACGATTCTTCAGATTTGACCTCAGACCCATAAGAACTGTTTTTTTCCCAGGTCACTTCAAAATGTCCTTGCCGAAATTTAGATCTAGTAAAAATAATCCTTAAGAAATCCCAAAACACAAAACATAGGTAGAATGTGATCTCGCAGGTTGTTATGTCTAAAAAGTGAATACCAGCCAGAATCTGTCACGATTTCTTAAAAATGGTACTCAAAACAAAGATTTCATTAAAGTTGATTACTTAATTTAACAAATTTAGAAGCTTATAGTAAATTATATGTCATAACTTTAAATGTGGATTGTTGGCTGTGTTAAACTCCCAATATAAATGCTGTGTTTCATTCAATACGGTTAAACTTTTAAAATTGTTATTTGGAAACAGTCATAAGATTCTTTTTATAACTAGACTAAAAAGCAAATGCAATTTTATTATTGGCTGTCTAACTTGTCCTAAATCTGCTTCTGATGGATTGATCAGTTGCTTGGGACCTCTCCTCCTCTGGCTCCCTGACAAGCTGGGTAAGAGGAGGAAAGAACCAATACTCTTGCTCAACTAGGTTAGAAAGGACTGATCCAAATGACTGTTTCTGTTGCAAAAAGGTTTCTGTTTGCATTATTCTACGCTCCATTTGTCTATTTCTGTGTTAAGCTATACAAAATTCTTATTTTCCCACCAAAAACACTTGAGGAATGTGCCCAATGTCACTTAAAGTTCTGCCCACATTTATTTATACCCCAATCAGATTTATTTTAAAGAAATAATCTTAAATTTTACCAATATGTGTCTTCTGATTGGGAATAATATTAACGTTTTATAGTGGCCCAGCCAAATCCTGGTCTTGAATCTGATCGAGAATCTGTGGAGGGACCTCAACTCATCAGCAATTATGAGAAGGGTTTTGATCGATGTAGTGCCAATTAAGGTCTTAGCACTGATTTTTCAGAAGGGTGCAACTCATTTTCACATAAACCTTTTTTAAAATAAAAGGTAAATCTAGATTTTGGGCTTAACTGTAGTAAGTAGGGAACCTCTGAGCCATCCAACAAACTGTGCCAGAACTGACGGGCCTTCTGGTTGAAACAACAGCTGAGAGAACGGGGTGAGAACCGCACACCTGCAGAGGTCCAAACGCTCCCAGGAATGAAACAACAGCCTGGTTTAGAACCAAGTAATAGCTACAGTCATCACAGAATGGAAAACTATGTTCTCACCCCAAAGTTATTAGCAAATAATTCAAAGTTGATTTGAGTGCACAAGAAAACTTTTTGTAAGGAAGACATGATTTCTCCAGGTAAGGTACTCATATGTTTAGCATGGTGGTTCTAGTGCTGAAAGCTAACAGATAAGAGCTAGCTCTAAATCTGGATTTCATTCTTTCTGTTTTTTACTCTACTTTTTTCAGATTAAAGATAGGTTTACAACTCAGAATTTGCTCATTTAGGGGCAGCAGAGACAGATAAATCCTTAACGTTTAATTAGAATGATGTGTCTTATTTTGAACTTTCATTTCATTGGCTTAAATTTTCCCTGAGAATACAGATTATTTCACACTGTTTGTTTATTAGTCCTTATAACTGCAAGTTTTATTTCATTTTGTTAATCATTTCTCCATAGCTCTGATATTGTTTAAAAGTAAATGTAATTCCTTATTCAGCTGGTTAGTATCTCTTCATCTTTAATTCTGCCTTAATTTAAAAAAACAAACAAACAATGTATTCTGTTTTTGCTGTCAAACCACTTATAACTAAAGTAGAATTTATTTGAACATACAATCGATATGAATTTAGGCATTTAGTAGGAAAATTGGCTAAATTATAGATGCTTTACTTTAGCACCTGGGTCCAATCATCTAGATTTCTACCAAACAGATTTGTATACAGCAGATATATTAACATTTTATGACGTTTTAACAGGACTTCACTTCAAAAGGTCTGAACTATCCCTTTAAAGGCAAGTCCCAATGCATAAATATGGCAGGAGTGTGGGCTGCAAGACAGGGACGTTTAAAGTTTCTATTTAAAACAAACAGAAATTTAGGGCACCAAAATGCTCATAGTTTGCACAGCAGTGTGGAAAAACTGCAAAAGAGAGATTTGGGAATTATAATGAAACAATGTGGCTCTAATCCTATACAATCCTCACTACAATGCCAACTTTTTTTTGCCATTGGGCTTGTTGGAAACCAGACTTCTTAAAGAGGAGATAGAAGTGAAAAACACACAATTTACACTAAAGTATAGTCCAAATCCACAGTCAAGCCAGCATATTATTTTCGCTCCTTTGTCACGTGAAAAGTTTTGGGTGATTAACGTAGGTTTTTGGAAAACAGATTTTCCCGTGTTTGGGTGGGACCCTGTGCCGGTGCGGCTGATCCCGGCCAAACTGTGCACTTTCTTCAGGTGTGGGTGGCTCTTGTTCTCGTTTCCGCGGTTTCTCTCGCACTAGGAACAGCTACATTCAATCACAGCACGAAGAACTGTGTTGTCACCCTAATGTCGGAATGGCAACGTTGTTAACAAACGGCTTTTCAGTAGATTCAAGTGCCCAAGAGAGGGGGAAAAAAATAAAACAGGATAATAAAGAGGAAAAAGAAGATCCCTCCAAATGTTTGCTAAATCTTTTTTTTCCACAGTCCGTCTGCTGTTAAAGTTTAAAGTGGGTCTAGGTGTACAGCATGATGTGAGTGGGTGAGACTGCTTCAGTAGTCAAGTACTTTCCTCATCCAGTGAGTTGAGAGGCGTGTGCGGTGAGCAGCTTTGGCTGAGGCTCCTCGTCAGCTGGAGCCACCTGGTGGCCACTGTCTGCCCGGCTCAAGAAACGCTGACCCCAGGAGAAATGGCTGAGGGTTGAGATTTGGGGCGGCAGATGGGAGGGGGCAATCATAACAGACAAGATCTGAATTAAAAGGGGCCGACCTGCAAGTCAGGCTGTTCAGAAGGAGGACTCAGCCTAAAGAGGACGTTGTGTAAAGGGTTAGGGTCTGTGTCCTGACACTCGGCTAATTGTCATTCCAAGTTCCCGCTGTCAGACTGAGAGATGTTGAGTGTGTTGGCGGATGGGAAGAGGTCTCTTTGGTCCGTGGGGCTGTGGTAGTCGGATGTGAGGTCGGGGTCCAGGAGGGAGGACAGCGTGACGTGGGAGGAGCCTTTCTTCAAGCACTGGGAGTAGAAGTTGAGCATGAGGTCCAGCTTGTTCTCTATAGACTGTACCTAAACAAAGACACACCAACACAGGGAGGTGAGATAACATCAGCCGCGTTGTAACGTTTACGCCTTTTTATTTGCCCAACCCATTCACACAGCTTCACAGATTCTTCAAATATCATTCTTCCTCTGGCACCTGCTTCTCCACTTTGACCACGCGGCCCATCATGCTGAGCTCATCCAGCGGGTCCAGCTCTGGTGGCGTCTTCTCTCCTTTTTCAGGGCGCGATTTCTTATCAGGCTGGACAGCTCCTCGTCCGATTATCTGGTCCACCCTTTTACACACGGACAGAAGAGGGTTCAGGGGATACTAAAAAGAATAAACACTTCATATCATGCTTCTTTGACATTTACACAACTTTATCTTACCTGTTGTTTCCCACAAAAGCTACAACTTCTAAGGTCCAACCATAGGTGAGTTATTCCTTCCTATGTATGATGGTAGGTCTTGTGTGTCCAGTATTGTTGTGGTCAAGACCAAGACCAGAAAAGACCAAGACATTAAAAAATCTGGTCTAAACCTAAAGCTTATCTTGATTTTAACAAGACAACAAATCCTTTGTTTTCAAATGTATTTTTTAAGCTGTTTTAATGAAGTCTTTAACTGAAATTGCAGCTTTTTTTGTAAGGCATGGTTTTATTTATTTGTTTTTCTATATGGAGTTAGGGTGAATACAATGTGTTTCAGGCCCAAATTTCTCTCAAAGGCAACAAATAAAGATGCCATGACTTGACTTTGAGTAACATTTTCCAGTGTAAGAGCATTTTAACTTGCTGACAGTAATTTTTGCACTAATTAAAAATAAATATCTGCATTGGCATTATCCCCCTAATTGAACAGCAGTCAGGGGCCATTTCCAGGTGCTGGAAATGGCCACCAGGCTACATTTAATTTGGACTCTCCTGTTTTGGGCGATATGCAATGTCAGCACTCCCGCCAAAACACTGCCAAACGCGTTTTGAACAAAGACCAAGTAGTTATATTTGGGTCTGAATTAATCTGAGCACCTCCATGTTTGGTGTCCCCCCCCACACACACACACACACACACACACCTTAACCCAGAAAACTGCAAGCTGGACTTCCTGTGTCTTTTTATTTCCATGTCACATTTATTTGATGGTATCGGAGTAAAAAGGTCTGATTCCCTACGCAAATACCACTTTTTAGATTTTTAGTTGTGTTGGATTATAAGATCTTAATGAAATGTATTTAAATTTGTAATGTCACAAAATGGTAAAAAAGCTTAAGGGGCATAAATACTTTTGCAAGTTGCTGTAAGTAAGCATTTTGGCTTCCTTTTTGATACATACAAGATTTTAGTAGAATAATTGATTTGTTATATTTCATTCGGCTGTTGTTTTTACGTAATTTAGCACCTTGTAAAGAACAAATGATTAATGTCCAGGCATGTAAAACATAAGAAATCCAGTATGTATATTTTACAGAAAATGTAACATGAGATTAATTTTCTTATTTATTTCCTGCTCAGATGTAAAGAAGTAGACGTGTTTGTCGTATGTAGATTAATGTACCTCATCTGTAAGCTCTTGATGCGGCCCAGCATGTCCAGGTGTCCCGCTGAGTACTGCTCTATGACGTCCTTCACGTCATACGGACGCAGAGTCTCCTTAAACTTCCTCTTGGCCACAAGGAACTTCAGGATCCTGCACACACACACAAACACAACACCCCTCCTTTTTATTACCTTTCCGGATGGATTTGAAACCGCGCAGGAAAGCACACAGAAGCGCACAGAAGCACCGTAAACCTTTGGAAAAATGCATAAGCAGGAGGCTATCAAACAAAGCAGCCCACCCTGAGAATAACAAGATTAATTAAAGTCAGCATGACCTTATCATTCACAAACAGGCCCATAAAGAAAGCAGTCACAAACCTACTAAACCATGTGGATATATTGAGACGATCAGCACCTCTCCCGGAGACATTTTCTTATCGGGATTTGCTGTTTCAGCAATTAGCACAGTTCCGCCGATAGGATAACACACACACACCTCTATTCTACCCCCGGTTTCTGCTCTTTTGTCATTGTGACAGCTGTGTCGGAGCCACTGGTGGACCACAGCTGCTCCCGCTTCCCGGTGCACACAGCTCATAATCACCACCCAGACCCTAGTGTGGGGGAGTCACACCCAGGATTGTTAACCCTACACCACTGTACCAGGTGAACACATCGCCGACAACATCCTCTGGCAGCAGGGTTCTGCTAAAAGGTCATGCAGGAGGGAGTAAAGCCTATAAAAAAAGATAAAAACCGAGAAGAAGTGAAGAAAAGTTTAAGGATGCCTGCACCTGGCTACATGTAATGCCTAATACCTTATCTCCTTTTTATTCTCTTTGCCAGAAAGGCTGGCTGCCCAACACAACGTGCTAAAATAAGCATTAGACGTACGCCTGACACATACGAACACACTAAGCCGTGGTCTCTGCCGCCAGTGAATATTTTTTCTGTAAGTGATGGAGAGAGAATGAAGGCGGAAGAGCAGGAGAAAAGAAATCCGTTATTTTCAGTGGTCAGTAGGAACTACTGTCTTTTGGTTGCAACATCAAGCAATAAGAAAACAACAAAAAAATCATGGAATGCATGCAGTCGTACAACAGTGCTAGCAAATGTCTAAAACAAATACAAGCAGTACATTTCAAATTTTCACATTTTGTCCCAATACAGCCACAAACTGCAATTTACTTTACGGGGTGCATTATTTTACGGGGTGCATTATTTTTGCAGCTAAAGGAAAAATTGTTGCAAATCTAATTAGACCCGGCTGTCCACCTAAAGCGAGGGAGCAGTCAAGGTCCCCATGGAAACTCTAGAGGATCTGCAGTGATCAACAGCTCATGTGGGAAAATATGTTGACAGGACAGCTGTTTGCAGTGCACTCGACATATCTGACCTTTCCAGCAGCAAAGAAAAAGAAGAGAGCCCCATAAAAGAACATAAAGAGGAGTCCCGTTTACAGTTTGCCACAAACCATGTAAGAAACGTGTAGAAGGATGCACTCTGGTCTGCTGAGACCAAAATTAAATATACTGCCCTACATGCAAAAATGACATTTCCTTCCCTTTCAAAAACGATGTACTTCTTTGTGTTTGTCTATCATATTAAAAATTTATAAAACTACATTGAAGGTTGTGAATGTAACGCTCTTAAATGAGTTATGATTAAATACTTTCACAGCCTCGTGTATCCATCTTATTTTAAAATCCGGAAGTAACTATGGGCCCAACTTACGTTTCTTTGTGCGGCACTTCCGTTTCAGCGCTTCCCTCGGCCAAATAACATTAGCTTGACTGAAATGATAAACTGTCGCGGCAACATTTCCAAAAACTGCAGAGCGATCGAAGTGGCAGGTCAGTGCCAGAGCCACAACCCATGACTGAGAGGAAGACATGAAGAAGTGTCCATGTTTAACCATTTTGTGTCGTCACTTGGTGCGGACGGCCCTGCTATGCGACTTTACCGAGGTGAACCTCCACAGTGGAAAAGTCGGCTCGGTGTTAATAAATATCAACATTGATGACCTGGTATCTGTGGAGGCTGATGTCTGTTCAAGCCAAAGCAAGTCCGACATTCACTCTGCTGGATCCTGACTACATCAAATGGCTCTACTGAGACGGCCGGAGCGCTTTTGTGCTGCGACTCCAGGGGAAGTCCTTCTGTCATGCAGCGGCGATCTTATGGAAGGTAGGCTAATGAATCGTCTGATTCAAAAACATCCTGGCTGTTGCCTCGTTGTGATTAGATTGCTGGTCAGTTAATTTTACAAAGATAGCAGTGCTAAATGTTTGGGATTGAACTGATGTAAAAGGATATCAAAACGTTCTGCCTACTTCATGTTTAGGCTTGAAGGTTGACATTGTACCAATCTGATGCGTGGTCTCAAAACTCTTGATGCAAGCTTGTCACGTTAAAATGTAAGTTAGCTTTAGAAAGAAGCTGTAACTTTATTTCTAGTTTATTTTTTAGAGTATCAGGATTAAAGGAAGTAGGGCGCCTCATATCCACAGCTCTTGTACACGGTCGATGAATAAAACACTCCTGCTCCACATTAATCTTTCTTTTACACCCGATATTATGACAGCCTCTAACTGTACAAATGATCCAGGTCTTGCTCAAAGTCATAATGACGTGTAATTTGTTACAAAGTAGCTGCATGAATCCCTTTTTAGCCAGCTAAACAGTGACAGGAAGTGACCGACCGGAAGTCTCGCACAAAAAAACGTCAACTCGCTGTCTCCGTATTTCCGTTGAAAATAAGGTGGATAGATGCATTAAAAACATGAATCTTTAATCAAATGCCAATTCTGTTAAAGCAGAACCGTGTAACCTTTGGCCACTAGGAGGCGCTGCCATGCTAGACCTGCCACTTCCAGGTTTAGCGCCCCTGTGGCCTTCAGGGGCGCTATTTGTATTGTCCCAAAATAAACAGTCTCCCTTCGTGTTTTGAAATCTGATAGCAGACCATGTTGGACCAGCAGATTGAGAAGTTATGGCGTTACTTTTAAGTCAAGGAAACCAAAAATATGTCTAATCAGGTAAGTGTCATATCTGTTTTGCTTTGTTGTTACGGCAGTCTGAGCTCAGACAGCTGTAACCTAAAACAGGTCATGTGATCTACTGTATAGCGGGGATCTAGATCACATGACCCATTCAGCGACAGATCCGACCTTCTGCAGTTACATAGTTTTTGAGAGAGGCAGCCCGCACGCAGCATCCAAATACGGCAAGTGCTGTAATTTGACCTGACAAAGCATTTAATATATCTCATATTAAGCTAAAACTTACACGGTGCTGCTTTAAAATGGGTTGCGGTTGTAGGTTGTAACACAAAATCACAAATTATGAAAATGTTTTAAGTGTATGAATCATATTGCAAAGCTCTGTAGCTGATGGGAAAAAAATTGAGAGATAAGAGGAATTATTTTACCCCGACAAGTCTTTCTTGAGGCAGCACCAGGATGACCAGTAAAGGTTTGACTGAACCAGGAAAGTGAGAGGAAAAGAGCAGGCGCTGATGGTGACCTGGTGCCATTACGGTCCTCAGCGCAGTCCTCCTTTTCCTCACGCAGCACTTGGATTCTTGATGACTTATGCGCTTGGAGTATTTTTGCAAGCAGTCTTTTCTTAATTTGCAAGTGGGCACAGATTTCTTTCTTTCTTTTTTGCCAGGGCGGGTCTCAGGTGTGGGTTAAGGAAAAGGTTGAAAGGGAATCAGGGGTTTTGTATCCTCCGAGGGCTTCCTCAAAATGCTGACTCTCCTTCCCGATCACTAAAATGGCTTTAATAACACGGAGTCAGGTTTCAACGCCTCCACCCCTTTCCCAGACAATTTCCAGTCACCGTGCAGCACAGTTGGCACGGCCAACTAAAAGATATTATCGTTTCTCAGTGCTAGGAAGTTGAAATGTAAAAACACGGTGATGACTGGGGAATGAAGAAGCGTGAGGAAGTGCCCAAAATGCTTGCAAAGCCGCTGCAAACATTTCTGCAATTCAGCAAAGGTGATACCTAGATAGTCTCCACTGGCAGGTTTTATCTGGGAATTAAAAATGACTGTTTTGCTGACATGAACCCAAGGTGGGCCAAGACGGATGAGCCACTGCAGGAGCAGGTTTGAGTCTCACTAGATATAACTATGTGCCCGCTAAGTGACAAAACCAAGTCCACGAGCTGAAGTCCATGCATAACAGATTAATTTAAAACATAAAATATTATAGCTGAAAGCCACACACATAAAAAAAAATGACATCAGATCACTATAAATGGAAACCATGTCCAAATCATTTATCTATTAAAGCAGGCACTTCATCAAAGGCTGCAAGCTTGCAAGATTTTTGTTGTGCAGTATCACATTTTTGCACGTGGGGAGTTACAGCAGAGGCGCACGCAGGCTTTGTTTTCTTCTCTCCTTCTCTCTCCGTACATAAACACGGCACCATACGCATTTATTCAGGCAGCCCGGCACTGATAAACCACATGCATCTAAAGTGAAGTCTCAGCACTAAAGCCTTTCTGTGTTTCCCCGACATCAATCATGAGCCGTGCTGAGATGTTGCACACGTACCCGTGTGTTAACACGGTGAAAACACCTGCTGTTTACACACCTGCACTATCTATAGGAACTCCCTCCCTTCCATTGTCTGCAGCACAGAGCAGCTGAGGTCAGAGTTATCTGCTGAGTCAAGCACAAACCTGAGAAGATGGTACCATGCCCTACCAGTGGCATTAGACTGTCACACAGTAATACATGGGGGGGACACCTGTAATAGCAAACGGACGTCCAGCTTTGCTGGTAGTGGTACTCAATCCCAGTGTTTAGACTCTCATTTGAATCTGGTCTCAGTAAAGTCAAATCAGGCATGGTGTGAGCAATTCTTCCACATTTTGTCACATGACAACCAGAAATCTGAGTGATTGGGATTTTATGTGATGAACCAATACAACGTAGCGCATGTTCGTGAAGTGCCATGAAATAGATGCATTATGTCTCGCAGACAATGGGCGAGACGCAAGGTATACCCTTGACAGGTCAGCGGCCCATCAAGGGACAAGGCCGCGTAAAAAAACATATTTATTCATATGTTAATTTCCAGATTACATATATAGTAATATAATAAGAATCTGAACGGTGTGCTGTGTGTTTATATTGAGTCTCCAGCTCTTGAATCGGTTAAAGCTGCAAGTCTTTTGGGGTATGCCTTGACCGGTTTTGACCACCGGAAGACAATAAATAGCTTAGCCATTTCTTCTTTGCAAAACAGCTCAGGCTCAGTGAGATTGCACGGATAGCCTCTGCAATCCTCAGGTTTTTTTTTAACCCTTGCCAAAGATCCAAAAACTGATTTAGATCTTTACTTTGGACCAGACTAACATGTGGATGTTTGATGTGTTTCCCTCCACTGTAGCACTAGTTCATGAAGACATTTGTTCACTAATGTTATCTAACACACCTCTGGGGCCTTCACAGCTTTATACTGAGATAAAATTACACACGGGATGACTATATTAGCCAAGTATACGACTTCTGAAATGTTTAGCAAGTTGTTACTCTGGATTTTATTGACACTATTGGAATAAATGGGGCTAAATACACTGATACTGAACGCATGCCATACATTTGGAGAAAAAAAATTGGGAAAAAATGGATCTCTGTTTGTTAATGGACCATCAACCTGTCCAGAGCGTACCATGCTTCTTGAGCATAGACAGCAAGAGATGCAACATGTCTATTCCACTCCACATCACAAACATATTGGACCATTACATAAAATCCCAATAAAATACATTTACATTGATGGTTATAACATGACAAAATATGAAAACATGTAGATGTGTAAAAAAGTGTTTGCAAGGTGTTGTATGTATTGCTCAATTTGAAGCAAAGCGGTGCAAAACTGTTTTAAATGTGAAAAGCATTCTGGCACAATTTAAGAAACTACCTTACTAATAATGTTAATGCACAAGGTCATTTCTTCCAAGGGCATCATGTTGCAAATATAGAACTCCATAGACAGCATCATACTACCTTGAGAAATGCAATCAGGCTCCAGTGCTGACATCAGGGACCAGGAAACAGAGGTATTATAAACTGCTTTCATCAACCCCCCCAGGAGTATAGCCCAGTCCCAGCACCAGATGTTTGCTAGCAATTGTAGCTTTTCTGCCACCATCAGTGAAAAAACTTCATACAGGTAAGCTGAGTGAGTGTGTATGTGTGTGGGTGGAGGAATGGATGGTGCGCCCACAATCCTGCTTGTGATATTCTTGTAATTTTCTGTTTCACAGACAAATGTGAACTAAAAAACACTCATATCAGTCAAAAATTTGAAAAACATAAGGTTATGCATATTTTTCTGGAAAAACACGAGTCGTTTGGATTGGCAGATTAATAAAATGTAAAATTATATCAACTATGAGTGGGTGCAAACTTTCTTTTAAAGAACGTGTAAAAATCTGAGCAAGGCATTTAATAAAAAAAGGAAAAGAAAAAAAATCTAACCCATAATGTAAGATTGTTGACTGAAATACTCCACAATCAGAGAATATACGAGGGCAAAACATGATTCAGAAAGTTAAATTTCGAAACTACAGAGCTTAATCTGTTACACTTTATTAGAACAAGGCTATTTTTCTGTTAATATCAACAACATGATTATTGTTGGGAAGAAAAGGGCCCTACAGGTTAGCAGAGGAGAGTATGGAACTGCTCTTATGATCATTTACATCCATCATTCACATGTTGGTGCACATTCTGAGTTTCAGCTCTTTCTTATCAGCCAGACGACCCTTGAATTTTTGCAAAAAGTCAAAATCTGAATGCTGTCTCCACTGGCTTTCTATGCAGCCTCTTTGAAAACTTTTCCAAATATTTCACTGTCAGAAGTGGCTTAATTATAAACCTTAATTGAAGTTTAAACATCCATGAACAACAGCTAAAGCTAAAGAACATCAAAATATGAGCACATTCACAACAGAAATTACTGAAAAATTTAGATTTGCCCCCAAAATAGCTAAAATAAAAAGTTTTGTTCTGTAAATAAATAATCAATCCAGATAGGTTTAAAGGGCACAAATCATCATACAGTGTTGTGAGTCAACCATAGAGATTTCTTCTGTTTAGTTTTTACACATTTCCGGTAATTTTTTCATACCAAAGACAAACCTAGCATATACAAAACGTGATACAAAATGCATATAAAATGATGATTTCATTCAAAGAAAGAAAGCTATCTAAACTAATCTGGCCTTATGTTAAAAAAAAAAAAAGTGATCAACTCTTTTTCTGAATTTTGAACCAACTTTGATTCACTAAATGTTTTGGGAAACTGAGTACAATTTTAATAGCCACACCCTGACCTGATTACAACCAGACCTGTAAAAGTAAGAAATCCATTAAATATACCCTGTTTGACAAAATTATATAAAATAAGTTTCAAAAGAAATCCATGCCATGATCTAAATAAAGTTAAAAACAGATGAGAAACAAAGTCATTGACATACATTAATCTAGAAAGGATTCCAAAGTTATTTTCTCAGTTGTTATAATGAGAGTCATCATTAACAAATGGAGATAATATGACACAATTGTGGCCATTCTACCAAATTTACACCCAGAGCACATCAAAAACTCATGCAGAGGTTCGCTAAACACCAAAGATTAACATCTAAATCACTGCAGGCCCCACTTGTCTCAGCTAATGCCAGTGTTCATAACAACTAGACAAAACTAAGAAACTAGAAAAAAGTGGGATCTATGGGAGAGGCCAAGATCACCGCTTTTCAAAAATAACACAAACATCAGGCTCACAGTTGCCAAAAAAACATCTTGATGATTCCCAAAACTTTGGGGGGGAAATATGCGGACTGATAAGAAAAAGTTGGAGCTTTTTGGAAACTGAGGTTTCCGTTATATCTGGTGAAACTATCTTAGCCTTTCAGAAAAAAAGACGTAATTTCGGCAAACATTTTGGTGGTAGCTTGATAATGTGGGTCTGCTTCATTGCTTCAAGACCTGAAAGATTTGTTGTGATTGATGGAACCAGAATTTACACTTTCTGCCACAGAATCCTGGAGATTATCCAGAGAATGTTTGGCTATTGGTTGCACAACTTGGGCTGTGCAGTAGGACCAAACAAACCAGCAACTCCACCTCTGAATTACTAAAGAAAGCCCATATAAATAAATAACATTATAGACAGGTTAAAGGTCAAGATTAAATCCTGTTGAGATGCTGTGGCATGACTTTAAAGAAGTCCTTCAAGTTTAAAATCCTTCCAATGTGACTGAATAAACAAATTCAGCAAAGACGAGTGGGTCAAAATGCCTCCTCAGTGATACAAACGATCATTATCACAATTGTCACAAACGCTTGATCGCAGTTGTTGCTAAAAAGGGTGGCACAACCTGTCATAAAGTTTACTTTTACACATAATACCAGGTTGGTTTGGGTAACTTCCTTCACTATAGTCATCATTTATATCAGCATTCACTAATGATGTGTTTTTCTAGTTAATTTCATACTCAAGTTCATACGAATGGGAGGATAACTACTGTTTATTTATATTAATTTACTTTTTTGCACAGCTGTATAATGATGTACTGTCATGGAAAGCTTTGCTGTGAAATATGAATACATTTCAGCTTAGAGAGTTGTACATTTCCCATATAAGGTAGTTTTACATTTTGCTGGCTATGATGTCTAATTTGTTAAAAGAAATAAATATGCATTTCTCGATATAAGGCACATGTTATTTAAAGACATCCTCCAGTGAAAAAATATTCCTGCTGAACATTAAAGTTGGTCCAGTTGCACTATCATTACAGGAAGAGATAACACAATGTCAGAAACCGACTTAAATATCACAAAAGCCCGTAATCACATCTCATTACACTTGTCCTTGTCAGAACTGTACAAAAACCTTTGCCTGTTTGGTCGTATTGTATTGTGATCCATCTAGGAATTGTTTTTACCTGTGTCTCTGTGTGTTTATGTATATTTCCTGTAAGGCCACCCCATCACACCACCTCACACATGACCAGCCAAGCTAGCTGGGCTCGCTGAGTGACAAGGTCACATGGGGGAACTAACCGTGCCTGCAGTAAGGCTCAGTTACCTCCCCAAAGTGGATATTTCTGCTTGATCAGCTGAATCTGCAAGAAATAACGGCACAGGTACCTCGCCTTTTAATGTCGACTACAGCATGTACCGTGCTCTTCTGGCATGTATGCACATGCGCATGTTGTTTAATGTTAGTGGCCTTATTCTTTCCGGTGACAAAAAAACCACACTAACACTTGCTGTGGATGCAGCCAGCTCTCATTTTGGAAAGTGGTTCCACTCTGTTTTTTTCTCTGTGTAGTACCCTTAATTGCATCAACACCTCTTCCCCCAAACTTTCTATAATATACGCATTTCTCTTGATTTTAGAATACATGGTACAATGACCTGTGGAAGATAACATACTGCTTGTTATGGAGGAAAAACTGCATGGAGGCAGCCAGCTCACTGAGAATGGATGCAAGTAACAAGGTGTGCTCTGAGATGGAGGCTGGACAACACAAGCATGGTTTGGAGATCAGGTCAAGGCAAACAACAATAAAGATGTCTGCCAGGAAACAGCTACACCGTTGTTTTTTCCCCATTAAATGTTATCCACTGGAAAATACCATGGGTTATCTATAGTAGCGAGTAGGTGCGCCAGCATTTAGACCCATAATCGCACCTAAAAGACAACTGTGTTCTTGTTTTGACCGTTTCCATAATAATGTCTCTGAACCGGGTAGATCTACAATCAGGCTGTAAACTTACATCCTTGTTACTAGACTATAAAGTACTTGGTCTATGAACTTCTGATTTAAAACCTAAAGGCTGGTTTATACAGCAAGATTTTTAGCCCGATCTGCCCCTTAAGACAATCTTAAGAGATATGCCTGCCATGTGTGGTGTGTTAAGAGTGATCGGGTCCACTCGGTGGAACGTCCGGATCGCTCCAACCTCAAATCGGGGATATTCAATATGTTAGAATTCTCTTGCCCCAAGCATGTGTGGTGTCTTCTGAGAACAAACGAGCAGGCAGCCTGTTGAATGTGACATGTAGCCAATCAGAAAGCGAGGTAAGGGATTCCCCGAGACAGTAAAAAAAAAAAATAAAACTTGTCTCCAATTCATAGTGCAGCAAGCGTAGTGCCGGTCGCGTTGTCTCCGTTTCTTTAACTAACCCCATTTCTTTTTATGTTTTTTTCTCTGTTAAAATTAGTCCACAGACTATCGCTATTATTCTTCCTGGTCGTCTAGGTTTATTTACTCTGATTTCACGTTTGATCTTGAGAGGATTTGCGAGATTTCCCGTCTGACATCTGAATCCTCTTAAGCGAAATCTGTTCATGTGTGGTGTGTCAGGCTTGCCGTCGGACCGGACACCGCACACTGTTTTATCTAGGATTTTTTTTTATTTTAACATGTGGTGTCCCCCAGGCTGTCAAAATCGTCCAACTATTTTAAAATCCTGCAGTGTGAACCAGCCTTAATGTTTAAAGGTTGACTACCATGGAAACTGGACACAGGCCATTAAAGACCCACACTAACTATTTAGACACCTCTTTCTGCTGCATTGGTGTTAAGAAATATGACAGGTGCTGCTCCCCTCCTAGGTGCTTTTTATGACTTCAGAGGTCTTCCTCTATGTTTTTACCTCTGTGATATATATTGAGACTTGTCTAAACTACTCTAACTCTCACCCTGAACATGACCATTGGCGTACAGACGGCAGACTAATGGTGGCACAAGATCGTCCCACTGGTGAAAGGACCCACCTGACAGCTCGTATAAGCGTCTTCACTGCTGGAATCACCTCATCCATGGCCACGTCGCAATACGACTTGTCTTCCATGCTTTCCTCTCCAAGCCCCTCCACTAAAGTCCAAGAAGCGAAGAAGACCATTAGCAACGTTCTTGCAAGCGCTAAAGGAAATGTGTAATGTCTGCTTACCGTCAACAGGTGGGCGGGGCTTGAGGCGAAGCGAGGTGCGGAAACGTGTGCGGTCGTTAAAGCTCCAGCTCTTTTGGACCTTGCCAGGGCTGGTGGCTTCAGGGATGTTCTCCTGGCTGGGGGTGCGGCGAACACTGGAGCCAGGGGGCAGCGGAGAGGCCTTGTTCCGGATGGTTTGGGATGAACGGGAGTTGTTCATCCGGATCCGATCCCGGAAGCCCATTTTACTGCTGACAGTGAGGTTAAAATGGTTAAATATATGGAGACACACTAGCATTCTTGGAAAACTACAGGCATCGCATTTTTTTTTCTTTTTGGTTGTCCAGGACATGGTGGTTCTTAGTGCTTGAAAAGAAGACAACTGTTTTTTTTTTTTAAAGATGTTTTACTGCTCACCTTAAATGCTTCTACATTTCTGATTGTTGACAGGAAATGTCAAACCTATCAGTCACTGTTTGGACAATCTGAAAAGTTTGGATTGTTTATCCATGATGAGAACTAAAGAAACATTTGGATGAGAGGTGAAATGTCTTTAAGAAACAAGAAAGGCAGTTCAAATTCTCTTTTTGGTTGCATTGCCACAACATACCTTTGGATTTAGAGTAATATTATATCATGTTATAGGGAGGCATTCGGAAAACAGCAGAATGGCAACCTAATTTTGTTAGAATAGAGTCAGTTAGTAGAAGCGAGGTAACAGAAAAACTCGGGCTCCTGTTGTACCAGCCATCACATAAAGCAAAAGACAAAACAAGTACACACCAAAGATCTACAAGGAAGGACAGAGTAGCTGAAATACAGAGGAACTTTGTGCAGCATTAACTGATTCTGCCCTAAGAAGTGGCCTAATACGCCTGTCTTTGCACCTGAATCAGCAAAATAAGACTAAAGACTTGCTACAGTGCTGGAACAGCAAAAGACTGGCCCTGCAAAAAATAAAAAAAATAAAAAAATCACAGAAACCACCTTAATCCCTTCAGCAGACTGCATGGGCATCAAAACATTGGCTTCAAAGGGCAGCAATAGAAAAGGAATTTCACTGAGCTCTCGGTACCACTCACCACAAGCCAAGTCAGGCAGCTATGTGAGGTCAACTGTTTACAGGAGAAAAGCCATTTGGCAGGCAGGCTGTACAAAAGATTGAGTCCTAATGCTGCTGGTAGAGCATGCTCTTGTGGAGATCCCCCACTCTGCAGCCACTTAGAGGTTACATACTGTCACGGATCCATAGGCAGCGCAACTGTCATGCACCGCAGAGCAGGTCCAGCCAAGTCGTTCACATTCACATCTTTTCAGATGGTATACTCTTTGTCTTGTGTGTGATACACCCAAGCTAGCTATTTAAATGAATATTTAAATAGCTAGAGTATGCTTAGGAGTGATAGCAATTCATACAAGCGATATGAAAAGCTTTAGGTAGGAAATGGGGGGTGATGGAGTGAAAGACCTTTGCATGCTATAGTGAAAGGAAGTAAATGCTATGGGTGCATTCAGAACCATATACCGTATGCTCTTTCCAGAACATGGAGAGAACAGTGCATGCAAAAAGAAGCACTTTAAAGTCCGTAAAATACAACACAAACATGTTGATTTGGTGCAGAAATTTTGCTGGTTTGAAACAAAAGAGCAAGCACAAAGCTGTGAACCTTTTTATATAAAAAAAATAAATAAATAGAAAAAAAGAAAACAATGAATTAACAAAAAAAAGAAAGCTTGTTTTTTTCCAATGAATATTTTTCCATATTATCTAAACCTTTGATGTGAGGAAAATTCATGTTTTTACTGCAGCCGTGTAAACTGCTCAGCTACAGTGTAAATAATCCGACTTGTTGTTATATTACAACTGTAAACTTCAATGTATTTCATTTATATTTTTTTTCTTTTTTTTTTTATGATAGACCAAAAGTAGGTAGTGCATATTCGGACTGGAAGTTTGGAGTGCATTTTGAATTGCTGTATTTAAAGCATGGTGGGATTATAAAATATCCCAAACTCTAGATTTCTCAGAGAACTCTTTTTTGTGACATACTTCTTACATTTTATTCCAAAACCCAACAGCATCACTACAAGACTTGGCCTACCACCTAAACCTACAAACAGGGCATGGAGAGTCTTAATTGGGGCAACCCAGATGCCTATGGTAACCCTGGAAGACCTTCAGAGATCCACAGCTCAGGTGACCTGGTTCTGTTGACAGGACAGCTATTAGCCATGCACTCCACAAATCATGTCGTTTTGGAAAAGTGGCACTAAGAAAGACGCAGTAAAAAGAAAGACAAGAACTTCTGCTCGCAGTCTGGCCTAAGCCATATAGGGGGCACAAAACCACTGTGACATATGGAGGTGGCACCATCATGATGTGGAAATGTTTTTTCTTCTGCAGGGACAGAAAAGATTGTTGGCTTGACGGGAAGATGAAGGCAGCTAAATAAAATGCTGTTCTTTATAAAGAACTGTTAGAGGCTACATAAGGCACCTAACATTCAGAGCCATATTGATGTGTGTAAGGCGAGAATGTGAAAAGCTTTGAGCATTTAGATGTGCAAAGCTGGCAGAGACCCACCCCATAAAGACTTAAAGCTGAGAAACACCGCTTGGTCCAAACCTCCACACTCCACACAGGTTTTTTTTCCTGACATAGTGTCTGTGTAGAAGGTCCCTCTATGGACCACCAGACTCGCAGTATTGACTATTCACTCGAGGAAATGTACCAGACGTTCCGCCAGCACAAACAAGCCGGGCAGTAAACATTAAAGCCGCGGTTGCGGCTCGAACAAGCTCAAAGAACACCTTTTTATCCGTTTTCTGTACTTCTATGCTCCTACCATGTTTAAGTACACTGTTTATTGAAATGTGTTATGGACTTTTTATTGAGCTGTGTGTTTCCGGGATAAACCTCCATGGGAATGAACCTGACCAGACATGTGTACAGGTTTGTTTCAGAGATTATTTACATTATTCCTAAAGCGGATGTGTTTTACTTTGCCAACGAGTCTCTCTTCCTGTTTGACTCATGACTTTCTCGTCAAATTGTTGCACTGTTCTGACAATAATTATGCTGAATCCTAATGCACCATACACTTTGAGGATTTGTTTTTAAAAATGATTTAAAACTATACACTATTTTCCTTTCAGTTTAGTAACACACCACTTACATTTGGTCTATCATGTAAAATTCCAATACAATACATTGGGGTTTGTAGTTGTAATGCAACAAAGTCTGGAGGTCTTTTGACATGAATTTAGCAACCAAAATCAGTCCTAGTTTTTCAAGCATTTACAAAAAAGACAAACCTTAAAGGACTATTTGTGGACCAGAATACAGTGTCTGTTTAAGGCCATTAATTTGCAGCTATGGTTGCACACAAAAATATAATTGCACCTTATATGCAATATTAATGCAACATCTTTCTGGAACTCACATGCTGCGTTTACATTAATTGTAAGAAAACATTTAGAAAGCCACTGCACCCAGTCCACAAATCTTTGAGTGCCTCAGGCAAGTTATGCAGGATGTGTTGCTGAAGAAGTAAGAGCCGTGTTATCGATCTGCGACGTTTTAGCGTGCCCCGTGCACAGGATCGTTGCTGTGGGTACCTCTGCTTGCGGCCAACATGAATCCGGAAGAGACCTCGCTTTTTAGAAAGGAGCTGACTGGGGAGACACACAAGGCAGAGGGAGAGAGGGTGAGGGGGAGGAAAGGGAGTGGGGGAGGTGAGGGTGGATGCAACCTGGGTACGCAGTGAACCCATGGGGATAAGGTGTAGCGAAGAGAAAATATAGAGATAGGGATGGAGAGCGGAAGGTGTGAAGCTAGAGATGCACCGTGAAGTCAGATAGTGACCCGAATCAGCAGATATTTAGCTTCGTTAGTGCGTTAACTGATCGTAAAAAAAAATATTTTTTCAGTGTCCAATCAATGCACTAACAGCTATCATTTCAAAGATGACGCCATTTTCAGTATCGATGTGTAAATACGAAGTTGAAAAATTTTAAGAAGGCATTTAGAAGAAAACTGTTTTTCTTGACATGTTGGCATAGCTGCATATATTGACATGACAATGAGAGCTAGAGTTTTAGCAGATAACGGCAGGTTGAGCCAACGTCGAAGTCGATCTTTCCGATCCTTTCGGTCTTTCTACATTTGTCTATTATGCAACATGCTGGTTCTGGAAAACTTACAAACTTTTCATAAATTACGTTAAGATAAGGGTGTGCATTCTGTGAAAAATACACATGGAGACTGCTGTTTTAGTAATGCAAGGATTCCATCCATGCTAATCGTTAATATAAGACGCCAAAATATTCCATGATTTTAATTTGCTAAAAAAATTTTTGTTACTGGTCTATTAGACCCACAATATGATCTCAGATCTGCCCCAATAAAAATCATTATTGACTTCGCACTGATATGTACATAGTGAAGGTGGTCTTTATTCTCATCTCAAATTATAGTTCTTTTTTTTTTTTTTAAATGACCAAAATTCACATGGCAGGTTCTTTACAAAAACCACAGATTGAAAATCGGGCACTAAACTGTGATCAGTGCATGTCTAGGTGAAGTGTTACTTCTCAAAGGTCCAAACAGCCAAAAGTCATTTAACAGTACATTAAAGCAGATCCTACTATCCTGGAGGCAATTTTAGATTATTGAGATACACTCACTTAGAAAGGGGACGATTAGTGTTATTTTGTTTTACAAAGGTAGTGCCATTTAGCAGAGAATGGTTTCACCTCAGTATAACCATCATGATGTGACTCAAAATCAACAGAAATATTCCCGAAACGTTCATTATTCAAGTAACTTGCCGTGCTTCTTTCATCCAGTGCATGCATAAGGTCTGCAAATAACCAATTACAGTAAATAAACAACCCTTTGTTTGTACTCATTATTTCAGGTTTGCAATAAAATGATCCCAACCAATATGCTTCAACTAATACCACCCTAATAGGTTTCAAGCACAGGTCATGACGTGAAGAACAAACCTGCATGGAACGTCTGCCTTCCTGAGAACAGATGGAGGATGGATGCCATGAAAGGGACAGGATGGAGATAAAGGAAAGGACGAGAGGAAGAGGAAACTGATGAGTGAGGAGCGAGAGATGGCAGAGATGGCTGGGGCATGAGCTTTGCTGACAAAGATGGCAAGAAGCAGGAGGGGCCTGCAACACATGTGAGTGAGGTTAGTATAGGACGGTTAGAGGAACCACACCTCCATGCATTTGGCTTTGTGTCAGTCAGTCCTGATTCAACATGTGTCTAATGATCAGTGTGTGTGTGTGTGACGGATTTCCTTTGGCCACCTATTTGGATGAAGAGTAGGGCTGGAAGAGGTGGCGAGTTGCCTACCTGTCCCCCGACAGGTAAGGGGAGCTGTAGGGCCGGAGCCCAGACAGCAGCGTGTGGTAGGAGTTCTGCAGAACCTTCTTGGTGTTACGCTGTCGCTGGAGGTGACTGAACAGTAGCGTCAGTTCTCTGACACCCACGTGCACAAATGAACAAAACAAAAACAAAACACATGACAAATGAACAAAAACAAACAAACAAAAAAAACACCAAACAATGGAGAGCCACCAAAAGGCCAATTAAGTGGTCCAAACGCTTAAAAGAAGAGGGATACATGACAGGAATGATATGTATGCAGGGTCCAAAACCTAACATGGTTTGACTCATCAAAAAGGTAAACTTAAGACGGTTTACTGGGAAGTCGTTTCTTTTGTGACTGGACGCTTTTATTTTGTGAATGATCAACTTTCATTTGTGATGAATGATTTTCTTGTGTGAATCCACGTTTTAGTTTGTGGTTGGGCAACTTACATTTGCATTTGGATGGTTTCAATTTGTAGTTGGGTGACTTTCTTTAATGGTCCACCTGTTTGGTATTGCAGTTGGATGGCTTGTATTTGCTGTTTAAGACATTTTCCTGTGGTTGGACCTTCCTTAGGCTGCAGTGAGATGACTTGTTTTCGACTGGTCAACTTTCTTTTGCGGTTGAATGACTTTTGCTTGTGGTCAGATGTTTTGTTTGCAGCTTTTGCTTGCAGTTGGCTATCTTTCCTATGCGGTCTGCATGCTTTATCGCATGTTTTTACACTGTGTTGGCCAACTTTCATCTGTGCTTGTATGACTGCAAAAATAACCCATAAAATTGGACAGTCCAGAATTTCTTTTTCTAAAGTGACTGTCTCCAAACTGATAACTCATTTAAGAAGTGGTACTTTGAAAATAACTCACAGCTATCACATTATACTGCTACAATTATACAGCTATACGTTTCTTCAAGAAGTGGACAGGTACGGTTCAATTCCTTAAGACCATACTGTATAATACTGTCAGAGAAAAAAATGTCTTCAATAAATCAGGTGGTGTATTTAATTATCCATTAGCTTCCACACTAAAGTATCTATTTCTGTTGGGCCTGGCTTTTGAGGACATTTATTTTGAACCCTGAACACACGTGCTAGATTGAGGTTCTGTCAGGGGGAAATTCCCCTTAATGTGTTTGGATTTATGTTTCTCATGTTCCCCTCCTTTTAAGGAAATAAAAATTAGTCAAATTAATACATGAAAATGACTTTACATATAAATTTCAAAGGAGTATTAGGGTCACTTTGAAAACACACATTTTACTATTACTTAAAGAAAGAATAAAGTCAAAATCTTAAGAATAAACTTGAAAAATATATTTTTTATTAATTTTTTTTTATCAAACTTGGAGGTTGATTGGTGGGCTGCCGCCATCAGCAGAGCTAATTCAGTGATGTTCACCATTATGGACGGAAAGTGGAAACGCCAGACGGGAGCACATCGATTGTTTTTATTCCGCCATCAGAAACCGTTAAGGAGCAACAACTACTTTCTTGGGATCTTTCTGGATATACTCGACATCTGTCCAAACCTAGAAACAGTTTAAGTCTTTGACAGTTAGGAGCGCTGATGTCAAATGTCCTTGCTACCCTGAATTCACAGGGGGAACTCACATTGCCTACTAAATGTGTAATATATTTAGAAAGTTCTCTAGATGTATTTGGTAACTCTGAATGTGTGAATGGGAAAGGCCTGCACAATCTGCCATCAAAGTTATTCAAAGAAATTCAGGCCAGTGTCCTAAAGCTCATCTGCCAGAAGAAATGTGTTGGTAGAATTAAAAATATTTATTTCAGTTTCAATCAACCAGGAGTGTAAAATAGCCCTAAGTAATTTTCGAGTGGTGCTCCCCCTACAGGACCTTTTGAAAATAGCACTGATGTAAACGCAGAAGATATTTCTGATATTTTGTTTTAGCACTGCTTCCTGAAACTAAAGTACTTATAGATATTACTTCAGTTTCTGACTCAAAAAGGAAATAATTGTTTTGTTTCTAAAACCTATTCTGAAGTATTTCAATAATATTCTTAAGAGGTTGACATCCTCATTGACATTTATACTTTCTTTTCAAAGGCTATAAAAATAAAAATATTTAATCAAGCAACCCTAATACTCCATCGCAAATTTCACGCAGGCTTCCCACCAAAATTTTTTGACTTTATCAAAAAATAGGTTAAGTAAGAGTAATTCCCTCTCGGTTATTTAACTTTTGTGTTGCTTTATTGGACAAGGGTACCAAAAATGAATCAACATGCAGTCTAAAAAGTGGCTTTCCATGTGCGTATTTATTTAGTCGGCAAGTAATTTCTGTTACTAAATGGTAAACTTTCAGATTATTAACTTTACAACTGCCTGGCATTATGAGTGAGGAGAGTACAACTGGATCATTGTAGAACGACTGCCTCCAATAAATTTCATCAAATAGGTAGCACCCTCATCAGTATATTTTAAATGATCATAAACCATTCTGTGTTAGATCATTAACATTTATCCAAACAATACAAAATTACCACTATGTTTTTGTGCTGATATCTTCTTAGCTGCTACTTTTTAACTCATGCATTTTAAATCAAGCCCATTTTCATCAGTTAGTTTTGGTTACTGGAACTCCTCATATAAGACACTCTGAATATAAGGAACAAACTAAATAGTTACATTATTCACCTGTAGTGTCTCCTCTTATCTTCATTTTCTTCCTCCCTACATTTAGAAGACAACAGCTACTGGACATCAACAGCGGAGGATTTCGGTTCCCTGGGATTTACAGCGTTTAGCAGGAATGTTTTGTTGCTAGATGCTAATCACCTTCGAAACTCAATTTGAAATAACTGTTACATCTTATATTGTGGTACAGTACATCGCTCTGGATATATATATGTATATCAAAAGTGATCCAGATAAATTTAGGCAAACTGACCCATAAACATGTCTCTTTCTCAAAACTGATAAATATACATGTAGGGTCACATTTGTTGAACTTGTTCTGTAATTACGGAAAGAATCCAACTTAGATTACTACCTCATGCAATTGGCTTTAATGTAAAAATTTAGTTTACTAATAGCCTAACACAATATATATATAGTCCATTAAAAGAAAAGAAAAAATCAAAAACTTTAGGTGGGAATTTTATTAAAATTGCTACAATAAACATAGAGTACAAATGCAAAATCAAATAAAGAAAAATGTAAATGAAAATAATGTATAGAAATAGATAGTCCAGGTAGCTACATAACGGTGGTAAAAAAAAATTGCAACTAATTCTGCATTGTGTAACATTGATCCCATATTAGCTGAAGAGTGAGTGTGTCAAAATGCTGCTTTATAGCAGTGAAATTACTTAATAAAGATAATTAAAATTAAATACGACTTTTGTGGGTTTGTGAATCTCTTCATGTCCACATTTTAAATATGAAGTGCCACCACAGGTTTCTGGTTCTTGCTGCATCAGCTCAACGCAGACCAGGAGGAACGATGGCAACACCTACCTGAATGAAGGTAACATGCTGTCGTAGAAATACCATGTCGCTGTTAGATATGAGTGCTTCGCATCTGTAGAATAGAGACGCCATGCAGCCTAGAGGCAGGAAATAATCCCCAAGTTAACACTGCCTAGACAATTATGAATGTGTAAAAAGAGCATTTTATGTCAGCGTGTGTCTATTACCTGTATGAGATTTGCAGCAGGCATCCTCCTCTTTTCAAAGTGCTTCTGTCGGTGCTGCTCTTGAACTTTCAAGGCAAAGCCTGAACCTAAGATTCCCTAAAGATAGAAATTTCACAACAAAAATTAAGATGGCATTTTTTTGTCTTTTGGCAAAAAAAAGGTCACAGATTACGATAAATATAAATGAAAACAGAGAACTTACAGCAGGTAATGCAAAAAAGGAGACACCCAGAAGGGCAAAGCCAGCAGCCAGAAGTCGCCCCTGCCACGTACGGGGGGTCTTGTCACCGTAACCAATTGTGGTCAAAGTTATCTGAATGTGTGAAGAAATTCAGGTCTCAAACACAAGCTATGATCCCTACAACAGCATGTAAACAGCATGGAGCTGGACTACCCTGTGCACAGTGCATTTCCCCATGAAAACTCAGTGTTTGATATTATAGATACAAACTATTTTTTGTTTGTTTTTTGTTTTATTCAAATGGATATCTAAAAAGTGTGCATGCTTTTGTATTCAGCTTTGTTTACTCTCATACCCCTGAATAAAATCCCATATAACCTGTAGAAGACACCTAATTGGTAAATAGTCTATCTGTGTAATTTCATCTAAGTATGAATCCATCTGTTCTGTGAAGCCATCAGAGCTTTATTTGAGAACAACAGTGTGCTGCAAGATGAAGTCCAAGGAACACAGCAGACAGGTCAGGAACAAAGATGTGGATTTCATTGTGAGGATAAGCTATGAAGCTATATGTTAATAGCTTTGAACACATCACACCATATCCACTGTGAAACATGGTGGTTGCAGCATATTGCTGTTGGGATGCTGGTCAAGGTAGCCCTGAAAAAAAGGTTGATGCTTCATTAAATGTTCACCTGCCAACAGGGCAACAACCAGACCTAAACTTGACTCAGAATTCTGTGACTCCGAGATTTCAAAATTCCTGTTCATGGATTAACCTTATTTAACCTAAATGAGCTTGGACTTTTGCAAATCAATATCGGCAAAAATGCACAGTTGTGCAAAGATTGTAGAAACATCAACACCAAAATCCTGAAGCTTCTACTGAGTATTCACACAGAGGGGCAGAATACAAATGCAAGTCAAACCTTTCAGATGCATATTTGTGGAAAATTTTTTGCTACTTTTGTGTTGGTGTAATATGTAAAATGCCAATAAATAATAGTCAAATGTTTGTGGTTGGAACATGACAAACTGTGACCAAGTAAAAGGGATATTATTACTTTTGAAAAGCACTATACTCTAAAAAAAAAACATAAAAATGTGGATTTGAAAACAAAGCACAGCAACAAGAAATAATTCCATATCCTAAGTTCAGCTACATTGTATAAACAGTCAAAATGAAGCTATAACCCTTTTACACCTCAATGTGGTTTGAAATCAGTAGGATTTAATCACCTCTTTTAGAGTTTTTAAAGTTTTTATTTTACTTTTTCAAGTTTTACAGCTGAAAATTTTTTTTTTTTTTTTAAAGATTAGATTGTTCTCATCACGACCCCTTACATGCATCCCAGATATAAAAACATGCTGTTACCACCATTAGTCCAAAAGATAATGACAGGGAAAGAGCCTGTGAGGTTGGGGCATTGTGCAGTACTCACAGTTCCCCACCAGAGGGAATCTGCATAGGTGCCAAAATCTGAGTTGATGTCTTTCTCAGCCAAGTAGACAAGGAAGGAGGCAAAGATGAGCACCAGGAAACCTATGTACCAGGCTGTAATCAGCTCCTGTCAGACAGAAAATGGACATTGATCAAACTAGTCAGCAGCATCTTTAACATCCAAATCCGTGCTGTCATTACTATAAAACTACTGGCATTATTGGCCAGGTTCGCCTCGTAATTGCATTACGCTTGCACCTTTACTGGGTTTCCTTATTGCACTTAGAGAGCTTTTTACATCAATTCATCATCATGAACATCATCATTGTCATTCTAGCTTGCCACATAATGCTGACCGTAGGCAAAAAGAAGCACCACAAAGCAAGCAGCTCAATGTGAGATCTATGTTTCAAGGCAGGAAGCTTTCATTGCCAGCTGATCATCAATTAGTTTCAATGCATTTCCTTTCACGTCGCCGGTTAATAATCCATTCATCCGATTAGTAACCATCATGGACAATGGCCGTCATGCCGCCCAAGTATAAGCATGCTTAAAACACAACCATATATTCCTCAAATGTAAATGTAAAGGGTCAGGGTTTGTATAGCAGAACGAGTGTAGCAGTTTGTCATTTCCACCTTGCTGTGAGCATAAACCACGGAGCCAAGTAGTTTCCAGGTGCCTCCCCGTCGGTCCATACGAACCATACGCAGGATCTGCAGGAATCGCATGCTGCGCAGGGCTGACGTGGCGAAGATGTTGCCCTGCGTCCCCGCAGCGATCACCGCTAGCGACGCCACGAACACGATGAAGTCTGCGGCAAAAGAAGGTTTGAACAAGTGTTAGGGCAACAGTGAGGGAAAGGTCATGGTGAGATGATGTTTACAAATGTTGTCCACAGGAACACACAGAACTGTTCGGTTTGATTAACCGTTCACAGACGGAGTCTGACCTATGACACAGAAGGGCTTCCTGGCAAATCTCAGGCGTCCCTGCCATCCTCGGTATCTGCAACAACAGCCAGCTGCCCAGATCCTGATGAAGTACTCCAAGCCAAACACCACGATCATTACAAATTCCTGCAAACCACACACAAAAAATTATTTCCATCTTGATCCATGTGTCATAAACGTACTTCTTCTTCTTTTTTTTCTTTTAACATCTTCTAGGTTCTTGAATGCACCTTACAATATGTTACTAATTGACCTATTGACTCAGCTTTTTCTGTATTTGCATTCTCAACGCTTTTCGTTCTGACATCGCAGACGAGTCGATGTATTTATGGTAACTGAAGGCTCAGCAGTTTACGTAGTGGAGCCGGGGACTGGATTGCCATCCTTCCAACTGAAAGGGAGCTCAACCTTTTCCCATATCCGATAAATTAAAATTCCAGAAAAGATCGTCAGATTACAATAATGTGTAGGGATCCTGGCTGCTGCTGGTGAAGATGACCAATCAGAGCAAAATGGGCCTTTTAGAGAGAACGCTGACTCCTCATGATTTGTATAGTAACTTACAATTTTCAATAAAACAATTTGATTTCCAGAGCAGAAACAGTAAAGCATTGGTGCTGTAAAATTGTACAATGTTCAATGACTAACAGGAAGAGGACATCTGTGGTTCCATATAGTGGTTTTCCCTTATATAATGATCACTTGACCATATTGTGCAAAAGGCTCAGTGCTCGACACATAGTCTATGACTGCCCCGAAGCAGTCACATTATTAATAGCAGAAATAATTAAGAAATATATCAAACTCCAAGCATTCTGCATGCTGGGGTGAGTCAATCTTCATTAGTGCAGACAGAGTAAATGCATGTCATAGCATAATATTAAGCAATATTAATAAAAGCCAATGTATTGCATTTATGTAAATTACGCAGCAATGGCACCTATGTGCAATCAATATGGCGTCTTAAATTTGTCTCACTTGTGCTATGGAATTGTTCATGGAAAAGTCACATTGGAGCATAAGTGGTGATAGGCAAGGCTGTGAAACTTTACTCACTGCCAAAAAGTGTAGTGGAACTATCAGTGATCATCTTTCATTAAGTTACCTTTATCAGCAAAATCATGATCTATTTTCCATTATAGGATGACTGACAGTATCAATTAATGTAAATTAAACCGCAAAAAGGGTTCCCATAGAGCAGAGCTACCCGGCAAGCTGCTAAATAATTTGATTTTTTAAGTCCCAATCATGTGTATTATTTATAATGTATGTTAAAAAAAAGAAATTCACAAGCACACGAGCACAGACATTTTTGGGGGCCGGAGCTCAAACTAGAAAAAAACAAATGTAGTCAAAATACATTTTTTTAAACCATAATGAGATATATTTAATTTACATATCGACTTTTGATAACAAAATCAATGCCTGTCTAATCAAATAGGGCAGCTCAAATTATTTTATTGAATAAATAAATAAATGGCAGGCATAAAATCGTGTTTTATAACACCCTAACAATATGTCAAATAATCGTCAAACAATATTATAACATAAGACATATCTAAACTCAGCTCAGAATAAATGAAAAAAAAAATAGTGAAGGGAGCAGGATTGTTCAAGTAGCTACTTCACAGGAAGACCCTTCCTCTGTGCCATCCCTGACAAACATCAGTAAACAGCTGGACAGGCCTTAAAATTATGGATGTCATTAGTAACAAAAAGTGCAGGCTATGCGTTATGCATCGATGGTGTTTGTATGAAAATGTAAGTGTTTTCAGCAACTGTGAAGTTTAAATGCCTCCACACCCACCCTTTTTTATTTTTAGGAACCGCCAGAAACCACATAATGTTTTCAGTAGCGGTATAATTTGAAGTATTGTGATTAATTTGGCATCAGACAGCGTTGGGGATTCCACAAACACTGACATTACCTGTCTGTCTTGACGCTACGGGTCAGAAAAGTGTGGCTGCTGCTGCGGTTTGGCCTGGCGCTCAGCACTGCATGAAGGCTGGGTGTAGGAAGGAGGGGCAAGGCGGGGGCTTGTGCTGAATTCTCACAAATACTCAAATAAATTCCCGTCAAATATTTAAAAAACATTTGGGGAGAATTGATAGCACAAAGGGTAATTTCTATATTTAAGTAAAATGAACCCTTGCTATAACGTGGTACACCTTCCGTGGCTGCCCTGTTATGCAAATTTTTATGATTTTTTTTGTTTTACAGTGTATGAATGCATTGTGTTCTGTGTCCTGATTGGCTAAAGGACTGTAGACCAATGTCAATCAATCTCCTCCGTATCTGGTCTCTGTCCAGCACAGAATGAGTTTGGCTTGCCAAATTTACGTTTGCAAATTTTCTCCACGACAAAACTCACAATATCGACAAAACCTTCTGAAACACGTTGGTCTTAAAAATGTTTCTCTGCATGGATAGGTCGCCTCTAGAAATACTGCTGGAGCAGATGCATACGTGAACAACAAATTTAAAGCAATCATTGAGGTATAGGGGGATATAAGCCTGAAGAAGTTTCTAATATGGATGAGACAGGCTTGTTTTGGAAACGAATGCCCTCTCTCATCTCTATCATGCAGGAAGAAGCCAAAGCCCCAGGATTTAAGGCCAAAAAAAGACCGTTTGACACTGGTTATGTGTGGAAATGCTGTAACTGTAAATAATAAAGCTGACTACTTTGTGGAGTTCGCCTATCGCGGGTTCTTTTTGGAACGTAACCCCCGCAATAAGCAAGGGTTCACTGTATTGATGAATCAAGAACAACATTGAGCACCAGGAGAAGGGAAACTTTTTTCACTTAGGGCAAAAGGACAAGGTCTTGAGCACCACTAGGGGTCTATCTGCACGTGCCTGATGAGGAGTATAGCTCTTCCTCCCTCACCTGTCGCTGTGCACAGTGTGTCAGCTGGCTGAAACAAGAATCTCATAATTGCCTCATGTTTACAATATAGGTCAATGTGGCTGTTTGGAAATATTTCAAGTGAGTACATTCCTTCACACAACAGTTATCTAAAACTAAAGGTGGCATGATACAAGCAGCAAATCTGCTGAGCAGTGACTGTAGGCTGGCTACCCGTGGAGACAGCCTGACTTTTACCATACTAATATCTGTTTGAAATACTTCGGTCACTTTATAAAGAGCAGAAAAGTTATAATATTCTGCATGGTTTGAAAGCTTACTTGAATACTACTGCTAAATTTAGCGAGTGATCGCTCTAGATTTATGCAAAACTCAGCATAGAAATATCAAAATAATAGTCAAAAACTTTGATCTGCAACGGTCATTGTACTAATTCACTAGCAGAAGGAATAATAGGAGCTTTTCATCTCTAAATAAAATAAATTTAATCATTCTTTATACACTTTTCACCAATATTTTCTGTAAATGCCATCAATTGGGAAGTAAAGATATATTTTACTCAAGACAATGCTTTTTATGCTCATGCACTGTTATTCGGTTTTTTGCCTTTTGTCACTTGATGAATTCAAGACAGCCTATCAACAACTTGCAACACACAAACTTATAAACTCCTAAATGTTATAAAAAATTATTGAATTAAAGGGATGGAAAAAAAATAATTATTTATAATAGATGAGAACAAAATGTGAGCCATAGCTTTGTGTTTGTTTACATTTAATTTAGCAGACTTCTGGACTGCACAGAACCCAAATGTCATCCGAACAAATGATGTCGTAAGTGAAGTCCACTGATGGCCAATTGACTGCTAATGGCCAGGCGATTGATGGACAGAGTAAACTGACCGAATGTGAAAGTCAGGAACATTGCTGTTAAAATACACATAATGATGAGTAAGGAGGGAAAGGAGAAAGGGAGGAGGTGGATGAGTCAGGTTTGGAGGGAAAAGCGAGTATCCATTAGTTTTCACTAAAGCAGCCAAAGCACACAAGAAGAGAGGCGATTAAGGGATGGCTTTTAGGATTAGTGCATCATGTCTGTGATTTCCAGCAAAGTCAACATCACCTGAATCCTCTCAACTGCTTACACAAGTGCCTCTCTGATCAAGCCAAACAGCACACGTATACAAGCACATACATCTACAGAGGAGTAAGTGAGACTCCAAAACTGTGTGCTAACAAATGTCCCCTATATATGTCAGAAGAGATGAGGATGAGGAAGAGGAGGAGGTCTTACCAGGATGAAGAGGCCTTGGTTGGCCATCTTTTGGTGATCTGGGATGGTCGAGAACACAGACAACACCAAGCAGCTGAACACCAGCAGAAAACTGAAACACACATTTTTTTTCACTCATTAAGTTACTTCTGATTTTAGACTTCATGAATCACTTTGGTCAACTATTGCCACAGAAATAAAGCTTCACACATTCCCACATAATGATGCTCAAGCTCCACGGGCTGAATAAAACTCGTTAAAATGTACGGGCTTCACTCCCTGTGTGAGCAGCAGAAAAATACCGCATTGTAAATTAGTAGGAAATAAATTATTGATCCATAACGTTACACAAACACAGCGTAGTTAACAGTGACAAAGTACAAAAAAGCGTAAAAACACAGAAACAAAACATAATTCGTAGTTCGTATGATGATTTTACAGAGCAAAATGTTCCAAAACGCAAAAAGCATTTATCTAAAAAAGCATTTGGAGGCTTAACTAACAATGAGAACATCAACATTAAATAGATATGTCAGATTGTATAACCTTTGAAACATCAATCCATCCATTCACTGCTTTTATTTCCTTTTCGACAAGCGTTCCAATTCAAAATCAATTCTATGTCCTGTCTAGCCAAGATGGTGCATGTTTATCAATAATGCTGATTAATACATATGCCCTCTTTTCTAAGGATCAAGTTTTTCCACTATCTTGTGGTCAGAGAGTGAAACTCATCTGGGTCATGAACAGAGGTGGCTAATAACAAGTTACATTACTTGAGTAACTTTACTCAAGTAAAAACTTTAATTTAGGAGTACTTTTACTGCACTGTATTTTTACCTCAACTTGAGTAATATTATTTGGAAGCAACGCTACTCTTACTTGAGTGGGTACTCTACGCACATCAGTTCTTGAAAGTGGAGGTGCTTATTTGGCAGACAACATGAATTCCTGAAGATAAATTGAGTAAATTGTCTGAATCTGAGCAGCAAACCAAACGGCTTTTAAGATTATTTTAGTTAGTGCTCTGCAGAAGTATGACATGGTGATTTTGTATCTTAAAATAAACCAATAAAAATTTCTATCAATGTGAAACTGTCTTCTTTAAGAAGGTGACAACTTCAGCTTGAAATACAAAAAACACTGTTCCACTTCAGCTTCAGTGCTACAGTGAAGTAAAACAACATAAACTGTGAATAACTGGGCCTTGTGTTAAAGCTGCTCTCCAGCTGGTATAAACAGTTCATTTTTCCAGAGGCTTTCAGATGTAGGAAGTCACAGTTCGACAGATATTTCATTCAACAAAGCATGACTGCTGAGGAAAAAGTTAAGAATAAGTTATAAAAGACTTGTGAAAAGCAAAATATCTATTCTGATTTATTTTTTTTAAATGGCAAGACTGTGTTCAAATGAACAGGCGGAAAAGCTTTCCAGTTGCATTTTAGTGACAGTGTCTACAAATTTGGTTTAAAAAAGGTATAATATTATGAAAATATGAACAGAAAAGGCAAATTTCTCATTAAAATAAAAAAACTATATTTGTGTTGCACCGTTAACCTTTAATCTGAATATATTAATATTTAAAGAGAAAAAATCCCACTTTATAGTGTTACCCTGAAAAAATGTTTTCCTGCAGATAGACTGTGTAAACTGGGCGTAAGGGTGCTACTTTATTGTTACTGTACAATTTTTTTTTAAAATTTCAGGTGAGCTTGTTTAGTTCTGCAATCTTTGTCTTAAAACAATGTTAGTGGGTGCGCTTGTGGCGTAGTGGGTAGCGCGACCCATGTTTGGAGGCCATTAGTCCTCGACGTGGACTACCTGGGTTCGAATCCGACCTGCGGTCCTTTGCCGCATGTTTCTCCCCTTCTTCCACCCCTTTCCTGCCAGTCTACTGTCAATAAAAGCGAGCCGCAAAAATAACAAAAAAAATAAATCTTAGTGCTGCCCTCTTAGGGTTGAACAGTGGCTGTTGAAGTTTCCTATTGGTTAAAACGGTAAATGCTTTCGTCATCATAGCCCATTTCCAGATTTAAAAACATCTCAGTCAGACACGCCAGCCCCGCCCACAACAAGTCACACTCAGGAGTTGGAATCGAGCACTGATAGCGCTGATTGATAGTGTTTAGCATTGATTAATGCTTTGAATGTTAGTCCATCTTAGCAATAATGCTGCTAACATCACTTTACCATTTAGAAACTGAACCCATTCTGTCCTCCAGTGCCAAGCAGGGCCGGCTTCAGGCATCACTGAGTCAAAGCCTCAGGCCAGCGGTTAGAACTGAGTGCCGCTGGGCTCTCCTAGCCTCCGGTGACGAGGGCGGAGAAAAATCCTCCACCTCAAAAGACCGATCTGTGGTGAAACCAGCAGATGTCGCCCTTGTCACTCCATGTGCCGACATTTCATGTTCCACCGCTCATCCCCACACTTAGCCCTGTTTCTTGGAACCGCCCACTTGGGTGGCATTTTCTAAAATGTGTCTGTGGGCGGGGTTATGCTTTTATATCATGGTGAGTTACACTTTAAGAATTTTTTTTTTTTTTTTTTAGAATCCCTGTGCCACAATCATTGATTATAAAAATTATTTAGTGTGAGATTATATCGCTGGAGTGTCAACAATTGTAGCACCATTGATTTAGCAAAAAACAATTTCTTAAAGAAAGAATTTCTTCTCTTCAATAAATGTCTTCAAAGTAAAAATATGATTTTTCAGAAGTTTTCTGAGAGATCACGTTGGTACTTCTGTGGTGCCAATAAATGTAAAAGGAGCTGTATGTCATCCTTCCATCCATATTCATTATCTAACACTCTTATCCCAATTGGGTTGTGAGGGATGCTGGTGCCTACCTCCAGCTGTCAATGAGTGAGAGGCGGGGTTCACCCTAGACAGGTCGCCAGTCTTTCGCAGGACAACACAGAGACAAACAGGACAAACAACCATTCACACCTAAGGACTATTTATAGAGGCCAATTGACCTAACAGTCATGTTTTTGGACTGTGGGAGGAAGCCGGAGTACCCGGAGAGATCCCAGGCATGCACAGGGAGAACATGCAAACTCCATGCAGAAAGACCCAGGGCAAGGGTCGGACTCAAACCCAGGACCTTCTTGCTGCATGGCAACAGTGCTACCCACTGCAAGACAAAGAAATTTAAAATAAATATAAACAGCATTATTTTTATCAGCCATAAACAGGCAAGACAAATAAACTCAGAACACACACAAAAAAACACAATGCATCTGTAACATCTGTAATGTAAGAATAAATAGAAATCGGATGAGATAGACACAGCATTCTGTTTTTCTTTCATTTGAGAAAGAAAGTTGTAGCTTTTCAGTTATTTACTTTAAATTGGTCATTTTCGGCATATTTCGATGACTCTAAGAGTGAGTGAATATGGAGAATTTCAATGAATGTTAAAATGGAAACTAGTAAAAACTTTATTTTTCACATCCTCTACTAATCACCCCTTTGTCATCATAAACAGGGGGATGAGGACTTGGCACACAACTTCTCAGGCTGTTGGGCTGTCTGCATGGTCACAGTTTGCAGCTGATGAGAAGCCTGCGTCAAATAGAAAGACAAAGTGGACCCTCGACAGCTAGGAGGACATCGGACACCAGGCGTGAAAAAACAGACACCCCAAATTACCACAGTATATTTTCTCCGTCTGGCGAAGCATACACTGTGGAAAGTTTATCCTTCATAAATGCAATAATTAGTTTAAAACAAAAATAAAACTACTCCGAAGACTCTGTAAACAATGCATTTCGATCATTCATCAGCTGAGTAATGTGCTGACTAAACTGTCTGACTTTTTCCCCCTTCAATTAACTCAAAGCGCAACGTATGCACGTCCACGACGAGTAGATTAGGTGGTGTGTGTTGTGCAATCAGCCATGAAGGACTGCGAGTTGAAAGCCACATGAAACATGAGACTTTTACAGGGCATCAAAGAACTGCCCTTCACAGCTGGGGGGGCCCAATGTATAAAGCCTCCCAGGTTTATCTCTCTCTTTCACACGCTGTTCATCAACAGCTACACCAGGGAGACAGCCACCATGGTCCAAATAGGTTCGGACACTCACGAACATTTTCAGTGCGGGCCAGGCTAAGTAAAGTCTAAAGCCAGTAGGGTCGATGTATGGCGGCCTCGCCTCTGTCAGTCTGCCCCAGGGCAGCTGTGGCTACTGAAAAAGCTCCTCACCGTCAGGGTGTGAATGGGTGAATGACTGACTGTAGTGTGAAGCGCTTTGGGGTCGTCCGACTAGTTAAAGCGCTATAAGAGTACAAGCCATTTGCCATTTTACTATTCAGTGAAGCCAACATCGGAAATCAAACAGCCGACTGCCATGGAAACAGGCTTCTTGTAACATTTACTCAGCTTTTGCAGGAGAAAAGCTGATCTGAAAATCGTCCCTTCAAGCTGTGCAGAGAGCCTAAGAACACAGCCACGTCAGGAAGGCTGTTCCCGTGTCGTGGGATATTCAGGAAGGTCCCTTTTGATCCCAGGCTGGGATGCACAGACCAACCAGCCCAAACTGCTTTCATCCCGGCTGCCTTGTCGCTGTCGAAGGACCAGCTTAACTCTGCTTCAACTGCTCCCAACTGGATGCCCAAAGTCAACCGAACAGACAAAAAGGCTGAGGTTTGGCAGAGTTTGGCAGAGAACTTTTAAAATGGTTTACTTTTAATGTGTTTTACCAGGGTTTTTTTAAGGTTTGACCAAGGTAACAGACCTGGAGCTTATAGGCTAGCTCCCGCCAGCATTCTCCAAACCATACTTTGCTAATAAGGTATGAGTGTGTTTTTACGGTTATAACAAACGTTATATCCATAAAGGTTTGATACACCGATGGGACATTAATGTTTGTGTTGTCCGGTCCGCTCATTACGACCAAATAGAGCTTAAAAGATTTTAAATTAGCGCCAAATATCCGCTAGCATAACGCTAGTTAGCCTCTCTTAATAGCTTATGGCTACCATTGAGTAAACATATTTTCGGTTTGCTTTAAATAAAATGTTTGTCCCGCTTAGCTCCACCATTGTTCGATAGAACTACAAACATTATTACAGCATTAGTAGGGAACATTAATGTTGATTTAATGGTGTTTTGTATAACTTTAAAGGTAAACTCAAGCTAGTGTAAACAATGGCCACAGGAAGTGTCTCGACACATGTCATTTCCAGTCATCGTCTGTTTCACCCTCTAGCTTCCTAAGTTACCGAATTGAGTCTTAATTATTTCCTGGAGAAATAATCGCATTAATAAAAATCAAGTGTCCTAAAAGGTTATAGCTTTTTACTGAGCAAATCATTCTTTAAATGTTATTTACTCAAATAATGTTTGGTCTAACTCAGGATTTGCACTGTGAATGGGGTGAAACACATACCAAATGTTGTAAATTAGTTAAGCTAATTTGATTTCATTCCACATTATTTAAAATGAACTTTGGTTCTCTAATCTACAGTGAACCAGGATTCACTGAATCATTCTGATGATGGTTTTCAACTATTTTATTGGTCTTTTTGTTTCTTTTGTGTTGTCATAGTTCCTTAGCTTCTTTAATCTTAAGTTTGCTTAGTATTGTTATGGTGGTGGTAGTTATGTTTCACTAGCCTAGTAGAGAGGATTTGTTTATTGAAATATAGTGTTAATTCAGATAAACAGCATTCTATAGTGATGTTCTCTGGATGTTCATTTAATTTCTATTAATACATTCTTATTCTTGAAGAGACGTTGTCACTCATTTATTCTATATGTGTGCAGAGTTTGTTATTAAAAGAACGCTAGTGCTCGAATCATTCCTTTCAATTATTGTCCTAATATCAACTGTTAGGGCTGATATTCACTGGACAATACCTAACAGACTGAGAGTTATTTATTAAACATTAAATAACTTAAAACCGTGCGTAATGGCACAACATGTAGCATCTCAGATGTTTTATTTTACTAACTCCTTCTTTATGACAGGAACCGGGGTACAACATAGTTGGATCAATGACTTGGCTTTTATTAAACAAAATAGACAAAAGGTTCCCTGAGTTAAAAGTTATGAACAAATGTATTTTGCAAATAAATAAATAAATGCATGTGTTCATTTTTGCATTTTTTATATAAAGACTTTGAATCAGCAGTGCTTGCTTTCCTAAAAATCATTCATGTTACAAAATATTTTTTCTCATTTGAAGTTTCCAAGACATATACACATTTAAAAAGATTTAACATTTTGGTAACTTTGGTACCGTGAAAAGCTCTTCCTTAGCCAGTAAATGTTCTGCTGTTTCCATTAAACTCTGAGGGAACTCCTATTTAATATGTGAAAACTCACTGTTACTCTATTTAGAAGAATTTAAGTTAATAAAGCAATGGTAAAGGCTGCAATGACCAGGCAGGAGAAATATGAGATTTTGTAGAAAAGGCAGATTCATCTTTAGCAAGCCCTTAGGGTGTCTCTGAGGACCTATAAAAAAGACCTTGCCTTCTCGGGATGCTTTGCCTGCAGTAGCTGCTGGAACACTGCTGATGGATATGCTCTTGGATATTTCATCTTATATTAACACATTAAGATTTAAAAGATCTGATTTAGAGACTCCATTTTTGGACAAGTATGGTCTGCTGTCTTTGCACAGACAGGTCTGGTTTGTTCCTCTAGAAATGTATACAGCAGACTTCTGAGTAAAAGTAATCCATTTTGGCCATAGATATTAGATGGGAGTGCCTTAATCTTTATTTGAGCCACACAAGTCAATGTTCAGATAAACAGTAAAGAAAATCTTCCCCTCCTTTGCAGGCAAACATTAGTTGTACTGGTGCTACAGCTTCATTCTTGGGTATGTGTTTTAATTGTCAGAATCAATCAAAAGCAGCCTTCATCTTCTAAACCAATCCAATCCCAATTTATTTGTAGAGCACTTTAAAGGGGCCTAGTCACATATTTTGACCATCAAAAGAAACATATATTCATCTTCAAATAAAACAATGTACTCCAAGCATTCATCTTGATAATGATTACTTATTCTATTTGAGCCTGAACAGAACTGTGCACCGGGCGCAATCAGCAGTCATAAACATGGTGGTGCCATCTTGCAGAAGTACCAAGCAATTATCCAAAAACAAATGGCAGCAATTGATGCAGCTGCTGTAGGAGCCAGTAGACCATCCTCCAATGCCCCACAGTAAAGTGAGAACTCGGCATGGTCAAAGACCAACGCGATCTACAGAGTTAGGGTTACTTAATCTCACAACTGAGCAGGGCGTTGCTCACTCGATCGTTCTATCACAGACTTATATACGTGGACGCCTCGATGAGTGCTGAATCGCACGTTGACGGCGCCGCCATATTGGATGTGGCATAGTGGAGCAATTCGGAGTAGATGCCTCATTCATATGCTGCATGGAGTTATATGAACCGATTCACAGTACATACCAAATCCACTGGTTTTAACTTTTACAGGTAGTAATAAACATATACTTATGATCGTATTTATTCACTATAGCATTATTATAGCGTCGTATGTATGTCTGTGGGCTTGTTTACTCATTGCACGCATGTGTAATATTGTTAAATAAAAATAAACTAATATATAACAAACTATATATTAAACCAGGGTTTCCCCCAGCAAATTATATCAATTTTTTTTTTTTTGTCAGTTTAAAAGGTTTATTAAATAAAACGTGTTGCAGGATCGGAAAACAGGCTGGAGCACCCTCAGGAACCACTTCTCAGAAACCGGGAAACCAGGTTCCCGCCTGGGAGGAAAAACTCCCAGTGTAAATAAGCTAACACGCTAGGTGTTATTAGCTCAAGGCACTCTATGTTCACGGTGCACCCCTGCTTCGAGCTGCATGACGTAACTCACGGAAAGGCAACGTAAAGCTTGTAATGCGAACAGCATATCATTAGTGCCATTTGCTTCGAATCAAAGGGTGAAAACGAGCAGAAAGTAGGTGCAAAAATTGAGGTAAGGCTACAAGTAGGGCCGTGGTAATGAATGGGAGACTGAGGCCTCTGTGCAGAAATGTGTGGTCCTTTGAACCTAACACCAAAAATAAACCTTCATTATATAAGCAAATACAGTAAATTAATAAATATATAAACACAAAAAAATTGATGAGACATTAAATCCATGTGTGATGCATATGAAGAGGGAGTCATATTTCTGCTGAGGAAACATTTCCTATCCACAACCCAGTACCACCATCCACCATCAATCCCTCCCTTTCAAGGAAACGTCAATTAGGACCAAAGGATCCGTTCCACCAGATCAGCAGGAATGGTCTTCACTGCACATTAGAGGGAAATCTACTTGGCCTTGACAACATCTCGCTACGTTAAAAGATTCTTGAAAAGTAATGAGACTCATTTAAAATTTTCAAAACAGCTACTGTAAACATGAAAAACAATTAAATATATTTAAAAATAATTATTTACAAATATACTAATTTGTATGTATGCTGAACTGCAGTACAGCGTCCTTGGGTGTATTATTATAATTATTAACACATTACGAACGGGTTTAGCCGTAAAACATTCCACATTGATCAAGATCATTTTGCTCATGTTTTAGAATAAGATCTTATAAATTATATCTGTTTGTGTTGATATAAGACATAGCCATATAAGATGTTTGCGTTTAAAACAGCACTTTTAATTGTTTGTTTAGATGTCCAGTGTTATATCATTGAAGCTGGTTATAGCTGGACCCGCTGTTATTTATTAGGCTAAAATGTTTTTGGGGAATCAAGAGTTAACTTTACTGTTATCCTGGGAAAAGATTTAAATAATCTTGTTTTTAAAAAAGACATCACAAGATGGTGAAAGCAAGAAAATTAGTCTGAGATATTGTCTTTATTTTAGACCCAGTTGCATTGTTCAGGATCTTAAAGGGCTTGTTAAAAATGTAACTGTGGAATCATCTATTTAGACTACGATTTAAGCAGAATTGCTTTATTTGTGTTTTTACATGATTGTATTTTAACTTGTATGACATATTTTATTTAAATTTCATTTAATAAATTTTTTATCTTAGATTATTCTGCCATTATTAATTTTTCTCTTGAAAGAAGCGACATAATTAATATTTCCCAACTTACCTACATACTTACTATATTAGGGGAGGAAAGACAAATAATATCTGTTGTTTTTTTTCCCAATTGTTGAATTAATAATCAACAAAACTACTGACAGGTTTCCTTGTTGTATGACGATTAATGAAATCCTTATACAAGAGTAAACTACTTGGAAAAGTATCCATTTATTGTTTAGGACACTTTGTAAAATTGTGTGGACTTTCAGATCAAAACAGATAAAAAAATAAAACATTTTTGTTTCCCTTTCTTATTTATTTATATATATATATATATATATATATATATATATATATATATATATATATATATATATATATATATATATATATATATATATGTTCCTAACTTGCAGCCTTCAGTGAAAGCAGGGAGTTCTGCTTAGTTTTGCATTTGCTTTTTATAGTTGCATAGTGACATATAGTGCAAGTGTGGAACCAAAGCATGCAGTTGCATGCTTTGGTTCCACACTTACACATTACACACAGCAGGTGTGCAAGTTAGAATTAAAGGTTTATTAGTTTAATACACTAGTGTGCTGAACCAAAAGCCCTATATCAAAAATTCGATATAGGAATGTGTATACCAGTACAACCCCCGCTCCTACAGGTTTGTTATTACAAATTCTATACTTCTCCCGACTCAAATTTGTAGATTTTTCTCCTGTATTTCTTTTACATCATTATGCGTATTTAAGTACAAAGTTTTAAACTTGAACCCAACATAAAGAATACATGGGTTTAATTATCTGTAGATACCACAGTTAATGCATTTTCTTTGAACTACAGTTTGTAAACTTTGAAGCCTTTGCCATTCTAAAAAATAGCCGTTTTAACGCTTAGAGCCTCAAATAGACCAATTAGTGGTCCACATTCAATTCAAAGTCATCTCAAAACCAAATATGAATTATTTGTATTCTTTACAAATAAGTATAGATCAAGTTACTAAGTCAAAGCCCAAAATACTGATGGATAAAAAGCTAAAACTAATATTTGATTTGGCAAGATGAAGAGAAAGCATGTGAAATTAGGGAATACATTTTTAATACCACTGCATTTATTCAGTATTACTATTTTTTTCTTTCAGAAAGTGGAAGTGGTGGGGGGAAAAAATTCAGAAAAATGTAACATTTTTGCATACTCAATTTTCTCCACACTCCACGAAAGAGGATCTTCATGTGATTGTGTCTTATTTGCTAAAAGCAACATGGAAAGGAAAGCAGAGTGAAGATTTAATATAGAAAACTAAATTAAAAATCTTTGCCATGCAGACAAAATTTGCCGCAATGTCCTGGTTGAAATAACTAATAATACTGAGACACTGAGGTGGTTTCCTTTTTTTGTATATAAAAAAAGAGAATAATGCATGCAATAGCTGATTTTCTCCTAGATCTAGCCAAGAGTAATATATATATATATATATAGATAGATAGATAGATAGATAGATAGATAGATAGATAGATAGATAGATAGATAGATAGATAGATAGATAGATAGATAGATAGATAGATAGATAGATAGATAGATAGATAGATAGATAGATAGATAGATAGATAGATAGATAGATAGATAGATAGATAGATAGATAGATAGATAGATAGATAGATAGATAGAATCCAAAAAAATGCAAGTCCTGTGAAACAGGTAAGAGAGAGAACAATTATGAAAGAAATGTTTAAAAAACACAGCATTCCTGTCCGCTAGAACTTAAAACTGAATGCTGTTATGCGCTACAAGCCTCTGCACAAACATATATTTAAAGTGTTTGCGGTTTTAATTCAGGGCTGTATAACTCCTGGGGGACGTCGGACGGCTGCAGCAGCAGACAACAAATAAATGTTCAGCAGCCTACATGGCAACCAGACTGCTTTTAATGGATACAAGGCAAGGTGCTCTCACTGCTGTTTTCCTGTAACCATATACAAGCGAAGACTGAGATCTCAAGTTACTTTGACTGCCTCTGAGAATACTGACAAGGCAAAGCTCTAATAAACACACATGTCAGTGTGTGCTGCTAGTTTACACTGTGGCGTGTTTGTGTTTGTTAGCGCTTGCTGCTGCATACCAGCAGACCCGGCGGGTTGTGAGAAAATGCAGCCTTGATTCAATCACCTCGGTAAAACGGCTATCAGTTACGTACAAAAAAGCAGATGCAGGGAGAGGAAGGACGCTGAGGCAGACTGAGCGGGGTTATACAGGGGAAGAGGACAAACTGGAGGCAGTTAGACGTGAAGATGAAAGGATTAACATGTCGAAATAAAATAAGTAGAAAAAAACAAACAAGCCCAACTGGAAACACAAATAACCCTAAAGTCCTGTCATCGAACATGCATGTGCTGGAGAAATCTACTCAGATCTCATGTTTTTTATCAACCCACTCTATTGTAGCTCTGACTGTATGTTGACGGTCGTTGTAATGGTGGAAACTAAAGCTCTGCCCTTGTCCTATTTCTCATCATCTCTGACCAGCTTCCCTGTCCCTGCTGTAGAAAGCACTCTCCACAGCATGATGCTGCCACCTGCATGCTTCACCTTGGTCATGGTACCATGCAGTGTTCATTGTCCCACCACATATAGCATTTTGCATGTAGGCCAAAAGTTCAATCTGGGTCCCACCTAATGAGACCATCTTTTTCCACACATTTGCTTTCGATGCAAAAAAGACTTCTTACGACAGTGGCTTTGTGCTTGCTACCTTTTCATAAATACCAGATTTGTGGAGTGCACCACTAATATTTTTTCAATTGATTCTCCCACTTGAGTAGCAAACCTCTGCAGCTCATCCAGAGTTACAATTAGATTTTTTCAGATTTTTATTGTTTAAAAAAAGGGAAAGCCATTTACCTTTGTCCTTAAGCTTCACAAACACATGCTTTGTGTTTCTCTAACTCATAAAATCTCAACAAAGTACACTGAAGTTTGAATACATTTGCAAGACACTGTGCAGATCTAGATTACAACATGCACTTAAACTCCTCTAGGACAACATTTATATATGGGATCTGTGTCTCAGTTATGTTAGTACTAGTTACAATCCTGCACTTCAAGTACACAATTACATGCAGCTCTCCAAAATTTGACAGCTGGGTTAAGGAACAAGCAATAAGTAGCTGAACAACAATATTTTGCACCTGAAGGTGGGGGAAAGTGGAAGAGCAGTGAGTGAGAAAGAGGAGGGCAACTGTCGTCAGCAGGTGACGAGAAGTGGGGGGGCGGGGGGGAAGCAGAGAAAGGTGGAAACGGTAGAAAGATATTAATAGCATTTTAGTTCCTTTAAATAGTGACTGCAGACGAAATGTGCTCCGGTAGGCTGAAGAGTACAAGCGCAGCACAGCACCAGAATGGGCCAGGCTGCAGGCGTCAGAGCAAGCCCCTCCTCGTCCTCTTTCTGGGACAGCAAACTTTTCAAGGCAACAAAAAAAAAAAAGAAAACACGCACACACATGCGATAAAATAAGAGATGAAATGTGCATTTCCTGAAAGAAAGAAAAAAAAAAGCTGACTGAGCAATTCATCGGCTTTAGTGATGGTGCATGCTCCACTAAGAAGTGCCTGTGCGTGTGTGTCTGGCTACCTGACATGAAAGCGTTGCACACACAAAAAAAAAAAAAAAACAGAGACCTGTTTGTTTTCCTTTGAAGGCCACGACCTTCAGAATATAACATGATGAGATCAATTATTCACATCTTTGGAGGTCATGAGAGAAAACAGTGCCCTGAAAGCTGGGCCGCTGACATCAAGTGCGGCCCTCCCAGACACTTCAGCGTAGATTATTTGTTTTACATACAACGGCCTTCGCAAGCCGTGCGTCGTGGAACCAACCTGCTGCTCGGCTGGAGGATCAAAGATGATCTCAAACAGCCCCTGGCTGCTGCTGCTGTCACCTGGCCGCTCACAGATGACGCTTTTATAACGACGCCAATTAAATTGACAATTTTCTCCTGCTGTAGATCATCGCCCCTGGTTGCAGAACCCTGCAAAACGGTCCACAGAGCCACACAAAGAGCATCCACAGTCCCACTGAGACGAGATCTGTTTTATCCTAAATATTCCTCTAGATTTGTTGGTCGCTTAGTTTCTGACTCCGATACAGAGATCGTGACACTGCGCATGTAGAGCTTTGCTGAAATGTTCATAGCTCTCAAACTTTTTCACAATTTGTGACTGAACAACCACAAGCCCCAATGTTTTTTTTTTTAGAATATGAGATATACAAACACAAAGTGATTATTTTTTTGTGAAGTTAAAGGAAAGCGATACATGGTTTTAAAGCATGTCCAGCCCCTTTAATTTTATTTTATTTTTTACCTCTAAATAAAATCCAGTGAAGCCACATGCCTTCAGTAGACACCTAATTAATCATTGTAGCCCCCTCTGTGTTATTACTCTGTGACAGAGGTTATCGCCATTGAGCGAAGTTTAAAGCAGAGTTAAGTTGATCGATCCATCATCTATATGGCACAAATGCACGCCTAACAAGACATGGACGTCCATACACTGGGAGGCCAGGTAAAGCGCACATCAATCAGATAATCAGCCTAGAGGCTCTGGAGGAGCTGTAGAGATCCACAGTTCAAGTATTAAAATCCATTGACACGACAACTATTATTCGTGTACGCCCCAAATCAGGAAAAGTATCAAGATTGTTGAATTATCGAAAGAAAACAACAACAAGAGGCCTCATTTCTGTTTGTTTGACAAGCTATGAGACAACACAGAAAACATGTGGAAGAAGGTGCTTTTCTTAAATTTTTGAACTTTTTTTAGCATGCATGCAAAATGATATGTAGGGTAGAAACTAACAGTATACATCCCATAACCCACTATCCCTAATTTGAACCATTCATCATGCCAGAGAGATGATTATCTTCAGCGCAATTAGGAATGATGGTCAAGATGGTTTATGGGAAGACGGATGAAGTTTCATAAAGGGCTAGGTTGTAAGAAAACCTTTAAGAAGGTGCATGAGACTGGGGAGGAGGTCGGCCTATCACATTAGAATCTTGAAATGCACTAACGTTTGTAGTTGAAATGAGACAAAACAGTTCAAAAGGTGAGAATAATATTGCAAAGTACTATTAAGGTAAAGAGAAGATATATTTTAGTAGAAGAGATTACTCCAAACAGGGTTGCAAGGCTATATGTTATAAGCTCCCCCCTCCCCAGTTTTATGTGTTATCCACTAAAAGCAACATTATTGTCTGTGTTTGCTGAAGCATGAGGCTTAATTTAGTAGAAACAATCACAAAATTTCAAGTGACATTTTAGTGTTTTCGGCTGTTTCTTTTTCTAATTGTTTCCAGACCACATTCCCAAAGGCTATCACTGAAAAACAGACAGCTCTTACATTTACTTATTTAATCCATTCCTGTAGTTAATCATTACACTTTCCCAGCTATTCTCCAAATTCCTGAGTTTAAAAAAAACATAGTCACATAATGTATTTATTTAAAACAAAAGTGTTATACCTTAAAATCTATTTGGAAAAACACCTCCCCTCTGCACACTTGTTCCCATGCGCAGGCATGTGCATTTACACGGTACTACAGCAATCAATCCAAATAGTTTTACCTAAAAACTGCAGCTATCTGTTCAGTTATGGTTACAACTTCGCTGTCAGGGCCATTTCCAGGCTGCATGTGATAAAAAGGGAGGACGCACCTGGACACTCACAAACCTTGTAATGCTTTCCCAGAGACCTTTGTTTCTTCAAGGGGAAATTGTGACCTTGGCTCTGGTTCTCATGTGTCAAAACATGGCGGACAAGTATCGTTTCGAACTGGAATGCAAAAAATATCCTTAGAAGTGTATCAAAAAAAGCTGATGTGTTAGGCAAACCAGAGAAATAGTCTCTCACCAGCTCTGATAAAAGAAAACCAATGGGCACCAATCACAGCCAAAAATGTTCAGTTTGGAATCCAGCTTTATAACGTTGCACATTAAAGTGCTTCAACATTTAAGGTTTACACAAATGCATAAAATATTTCCAATTATGATTTAGTGCTGCATACCTGCAAAAAGAATTTTATCTGCCATAAGTGCAGCATTTCTGATTCAGATTTATGCATTTTGTGTTCATCGATTACAGAAATAAAGCAGAAATCTACATAAATACCTTGGCTACCTTGTGGACGTACGTGCCTCTTGAGATCAAATCTTTACACTTCAAGCTGATTGGACAGAGACAAATCAAACTGCCCAATCAAAATAGGAGCTGTAACACGTGGGCCGGGAAGTGCAAACCAACAATCCAAAATCTGAAACACTTTGACAAAGCTTGAAACAAATTAAAATTTCAGAAAACAATTTGACAACACACAAAACACTTTTAAAAGTTCCGTAACTAACATAATTTTTGAAAACAAATTTACATTTCAGAAAACAGATTTACAACATGCGAAACAATCGGAAATAAAGGGTCGGTACCCCACAGTGACAGTGAGGGTCTTGGGACTCACAGTGGTTCATGGTGACCCAAGATGGAGAGCAAGCGAGTGGCGATTTGCCCGTTTTGTAGCAAACACATGAGCAAATTGACGTTTTTTGTTTTTCTTTTTTCTCGTGTGTTCAGTTCTTGGAGTTTATAAATGGCATAGAACAGACGGACGGACCAGAAGCACAGGTGACATCTCAACAACCAGATAATGCTTGTGAATTTGTTTCGAGAATTGTAAAGGTGTTTCGTATGTTGTGAATTTGTTTTAAAAATTATGATTCTTACAGACCTTTCAAAAGTGTTTTGTACGTTGTTAAAATGTTTTCGGAAATCTGAATTTGTTTCAAGCTTTTGTAAAACTGTTTCAGATTTTGTATTGTTGCTTTGCACTTCCCGGCCACTGTACTGTAACACTATAGTAGTTTACCTTACAATCTCAGTCACGCGTCATTGTGTAATTTGATAATCTGAGCAAACAAAACAAACAAATTACAGGAGGGGTGCCGCAAGGCTCCATCCTTGGGCCTCTTTTTCAGCATCTATATTTTTCCCTTAGTTCAGAATATGTGGTATAACAACTTCTCCTACCACATAGTATGCCGAGCACACTATATTTCATATTTCTGTGTCACCACTTTACCAGTGGATTACAGGAACTAAGTAAGTGTGTCTATCATGTCAGTGAGTGAATGGGAAATAATTTATCTCAGCTTGATGGTTTGTAGACAGAATTTGTTTTTGATTCTGAAAATACAAGAAAATCCACAATTAACTAGATACAATGATGCCAGAAACCACAAAGCAAGAAACATTGGGTCATGATTACAGACCAGTTCCCCTAACATCATAAAATCCTTTGAGTGACTTGTTGTTGAAGCACCTGAAAGTCATCACAGACTCCCTGCTCTCCCATTCCCTCTACTATCTGTACACACCTGATGTATGTCAGCGGATAGGCCTGAGAAACTCCTGAAGCTTGCAATGACATCACTGTCATAGGTCTGATCCAGGATGGTTACAAGTCTGCATACAGACAGGAGGTCGATTGGCTGGTGGTCAGAACCTCCTGGAGCTAAACCCAGAGGTCCACTATCATCAGTGGACTTCCTGAGAACAACCCCACACTACCGTAGTTTGGGAAGGTCCAAACTACGACGAACAACTGGGTCTGCAGGTCTATTGTCTGACAAAGGGCAGCTAACATGTCTGCAGAGCCCACACATCCTGGACACAAACTGTTCAGACTCTTTATGTTCAGATCGGCGCTACAGAGCACTATTTGCCGTAGTCAGCCGCCACAGAGACATTTCTTCCCTCAGGCCGTCTCTCTGATGGACACAATGAACACCTTACAGCCAGGGTAGTCAGCTACTCTACTGTGAATCAAACTAAGCACATCGGCACCACAGCGTGCCTTCCTTTCTTTTCTTTTTCTTCATATACACAAATGGCTACACATACTGTTGCTTTTATCCCTTAATTCTCCTCCCCTAAAATATATATTATATATATTTCTTGCTTTATGCTGTGAACTTGTGAAACTGAAGTGAAATTAATTGTTTGTGTGAAGCTGATTCTTATTCTGATTCTACTGACAACTCAAAATGACAGTAAAGGGTAAAGTATTTCCTGTCAAAACTGAACATAAAAACAAGTGCATGTCTATACATTTAATAGGTTAGAATAATCTCTATTAAAAAAAAAAAATCGTGCAGCTAATGAACACCAAAATAACTGCTCATATTACACTAATGCCTGAGTTACTGCACTGCTTCCTTTGTATGTAAAGGAATTAAATTAAAAATCTCATTGATGGTCTATAAGGCCCATATGTTGCCGCTAAGGTATGAAACTTGTAGGCTCCTTAGGTTAAGAGAGATGTCTTCATCCACTGAAGAGACTCTAAATGCAACAAAACAGCACTTTCTTGTGTTTTGCACTATTGCAAGTGTGGTAAATTCTAACCAATTCCAACCATTCTGACTATTTTTTTTCTTTAGCATGGTTAAATTTTATAAACGTGAGAGCATGCACTTTTTTTGCATTTAAAACTGGTGGTATCTAATTGCTGTGGTGCACGGCTGGTGCACCATATTTGTGCACCAGCTGTGCACAAATATGTTGCACGGCTGGTTGGAGACTGAAGAAAAATGTGCAGAATGGCCACACATTTAACTAGGAAATGGGGTGAAATTAAAACGTAATTGCAGAGGGAGGATAAATTTGTGACGTGAGAACGGTTTCATTAGGACCTGCTTGCACAAGTTTGAGAGTTTGCTTCTGTGTCTTATCTAATGGGATGTTGATTAACAGTGTTTTCTTGGTAATTGGTGGCGCTTTGACCAGCAGGAAAATCAGATGAGTGTATATTTTACAACATAAGACAATTCAGTGTGAAATCGCTCTCCTAAATTTTTATAATTTATGTGGCTGTGGAAAAATAAGAGACTTTATCCACGTTATAAAAATCAGTTGCCCACAAAGGTGGAATAATGGGGACCATCATGAAATCTCAATGAGCTGATAATGAGGTGGGCTTGTGGATTTATCAGCACTCAAAACAGCCTCCAACGATAGCCCAACTCAGGGTGCCCATTGTATGTGATATCCTCGGCTTTAGTTCTGTATTCTGTAAAAAATACAATAGAGACTGGGAGATTCAGCTGTACTGTGATGGCTCTGACATTTAAAGTTACCTGTAGCCTGCCAATTAGTTTGTATACCTTTTTATTTGCACCACTGACAGCTTATGCACACAACTTCTAAAGACGCTTGTATGATGTTCCTTAATTGTAGTTCAAACTTCTCACAGATGATGTTGCCTTTAGTGAGTTCTAGGAAAGCAGCAGAGATTTCTAACAAGGAAATAAAAGAGGAGACACCAACAGAGCATCTGGATCATGTTCTGAGGGTTTTCGCTCAAGCTTTAAAATGATTTATGTGGGTGTAGGAAGAATAGTTGCATTCACTTCACCTTCTAAAATTATTCAAAGATCTTTATTGTCTTTTGGGTTTTCTTTTTTGTTTTGTTTGTTTTTGGCCAGACTTAAAAGAGAATATATCATAATTGTTCAAAAACGCAATTGAAAGCAGAAAAAACTGTATAGATTGGAAAAAAATGACCCAAAAAGAATAGAAAGATATCTTCACAGCACCTGGACAGAATACATTCAAATGTTCTGCATTCCTACAGACTCCAAGTGCACAATAAAATGCATTCAAGGACTATAAAAGTGGATTTTGCATGATACGTCCCCTTTAAAATGTTTCTGATCATCAATCAATCTTTTATATTAGACAAATATAACCATATAACCAATAATGATTTCATTCAAGGGGGAAAAGAGTAATTACCTTGTGAACTTTACAGCTGGTATTGCCACCCTCTGTGGCAACAGCTGCCTATAGATGTTTGCAAAGCCAAGTTCACTCAAAAAACCTTCGTTTTGGATGTTTTGAGGTGTTCAAAGGTGGACTGGCTGGTGTGCTTCAGATTGTCCCATTGCATACTTCAAGTGTGCCTGAGTTTAAGGTCCTGAACTGATGATTGGACATTCCCTTTGAGGATTCTCTGGTAGAGAGCAGAAGTCATTGTTCCACCAATTATGGCAAGTCACCCAAGTCCTCAAATAAAGCAGCCCCAGACAATCATACTACCACCACCATGTTTTACTGTAAGTATGACGCTCTTTTCCTGAAATGCTCTGTTACGATGCCAAATTTATTGCAGCGCACACCTTCAAAAGAGTTTCTCTTAATGACATCAGTTCACAGAATATTTTCTGAAAAGCCTTCGGGATCTCTTATTATTAAGAAGGAAAGACTGTGGTAGAAGGAAGAGCTTGCAATGTTTTAGACTTATAACTTGTAACCATGTAACTTCACAGAGGTTTAGGGGAAATTAACCCCACCCCATGACCCACAACATATGTACACCATACACTACGATTACCCCCCCTCCTACACACACCTTTCCTCTACTGAGGCTATGACTGGATTTCAAGCCAATCATCATTACTCTGTGACATGTCTAATCTTGTTCCGATGGCAGCAGGGATCTCCGTTGATGTATTACGCAGGGTCGCAGGCAGCTCTTACGGATTGAGAAGCAAAACAAAAGAAAGTGTTGACGTTAACATCTGAACTTACTAATGGGATTGGCCCACAATTGTGAGGTTATACAGGTGTGAGAAAGTAAGCAGAAGCCACCACCAACGTTGATGGTCAGCAGTTATAAAGGAGACACTGACAGGATGCCCAAAGAACAAAATTACTGCAAAAAAAGTGCTTTCACATTGTTTCACATCTTGCCATGTATGTTGGCATATCTAAAAATGGACCTTACATGGGATCTAAACATGAGGATTTTGTAGAACATCCCCATCCTCCGCATCTATGAATCATCTGCGATGCTTTTGACGATTGGGATGAAGGGTCAGATTTTCACAGTGTTCTACTAGGTCAGGACAACAGACTTTTTTCATGGCACCACCGGCAAGATATTAGAGTCTCACACTGCCTCCTAGTGGTCAATCAATTATTACCTAAATTAATCAGAAAGTCTACCTCAGATGAAGCCGCTCTGACTATTCAACATTCTAAGGTGAGGTGAATCTTCATCAGTGTAGACTGAGAATCTGCATAAATTAGGTAGTTACTGCTGGTTCATTGATGTGACATTTCAGTAGCACTTGCATTAATTATTGTACATGATGTATATGTAGAATAGAATAGAAAAATAACTTTACTGTCCCACAAAGGGGAAATTTAGGCATGACAGTGGCAAAAACAAGTAGACAAAAGACACCAGACTTTCAAGATTAATTAAGATGAAAAAAGCTAAATTAATGTGCATTATGCATGGAGTCTCAGAGTTATGACCCTTATCCCAATGATTTTTAAGGTGTAAATCTGTTGCAGCCTGGCTTAGCAAGTGATTAAATTTTGCATGGTACAAAGTCAAATACACAGAAGGCAATGCTGAATGGTTATTTACTTAGAGCAGCACATCCTTCCTATCCCGTTGACACACAACACAGACATGCAATAATGTGGTGGGGTATGAGATTCCACAGTTAACATAATCTGGTCTCAACTCACTCTGTGTTTTACACTGAACTATACAAAACTATTGGGCTTTGTGATCTGTAACCAGTTAAACCGGGTCTATAGGTATGTTCACACCATTGAGCTGTTGTACGGCTTTCCATATTAAATACAGCATCTTGACTCGCTTGGTAAAATTTATCTCTGCCATTGTGAGTTGAACAGACAAGATGAACTGGCAAGCAGATAGACGCTCCTCCAATTTGATGAGACAGTGAAGAGATCTGGGGCAAATTGGCTGAGTTGTCACAATGGATTGTTTGCGAGAGAGAGAGGCAAAATGTCAAGCGACCAACGGCATGCAATCTATGCAAAATATTCGCCTTTTCGTGTTTGGTGTGAACGTACCTTAATATTGGCAGCTGCTACCAAGAATTAGTAAAATTTTTCTACCTAAGACTTAATAGTCTGCATTTGTACTCAGATGCACTTAGATTTTATAGACTTTTTTTTTTTCATTTTTTGATAATTTCAGTGCCAAAACCCAGGAATTGAAACAGGGTGTTCCTTCTTTTCCCATGACTGTACATCCATCATTCCATGACTATAGCCGCTTATCTGTGCAGGGGACTGGTGCCTATCTCTAGCGGTGATTGTTTTAATTTTCTCTTGACCAAACCAGCCTGTTTTAACTCTATACTTTCTTTTAACTTGTGTATGATTTAGAGATGAGAGTGAGATAGAAAAGCGATAGAACTATGAAGAAGAATGGAAAACACAAGGCATTATTTGAGGAATTGATCCCTGGCTTAGAAATGGAATGCAATGATACATTTTTGTCGAAATCAATAAAGTAGACTGTGGATATTATGCTGTGGCTGTCAGTGAAATGACTCTGCGTTGCATTTAACTAACACCAAAACAAAATTTGTGTTATTTCTCCATAGGCAATAGAAACAAGCCTAGACCAAAAACTTGACCAATAATACTCCCATCCCGGAATTAAAGTCCTGAAATTAGTTTAAAATGAACGATAACCTAATCTTTTACGTATCTTGAGGAAGATATTAGCCTATAAAGTGAAAATTTAAATTAATGAGCCATTTACACAGACGTAATTAAGGGTCACCCTGTGAAAGAACCAGAAGTCTTTAGAGCAGAGGTGCCGAAACACAGTGCTATGGGCTAATGCCCCGCAACTTTTAGATGAATCCTTTCTGCAACCCACCTGATTTAAACGGCCAAATTCCCTCATCAACATGTCCGTCAGCCCTCCAAAGGCCTGGTAGCGAGTCATTAATTTGATTCAGTTGAAGTGGAGTAAGGAAGCATCTATAAGTTGCAGTATAGCACCTCTCAAGGACTTAGGGCATCCCTGCTTTAGAGGGGAAATGGATGAAACTATTATAGATCACAAAATTTGTGGTCCTTTGGAGACCATAGATGTCATGGCTGCTCAGATTATTCCAGTATATTACCTAAGCTGCCACAAACAATGTCAGAAGAAATATTTTTCTATGGAAATACCAAAAACAAATAGGGTGCCTAAGTAAAAAAAAAAGTATTGTTTATTTATGACAGGAAAAGTAAAACATTTATAGGAATTAAAAGTAATGGAAGCAACACATGATACAAGCCAGCCAGAAGGAGGACCCCCACTCTTCTGCTGTGTCTCATGACATAATTTATTCTAAAACAACCTTGCATGTTGGCTTTGGACGGCTGCGCAGAACACCAATCCACCAGTGCGTGTGACAAGGTGTGACAAGATCCACGGAGAAAACACGTGCAATCTAACTCTATCTGGGCTTTAATTAGGGTTCAGCACCATAAGCCAGGTCACACCACACGCAGAGGTAGTGCCGTGTTCCTCGTCGCTCCCAGTGTCAACACCGTTGGACCGAACGCCTCTTTGTCTGTCTCTTCCTGTCTCCATGTATCTGTCAGTGTCAGAGTGTGAGACACTTTCCAGAACTGGGTGAAAAAAGGCTTACATCACCTCCCGCCTCCTAGCGAAGACACTTTTCATGACAACATGCAACACATTTGTTGCCGCTCTGCCTGTTTTTTTTTAAACAACTACTTCTAGGGTTTAGCCTCTTACCCACAAGCATTTTGGGGGGGGGGGGGGGCATTTAATTTGTTGTCATTTTATTCACTTGTACCAAGACTAATAAACACAAACCAAAAGAACGTGTAAAAGAGCAGAGGCAGAGTCGGACGCTGTTTGGTGGGACAAGGAGCACTGCTCGTCACGTGCTTTTGTATCTACTTACAGTAAACACTAGTTCAATAAATATTTTTTCTGGCTGAAATCCATTGAAAACAAAAGGTCAGGAAACAATACTGCAAGCTGCAATGCTCTCCGAGCCCCGACCAAGCAGTTCTGTGCAGAAAGCATTACAATGTGCAGAAACGGCCCTCTGGTTCTCCTAATTTTGGGGTCGACAAAAATCACTTCCATTTAAGGCATAGTGTCATTTTTTCCCCTCTGACAAACATCCCCCTAAGGGCAAACCAAAAACATCAAGCCGGACGGGGAGATTTTATCAAGTTTACTCTCCTATTCCACAAGCCGAGTACCTACACCATCATTATTATTTTTATTATTGCTTCAGCAATAATAAAGTAGAATACACAGTGCCAAGAAAAAGTTTGCCTTTTATCATGCAAAAACTTAAGACTTCAAAGGATTCCATTTATGCTATAGACCAACACAAAGTAGTGCACATTTTAGAAGTATAGGGAAAATGTTTTACATGTTTTTACATTTTGTTAACGAGTAAAAATGGTAGTGTGTTACGTGGACTTGTATTCAGCAAACCATGCTCCACTGAAGTTACAACAAACAACTGGACTTAGACGGAGTTTAAATTACTGACTACATAATAATTAGGTGACCTCTATATTTTAGGGTAGCAGAGTAAGATCAGAAACTGTCAAAAAATGCATGCAACCTGTTTAGTGCAACAAAATCTTTAATAACACGTAATTTTGTCCTTCAGCTCCTCGTTTTCCCCTCTTCCATGTGCTCCTTGCTATAACTCACACATTGTACTCTTTTTAACTCACTTCAGCCAATTAGGTGATTGGCCAGGGAGAGGAAGGGCAGCTGAATTATTTATGCCATAACTAATGCTCCTCCTATAGTCCATTCCAAGTTAAGACCTCTGAGATCTTCCTCTTGTTTCCATTCTTTCCCTTACCGTGTCTTTACAAAGCCTCGGCAGATTTCTGTGTAGGACATCTGGGTCAGAGCCTAAAATTTTGTTGGATACCTGTTTACTAGTGAATATTAATCAGGAGAACTGAAACTGTCAAATTTTAAAGAATGATAATTTGACAAAATCTAAACCGTACTTCATCTTGAGCCTAAAACTGAGCATGGTCCAGGAGATGGAAATAATTCAAGAGAATATCAAGTCAATCTTGTCGCCTTTTGGTTCCACTTCGGTCTTAAACCTGAACCTCCTGAGAGCTAATCCAGTAAGAAGACCATTCATTGCTCTCCACCATCTGGCCTTCTAAATTCTGCCTTCCTGTAATTTATGCACGCAAACATCTCTAAAAGACAATAATTTTCACTTAGGTTGTGCACATAATTCATTTTATCATGACACGTGTATTACAGGAAACACTATATTTGCATTTCAGTCTTTTAAACCTAGAGCTAATAGAAATATTTTTCCCCATAATTCCATTATGTCCATTAGACTTGGTATTTAGATTTGTTTTAGCTGGCGTACCGGGTGCATGCACTCTGGTAGTGAAAATGCTATCCTGCACCTTGGCCAACCTCGCTGAGGATGGATGGATGGATGGATGGATGGATGGATGGATGGATGGATGGATGGATGGATGGATGGATGGATGGATGGATGGATGGATGGATGGATGGATGGATGGATGGATGGATGGGTTTGTTTTCCAGTGCTCTGTTTTTGTTTGACAGTACTGAAATGCCAGGTTAGGTGTGTACACAAAGTTATGAAAATCAACTCTAAATGTCTTTAAATCAGAGCTGAGATGGAAAAGGAAACAGGAAAAAAGGCAAAAAAATATATGAGCAATCGTTTCGAAAGTACACGACTCCCCTTCCCTTATAGTCCCAGACACGGCCTGGACATTACAGGTTCTAGCAGCTGGGGGCTAAAATGATTGATTGAGAGAAAGAGAGAGAGAGAGAGAGAGAGAGAGAGAGAGAGAGAGAGAGAGGGGGGGGGTAGAACATATATAGTACAGTAATATATATTCAGATAGGAACAGGCAGGGTGGGGGGCAGTGATGACCACAAAGAGTTAGTATCAGTCTGGGAGAGATAATGAGGAAAAAATAGTGGACAAGAGACAGAAAGAGGTGGTTGAATAATGGATTGGACAGACGACAGACAGCGGGACAAGGAGAGCCAGAATGGAAAAGAAAGAAGTATCGTCTGTGAGGTCTCATCACACACTCGCTGACATTGCTTTAATCTTGGGGCCAAGAGGAGCGCAGCGGGTCCACGCACGCACTCAGACACACGCGGTCACCGGGTGAACACGGCCGCCGGCATGTAGGGCCAGATTTACACCGTGTATTTCTGTATGTGTTTGTGCGGAGCAGCATCAGCAGCTGTTTTTTGTAAAGGGAGAGATGAAAACAGAATTAGGCAGAACCCCTGCATGAAATCATAACATCCAAAAATGAGGACAGTTTCATTTGGCAGGTTTATGTCCGTATTTTATGCTTCACAAATAGCACGTTTCTGCGCTTTCAATGTGAAAACATGTTTTGACGTTAAATGAAACTTTGCGTTCATTGACGACCATTCATTATATCCGGGCGGTGTTGTGAAACAGAGGTGTTTGTGCTGGATGCCTGAGTAGCAGAAGATGTGCAGAGTCTTGTGAAAGTGTTCACACCACTTGGACTTTTTCCCATTTTTTTTCACAAAGCAAACACAAGATTTAATGTTTTATGTGAAAGACCAAGCCAAAGCGTCGCAAATCAAAACAAAAGTTAGTCACGATTTTCAACATTCTTACAAATAATAATCTGAAAACTGCCACTTGCATTTATATTCACTGTATTTGCAGGGGCAGGCGTATGTCTTTACCGGCTCTGCGCATCTGGACGCTAAAAAAATAAATAAATCCACAATCATCTTTGCAAAATAGCTCAAGGTGACTAAGTTTGAACTGAGAGCCTCTGGGAACTTTTAAGTCTGGACTTTAACGGAGCCGTTCTAACACATAAATGTGCTGCATGTTTAGAGTCCTGCTGGAAGGTGAACTTCTCAGGTGTTTCTGCAACTCTAACGGCTCTTCCTCCAGCATGGACCTGTATTTAGCTCCACCCATCTTCCCCTGAACTCTGAACAGCGTCTTTCCCCATGCTAAAAAAAAAAAACAGCATCAACATAGCATCATGCTGCCACCACCATGTTTCACTAAGGAGAATTTGATTGGGAATTTGATTTCCTCAGACCAAAGTGCCTACTTTCACACGTTTGCTGCATCCTCTACACCTGTATGGTAGCAAACCCTACAGCACGATGCTGTCTTTTGTATGGAGATCAACAAGTTTGATTTTGGTCTCCTCTAACCCGAGTACCGCCCTCCACATGTTATTTCCACATGATGTGTCACCTAGGTGGCTTGTGACAGACTTTGCAACAATGGCTCTGTTTTTTTTTTTTTTCTCTTGCCACTTTTCCATTAGACCCAGTTTTGCGAACTGAAGTTGCCATGTCGCTGTGGATCTCTGCAGCTCCTCCAGATTTGACTTTCAGAGGAAGAGTGCAAACAGCTCAAAGCTTGGGATGCTGTTGACCTGTCGGCTGTGTTTAATGCTCTACAAGATGCTGTTTGTGCTCTAAGTTTCACTAACAAATCTCAGAGGCATCCATTAAGTTACTGGTTTTACCCAAAGATTACATTTATATTTGCTTGCAAGGTCTTTTACTATTTAAAGTACAAAAAAAAAAAAAAAAAAAAAAAAAAACCCATTCAAATATTCTGCTCCTCTAGCCTGGAACCACCTCTATCGCTGACTACATTTCTCAGAATTCTGTTTGCAAAACATTTTGAACACCATGCATCATTCTTCTTCCGTTTCACTACTATAGGCTACTTGTGTTGGTTTATCCCAATAAAATACATAGAGATTTGTGGCTGCGTTGTAACAAAAGTGTACGTAATGATGTGAATACTTTTGCAAGGTACTGAAAAAGCTGGAAGAGAGAGGCAGTGTGGCCTATGGAGAAAGAAAATCCTTAAAAAAAATATTTGACTGAAACAATAAGTGAGACGCAAACAAATGGGTTTGAAAGGAAAAAAGCTGAAGCGGTGTGATAAAAAAAAAGTTCAGCACAAGAACAGGAACTGAGAAAGCAACCGACACGGAAAAAGAAGAAACGATACTGCAAGCAAGCGAAGCATTTTGCAGCGGCGGGAGATGTAACGCAAGACGAAAAACAATCTCAGGAGACTGACAGGCAGCCTGCGTAATTAAGGCTTCCTCGTTAGCATTTGATTATTGTTTATGGTCTGCCTGCAAAGCCACAAGCAAGGCGTTTACACACACACACACACACAAATATGACCACTCAGTCCATTAATAACCATGTGCATGAATGCTCACTCATTTTGCAATTCTGCCCCCGCCAATCAAGACCGTTTCTGACAGCAAGCGCACTCAACCCCAAAAAGCAATGACACACACACACACTCAGATACATTAAGTATTAGTGCTCGCTGCGAAGCGCCCTCTGCATGCGAGGCAGACCTTTTAAACACTCGCCACGTTGTGATTTTGTTTGAGCTCCATCTCCATGGCGCTGCTTCCTCAAATGTTTATAGAGGCTGCCATTATAAATTAAGACGATCTTAACAACACTTAAGATGGGCCGTGCGTGCTGGTGTGGCCAGGCAGCGACAGCAGGAGAGACACACGGAGGCCTGCGATGTCCCGGGTGGTAGAGAAACACGAGGCAGAAGAACTGTTGAGGAAGACGGGGATAAAATAGGGCTTGTCCGTTGTAAAAAAAAATAAAAAATTTAAATAAAAGCCCTAAACAAAAGAAAAAGTTGCTGTCATGAAGCTGGTAACATCATTGCTGCTGCTATATTCTGTCTCCATCATTTAACTTTTATCTACCTAGATAAAGCAATAGAAAACCGATTGACTGACAGGGTCAGAGGATTAATCATGGTGTGAAAATCAGAAAAAGGATGTGGTTCATCTCCTTGTCAGTGTTTTTGTTTTTTTTTCTTGTTATGGTTCATTGGTGTCATTTTAAAAGTTTCGGTTCAAACGCATGAGCTTAAATGACACCCTTGCAGCTAAGAACAACTAATAAAGTGGCCTTGACTCCCGTAAGTGCTAACAACCGCTGTCATGCATTTGCAGTTGTAGTCTTTTTCAGTTCTGTGGAGGAATTTTGTCCCACTCTTTGCATAAGATTTTATTTCAACCACGTCGTTTTTTTCGAACATGCACGTATTGTCTGAGGTCAAAACCACAGTATCACAATCCAATTTAGTCCTTTTGACTGTGCCACTCCAAAACCTTCATTTAGTTTTTTTGAGCCACTTAGAGATGCACTTAACGGGGATGTTTTGGATCACTGCCCAGCTGCACACCCAAGCACACTTGAGCTTAAGGTCCCAATCTGATGTTTGAACACCCTGCGTCAGCAGAAGGCAGAATTCATGCTTCCACCAACGACAGCAAGTTGTCCAGATCCTGATGCTGCAAAGCAGCCCTAGACTATCAACCCACTAACACCATGTTTGACGGTCAGAACGACGTTCTTTTTCTGAAATGCTGTGTTTTATGCCAACATAATCTCGCCAGTCCACAGTATGTGTCCAAAAGGCAACCGTTTGGGTTATTTTTGGTGGGCATTAGTTTTTGCTTTGAAACTCTACCATGGATGCAATGTTTGCCCAGTCTCTTCTTTACTGACCTTAACTGAGGCCAAGTCAGGCCTGCAGGGCTTTAGATGTTGTCCTGTGTTCTTTCTCCATTTTTGGACACTGTCTCACACTGTAGTTCTGTGTCCAAACGTCTTAGAAAAGGCTCTGTAATCCAGATCAATAGATTCCTATGACTTTGTTTCTCATTTGGACCTAATTTTCATCAGACCAGTGCATGATCTGTTGGTTTTTTTAGATCTTTCAGCCTTCTTCATGTTGTTAAACAGGTTTAAGGGATTTCTTAATTGTGCAAGTCTGTTAGTAATAAGGCTGGGCGTGGCGAGGAAATATGGGGTCAATCACACATGTGTGTTTATTTGTTGTTGTTTTTTTACCCTTATAGCTGCTGACAAAAAAATGTATATCCAAAGACTATGAGGATGACAACGAAGATTTGTGTTTTCTGTCAAAGTGATCCAACATGAGGTTCAAAGCAAGTTATTCAGTCACTGGGCGCTACCCTGTGTTTAGCAGCGGCCAACAGGCAAATCTGTTAGTCACAAACTATTCTGCATTTCTGTGGAAGTTTGAATGATTTAAAAAAAAGAAGAGGAGAAACTGAGGTGATTAAAGATAACTTTAAAGAACAGAACACTGGTCAGCACCGGTGCTTCAAAGTCAAAAGTAAATTGCATGTTTGGCTAAACTATGGGTAGACCTGCAAGTCACTCTTCAGCAGAGAAAGTTTCATCAGCAGCATTGCACCAAAGCAAAAACAATAAAAATAAAGCCTCTAATTCTATTTCTTGATGTGAGTATAAAATAAAGTGAGGTCAGTGCTATTTTGGTGTTTTCCACTAAGTTGGACTACATGTGAGTGGCTCCAGTTTCCATAAATGAATGAAGAAGGCTTGGCTCAACACTTTCTGACGCTCAGAGCTGAAGCTGTTTTAAAATAGTTTGCTGCCTCCAGACTTTTTTTTTTATTAGAACCGGCAACGTTTTTTTTTTTTATCTATTCCTTGTTTGCACATTACTTCAGTAAAGCTTAAAATGTGGGTCAGAGTTTTACAAATGAAAGATACACGCAGAGCAAACTGTAGAGACCAGTTTCTACGGCTTTGCTTAATTCAGGAGATGGTTTTGTCAGAAAAGCTTTAACTTTAATGTTTGCGTAAATTACAAGTACAAGAAATGCGGTTTGTTTTCAGAATAAACAGATACCAACTGAACAGTAACATATACTTGATACAATGTAATCCTTTTTTTTCTTTCTTTTTTTTCTCGATGATGCGCCCCTGCTAAATCTTATGGCATATCTTTTTGAAACACCAGTTTGGAAAGACTGACTTCAAGAATCATTCCCACCAAGCTCATCAGCTGGAGCTGGCTGCCCATCATTCGACACCTGAGGGCCCAGTGGTGTAACCTGACTATGCCAGATGGATTTGTTCTGCATATCCATCTGGAAACCTTCCGTTGAAGAAATTTTAGCAAAATTACTGGTTAGCTGATTGGCCTATGTTGGTGATAGACGGGCCAAATAAACCAATCAGATCAACGAAGCATATGACATACTAACACGACAAGAGGAGCCAATTGATATATCAAACCCTTGCCGAAACCAGTCGGGAGAAGAGCAAAAACATCTTTTCCTCTGAGAAAAGCCTCCAGAGCAGTGTTTTGCTCTTCTTTCAGTGAAGAAATACTCTGTAATTCCGATAAAACTTGCTCGATATCCAGGCTAACGCTAGTTTCATCGGCTGAAGCCGCCATGTTCTTTAGACTGAACAGTCGCGCTTCTTGTTGCGTCACACCTCAACCCGCCTCAAAGCCAACGCTGATTGGACGTTCGTTTGGTGAACGGCTCCAAATTTTCTTTAACGGAAAGTAGCCAGACTGATCTGCGAGTGAAACCTTGAAAGCTCGCGAGATCAGGATGGTCTCACGAAGCTACCAGTGGTGTCCAAAGTCAGTCCTCAAGGGCCGGTCTCCTGCATGTTTTAACCGTTGTCCTGGTTCAATACAGCTGAACCGGACTGAAAAGGTAAATCCGTCATTTGAATCAGATCTAAAACAGACAGGAGACCGGCCCTAGAGGACAGGAGTTGGACTGGCCTGCAGCCATCCGGGATATTTCATGTGTTTGATCCACTAGTTGTTTTCCTGGCTTTACGCTATCCACGCTCTCTATTTTCCTTAGGTTACCTGCAGAGTTTCCCCCCCCCGGATCAGCTGCTCAGTGAAGCTTCCTCAAACCCCCTCGACCCACATCTTCCTTCTCCAACCAGCAACCTTCAGCTCCCACTCCTTGGAACCTCCGAGCCTTATCCTGTCCGACCCGGCTCACCACACGGACCAACGCCTCCCTGACTGGAGCCATCAACTCCCATCGTTAAGACACACTTCCAGATTCTCAGCTCTCCACATTCTCCCATCATTTCACCGCTGTCATCTCTCACAGTTTTCCTCGCGGTGAACCCCCTGCCCATGTTCAAGGAAGCCCCTGGAGCCGGACGTCACCCTTTACGTCGTAATGCAATAAATTGGTTAAATACGATCGCTGTCTCCTGAGTATTTCCCGCACGTGGGTCAGAGGCTTACCACAAAATGTTACAAGTTGTACATCTACGGATTTTTACTTTGGGAAAAAAAAACTGAATATTTTGGTTTGGAAGTTCTAAAACTATTTAGATCGGCTGTGTCGTTCAGCAGCGCCCCACGCTGCAGCAGAGGTTTTTCTGTGTGGAGACTCTGTGGTTTTCACCTTACACAACCAAATACATGCATGTTAAGTTCTTAGGCCGTTCTGTGTGAGCACGCCTGGCTGTTTGCATTCCCCTGTGAGCGTTTGGATGCCTCGCTGTCCCTCAAAGATGGAAAACATCTCTCTACACGGATATAATTTACTGATTAACAATAAAACAAGTGTCTGAGCAGCCTGTGGTTGGTTATGAGGGGCTGTCGCAAGTTTACAGCAGTGTACAGCAAAAAGGGAACTAAAATTAAGTGAATTTTTTTTTTAAATCAATGTATTTTTCCTTGATTAGAGCAGGTAAATAAGACTATTTGCCAATGGAATGAGATTTTTGCACTTAAAATAGAAACAATTCATCTCCATCATCTTATTTCAAGCGCAGGATATCTAATCATCTTATTTTAGGGGTAAAAATACTCATTCCATTGGCAAATAGTCTTATTTAGCTCCTCAAATCAAGGAAAAATATACTAATTTCAAGAAATTTTTACTTACGTTTAGTTCCCTTTTTACTTTGTAACTAGAAGATTCCTTCTAAATCTCTTTGGGTGAAATTGTCTACCGGATTAATTTAATGTACAAATTAACATGTTAAATTACTTTCAGCAGTTAGCTCCTGTACACCGTTTATCTCTACATTATCCAGCATGTGAAGATGATCTGTGTGCTAAGGTGCAGACACCAATTACGATAAGCCTGAAGTGGGCTGCAGAGAGATAATGGCTAAAACTATTGATTTATTTTCTAGTTGCTTTATGGTCTCAGCCGCTGCTGGCCACACACATGCCTTGGTTCCTAAGCCTGCTAAGCTTCCTGAACTATCAGACTCTCACACACCACCTGCAAATCATGAACACTTAAGGAAATCATCAAAACTTGGCGTCAGAATTCAGACGCTCAGCATCTGGACGTGGTTACTGTACTATGGGCCCGAACAGAGGACAGCGCTAAGTCTTTGTATGCAAACACAATATACAGTTTGCATTGTGAAAAAGAAAACAAATGTGCTACATTTACAGAAGATGATGCCACGGCAGCTTTGGCATGGCTACCGATACATTTCCAGTCCAACAAAAGCCACATGTTACAGGAAGGGCTGCAAGCTGACGGCTGCTCTGTTTCACTCACAGTTAAACTGCTGGGTTGCAACGTTTTGACTGTACGGGGTAATCCGAGAACCAAAACCCGGCGACAGGCAAAACAAACGTACCGAGAGGAGAGTGGGCAGAGAGGGTGGAGGTGAAATTTTGCAGTTTTACAGAAGGAAGCACAATTCAGTTTTCATTTTTCAAACATCCATCAAAGTCTAGTTTCGACCATGTGAACTGATTTGACCTTTGCAGCTCAGAAGCTCTTATAAATAATGTCTTCCAGAGACAATTATACCCCTAGAATACTTTTACGATTGTATGTGATAGCGCTTAAAGTAGAGCGTAACTCTAAAGGGAAGACAAATAACACATGTTTTTCAGCAGTTTGATGGACGAAAACCCAAAAATTTGACTTTTTCTTTTGATTAACCCGTTTTACTTTGATGCAATCTAATCTTAGGGGCCAGGAGAGGAGGGATAATTTCTGTCACGCAGCCAGAATGGTAAATGGTAAATGCCAGAAGGGTAACTGATGGGTTATGATAAATAAGAGGTCAAAAGTTTACAACATGGGGATTTGCACACAAATAGGTGAGCAAGTTTGTTGGGGGTGGTGATCAGTCACCTGCGAGATGCACAGCTGAATAAGGTAAGACATTGCTTATCTGGGAGAACCATTTGTTCTCCCCTGTGTGGGATTAGAACAATAGAACATTCTTGCAAGTCAGCTCTTGAAACTGAGTAAATGCCTGTAACTTAATGAAAATAAAATGATTACATTCACATTTCTCTAACAGTAACTCTGGAGGAGCTGCAGAGGTCCACAGCTCAGCCGGTAAAACCTTTCAAAAGGACAACTACTTTTCCACAGATATGGCGTTTATTGGAGAATGGCAGGAGGAAAACCATAGGGCCAGGGGAAATCCTGCTTACAGTTTACCTAAAGTCATCCAGACAGGCCGCCAATCCATCACAAGGCAACACAGAGAAATACAACCATGCACTCACACCTAAGGCCAATTTGGAAGAAACCAGAGAGCCAGAGAGAGCCCATGCAGGCACAGGGAGAACAAGCAAACTCCATGCCAAAAGGCCAGGATTCAAACCCCTTTGATGGCCTGAATGCAAAACTGTATTTGTGGTGGAAAACCAACATTGCACATCACCCTGAACTTCACAGTTAAACATGTGGGGGGCGGCATCAAGCTGTGGGGATGTTTTTCCTCAGGTAGGACAACCGGAACGGGTCACTGCTGATTGGAAAATGGAACGGATCTAAATATGGGTCAGAGGGTCACGTTCCAGCCGGTGCATATGAAGGCGTGTTCATGGTTTAGAGTGGTCTAGTCAAAGTTAAGGCCTAGATCCAATGAAGAATCTTTGACAAGAACTGAAATTTCCTGGTAAAACGTCTGTTCATATGTTACAGAGCTTAAGTTATTTGACATAGGAGAGGGAGGCAAAATACACAAAGCTGTAGGGGACTCAGATCTTTAATTGTAAAAAAAAAAAAAAAAATAAATAAATAAATAAATAAAAAATCTGTAAACGTTATATCCTGTTCCTTGCACCTATCTCACAGTTATGCGCTACTCTGTGTTGGTGTCCTGTATCATGTATTGCACAGAGAGCAAAGGGAGAAACTGTATTTCCCTGTCCTGTGAAAGCAGATCTGAAGTGTTTTGAGGGTCTTGACTATTTTAAATAATCTCCTGGCATCTCCTTTGGACTCCAGCTGCCAAACATCACACTATCCCTGGCCTGCTTCCACGACAATACCGTCACATAAACAACTGATTACAGCAAGTTATAGAATGTCAAGAGCGATCTCGCGGCCAGCCCGTCTGAAGACCACTTTCTGCCACCAGTGTCGCTGTTGTGTGCATGTGTGGATAAATTTCACCTTCAGCATTTTCCCCGTCTCCTGGACCGGGACGATAATTAACGACACGTCGTTTCCCTTCCCCCTGATGCTGCACGGTCGCATGGATATCTGTGTGAGCTTGTCCGGTTCCTGGGTGAATGTGACCACAAAAGTGAGGCCTGGATATCGGGGTGGGTAACCTGACTCCTCCCCGGTCAGCCATGCCGGGACAGACAGTCCTCTCCCAGGAGAGACCGCATTTTGCCTCGAAAGGAGAAATTAATACAGCAGCTAACCTCGACTCTCCGATCTCTCCGGCACACGCCCGTTCTCTATTTCCATCTCCTACTTCATAGATGGACTCATGTAACATCGCATTCTTGGCTTTGAAGGACGGTGAGAAAATGAAAAATGTTTCTCTCCTTTCACTTAAATCTCCTGTTTTTTTGGACCCACTCAGTGCCCCTTTAAAGACATTCGATTTCTGCAATTTCTTCTGATCTTGGCAAATTATTCATCAGGCCAGGGTCACTGTTTGGAAATATTTAATGTGTCCTTTAGAAACATTTTTCATCCCTGCAGCCGATGTTGTGTAGGACAAGGAGAATCTGATCAATAAAGTATTAAATAATCACGTTAACTAGCCGTTATTAGCAGCTGAAGTTGAGCTTTTTTTCGCCCTTCTTCTGATTTCCCTCTGTCACACTCCGGTGTTAGAGGGCATCAAGCCACTCGACAGAAAAATGAACCCTCGTGGCCGCCAGGGAAGATAAAAACAGTCGCTGCAGAATGTGACATCAAATAAGACAGAAGAACAAATGAGCCTAGACTTTAGCACCCATACATGCAGTAGTCTAGGGCAAAGGAAGCCGACTATCAGCGTGAGGAAAAAGGCAAAATAAAAAGAGCGTGCAGCTTGTGTTATCTGTGTAACTGAGCAAAATCTGGTGGACAGAAAAACTCAGCACACATTGTTAAATCCTATTTTTTGTAAACATTGTTTCAATGTGGAAGTAAGAGATGCTCTCCACATGAAAATAAAATTGATTAACATCTAAATGTGGTTTAAAAGCTGTTTAGGCTGATCTAGTGAGTAAACCAAGACTGAATTTAAATGTGCTTGCTTAGGCGAAATTTGGACACAGGACATGGCAGTTTTGAAATGTGAAATTTTTATTTTTATTTCAGGAATTAATGTGATTAAAAGCTTAGGGAAAGATAGATATGAAATCTGAATGCTTTTGCCACAATCCAGCTTGCTTGGACGCATCAAAACAGATCCACCTACACACAGATACTGCGTCCGACCCGTGACTCTTCAACTTCAGCTTCAAACCGTGATTCTGCCTTCGTCATACAACGCGTGACAAAAGTATTCGCACGTCTTCACATTTTGCCATGTTACAACCTTAAATTACAATGTTTTTTTTTGTTTGTTTTTTTTTCAGGATAGACCAACACAGTAAACAATTACTACCAATTCATCCCCAACATGAAACACGGTGGTTGCATCATCATGCTGTGGGGATTAGTTCAAGGTTGGTGTGAAAATGAAGAAAGCTAAACGAGGGTAAATCCAGGAAGAAATCCTGCTAGAGACTCGAGCAAAGGTTCACCTTTGAGCAGATCAACAACCCTAAACATACAGCCAGAGCTATAAGAAAGGCGCCTAAGGCGTAAAAAAAGAGATGATGAGTGAACGATGACAAAAAAGCAAATCAGACAGGGCTAAGCTAAAGAAAATGAGAGATGATGTTCTAGCTCTGGAGTACGGGGGGGGGGGGGATAAATAGAGGAAAAAGGCAGAAATAATATGAATAAAGCAGAAGTTGTACTATGTGCTGAGGTGACGAGATAAAGAACAGCAGCTGTGAATGAAAAACAAGCAGCTCTTGTGCCACCATGAGAAGCTTGGAAAACCCAAACAAAGTGCAGCGTAGCTTTCTCCTCGTGCAATTTTATGGTGCCACTTTCCGCTGTGCTCCACCTTTCTGTCTCCTTCTACTTAGTCATCAGTAAAAACACATTTGTGCGCTGACTAAAAGGCAAACAACAAAACAAAAAGCTATTTTCTGGCAGTACTCAAATTATTAATAATAAAAAAGAGGGACTAAGACCAAATGCGTCAGTAGTTTTTGGAGGAAGTCTAAGGGCCGCGACTGTGGAGGGTTTTAATGCGACGTGGTCAAAAACGCACACCAGACGGCTTCAGTGATCTCAGTAAAAAGCAGATTGTGTCTGAAACTTGGTTCAGGAAGGAAAACTGCACTAACATTCAACTGTCAACGCTAAATTCCTTTTGTTGATTTTAAAGATGAAAAGGCAATATACCTTTCAAAAAAAAACTGTTTCTGTGAAGGTTTTACGTTTACTGCACCGTTAACACAAAGGACGTATAAAGAATTACCAACATCAAGCCTTTGGAAATTGACTGTAGATTTATGTTGTGAGTTCCATCTTGCAATATTTAAAACCAAAGCAAAGCATTTTATTATAGGCACTTAGAGGTAATACAATCTAGAAAGAAGAGCAAGTTCATTCAGCCTTTTTTTTTTCCCAACACATGATTAACTCGAACAGCACTGAAATATGTTACGAGTCAAATTATCAATAAGTAATATCAACACAAAACAAAAATAAACATGCTGACGTTAGCCCGGAGCTTCGGCAAACCAGTCCAGAAGAAAATATTGTAAGCAGGAGCAAGAATTACGTTTATTGAAGTTGAGCAAAATGAATGAACAAATCCTAAAGTTATGTCTCTTCGAGATGATAGTTTGTTACATTATTGTGGCTATTTCAGCTTATTCAGCTTCATTTTTGAGCAGCATATTGAAGGTGAGCAGTATAGGTACAAAATCTGCCCCTGCGAAAATAAGAACAAAAACAAAAAGAAAAGAATGCTGTATTCTAAAATATCAATGTTGAGTGAGTTACATGGGGCTCAAGCACTATGCTAATATACTTATTGGATTTTGGATTAAATGGAGGGTGCTATATTAAAGTTTTCAAGCATATGCATGGTATTAATTTAAGTAACTTTAATAAAAACTAATATTGAATGACTCAGTATCAGTAAATAATGTTAAAGTGTTCAGTGTAACAATCTTGATTAGGACTTCCTGAAGACGTTACTGAACAAGATTGATTAAATCTGCTTGATGATAAAAACAGCACATCTAGAGGGTGAAACAGCAGTTTCCTGAAAATGTTTGACGAATGTGACTTTGACAAATTTTTCAAACAAGTGAGTATAATGTTACTTTTAACAATAAAACTCAAAAACGTCACATGCAATGGATAAATTCTTAACATATTTATATTTAGGTCAGTTATAACAACAGTTTCTCAAAAATAAAGACCGTTTTAGGCAAAACCTTAACACAAACCAAAAGTGCTTATCAAAAATGACTTTTTCAAATTGAATAAGAGGTGCAAAAACAACTCACGAACATTATTTTTAAAATTGTTTTAACAAATATTGTATTTGTTAGTATGGGACAGTTCAGAATATCTTTTGCCAAATTTCTCAGAAATGAGGGCAAACCATCAATTCGCATTCAGTTTCACGAATGCTGCATGCCGAGGTGAGTGAAACTTTTTCAGAACAGACAGAGCATTCATTTGCTTAGTGTTTCAAGAGAATAAGTACATTTTGTTATATACCTTTGAAACAACTGGGTAAATATGCAAAAATGTGTCGTTGGGATTAAGTTTATGCTAAAGACCAAAAGTATTAGAAACCCAAAAACCATGTGTAACCAATTCAAATATTATTATTGCCATGCTGCTATGTCCAGACTAAAAATATGAAAATAAGTTATCTCTATTAAATGTTGCTATCTTTTGAATAAATAGACATTTCTTTTAACGCCTTATCTAAACTGCTGCCAGGAAGTGTTTTCAGACAGTGAAAAAATATTCAAGAAAAAAAATAAGGTATGCTCTTTAGATTTTTTTTGTCATAAATTCCCTTGTGAAAAAACTACGATAAATTTATTTCTATTCCCTTATGCTGATAAACTTGCACAAAATCGTTCTAAAGCCTTCGCATTAAAATCTTCTACCATATCAGCGCTCCTCCTAAATGAGACATCAATAATAGATGGCCTGTAAATCTTCACCATCCTCCAAGCCAATCAATCTCTCTGGATGGCCAGTGCTCAGCCTTTAATCATTTTCCTGTCCACTCTTGTGTACTTTTCACTGTATTTTCAGGCTGAGCTCCAGTGGAATGTTGCACTCGGCCAGACGCTCCAGAGGTTTACCCAGCCAAGGCCAAGACCAAGACATGACATGTGTTCTTGAATTTCAGCGGGGCTGGATTTAGTTGGCTCCCTGCAGTGCTGCATGACCTGATCGCAGACCAGTAGCACGACTCTACACTGGAGACCCACGACCCTGGAAAACCCTCCACCGGGACGAATTAATGTGGCCAAAACAGATGGCATCATGTGAACATCTATATGTGGCACCGCCAATGGTGGAAAAGGGTGGAAGGTTAGAGGTGAGAGGAAACACTGTAACTGAGTCTGCTGAATGCTTTCAGCCCTCTGGCAGGCTCATTTGTCACGTTTACACCCTGTACAAGAATAAAAGTACATTTTTACTCGGTACTTACATAAAAACAGGTATTACTGAGCCAACAGAAGAGATGAATCAATCAAGCTATAAAAGGCCCTTTCCCATTTTAAGAAAATCTGTGGAAACAACAGTCTATAATTATTATTAGTAACTGAGCTTAAGACATGTCAAAACACTAAACAGATTACTATAAATTTGACCTCTGAGCTGTGGAGTTCCCTTTACTAAACTTGGTTAATCCATCTCTCCATCGTCTGTGGCTGTTTAGCCGTGCAGGATCTTAGTGGGAAATTTTTTTAACAAGATGTGAAATTGTAAACATTTTCTTGCAACACCGGATAAATAGGAATTTTGTTTAGTTTTAGTGGAATCAAATTTCCGATTATGAGGAGGGCTTTTTACATTGCACCCATGTCAGTAAATTATTTTGGTAATTGTGATTTTACATCAATCCAACAACAAGAATCATTCTCAGATTTTTATTGCAATAAATGTACTACTTCTGTGACTTTGCGGAGAAAATATTTTCATATTTTATTCTTCAATAAAAAGGATAGTTACCAATGAACATGCAAAATATGAAATTATATTATTTTTATTGTTGTTGTTATCCTAGTATTATTACATGACTCAATGTAAATATGAGATATACTGTATAATATGAGTATAATATGTATAATACTGTATAATATGAGATATATTGTATAATATATATGAAATTATATTATTTTTATTGTTGTTATTATCCTAGTATTATTACATGACTCGATGTAAATATGAGATATACTGTATAATTTAACATGTATGGGTGAATACATGGATATATGTACAGTATTTGGTAGAAATCTGGAAATTGAGTATGAGGTGTAATAGATTTATAGCCATTGTAAAAATGGACTGAACTTATATAGCACTTTTCCAGTCATACTGACCACTCAAAGCACTGTACACTAGAGTCAAATTCACCCAGTCGCTCTCACGAACGCAAACACATTCATACACGCAGCTCGGTAGGCAACTTGGGGTTAAGTGCCTTGCCCAGGGGCACATCGACATCTGACAAGGGGAAGCTAGAATCAAACCCGCAACCTTCCGATTGCAAGATGACCCATCAACCCACAGTCGCCCTCAAATTGTTACAATACTTATGTAAGCGGTAGCAAGTTGAAATATTATAGTGTAACATACATGCAGAAGGAGTTGAACAATATAAGTTTATACTTCCTGTCACACACACACACATACATACATACATACATACATACATACATACATACATACATACATACATATATATATATATATATATATATATATATATATATATATATATATATATATATATATATATATATATATATATATATATATATATATTGGTATATTGGTATCAATTAGGCTACTTAGCGTTCTACTGATCCAGAACGCTGCTGCCCGCATCCTCACTAAGACTAAGAAAGTAGAGCACATCACCCCAGTTCTAAAGTCCTTACACTGGCTCCCTGCATCTCAGAGAATATACTTTAAAATACTTGTTAGTCTATAAATCCCTGAATGCCTTAGCACCTAAATACATCACAGACTTGTTATCAGTGTATCAACCATCCAGACCACTCAGGTCTTCTGGTTCAAATCTACTTTGCATAATCAGAACCAAACAAGGAGAAGCAGCATTTAGTTCCTATGCTCCACTTATCTGGAACAAACTTCCAGAAAACTGTAAAAGTGCTGAAAGCCTAAGTTCCTTTAAATCAAGGTTAGAAAGCTATTTATTTAGAGTTGCCTTTGAATGTTAATGTTGAAGTTTGTAGTCTTATATCTTAACCTACTGCTACTATGCCACTGCAATGTGCTTTCCTTAGTCTTTGAATAGTCTTGTTACTGAAATGTACTTAACAAATAAACTTACTTGACTACGCTCTACTGCACTGTACATAATACTGTAACTGTACGACTAAACCGTACATACCATTTGCATTCAATTACTTTTTTTTTTAAAGAAAAAGGTAAAAGTAGTGAAATAAATGTTGAACATGTTATAATCCCAAGCATACAATCTGTTTCTAATACAAACATTCATTATGTGGACACCAATGCCGATCCGTAACCAAAACCATCCTTGCGGGATGCAAAAATGAAATTATTCTAAGCCTATATGTTTGCTGCTGATAGAGCAAATACATTTATAGAGTTATAATGAGTATTTCCTGTGAATGACAGAAAGGACCATAACAACACAATTGGGATTGTAACCGCACCACCTGAATCAAACGCCTGTCAGGTCGTCAAAACAACCAACCGGGTGTATACACTAGGGGATTCCTCGTACCTGGATATATTTTTTTTTAACTTTCTAGGAAGTCTAATGTGTTTTTTAAGCATGTTTCTGCCTTTTAACCCCTCCTTTTTTCTTGGTAAGGCAATATGAGTTCAGCAGAAGAGAGGGTGTGGGGGGGTAGAGGGTTGATGAGTAAAATATTTTGTGTCAGCTTTACATGAGCGTAAGGTAGATACCTAAGGAAAAATGTTTGAGCCTTTGCGTTTTATCCACATGGGAGAGCAAATATAAAGATATATCGCGTATTGTTTAGAGGGTAAGGTGCTAAAGTTATCCAAAGACATGGCACAGTGTGATCAGCTTGGTTAGAAGATAAGAAGAGAAGCTCCTCACCTACTTTCTTCCACACAAACTCCTACAAACCCCTGCAATGAGAGGCTCTTAGGAAGCAACACATCTGTTCCAGGGTCCCCTGTTACGATGTAGGACTAATTAAAGGATCAGCTGAAGTTGGCACAGCACCCCACACAGCAGTGTATGGTTCATTTTAATTACAACAGATCAACATACCTTTAATTGAACTTCACGGTACGCCGTATTTTCCCCGCTCACTGAAAGCATGCAATTAATCAAGAAAGAAATGCAGAGCGGCTCGGAGTGGTTCAGTATCATGGGAAGTGTGCTCTCAGGTAGACAGATGTGCACCAAACAAGAATTGGCGTCTCAGTCCAAGGATTTCTCGAAGACCCTGGTATGTTTCCGTCTCAGGGTGTGCGTCGGAGTTTGGTTGAGACAGCAACATGAAGCAGGCCGTCACGGGAGGACTTCACTCCCAAATGAGTCAAGGTTCATTTATGAGGCAGCGGCATCTGAAACAGGATACAGACACCTCCGCGAGCCGCCTCGCCGGAGGAATAACAAACATGGCAGGGCTGCCATCCAATCCAACATTCAAGTCGGAAAATGGCAAAGGCAAGCAGCCTGAAAAAAAAAAAGCACAGATCGAAATCTATAGATAAACCTGACAAAAGTCATTTTGGTGGGAAAGAAATATTCCGACAAGAAAGGAACAGATACAGTGTCCTGTATTTTACAATTAGTTCCACACTACAACTACAAACTTTATTGCATTTTAGTGGGATTGTACGTGGAAAAACGCAAAGTAGCGCTTCATAGAGAAGAAATTAAAGGACACGTTGTTTTCTATTGTTTTTTTGTTTTTTTTGGTTTTCAAAGAAAACTTTGAAAAATCAGGCGTGCATTTGTTTTTCCCCCCCCTGACAACAACACCTTCTAAATCAGCTCGTAGTCTTTTGGGGTTTGTCTCTGTCAGCTTTAGACATTAAGTTTTTGTCCATTGTTTCCTAAATAGCTCAGGCTGCGTGTAGAAAATCCTGAGAACAATTTTTAAGTCTTTCCTTTGCAAGTCGTCTCATTTGGAATCAGGTTTGGACTTTGACACGAATATGCTTTCATCTTGGCTTTCGGCTCTGGCTGTCATTGTCCTGCTAGAAGGTGACCCATACGGACTAATTTGCCGCCTCTACCAGACCTCCCACCCAGATTTTCTTGTTTTTAGCTCAATCCAGCCTCCTATGAACTCTGAGCTGTCGCAGTGCCCCGGCTAAAATAAAGCATCCGCGCAGCATAACGCGGCCACCACCCATGTCTCTCCACGGTGGTGGTGTTTTCAGCGTGATGTGGGGTGTTAGTGTTCTGCCACGCATGGCATTTTGGTCTTATGCAACCCGAGCGCCTTCTTTCACGTGTTTGCCTCCGTCCCTTACATTTGTTACAGCCAACTGTAAGAGAAATGTAACTTTGATTTGCATAAAAGGCCAGCTTTGTCGGGTAATAGCGGTCCTGTCAACGGATTCTAAATGCTGACCTGTGGGTCTCCTTGCCTGGTCTGTTAGTTTACGTGGACAAACGTGTTTTAGGAAATCTGTTCTGTTCTGGTCTTTCCAATGCCAGATGGGAGATTAAAAAGTTTTATCCAAGACGTCCACAGGTGCAATATTGTTTTCTAACCTAACCCTCCCTCAGACTTCCCCTCACACTTTATCCTTGGGAACAAGTACATCTCAAAGTAGGTGTCATTTTTCTTTCCCTTCACAATTATGCATCACTTTGTGTGACCATAAAATCTCTCCCAAAATAGACCGAAAGTCCAAGGGCAAGCAATACCCTTCTGAAAAAAACGATCTCACAACAAGTTAAAAGAGGTTTTCTGCTCTCACAAATGCATCGGCAGTAGACGGTGAGAACACATGCAGGAGTCACAGCCCTGCAGCGGGATTTCCCTCCGCAACAAACACATGATGGCATTGGCAGGCCGACAGCTGTACTTGTATAAACAATGACACGGAAAGCACGACCCGGTCCAAGGAGCTCCCACACATAACGCTCTGTCCACCGTGTGCCAGATGCAGAAACAGCTGGATGACAGCTGCTTGCAGCCAAAAACAGTGCAAGGCTTCACTTGAGAAGACACTGAAATATATTGAGACACTTCCACAATGTGCACCGAGTGAACTTTTAACGTAGGCTGACGTCCCAATAACTCACACAACAATATCTGTTTCGTTATTAATAAAGTTACAAGTGAAATCTGGCAGAAATTCAGCGTCTGGATTGAAAAAGTGACTAATAATTCACAGACTAATCTTAAAATGCAGGGGAGGAGAACAGGCCCTCCGAGCCGTGGGCTCACACTTTTCCACAGTTTACAAGTTGTATAAATTATAGCGTATTTGGCAGGAGGGTACTTTAGAATCCGGACTGTATACTCCCTGAAGTGGAGGAGTTGCTTAAGTTTGAGATGTGTTTTGTGAACGTGTGTGCTTGTTCCGCCTTTGTTTCCCTTCCTGTAATAAATCCACATGAATTTCAGAAACAATTTCTTAAATGTCTGGGGGAAAAAAATACGTGTTTATCCCTTACAAGCCTCCCGCATCTGATATTTTCTACTTTCATCAAAATGTTTCCAGCACATCATTCACACCAGAAGACCAGTCAAGCCTGTCAACATGAAAAAAGAAAGAGCAAGTGGGTTTTGACAGAAAAAACGTGCGCCTCCTGACGGTTTGGACAAATTAAATTAAATATACAAAGTTGTTCTGGTGATTTAATAAGACAGAGACAAGGGGGAAATTGAACAGTGGACCCCATGTTGTGATGATGTATGGGTGCATGATCCAGCTAATTACAGCAAAGGCAACTCGGGAGACTTAATTGGAAAATTCATCAAAAAGTTGCTCTGTATCAAAAACCTGGATTGGGAAGTCCATTAAAAAAAAAAACGGAAAACTTCCATCAAGTTTCCTGTAGCTTTGAGTGTAACCATATAAATAATACTTACATGAATGCGTGATAGATGAACGCCCATCCTCTCGGTCTCTCCAGCACGTTGTAAAGGCAGTTCTGCAACTTTCTGAAGCGCTTACTGGAAGCGGACGCGTTGGCTCGGGGTCCGGGCGGCCCGGGCAGCGGGGTCCCCAGGAGCCCCGTGCGGTGAGACGGGTGTCCGCGCTCCGGCGTGGACGGCTCGCTGCGCTCCGTCTGGACGGCGGTGAGCGCCACGAACTCCACCCGCCTGTCGTCGTTCGGGGCCGGGGGCGCAAGCATTCTGAGGCCGCCGTTGTTGGATGGGCTTCCGAGCATTTTATTATTGTTCTTATTATTAATATTATCAGTTCCTTCTGTCGCCTCTCACTGGATCATACTCTGTTATGGCTTGAAGTGGACTCTAAAACTTGTGAACCTCGCCGTGCAGGCTGAAACCATGCCTTCTGGGTTGTTGGGGATTTTTTTTTGTTGTTGTTGTTGTTGTTTTGGTCAAGCTTTAAAAGTTATCTGCGGTCGCAAAAAACCAGAAAGCTCAATGGTTGGATCTGTGCGTGATCCTTCGCTGACCATTGCTGGATTGAGTCAGGTGGAGGAGGTTGATCGGCGGGGCGCAGAGAGGCAATCACGCACGCGTTAACTCCAAGAACCCCGCGAGGCGAGCTGACATCACTTTGAAATCAGAGCGCAAAGCAGCCGAGCCGGGCACACCTCAAACTATTACTGGACAAAACAAGTGAGGGTTGGCAGCAGTGCGGTTGTTTCACGTTGTCTAAAGTCATTCCCGTCAATAAACGCTGTCCCGGCTGAGTTTTAGTCTTAGCTGTTTCTGCAGTTGCCGACGCGCCACATCAGCTCTCCTCCTTGTGCGCCTCTCCGGTCCAGCGCTCCTCCGCTCCGGCAGGCGGGGTGGAGCGCGCAGGAGTCAGGCACATGGTGATGACAAGAAATAGCATCTGTGAAAGAAAAGGTGGGGAGAAGAAAAAGGAAAAAAACTCCACAGAGAGGTTGGAAAAAGCGCAGAGAAAAGGTGTCCGAAGCCGGTTTGGGGAGCGATGAAGCTGGTCTCTGTCGTCGGGTGAGTGGATGTGTGCGTAGGGGGGGAAAACGCTGGAGAGGCGGAGAAGTGGGCGCACCGGGAAGGAGATCTGCACAGCGGCGGGACGAATGAGACGGCAGTAGCAGCTTTCAGGAAGATTTCCAGGAAGACAAACTAACCCCTGACCGAGTCCTAAAAGTTAGACAACAAGGCACTCAATGCATTAATACAGCAAAACTGGGTTGAGTCTATCCCAATGAAATAGAATATGATCGAGAAAAAAAAATGGAAATGCAAATAGTATTTCCATCTCCATTATTACAGCTAATAAAACAAATATTTGAATATTAAATAACACCGATGGAAACAATAACATAGGAATATAGAACTTGTATGCTGTGTTATGGCATATGCAATTATAGGGATGACTTGACAGTGTTGACACTTGTCCAAGAGTGTGGGTAACACCCTCCACAGAGAAGGTAAACAACAGAAGGTCATTGCTGCCATTGCCTTACAGAAACTGTCTGTTCGCTGGTCATATATGGGAAGTTGAGTAGAAGGAAAACCTAAAATCCAGTTACTTAGAATATTGCATAAGATAAATGAATATCCATCCATTTTCTAACAAGCCTATCCCTATTGGGGTCACGAGGGGTGCTGGTGCCTATCTCCAGCTGTCAATGGGCGAGAGGCGGGGTACACCCTGGACAGGTCATATATATATATATATATATATATATATATATATATATATATATATATATATATATATATATATATTTAAATACAAATGCCAACCTAGTGAAAAGTATGTCCTGTGTGATGTTTGGGTCAATTACAGTGAAACTATGGTCATTAAAGCAGGTATTTGCTCTTCTGACAGTGTTGGCAATTGCTGGAAAAATAAGGGAGGATCTTCGAAAAGGTTGTCGGCAGAAGGAAGTGTGAGGGGCTGTAAAAAGTCATGGTAGATGGCTGCGGTGACTTTGGACATGGTAAAGCCGGGTGGACCAACACCATCCAATGACATGGCTTCCCAAATAATCGCTGACTGTGGGAAGTTTATGCTGGACATCAAGCAACTTAGATTATGTGACTCATCACTGTTCCTCCTGACATTGGAACTTTGATTTCCACATGAAATGCAAACATTGTTTCCATCTGAAAAGAGGGCTTTGGACCACTAGGCGACAGTCCTGTTCTTTTTCCCCTTAGCAGACACTTCCAGCCCGTGTGCGGGATTAATCTGTGTGTGGTGACTCTTGAAGGACTGACTCCAGCTTTAATTAGATCTGCTTCACAATCCTTTCAAGGCTATTGTTATTCCTGTTGCTTGAGCATTGTTTTTCCTTCCACTAAACTTTTAAGACATCAGTTTCTTTAGCAATTACCTTTTGTGGCTTCCCTCCTTGTGGAGGATTGTATGCGGGACAACTGTCAGCGGCCGTCCCCGTGACTGTGTAGGTAGTAAAATAACATTTTGGCATTGGATATCCTTTTGTAATATGCCGATTGTTGTATTCTAATTGTCAAAGGAACTGAATTGTTTTCATTAGTTGTAAGCCATAATCATCAAAACTGAATAGAAATAGACAGAGTTTCACTTTCTGAATTGAATAAAATAACTTTTCCTGATTCAATATTTCAATATTTCTTTATTTGTGTCCCTTGGCAGAATCAATTTCTGGATCATTGAAAACTGCTACAACAAGTAATCTACAACAAAAAAAAAGTTAAAGTGTGCAGTATCATAATTGATTTAGAGGGGGAAAAAAACTAGCTAGCCTGTGGAAATTCATAAAACATTCGTCACAACATAAGCACCCGATCATCTTCATACACGTTCCACTGAGTCACGACCATTCGTATTCAGTGACATCTTAATTTACCGAGATGCACCTAAATACTTTTTAATGGCCATGTGTTTAAGCTGTCATCACATGGTAGGTTTGTTTTCCCCCGAAATGTAAATGTCACTTGTGTTTATTGTTAGAAGGGGGGCTGGATCCATGGCTACAGCCCTTTGAAACAGTAGGGACAGGTGCTGAGGGACATAGCGACACGGACGGTCTCCACCTCTGCCTCAACACACACCGCTTTTCTAAATCTATGACTGTGACACACACAGGGACTTGTGGTTATGACACAAACGTGATGGCATATGGAGCTCGGTGCCCTGCAGCAGGATCACCTGTCTCAGGGCCTCTGAAGAATGCATGGAGAGGTGCACCATGTCAGGCGGTCAGCAAAAAGGGCGTAGAGATCACTCACAGTGGTCTGTTTTCTTTAGTTCGCCCACGGTGCCTGACATGGTTTCAAATGATCGCACAACCAGAAATCTGAAATGTTTGGATGTTTGTTTAATCCTTTGCACGGATTAAACAAACAAAAAATCCAGAGTCCACCAGCGCGTAAATCCGAGATAAATCCAGCTGGACTGTTAAGGCCTCAGAGGTTTATTGAGAGAGCATCAGTGAACAAACAGCATCATTAAGACCAAAGAACACAGCAGACCGGGCATGTCAGGGATAAAGTTCTGTAGAAGTTCAAGGCAGCTTAAAGTTATAGAAACATATCCTATGATTTAAAATTCAGAACACAATCCATCATGTGAAAGTGGAAACAGTTTGGTGCGAGCATCACAGCAGGGCGGTCCACCTGAACTGACAGGCTGGGCGAGGGCAACAAGTAGCTTGGAGATAACGCAGGAGCTGCAATGCAAAAAGGGAACTAAAAGTTTTCTTGAAATTAATATATTTGTTCTTGATTTGAGCAGGTAAATAAGATTATCTGCCAATGGAATGCGTAATTTGATCCCTAAACTAAGATAATTAGATATACTGCACTTTAAAAAGGATAAAGATGAGCTGTTTCTATTTTAAGTGCAACAGTTGTAATGAATAATGCTGGTGAACCTGATATTCAGCCGGACACAGAGTTACGTTTTTTTTAAAGGTTTATTGTGACGATGATTAGTGGCTGCTGAGGCAGGCAAGCAGAACCAAGCAGGTATATGTAGGCAGGTGAACAGGTGAGCCGAGTTGACCATAAGTAGTGGCAACAGGTGGAGCTGATCTAGAGCAGAGTGGTGGCTGGAGGGAGCTGATTGGACGATGGCTTAGAGGTGAAGGCTGATCCAAGAAAAGTCAAAATTAAACAAAAAACCTATATCATGACAAAAAATTGCAGATTATTTAAATGTGCCTGCTCAAATCAAGGACAAATACACTCATTCGAAGAAAATTTTACTTACTATTAATTCCACAGCTCAGGTGGAAGAAACCGTTCACGGGACAATTGTCAGTTGCACCATCCAAAACCTTGGCCATTAATAAAAAGTGTGATTAATAAAGATATTGGCTAAAGAAAGCCAAAACTGAGTCCCACTTTCAGCAGGCAACCAGCCATGTAAGGGACACAGCAAAGATGTGGAGGACGGTCATCCAGTCAGATGAGACCTAAACTGGACTTTTCATCCAGTCTGACTGACAACAGCTCCAGCAAAATTAGGTTCTGCAAAGTACTGACACAAGGAAGCACTTCTGCTATATTGTGATCAAATTTTAAACTGAAATTATCTTTGCTCTTTACAATGATATGCGGCTTTGTGTTAATCTATTAGATAAAATCCCTATAAATCTAATTTAAGTTTGTTGTATTGCGGCAAAATAGTTCTAATATCTTCACAAAACAGTTAAGAGAAATTTAACAAATGTGCTCCTTTTTCTTCAACAAATTATCACTTACATTTCATAAACGCTCACAAATTATGAGAAATTCTCCTAATATCCTTACTGTCTTGCCTGCGTTTAGCAGAGAGACTGCCCTTCTACCTGCAACATGCATTCCCATGATTCTAACATCACCAGCAGAGGCAGGTGGGTCACGCGAAACGCGTGTGATCCTGTCAATTGTTGTGCAGCAGTTTTTGGAACACGGAGTCCCCTGGAAAGACGTGTGGGAATGCAGCTGGAGTTTTTCACGAGTGAGAAGTCGAGACATCATTCCCAGGACCCTCTCGCCTGATCGCCCTTACATAACACATCACTAATCTCATGCTTGCTTCAGAATGGACTGCTGGAGTCGTCGTCGACTTGGAAACTGAATCTGCCACCGACAGCTTCACAGCGGCGCGTTAATGCAGACGCTGGAGAGTATAAAAAATGATTATGGGGCTTCAAATGGCTTTAACAGAATTCAAGATGGAAGCCCATGTAACTTTTACATTTTAAATTTCTTTTAATGGCAATCTATTTCCAATTAGCAGCTAAAACATCAGTACTATGGTTAAAAATTTATATGTCAAATTAGTTCTGTCTCTTACTTTTATTTTGTCCAACATTAGTGCCAATGATGTGTAAATAACATTAATATAATTTATTATTTTACGGCAGTACGCATAACTTCGCCAGAACATTTAGGAAACTCAAACCCTTGTTTTTGAACATTTATTTAAAGAAAGCTATTATACAATATAAATAAATTGTTTGTTTTTTTATCATTGGTGTCGCAATCAACAGCAAAGCTGATGATACTTTAGGACTTGATTGTTTTTCATCCTCAAATTAAATTTAGAAGTGAGATTAGATAAAACACAAAGTGTTTGTCCTTTATTAATCATGTTTTTTTATTTTAGATTTAAACTAAAAACAAACCACCAACCGCCATATCCATGCTATTTTAACCTAAGAAGACAGAAAAAAAAACAAAGTGCTGCATAAAAAGTAAAATATGTGACAGGAATAAAACACAAAAAACCTTAAATGCTAACACAGCAGGATAAAATCAGACTAAAAGGAACAAACAGTTTCAGACTCACTAGGTGTTAAAAGCCAAAGAGTAAAAGTGGGTTTTGATGTAAGATTTAAACACGTCCACTGAGGCAGAGGCAGGTCATCCCAGAGCTTTGGGGTCACGACAGAAAACACTCAATAATCTCTCAATTTCCTGTGTGATTTAGGAACCACCTGCAGCATCTGGTTGGTAGACCTGATGGAATGAGATGCGGCGTAGGGCTGCAGCAGGTTGAACAAATATGCTGGAGGGACATAAAATACAAACAAAAGAACTTTAACGTTAACCATAACCATGAAATACATGAGCAGTCAGTGCAAGCAGGCTAACACCGGAGTGGTGTGTTCTCGTTTCTTTGTATCTGTTTAAAAAATGCGCTGCCACATTTGGGACTAATTAAAGGTATAATAGAATGCCCTAGCTAATTCCTGTTAAAAGAGAATTACAATAATCCAACTAGGAGGCTATAAAAGACTAGACTAATTATACCCAATTCTGCCTAGACATGAGAGGTTTAATCTTAGAGAGATGCTTAAGATAAAAAAATCTAGAATTTTACTACAGAATTATTATCAGATCTACAGGCTGTCAGGATGCAGTTCTCCTGCTGCACCATGGACAGTTCCGGAGCCTTCCACTACCCTCTCTCCCCTGCTTCACTCCATGCTGGATCAGTTTCACCTGCTGCAATAATCAAGTCTGGACTCATTCCACCTGTTCAACCTCCTACATAAACTCCTCTCATTTCTGCTTTCACTGCTGGTTTGTCAACGTCCTTCCCACGTCTGCTCATGCCTCACATCTCCCAGCGTCCTTCGTCCCACATCGTGTGCTCCCATCTCCAGCCAGCCTCGTCTCTGCCTTCCTGCCTGCGTTCCCTCAAGTCCCCCGGCTTCGGCTCCACTACGTTCTCCTGCTCCAGCCACGGTCAACATCACTCTGCTGCCATCTGGTACAGTCTACTGGTTACCTTTCCACCACTCATCTCCTTCAATAAAACTCTTAAAACGAAGCTCTGTGTGTGGCTGAATTCAGGCTCAGTAATCAGTACCTGACACAGGCAGCTTCTACAGTATTTTAATGCCTAGGTTTGTGACCAAAAAGAGGGGTTAGGGTGAAGAAATCCACGCAGAGGGAGCTGGTGGAACATTTACGATTAAATATAATCACATCTGTTTTACTTTTAATTTTAAAAAAAAGTATGATATTATGTCACTAATTAAATAAGTAGATTTGACAGTCGTCATCATATATATGGGAAGAAATCCTATAGTTCCATAAAATATTTCTCAGTGGCAAAAGGCTCAGAAAAAAGAAGTGGCTCAAGAATAGAGCCTTGTGGTACCTCCAATGGCAGGTCTTTACTCAGTAGAATTAGGTGCATCCGTTCACTAAGTTTAGCTAAATGCAGCAAATGTTTCAGTGGAAAGAGTAATTTTCTTGTTGCTGAGACCAGAATAAACAGTTTTTCTAAACCAAGGTATAAAAAACAGTCAACCGTAAAAAGATGAAGGCATGGTATGCCTTTCATCCAACAGGTCAAAGGTGTGAAATCCTTTTTTTATGTTTTGGATCCAAAACAGCTTACAGTTTGTTTTTCGTTTATTTATTTATTACAAAAATCTGACTATCTGGTTTGTTTCATCTAAAATTGTGTGTTTAGTTTATTGGTGAGGAGGTAAGAAACTCAAACAACAAACTAAATCTTTTTGCATTTAAACAAAACAAAAAGATTGAGTGTTTGTGGCTAACCAGTACTTGATCGTTTTGGGCTGCAAGGTAAGAGGTTTGGAATCCACCTTTTTTTTTTTACTTTTTTAATCATTGCTATTAGAGCAGATATTGTCAGGTTTATTGGAGAGCCCCCATTTCCAGACTGCAAAAAGAAAATATAAAAACACAAATCTACCTTACTTCATCATAATGTTTTCTTCTGTTTCCCATTTTGAAGAGTAGCTAACATAAACAAGACTTTGTTTCAGGTCATATTTATATAATTAACAATCAAGTATATAATAAAATATGCTTCAGTTCAATTTTTTATTTTCAGGGTTTAGGGTGGGTAATAATTAAAGCAGCAGTGACTTTGTTTGAATAGTTATACTGGTAGTATAATAGTTCAATCGGATAAATTTTTCATTATTGAATAAATGTACTAAAAGGTACGATTTTTCTATTTTTTCTGTATGAGACATTGCGGTTAATATAAAACATGATTTTTTTTTATTTTATTTTATGTATCATAAGCTTTTTATACATCTTTATTAGGGATGCCAGTTTGAGTTTGTAGTCCCTTTCATCTGACATTCTTGGTACTTTACATAAATTAGTGGTGCTTCAGCAGTGGAGTTACAATAAAGATCCCAAAATAATTTAAGTAGGTCCTCTGGACTCGTTCTTCTTTGTTGAAACATTTCATCTCTAAGAGACTTCTTCAGTCTGAGGAGTTAAAAGTAAACTCAGCCTTATAAGCAGTAACTTTGCATAGTGGATCAACAAGTTTAATGGTGCCAATCTTGTCATCCATATGCAAAAGAGGACCATCAGCCTGACAACCGAGCATTCTGCCCTGATGGTCGCTTATTGCTCCCTGAGGGTTCAGTCATGCTTGCAATAAACGGATTTTGTGGTACACGTCAGTTTCTGACTGTCCTCCATCCGAGACTGAGACATCACAGTCCAGGAAAGCCAACCTGCCATTTTTTACATGCTCTTGTGTGAAGTTTATATATTTATCCACAGAGTTGATGTGTTCAGCAAAATGTTGGACTTCCTGACATTTAATTTTAACCCCAGTTGTCATCAACATTTACCTGAACCAATGACTTGGTGGTTTCCCGGAAAAGGACGCTATAGCTATCTTTCTATCTCCTCCATGTACTCCTGTAGTAGGAGAAACTGTGGATCCCAGAGCACACTCATGTTTCTCGGAGAAGAGACGAAACGTTTCTTCAATTCATTTTTATTTATATAGCACCGATTCACAACACATGCCATCTCAAGGCACTTCACAAAGTCAAATTCAATCAAATCATGAATGTTTCCTCTCTAAGGAAACCCAGCAGATTGCACCAAGTCTTGACAAGCAGCATTCACTCCTGAAAGGCGTAGAGCCACAGGGAGAGTCGTCTGCATTGTCCATGGCTTTGCAGCAATCCCTCATACTGTGCATGCATGAAGCGACAGTGGAGAGAAAAACTCCCCTTTAACAAGAAGAAACCTCCAGCAGAACCAGGCTCAGTGTGAACGGTCATCTGCCTCGACCCACAGGGGATTAGAGAAGACACAAAAGCAGAGAAGCTTTTAATGATCCAGGAATCCTGTCTATGTTATATGGTAATGGCAGAAGTAAACTCAATGGCAGAAATAGGTCCAGAGGACCTACTCGACTTTTCCTTTTGTTTCCATCTGGATTATCTGGTTTCTACCTGGATTATTGAGCTGCATCAAGACATTTTGGACTGCGGTAAAAATATTTCAGGGAATTAATTATGAACCAATACTGTATTATTCCTAAAATACCAGGCTGAGGAAATAACATATTAAATGCTTTTTTAAAGGCTAATCTCTTTATTATAAAGTGCAAAAAGGTCATTGGCCTTTTTTGGCTGCCCTACTGGGTTCATTAGCGTTTTAAATAAAAATGCTCATCTAAGCTTAACTGGAGCAGCATCCATGGTTGGAATGATCCATCCAAATCCTTCCCCTCTCTCGCTCTGACTCTCAGTGCTCTAAATAAGGCCAGACCCTAACCAAAGAGAAAGGTGGTGATGGACTGGCTGGCTCCAGGATTATTAATCATAGTTTGAGCATAATAAAGTCCTGCACACTCTAACAGCACCCTGCTTCTGTTCTACTTCATCCAGTAATAAATTATCAGATCTGGGAGGAGCATGCAGCGAGGCTTTTGGTTCTCTGCACAACCACGTGACAACACACAATATCTGAAAATGAGCAGCCCATAAAAAAAAAAAAAAGAAACTGGAAGATGACGGTGAAAATGTACAAAAGGAAAATCATCACGAAGGGCTTCCATAGTCTATAAACCTGACATATCATGCAAAATAATATTTTTTAGCCCTTAAATGCACTTTGTTGTGTGCTTGAAGTCTCTTAACCTGACCCTAGCCATATGGATTTCGCTCCGCCTAGCTTCACTCACATCCATCTGGGACCTCTTCCATAGAGAGTGATTTCTCCAACCAATTTTATTGTCTAGCCAATCAGGACGCAGGGCTGGAGTTTCATAGATGTGACGTAGTGGAGAAGCGACCGTGACGTGAGACTGTTTTGATAGCAATGGCGGCTCGTTGAGGAAGCAAGCGTTAACATTGATGCTGCTATTTCTTCCGTGTTGTCCAATCTACCTAATATTTTTTCATTAAAAGAACATCAGAGAACGCCTCTGAAGGCTTTTGTTGGTGGAAACGATGTTTTCGCCCTTCTCCCGACCGGATTTGTCAAGTTTTGTTTTCCGGGGCGCGTCCACGGCAGACATCTTGTCGGTTAGCGGTTAGCACAAACCATGTTAGGAGGCCTTTAGTCCTTAACGCGGTCGGCCCGGGATCGACTCCGACCCACGGCGCTTTGCCGCCTGTCTTCCCCCCTCTTCCTGTCAGCTCACTGTCAATAAAACTGTTTTTTTTCCCTGCGTCGCTGTCACAGCGTCACGGGTTAGCTTTGGTGTGAGTGGTTGAAATAGCACGTCAATAAACATGACAGACAAGTGGCTTATCCAATCATATGCAAGGATTTTTGATAAGGCCCAGTCTTCAAAAAAGACAATTCCTATGGAGACGTCCTAGATTTATGTGAGTGAAGCTAGGCAGAGCGACATACATCTGGCGAGAGTCAGGTTAGGAGTCTCTAGGAGTGCAGCAAATTTGAATGTAGTCTCTCTGGGTGCTGCATATTTATCTTTCTATTCATTTTTGGTCATATTTTATATATTTTATTTGGTCATATTAAATTTTTTTTTAACAATTATGTCACAGTATTCGCTGTTGAGCAGCTAAACAAGGTCACGCACTTCCAGCTCACCAGTCTCACAAATCCAACATCGAGTGCCTTTGTATTCCAAGCTGAATGATGCCGAAGCAACAAGTGGATAAGTCATTACAGCGTCTCGCAATTTACAACAAAAATGGCTGAACGAGGTGAAGTGGAACCCTCTGTGAGGAGTTCAAACCAAAGCATTGCAGTACCACTTTATTTAGACCATCACTGTGTGATTTTAATGTTCAAAGGAAGAACAGAAAACCATTAGAGGTTCCCTTTAGGCGTTGGTGGTATAGTCGTTAGCATAGCTGCCTTCCATGCAGTTGACCCGGGTTCAATTCCTGGCCAATGCATTGTTTGGAGGAGTGCTTGCCTAGTGGTTAGAGCAATGCGCTTGTGCTCTGAGAAGGATGCGAGTACCTGGTTTGATCCCCAGCGCCTGCACTCTGGGTCCCTGAGCAAGACCCTTAAGCCCAGATAGCTTTAGCTCCCTGGGCGCTGCACATGGCAGCCCACTGCTCCCCAAGGGTGATGGGTTAAAAGCAGAGAACAAATTTTGTTGTAATGTATGTTTCAATGACAATAAAGATGATATTACTATTACTTTAACCGAAACAAAACTCATCAACAGTTCAGAATCAGAGGCAACAGGAGCCCGGTGTGAGGAGGAGGTCCCTGAACGCTCACTATTAAAGCATTCACTCAGTCATGGAATCGACTGTATGAGAAATACTCAGATCAGCTTTACGTCGCACACTCCGCACAACACAAACTCACCCCAACCGTCACCCCGTTCACTTCCGTTGCGCACTCGGACGTTTACTTACGCCAGATAATGGCTTTCCCAGACCGCAGTTCTTGTTTGTCTTTGTTTAATCTCTTCTCTCCTTCTGCCTTTCATGTTTCAGCCGTCTTTAACACGGAAACCTTCGCTTAACGAGGAAACCGCAGCGGCACAGGGAAGAGGAGTATGGGACGGGGGCAGATGAATTGTTGATATAGCGTCTGTGATCCAGTGTGGATGTTGTGATAAAGTCTGTTTGAAGTCTTTTGGATCAAAAAAATGACGTTGTCAAACCGTGCTGTTTGGGGACAGAAACCCGGGGTGAGCTGGTCACTCTGAACATCACGTAGTAGCCTACAGTCTGCAGACAACTAGAGCGGTTTTACTGTTCAATCCAACAGACTGCCAGTCAGACATGTGAATATGTAAGTGTGAACAACAACAACCGTGGAGTGAGACAGGAAATGACAGCTTGTTTTGCCCCGAAGACCCGCTCACTAGCCCATTCATAACCAGTCAAAAGCACCTTTGTACCAAATTTAGGAACTTTTGGTTTAGCCTCCAAAGTGCCTCACAGGATTTTTTTATTTATTTTTTTTACTGGCAAACATTTTTTATTGTCCAGGGTATTGTATAGCAACACCCACCCGCCACTTCCATCTGCGAAAATAAAGAAGAGAAAAACCAAAAGCTATAAATAGGCAGCAAAAACAAAAACAGGAAGTAAAAATAAGCGTTGGATAACTGTACTGATTCTGATCATAATGACATATTAACCCTTTAAAGCCTGATCCAGGTAATTTAGAGGAAACTTCATATATATATATATATTTTTTTTGTCGGTTGCTTTAAAATGTCAGGCTTTTAGATTTTCTTTGTATTGTAATTAATAAGTTAGACCAAAAACTATGTTTTCCTCATGTTTTATGTATTTTTATATAGGGTGTATAAAAATACATTCATTTGTATGTTGTAAATTGTATGTCCAGAAAAATACTGGTATGGGTTTCCGAAATGTTTTTTTTATCAAAAATGATACATTTGGAAATATAGGGTTAACCTACCTGCTGTGCAACAGTGTTAATTGATCATTACACTTGTTATCACGCTGCATCTACAAGCTTTACTGCATTCTGTTGGGATATTATGCAATAGACCAAGAGAAATTAGAGCATGTTTGTGAGTTGGGAGAAAGTGATACATGGTTTTCAGATGTTAAATCTAGATTTGTATTTAAACCCCTTTCACACCGACCACCCAAATAAAATCCAGCGCAAACCATTCTCTTCAGAAGTCACCTTGTTAGTGAACAGGGTCTATTCATGTTTTGTGAAGGCCTCCCAATTTTCAAGAAATTTGTGTATTTGTCCTTGATTTGAGCAGGCAAGTTTAAATGATCTGCCAATGAAATAAGATTTTTGGACTTAAAATAGGAACAACTCATCTCCATCATTTTATTTCAAGTGCCGTATATCTAATTATCTTAGTTTAGGGGGAAATACTCATTCCATTGGCAGATAATCTTATTTACCTACTCAAATTAAGAGCAAATACACTAATTGAGAAAATTTCAATTTACTTACCTTTTTGCAGGTTTAGATTATAAAACAATATTCATAGTTTTGAAAATCTCACACTTCAAACCACCCTTGCTCCTTTACCTGAACTGAACAGGCCGGGCAAGCAGAGCATTTTCTCAGAGGAGTCCATGGTTGCTCAGGAGGAGCTGCAGAGATAAACACTGCAAAAAGGAACTAAAATTAAGTAAAAGTTTTGTACCAGTCAAAGTCCAAACTTAAATCCATTTAAGTCTGTTGTAAGACTTGAAAACAGCTGTTCACAGAGGATGTCCATCCAATCTGACTCTGAACTATTTGTCAATGAGGAATGGGCAAATGTTTCAGTCCCTGGATGTTAAAAGCTGGTGGCTACAACTCAAAAGGCTCACAGCTGGAATTGCAACCAAGTGGTAGGTCCAAATGTTCACTCAGAAGGGCCGACTGCAAATGATGGTGAAATGCCATGTATCATTTTACATCCGCTCCACAATTAGGCACAACTATGTGATGCTCTGTCACCTGAACAAAATACTTTGACGTTTGAGGTTGTAACCGAGCAGAGCATTACCAATTTAAGTAAGGCAAATTTATTTATAAAGCACAATTCAGTACAAAGACAATGCAAAGTGCTTTACATGATTAAAATATAGCAAAATAAAACAGAATAAAAGCAAGTATTAATAAAATGTAGATAGAAAAAAGAACAAAAAAGTGGGGATTCAGTTACCTAGAACAGTTGAAGGTAATCCTAAACAAATGAGTTTTTAATCTTAATTTAAAGGAACTCAGGCTTTCCGCAACTTTACAACTAAGTAACTAAGATATGTGAAAAAGCTTCAAGTTTAGGATGTGTATTCTGTATTCCTGTAAGGCAAAATAAGTTGCCGGAAACAGAAAAGACAGCCCGGGTTTTGAAGTTTCCTTTGAGGCCTCGTTCATTTCTCAGTTGTTTTCAGTCAGAGAAAAGGTGCATTAAAAAGGGCATTACAAGCAAATTTAACCATCATGTTCAGCTGCCTGTAAGCAGTTATTGTTGATGGTGTTTGGGGGAAAAAAAACACTCTATGAAAGCTGTATTTTCTGACTTTTTTTTGTAGGTTCTCCTGCACAGAATAGGTCAGCTGCATGACTCTGGCAACTCCTTTAAAGGAGCAAAAGCTTAGTTCCTCTAAATGTCATGTTCAAACTGTCCCTTTTATTTTGTAAGACTTGGTATCTGGTAAAAGTTTACACTCTGATGATGATTGACAGCAAATCTCCTGATGCTTCAGAGGAACAAAAAGAAAGCGCACCTGAGGAAAAGTCCTCCCCTGTTATGGGTTTGTTTGGCAGCTCGGGGAGCGACCAGCGGCTCTGAAGGCCCAATCACAAGGTCTAAACCACAGCCAGGGCATTCAGCAACTGGGTCATATGGCCAAAGCTGCCTTGATCCGACCAGGTGGGCGAGCCAAGAAAAATACCACCAGACAATCCCTTTCACGCTTGACTTAAGCACAAATGTTCTCACAATCGCCGTTCTTCTTACTATACAGAGCCGAACATGAGTCTGCACTCATTAATGCTGTTATTGTTCAGCGGTTTAAGTCGATTAGGGAAAGGGCCACCCAGTTTGAGAAACGCCTACCTGCGGGGGTTAAACTGCAGTTATTTAACCAATATGCTGCTTAAAAATGCATCTAAACAGAGAAACAAAAGGAGTACTAGGATGTGACGCAGGTCATTTTTAAACCTTTGGTTCCCAGTGCTGACAATGACGCGTGTTTAATTAGCAAAGCAGAACATTATGAACCTCCTTCATCCCTGCCTGCCAAACTTCCTGTCAAATTATAATTACCTTCTTCCTTTTAAGATTCGGGTCGAATAAAGAATGCAGTCTGATCTCTGAAACACTAAGCAGCCCGCAGCATAATAACCCGTGACTCTTATTGTGCCTACTCCAGTAATAATCAGATTAGTGCCGTTCATATATAGGCTGGCCTGGTTTAGGGTGCAGAGAAAGTAACGCAGCTTCAACATTGTGCCCAAATGGAAATAAATGCTGTGTTTAGGGAAAAATTAAGCAATTATGCTCTAAACGTCGAGGCATACAGTAGCTGCAGGTTGTTGGATCAGTGCTGCCCTCCGTTGGCCACTTGGGAACATAAACATCTTAATGCAATTCAGTAATGTTTAATTTACTTTAGTGTTTTTTTTTTGCACCGTCCTATAACCATACAAGAAATAATCACACGTTAATTTCTGGTAGCTATAGCTTACAGATAATCAAAACCCTTTATTATAAAAAGTGAATATTGCGTAAATACCAATGCATTTTATACTCTGTAGCACAGTTGTACAGCAAACTATAAGGACATGCTACATCTGCTTCTTTTAAGCCAAACCTGAACCACAGAAAACATCTTACCTGGACTAAGGACAAAAAAAAAAAAAAAGACTGGACTGTGGCTCAATGGTCCTAAGACTACTTTAGATGCAGAAACGCATGTCTGTGTACAGCAGATTATTCACATCCAGTATTTGACGCTTTTGCATGAGCGACCATCAGTCCTGCAGGGTTGTGATGGAGACGATGAGCCATGTCCATGCTCCACAATCCTTTCAAGGTTGCAGGTTCTATTTTTCCTTCCACTCAACTTTCCAATTACATCCACAAAGCCAATTTTCTCTACCATGACCTTTTTTTTTTCAATAGCTGCTGGACCACTGTCAAGTCTTCCCCGTTGTTGCATCAGGCATAATATAATGCTTCTGCTGCTATTGGCCTTTAGGTTTTCCTGTTTTCATTTGCAGCAAGCTATAAACATAAATTTCCCTTTAATCAAATAATTGAAATAAATTTACATTCCAAATATATTCTAATTTACTGAGATGCACCTCTATAGTCTAGGATGTGGTGGTGCAATGAGTCTACAGTCACCTGGATGCCTGGTTTGGTTTTAGTCCGTTCCTGATGAGCTGCTAAAAAAAAAGTCTCCCTGTCTACCGTCGCCGCGCTAGCAACCTGCTTAACTCACCTAAAATACAGAAGTGAAGATGAAAGGTTATGAATCAAACTTGCAAGAACAAGAGTTTTACACAAGTTACGCCTTTTAATTGTTTGTTTTTTTTTCACAGAATTGTTTTACAAAAATGAAAAATAAAATTGTACCTAGCTATTGCATTTCATGCTGGCAATTTAGACTACATGCAAAACAACAAGAACATTGATAATTATACTGTACAAAAAGATAACGGGAGAGTTACGAGGGCCAAAATCAAAGTTTTATTTGCTCCCGACTCGCGAGACATTAACCAGGGAAAACCTCCCGAGAGGAGCGGGCTGTGAGAAAGTGGATAAAGAAGGCGGAGTGACGGTTCTCTGCTCTACAGACCAGAGGAGGAACGGTGTGGAAGCGTAACGTCGCGTGCGGACGCCCAAAACACAATCAAATACACTCACCTGGGCATAAATACACTGCTAGTCTATACGGTGTGAAGCCCTTACAAAAGGAAAGCCGTGCTTCAACAATGTGAGAGATAACACAACAGAGAAATGAAATCATTAAACCTTATCTGAGAAATATGGCTTCAAGTAATGCAACCAAACACGGAGGGAAAACGAGGCTACAGCTAACCAAAAAATGTCACAAACACAGAGATTTTTCCCACTTCACTTCAACATGAAGAGGGGGGGAATCAGAAAAGCTTTCCTGTTCCTTTAAAGTTGGGATCCGTTACGGTAGAAAGAATGAAAAATTAGGCTGCTGTGTGGTTTCCATGGGGACAAACAGTCTGGGATCTGGTCGACATGCATGCATTTTTGTTTACACTACCTGTCCCTCCTAAGTCACACCTGGCAGATTCATGGTGCACATTAGCCTCAGGAGGACCATCGTGGACCGATGCAGGTGACCAAATTTATAAATCAATCAATTCTTGCAGCCAAGAAGAAACAGAAACCAGGCAGACGCCCTCAGTCTTTATATTTACACGTATGTTGTTGTTTTTTTTTTTATGTGATGTCAGAGACAAGAGTACAAAAAGGAAACGTGAGAGAGAGGTTGGAATAAAATGTCATTTTTGATTGGAGTCTAACAGCGTCCCTTTGGTTTTCAATCCAGTGGTATAAATTTATTAGAAAACACGAGTTTCGTTGCAACTTCTCAGGTCCCTCGTTTCAAATCTGCGGTGCTTTCAAATCAAGATGTCGGAGAATCCCTCGGTGGAGTCGATGTCTGTCGGCGTCAGCCGGGCCGGCGAGCGCGTTGCTGTGAACGGTTCCGGGTCGGGCTCAGTCGGTGCTGACCTGCGTGACCTGCGCATCGGTCGTCTGGTTGGCGGACTGGATGAACATGGGCTGGGTCAGTTCCTGTCCCGCTGGCATCGTCACCTGCTGAATCTGATACAGCTGCTGTGGAAGGGAACGAGGCGGGAAGACATCAGGACCGCAACTTAATCTCGTCTTATTCTTCATTTCAAGCAGTTTCTGGTCCAAATATGCCACCAGGATTCCAACAATTTGTCTTTTTTCCCCCCCCAAACTAAATTAAAAAAATGTCCACACCTATCCAGACTTTTATAAGCTTCAAAACAAATAATCTATTAGACTTTAAGAGCATCTACTGTATCCAGAATATATAACCTTACAGATTTGTGTGTACATTTAGCCCCTAGGGGCGCTAGACCTACAACTTCCAGGTTTAGTGCCCCTGAAGGCCACAGGTAACACTGCACTGTCGCAAAATTACGCCGTATATTGACCTGGAAAATCCTTTAATACATCTCAAATTAAGCTAACACTTGGGTCAAAACTTACACGGAGCTACTTTAAACTTCACCAGCTCTAGGTTGAGAGGCGATAAAAAACTTAAGAGCTCAGGTGATTTAATAGCGTTGTTACCTGTCCGTCGGTAAACTGGTTGAATTGCTGCTGTCCTTGCTGCACCTCGGTCTGTGTGATCTGAAAACACGAGAGAATATCAATAAATGTGCCGTTAGCTTCACTTTAGACTTAGACTTAGACAACTTTGTCATTTTGTATGCACAGAGTGCGCACAGAACGAAATTTCGTTGCATACAGCTTGTAAATTACAGTAAATTAAATTACAGTATAAGGTGCAGCAGTGATTTAAAAGTAAACAATTTAAATGTAGACAATGCAGGAGAAGTCACAGTGTACAGGTGAGTATTTTTTAAAACTATTTGTATGTGCAGAATTGATTGTTCAAAAGGCATTTGTGCAAGAATGCATTTAGAAACTAAGAGTTCGGCACATTTTTAATGCTAGATAGAGATGCAGTGATGCAAATGTGCAAATGTGTGTTTTAATCTCACAGCCTTGTTGTGTACAGTTCAAGTAAGACAGCTTACATGCACGCGTACTCGGCACCGGATGTCTCGTTGAGTTTTGGCTTTTATTGAGGCAGCTGAACCATTCATGTGGATATACAGACAGTTTCAAGAACTTTAGAAAAGGAACCTTGATGCAAAGGTTTCTAATTTTTGTGTTTTTTTTTTAAATCAAATTTCTAATGCGGTCAAAAATCTAAATAGTCTCAAATACAGGCTTGCACATTATATTAATGTTTGGTTAAATGTTCTTTGGCAAACCACTTGTTTTTTAAGCCATCAACAAATTTCTGGCATTTTTCTTCTGACGTATGAATTTGTCACAAATTGTTCTTCATTTATTAGATTCAGCTGATCACGGAGCTCTAAGATTCATAACTGGATAGTTTGTCATCGCTGTCTCTGCACGGTTTTGTATTGGTCTGTTCTGGTTTTCTTTTCCTCTGCATTCGTTCTCTTACATGTCACCTAAAACACACCAGTTATCAGCCTACGACTCCAGCACATCCATAGTGAGGAAAAACGGCCTCTGGGAGGATTTTATTTATTACTTGCAGCAACATCAAACTTCTTGCTGCTGTTCTTATAGATTTATTTCTTACTTTATTATTTTAAACATTGTGACGCTGTATTTTAGTAATTCTTGTATTGTTGTTCTGTGTGAGCTTTTAAATATGTGCCAATTGGTCTCTAATGTGAACACGTGTCTCAATGAGACTACTTGTTAAAATAAAAAGGTATGATAATAATAAAAAGGAGAACTGGTGGAGATAAAATAGTTGGTTTCCTGGCATGCACCTGGTTTTTGAGCATAGTCTACACATTTTCCCCCGGGCTGAGGTTGTAGCAGCTGCTGAACCTTAATGTTAGGCTGCTTTATCTAGACTAAAACTGCTTTCAAACTATATTTGGGATGATTGTCCTTCTAGAATATCCACTAAGTTTTAAGCATCTAGCAAAAAATTAAGAGACAGCCTTCTGTTTACATTACTTCACCCTCTTAGTACTGCTGGGAGCTAATTTGTCTCCCCCCATGATTCTGCCTCCACCGTGCTTCACAGTTGCTACAATGTAAAAAGTTTATGTGACTTGCCTACAAGGCAAAACAACCAATTTAAATAAGCTAAATCAATACCACTAAGAGTGGTCAAATGTGCGGCCACAATTGAACAAGGATCTTGTATTTGTCAACAAAAAGTCTGTTGCTTTTCTGCAAATTGCTATGGGGCGTTTTGTTTATTCAGTGGTGAGGGTGCATGTATAAATTTGAATCTTTATGCATAATATTTTACACAGTTTGGATTTAAGAAAATCGAAGTTAATTCAAAATTGTGCATCTATTTGTTGTTTATATCATTAATAAAAGTTAATTGTTGCATCATCATGCCCTACCAGAAAAAAAGAGTTCAAATGTATTTGAAGTGCACAAAGTTACTAAGACATTGATGTCAATAATGAGTGGATGTAGCCTATTGAAGAGCGCCGTACATGAGGCCATTATGGTTGACTTTTACCTGCTGCGTGTTTGCCAGAGTCTGAATCTGTCCCTGGACCACCTGCGCTCCAGAGACTGGCTGGGCTAGCCGGATGTACTGTAGCTGGCCGGTGTTTAGCTGCACCTACAGCGAACGGCCACCAGAGGGAGACAGACTTTGGTTTAGAACAGAGGTCATTCACACAGGAAGGGCACAGCCATTTTCCTATTCTGGACTCCAGTGTATTATATAGCTCAGTGGTTTTAACAGCTGGAGTGCTAATCGCCCGCTGTTAAAACGAGTCGCTTTGAAGCCACCGGCCGCCATATTGGTACTCCCTATTTTCCCCCAGTAACTAGGGAATATGTGCGCTACAGCATCGAATAACGAGGATTTTCTCATGTTCAGGGGGGGCTTAAAACTTTTAAAATGTCAAATGCCATATACTTTTATGTTATGTTCTAAAACCTTTAAATACTGAGAAAGTCATGTGCTGAAATATTTTGCTTTTTATTCATTTAAATATACATATATAACATTTATAAATATATAAATAACAATATACAAAAACATATATTTACATATATGTATACATATATACATGTACAAATATTTATATATACATATACTTAATATGAATAACATGTCAAATATTTCAGCACCTAATATCCTAGTAGTTGATAGTGTTAGTACATCCACTGACTGTAGAATTACCTATGAAACGTTTTCCCACAGCCAGAAAACTGCTTGTTGTTGCAACCAAATCCTGTGGGATTCTGTGAGAGTAGGGAGTAGCAAGATGGCGGCCAGTGGCTTGAGTTTTTTGGCTAAATCAGCACTCCAGTGTATATATAGCTCAGTAATTAAAACCCAAACCACCTTCTATCAGCTCCCCTTGTCCTTATCGGGTCGCTAGCGGCCTCTTACCGGGATTTGCTGAATCTCTCCTGTGTTGGTGATGATCTGCTGCATGACCTGCATGGTCTGGCCTTGTGCCTGAGCGGTCTGAGCCTGACCCTGGGCTGCGGCGGCTTGAACGATCTGCACCTGCTGGCCCTCGCCCACCTGCATGGCGACGGGCGCGCTCTAGTGGAGAGAAGGGGAGCGAGCAGAGAGAGAAGCAAAGACAAAACGCATGCATTACCACTAAATATCCAGAAATCTTCAAAAATCGACAAATCTAAATAAGCAAAAGGAGTGGGGGGGATTAGGTGACATGGCAGGTTTAAAGTGCTATCTTTCTCCTGTGTCTGTCACAGGATCCTGCAGAGGCCATCTGATCTCGTCAGGCACTGAGCCCTGGAGGCTTCGGCCAGCTACGGGGGATGCAGCGTGCAGCGGCTTCAAGCGGTCAGCAAACGTTGTGATAATTGCACATATAAAAGCGGCGTGTGTTTACCGTGATGGGTGTGCCTTGTGATTGCACCTGCACCTGCTGTAACTGCTGCATGGTGGCACCTTGCAACATCTGATGGCCGACAGAACAGGATGAGAAGATGAGAGAAAGACACACAGTGAGCGGGGCAGCGACTGCAGCAACACACACACACACACAACGTAAGCATGGGTATGCATAGAAAGCCTCGAGATTTAGAATGAGAAATAAAAGCTGCAGGGCAATAAAAGAAAAAATAACCAACATTTAAGGCAGGTTTAGGATATATTTTAGATACATGAAAGTAAGACAGTGAAAGGGGATCAAACGGAAAGCGATAAAGAAGCTCAAATGATTTGAAATTAGAATAAAGGTCAGCGGAGCTTGAGCAAGATTAAAAGTTGGAAATACAGACGCCTCTATCATATTGTGTAATTTCAGGCGTTTTACAAAACTAGCGGAAAACAAAGAATTTCTTTCACGTCTGCTAAAAACACCAACAGTGCTGAAGATCACTGGATACTTAGTGCAAATCAAATTCAGCTAAAAAAAATCTGCCGCGTCTCTTTTTGTGCGACTCGTCGCTGCCTCAGGGCTGATGGCGATCCAGAGAATAAACAAGTCTGGGAAGAAGAGACTCAGATTAATTAATGATCAGGTTTCTGAAACCGGCACCTTCCGTGCATTTCCAGGAACGTTAAAGAGAAGCTGGAGGAAAGACGGCAGGAGAGCCAGCAGGTGACGGGACAGCTGCTCAGAACTCTTTGTCACCGTTATTTTAGCGATATTGGTGTGCACCAGAAATCTGGTCTTCCTGACGTTCAGAAAGTTGTTCCTGAACTCAGAACTCATAGATTATAATCTGTGAAGGCATTTTGGGCGAGCTGCCGTTCAGATCTTCACTCCTACGTTCAGTCTTCCTCCTGAGGATGTCCTCGTGCCGTGAAGTCCACGCTGAGTTTGTTCTGACTTGGAAGGAGAGAAAATCTGGCTGTAATTGTTTTTTTTGGTCTCATTTAAATAAAAGATTTAAAAAAAACACGGGTTTTGGTTGTTTCTACGCGTGCCGCCGTAATCTGTAGAGGAGTCTCTGTTTCACAGGACTCTCCTGAAGGAGAGACTTTCAATCTCAGTGAGTTTTGGCGAATCCTCTGAATTACACAATGATTTCGAAGTTAGGTTTGTTGCCGTCTGCATAACATCTCCTTTTGCCAGATCTGTTGGTCGTAAGTCACGACGGGTGAAGATGAAACTCATTTCATTCCAGTCAACAGCAAAGCGACGTGAACATAATCTTGTTAGTAATTTTTCAACAAGACGTGCGGCAGCAATAACAATGAATCGAGATATTTCCTCAACCAGCACAAAATTCTTTTTCACTTTCTACCTTTACAGTACATCCAAAGATGATACGCTCTGGAATAAGAAGGGATCCAACCCGTTTTCCCTTTTAAACCTCCTTCTAGGGTGTGGAAGCTCTTACTGAGGGAGGAAGACTCATAATTAGCCATTTTCTGTATTGGTGAGGTGTGTCTGATGGGGCAGAGATGTAGGAAGCTGTCAGTGGTTCATTCAGGCAGAGAGCCAGCGGAAAACAGAACGGCTGAACGGAGAGCGAAAAAGTTATGGTTTTATTCTTTCTGAGCTTTTAACCCTTGCTCGCTATGAAGAGGCTGGATCCGGATATGTTCTTTAGGAAATCTCAGGATCAAAAAAGGATCAGTATTTGTAAACAACGAAATGCTGGTCAAGATTCTCAGTCATCCAGGTCATGGTCATTCCAAAAAAAGGTCTTATCTAAGCCATTACAAGGCCTTTGTTTGGGCAGTAGTATAAAGCTTGATGCTCTACATTACTCCAGACATTTTGAATTGAGAAAGCTTCCTGGAGAGGAAGCGAAACGTCTTCAACTACGGAAAACAAGTCCAGTTGCTTTGTTTTTTTACTTTTTTTCGAGTAAACAACGAAAATAACGGAAATCCCATTACTTGCTAATGTAAGATGCAAAAGTTTAAATGTTGGTATTATATTCTCTTAGATGATGCTTCTAGAAGAGAACAGATAAGCAGCTAAAAAAAAATTGTATCCTCAAGTCAAAAGTTTAGAAAAAGCTGGACTACAAAACTCTGATTGGTGCATCTCTAAACACAACCTTCACCTTCAAAAAGGAACGAACGCCGACGAAAACACTCGTGCACAGATGCCTCACAGATTACGTCCTCCTGTTCAAAGACCCCCCCCCCCATCAAAGCCCCGCCCACTAAACGTCCGTGGACTGAGTCTCCATCGAGTGTCGAAGTGTGACCGGCGACTGCAGCGGCAGCAGGACTGAGAATCACACGAGGCCTAAACTAGTAGGACAGCGCAGCTGAAGGCAGTCTGCTGAAGCAGCGTGGAGCAGCACAGCTTCATCACACGCAGAGACCAAAGCAGAGAGAAAAGGGGGGCGAGAGCAGAAAAACAGGCAGGGAATGAATATTTAGGCAGAGAAACAACTGGATGACTGATAAATTATCTCGCCGGGTGGCGAGGCCACGGTGAGCCTGAGGAAGAATGTATCCTTGCCAATAGCCTTTGAGATACTGAATGCAGATTTTTTTTAAGCTTTGCGACAAGAACACTGACTTTTAAAGTCTCTGAGCTCATTTTGCCACATTGCCTTAGTAGAAAAAAAACACTTATTAACATGAGGCGCATGGTAAGAACTGAGGAGAATCATTTCCAGCCTAATGTGACTCCAGGCTCTGGTTTATTATTCACCAACTGTGTCGTCCTTTAGGTAAAGTAAGGATTCTCTTCCACACAAATCAGTATTTCTGCTGTTAAACGTTCTTTTTGGGAGAGAGGTCAGCGTGAATAACTAAAATAAAAACCATCAGATCACTGAGAAATGTACCGTGCCAGGATGTGCAAGAGCCTTTGAACTTTCACACATTTCGTTAAGTTGCAACTACTGTTTTTTTTTTTTTATTAGGATTTTATGCAATGGACCAAACCAAAGTGGAGAAAACTGTAGAGGGAAACTAAAACATGGTTTTAAGAGATTTCTTTACAGACAAAAAAATAAATCAGAAAAATTAGCATTTATGTTCAGCCCCCTTTAGTCTGACACCTCGAAATAAAAGCCGATACGAACATCTATTAGTTGTGAATGCGGCCGTTAAGGGAAAGTGGCAGAAATTAAATTTAGCCAACGAGGAACCAAAATATAGAAATTCCCTTTAACATAAAATATCACCGAATTAAAAAGCCATAAGTCTCTTTTTGAGTTTGAAACAAGCCATGCAGGGGACACGGCGAGCAAGTGGATGGTCAGATGAGACCAAACTGAACTATTTTCTGGCGTTTGCCAGAAAACTAACAATGCACTGGACCCTGAACAAAACCACTGTGAAGCATGGTGGTGGCAGTATCATGCTTTGATGGCCCTTTTCCTCAGATAGATGGAGCCAAGTAAGTAAGGAAAACCTGCCTGAGGCCTTCTAACAGGATGCAGACCGTAGACATACAGCCAGACCTACAATCAACTGGTTTGGATCAAAGCAAAATCTCGTGTTGAAGTGGCCTAGTCAAAGTCTGGAGCTAATACCAAACGAGAATCTATGGGGAGATTCTGACTGAGCTTCAGCTGTTTAGCAAAGAAAAACAGGGAAATACTTCAGTCTCTAATCTTGTAGAGCTTGTAGAGACGCGCGTGATAAAACTTGCAGCGGTAAAGCAAAAGCAAAAGGTGGTTATTAAAAGTGTTTAATCAGGGGGGGCTGAATATAAATGCATGCCACATTTTCTCTGATTTTTTGTCGTTGTTGTTGCACAAATCATTCCTCTCGTTTTGCTTTTTGCTTTTACAAATAAAAAAAAGAAAAAAGAAAAGAAATCCCAATAAATGACACTGCAAAAAGGGAACTAAAAGTAAGTAAAACCTTCTTGAAATGAGTGCATATTTCTTTGATTTGAGCAGGAAAATAAGATTATTTGCCAGTGGAATTAGTTTTTTCTACCCCTAAAATAAGACAATTAGACATCCTGCACTTGAAATAAGATGACGGAGATGAATTGTTCCCATTTTAAGTGCAAAAATCTTATTTCATTGGCAAATAATCTTAATTACCTGCTCAAATCAAAGAAAAATACACTAATTTCAAGAACATTTTACTCACTTTTAGTTCCTTATTTGCAGTTTATTAACATTTGTGGCTGTAACATGAAGCTCAAGTTATGAATACTTGAACTGAGAGACACTAAAATCAACTCATGATGCTGGATGATTGTCTTTCACGTGGAGGAGGAGTGCGTGACAAACCCTGCAGAAAAAGCTGGTGGGACGGTGAGCTTTGAGTGTACCTGTCCTTGCTGCGGCTGCGTGATGATGATCTGTCCGGGCTGGATGGTCGTAGCCGTCTGCGCTCCCGCCTGCTGACCCTGCTGCGTGCCTTGCACCTGCACAGCTCCAGGCTGCTGGGCCAAGGTGAAGTAGTACTGCACCGGCTCTGCGGGAGCTACCGACTGACGCATCTCCTCCTGCGGATGTCACACACACACACACCACTGAATCAGTCCACTACATCTCCATGAATTATTTTTGCAAGTGTAATGTTAGAGTGGAGCAGGGCTGATGAATAACTAATGGGAGGTAGCTGAGGAAGGGTAACGTAATCTAGAGGTCAGAGCCGGTGCAGGCATCAAACAAAGTAATATAATTTAGGTGTTTGGAAACCAACCTGATGGAAAAAACATGCATATAATTCACTTTGTTACCATCCTTATTGAACCATTAATAATCCAATTACTGTATAATGTCAGGAACAGTCCACCCTCTCTGCCGTCCCTCTTGTTAAGGCCGGTTTTCAGCACTGAAAACCGTCATTACATTTATCGATGATTAATAAAAACCCACTGACCCCGTTTTATAAGAGAGTGATGAGCAGGGCTTCGTCAGGATGCCGTTCCTCCGCCCCCAGGAGTGTAAACATCCCTCTCCCAGCTCCATGACAACACAGCTGAGAGTGTAGGATGTTTACATGCCTGGAGACGGTCCACTTGACAACAAATTTAAATATCTCACTTTTCCATCTGGCACACTGGAGCCCATCATTTGCTTGATCCAACCCTTGTGCGTCTTTAGATCCTGTTACATGCCCCGAAACGAACAGAATGCGCGACACTCACTAGTATTAATTAGTTTTATTTCTGGGGTCGGGGTCGGCAGTTTGTGGCAGTAAGAAGCTGCAAACATCCGACTGAAAGCCCTCGCTGTCAAAACCGCAGCTTCCAGTCAAGGATGTTTACAGCACCGCGGTGCCGACGCAGGAGCGACTGGCTCCTCTAGACGAGGGAACCTGCACTGCAAAAATGGAGCTAAAAATAAGTAAAATGTTCTTAAAATTAGCGTATTTTTCCTTGATTTGAGCAGGTAAAGAAGATGATCTGCCAATAGAATAAGATTTTTGCACTTAAAATAGGAACGATTCATCTCCCTCATCTTATTTCAAGTGCAGTATATCTAACTATGTTATTTTAGGGATCAAAATACTCATTCCATTGGCAGATAAAATTAGTTTTTTTGTCATAGATTTGAGCAGGTAAATAAGATTAAGAACATTTTACTTATTTTTAGATCCGTTTTTGCAGTGATGGATGTGTAATGAGTAGGAGGATCCAGTCTATGGTTGACGGCGTAGTTAAACATAGCTGAGATCTTACCTGGATCACTGTCAGCTAGAAGAAAACTAAGACATCTGACATTTTCCCGCCTGTTTATGAAGCCGATAATCTTTTGCACTGCTACAGATACTGTTACTACCGTTTGTTATAATTATGAGCGTTTTAACGTCGGCCAGTGACTGGACTCTGGCGATTTCAGATTTACTGCGCTTCACCTGTGACTAGCTGGTATGAAACTCAACAATCGGATCCGTTTCCACTCTCAGTGAACGCGCCACAGTTGAGAGCTACCAGGTCTCGGTAAGAATCAACACTCTTCAGTGTGGAAGTAGTTTCAGATTCAGAGCTAAAAGCCCCAAATTCATCCTAAAGTAATCTTTTAATTATGCCAACCTTTACCTTCTGAGTGGTGACAGTAATGTTTTGGATTAATTGTTCAGCCCTAGTAGCAGTGATGGCCAGGAGGCCTTCCAGCCTCAACAACTTGGAGTTCAAAGGTAAAAATCACAAAATAGCAACAGAAATGTTGCCAAAAGCCAGTCCACTCATTATTTAGAAGGGTATACATAAACCTAGACGTGCTATTTTTCATAAAAATATTAGTAAAAACTTATTTGTTTTCCTAATTTATAGCTTTAAAGTGTTTTCTTATCTTTTGAGAGCTGCCTCTCATTTCCTATCAGAAACCAAGTTTTTAGTTAAATGGAAATAATTTCAATCTAAATGCGCCAGGGGTGTGAATAATTATCGTCCAAACGATCGCTAGTTTCACCGTCGTCTTTAAAATAAAGTCAGAGACACTTATTAAATCAAACGTGCATGTTTCATGTCATGTTGAGAAAAGTCTGCTGTTCATTGAGGCCACGAGAGACAGTCAGACCTTCTGTAGACTGATGCTGGATTTCAGAATATCAGCAGTACGGCTGCATATTGTATCAAGATATCAATTTTCTAAAGAACTGCTTTGAATTCAGCAATTGTGGGCAAATATTTCCCAAGTGCTCAGCCTGCATGGCACCGTAACATTCAGCCTGTTGGATGGAGCCTCCCTGCAGAAGATGCCTGCCTGACAAAAGTTTACAGAGAGAGCTGAAACCACCGATAACAGGCAGAAGAGACAGTGCAGTCCAGATATTGCTGTTGCAATATTCATTTATTGCCACCGCCTAATTATCCGATATTGTGAGCCTTGATTGGTAAAACCTCAGGGTTGAGCTAAGGATGTAATTTCTCTGGAGAAAACACTGACTTGGTTAAGCCAAGCTTCAATCACCAAACAAGAAAACTTTAAAATTTCATCAGTTTTGCAATCAGTTTGTCTTTGTTTCAAGAGACTGTGATGTCACCCATGTGTAGAAACATTGGCTACTTTATGGCAAAAACAAATACTATATCCTCCAATATTTTAGTTCTTAAAGATAAAAATCGGAAATGGTTCAAATCTCTATTGGCAGGAAAATCCAGATAACGGAGCTCAGATAGGTTTTTGTTTTCATGCGGTGTACATTAATGTCACGTTTTATTATCGTTTCTACTTTTAATATGTTCCTTTTTCTTAATGTATTTACCCTTAGATTTAGTAGAGGATATATTGGCATATACGCTCTATAAGGTAAAGGGGTCACAGAAATCTTGGATGCAAACTGATTTCCAACAAAAAAGACTTAGAAGTTGACATTTTCTCAATCTTTCTCTATTTGTTTATAGATTAATAATAAGAAAAAACATTAAAAGACGCATTGCTGAGTTGAATTATGTGTGCCAACAGTCTTCTGAACAACCCTGTGTTTCCTCTCTGAGCGCCTTCCTACCTGCCGTTTAGGGGGCTTCAGGTCGTCCCGCGGCACGATGTCAATCAGGAAGTCGAACTGGTCGAACTTTGTTATCGCCATTGCGATGTCGTTCCTCTGTTGAAAACAAGAGACACAGAAGGCCGAGCTTAATTACCCTAAATCTATATATGCACAACTCCTATATATAAACATGCCTCATGGTCCGAGCTCATCTCTCCCAAAATAAAACGGCGCCGTTATCAGCAGCGGTGAAACGGTGCCGTTTGCTGGAATAGCTGATGTAAAGGTGCAAGTGTAAATACTAAGTATTTAAACAGGGTTCCTAAAGCATAAGGCAAGTTAAATTCAAGACTTTTTAAGACCTTTTAATGCCACTTGAAATAAAAAGTTAAGACCAACTTCACGATAAACAAGATAAACCTGGTTGAGACAACTTCACCCAAATGATTATTTTAACATAAACCATTACTTTCTGGCTCAAGTAGACATGTTAAAGATTTTGAAAAACAATCCATATAGGAAGAAAGCTAAAAAACACACAAATTACAGATATATTTTTAACAACTACTGAACTGAATTCACAAACTTTGTTTTGTTCCCTACTAAAATAAACTATAAATCAGTGCCAATTCTTTTTCGCAGCTATGGTCCGGCCGCAACAATTTTTATTGGTTCCGCTATCGGGACGGAACCAATAATGGTTACATTGAGCCGTTCGGTAAATTTAAAAAATATATATAATTGTATCAATTATTTTACTGTTTGGTAAGGATTACAAAAATAAAATCCTATTTATGACCTGGTAACAATTTTAAGACCTAAGAAAGACTGATTTAAAGACATTTTAATGCCAATTAAGGCCTTAGTTTTATATTACAGAATTCAATGCCTTTTAAGACTTTTTAAGGATCCGCAGGAACCCAGTTAAATTCATATTACGTTTTTTTTTATTAATTAGTCAATATGGAAGAAAAACTAAATTGTTAAAGCTTCAATTAGCAAATGTTGGTTGCATTTTTTTTTTGTTGCACACTGCAACAGCAAAAAGGAATGCAGTTTGGTTTGTAAATGTTTTACCAGCATTATTTAAATATTACATCACACAGTCAAAGTCTTTTCCCCCCTCAAACACTAGCCTTTGATACTGATAAAAAAAAGAAAAAAATCTGTGAGAACAAATACGACAAAAACAAATAAATAACGACGGTTAGCGTGGATTGAAATTAGCATTTAGTGAATGAAAGCCAACGGGTGACTAGAGCGCCGCTGCCAGAAATGCGTCTGATAAGGAGGAAAGAACAGGGATGACATTTTCCTCCCGGCCACACGCTCTGCCTCCATACCCTTTTCCCTTCCTACATCCACGGCGGTGTGTTATCTCGGTGGAATTTTCCACAGGATATTGGCTGTCAGGACCCCCCCCATTGTGGCCTTCCTTGTAATACAGCCTATTTATAGCACCTTGATTAATATCTGGTAACATCGGGTCACATCTACACTTGCTCTATTGATGGGTGTTGTTATGGTGACCCAGTTGGCGTGGCCTCTCTCTGCACACCAGGAACCGGCGTATGCGTGAGTAAATGGAGGGCAGTGCTTTTTCCACCCAGTTGAGCCACAGAAAAATGACTGAGTGACATGGCGCTAATGTCTGGTGTTCATGAGAAAATTAACATGTAAACTATGACAGATAAGACTTTTGGAGGTGGATTTCAACTGGAAGTAGACTGTGTGGAGGGAAAATTAAATAACGCACCACTTTCAAAGTTAGTTTAAAAAGTTGCATTTCTATTCACTCCGTCTGAATCAGTGTTTTACCACCTTCAGACTGAAATGTTTGCCGCTTTCTTCACTAAATAGAGCTCGCCTGCGAGCATAATTTGTCCTCTTGGATCTAGGTTTGGACTTTGACTGGGCCAGTCTAACAACTGAATACGCTTAAAGCCATCTAGAACCGTCCCGTCGTGTCTCTGCACTGCAAAAACGGAACTAGAAATAAGTAAAATATTCTTTAAATGAGTGTATTTGTCCTTGATTTGAGCAGGTAAATAAGATGCTTTGCCAATGGAATAAGATTTTTGCACTTAAAATACGAACAATTCATCTCCATCTGCTTATTTTAAGAGCAGGATGTCTAATTATCTTATTTTAGGGGACAAAATACTCACTCCGTTGGCAGATAATCTTATTTACCTGCTCAAATCAAGGATTAAAACACTAACTTTAAGAACATTTTACTTATTTTTAGATCCGTTTTTGCAGTGTGGTTGGATGTTTAATGCTCTGCTGGAAGCAGGCTCAGGTATTCTGCAGCTTTTCTTGCAGGACTATCTTGTATTGATCTGAATCTTCCCATCTAGTCAGACCAGCTTTCCTGTTCCCGTTGAAGAATAAGCCTCCCACCAGGGCGATGCTACCATGTTTCACGGTGAGGTTGACGCTTTCAATGTGACGTCAGGTGTTGGTTTTCTACCACATCAGGTTTTTGTTGTAGGCCTTTTGTCTGATCTGACTAAAACTCATTAGTCTGGCAGCGCCATATCTTGTTGTTTGCGTTTCTATTTCCACTAATGTTCTCTAACAAACATCTGAAGCCTTCACTGAGTGTCTGTACATTGGGAATGGGAATAAAATACACACAGTTGAACTCAGTTCAACCTAATTAGGTGACTTTTTAGTTGCCCTGGAGTTTATTGAAGGCATCAGGTTAAAGAAGGCTGAACATAAATTCATACCACATTCTCCAGATCTTTACGTTTCACATGTCACTTCACAATTAGTGAAGACTGTGTGTCGCTCCAACACAATTACATTAAAGTTTGGGGCCGTAACCAGACAAGACACAGAAAAGAACAGGAAGCAATACTTTTAAAAAGTGCTATAAATAAATAAAAAATACTTTAAGAGCAACTAAAGTGCCAGAAATTGCATTTTCTTTAGTTTATCCTTCTTCTGCTTTTAATTTCCTAGAAATACGTCCACTGGCTAATCCATCAGACGGAAATAAATACATATATTAGAGGTCAGAGCTTCCAAATCCTGTACAAGTTTCCCCTCTTGGCATTCAGGCGAGAAGCTCTCCTTTCTTAATTCTCTTGTTTTTATGTTAGAAAGTTTTCATAGAGCAGAGCAGGAAGAATGAGTTACCATCTTTGCGCTTTTAGTATCAATGGAGGAACTAAAGAGAGACATTGTCCTTAAGGGGGAATCGTTAAGGAGCTTATTCCAGGGACAAAGACAAAGGCACTTAGTGAACAGAAGGCGACAAACAAAAGATCTTAAAGCGATGAAAAGGTTTTAAAAAGGTAAGAAAAGTTAGAGAAGTCAAAAAGTTAGTTGGTTAGGACTAAAACTTTTAAGGCTCTGGTTATCAAACGTCACAGAGGGGAAAAAAGTGAAAGCGGGAGAGACGCCGCTGAGCTGTGCCTCCGACCTGTAGCGTCCGCCTCTTGTTGTCCTCGGTGTGGATCCACGCTCTCAGGGTGAGCTCCGTGATGAAGATCTGAGCGGCTTTGGCAAACAGGACCGGAGCCTCGGCGCTGATCATCTGCAGAGAGGACAGCGTCATACCTGATTAAAACAAGCCTGCACAAGGCGCCGTCAACGACTCCAAACCGAGGCAGAAAATCCATCATACTCACAGATAATTAAAACGGTGGCAGGTCTTTTATATTAATATACGATTCTCTCCAAGTCCATAATGCTTTGTAAACACAAGTGTCAATAATAACGTGAAGTTTGTCTCATTAAAGCTGCGAGATCCGTTCTAACGGATTGCTACTTATTCAAATTTGAGCGAGCCAGTAAAACCAAACCAATTGACATCAGCATAAAGCTTTAATGTGCATTACAGGCTATAAGAAACACACTCCCTGCATAAACGCAGTGAAAGCTGCTGAGCCAGAGCAGACAGAAGGGTCTCTCCCAGATATGTTAGCGATCTGCTGATCTCTTTACCGCTTTAAGCTCCTGCTTTACTAAGCGCATAGGACGGCAGCCTTGACACGGCACATTTAGAGCACACGCAGGTTTCCTAAGCTTTCTGCAGGACACCAAACCTGCTGTTATGGGAGCAAAATCCTCCTCCCACCATGAGGCACGGCTGAGAGGAGTAGAGTCTCTCTGAGGGGACGTGCACGGCTTTAAGCCGGCCCTAACCAGGGCAGATCTGAGAATCGGGTAAATGTTTCTAGAGTAGTAGACTGTAGGAACTGTTTTAGATCTCTTGTAGCCACTGAAGGAAGTTTGGGCTTTTTTTAAAGACTTTAATTCACCCGTTCAACCATTTCCTATTGCCGCTTAATCCTAGCAGGGTCGTGGGATGCTGCGTCTACCTCCAGCTGTCGATGTGTGAGACGCAGGGTACATTCAGGACAGGTCGTCACTTAAGGGCTGCTCCGTATTAATAAAAGCCGCTGATACCGATGCTAAAAAATTTTACTGAGGGTTTTGAACATGATTAGCCACATTTGGGCCCCTTTTCTTTCTTTACCATAATGTCGTCCCCTTGCTATTCTCTGTGAGCTTCAGTATCTCAGCCTTTTTAAATTATACATCAGCCGTGGTCGATTAAGAGCAGTGAGGGTCCATTTCCTGTAGTTAGCCAAAAATATGATCGATGTGCAGAGACTGAGTCCGTGACACTTGGGATATAATATCCTACAGAATATTGAGCCTAAGCAGACATGTGCAGCCGCACAGACTGATACTGCAATGGAGAGCGGGATCTGATTATATTATGCAGATCTTTTTTTTTTTTTTTTTAAGAGTGCACAATGAGAGCGCCGCAGCGTGGCCGGTCTGTTTAACACCTCTTACACCCACTGGACCAGTCATAGTCGAGTCCACAGAGACAACACACATCCCAGGACTGCGTTATGCCAGGAGTTGGTGGCTATAAGTGTGAGTTTTCATGCAGGACAAACCAAAAACAAGGACTCTGTCTGTGTTATATTTATTTTGGCTGCTTCAGATGACTTAATGAAGCCCTAAATTCCCTGAATGCACAACAACAACAAAAAAAACCTACCCATGACTACCTATACAGGAGAAAAGCAGAATGCAGCTCAGCGTTTAATGGGTCTGTATTGCAGATGCAGTGATCAAACTCTGCCAGGCCAAAACGGACCTGCTGGGTCTGATTTTTTTCTTTTAGCATAAAAAAAAGGGGAAACATCAGAATCAGATGTGTGCTTTGCTCACAGCCTGCAGACATAAATATATAAAATATATAAAAACAGCAGTAAGTGCATGTTTATGCGTTTGCTTTTTTTTTGGGTTGCACGATCCTTGACAGACAACGTAGTTTTTAATCCATCAGAAGACGAAAACAATTAGAAGATTACTGCTGTTCATGTCTCAAATGGTGTGTCCCAAACCTTTTATCTTAATTTTAGTAAACTTAAAAAAAAAAAAAAAAAGGGTGCGTCAAAGTTTATGAATTGAAAATATTAGGAGTTCCTAGTATTATTACTATTAGTATTTAATTAATGAGGGAAGAAGATCTAATTCTTGAGTATCTGATCAACAATCAGATACTCAAGTAGTTGATTAAGGAAAAATTAGGCATTTCAGATCTCTGGCTGACTGATGCATTTAATTTCATTCAAAACCCGAAAACATTGCTACGATTAAAATATTGTTTTTATTATCCTATATTATTTAGTTTAAGCAGGACCTGTGATAATGATAAAAAAGTGTGTAGGTTGGATGGGGACGATGAGCCGAGATTAGGATACAGGTAAGCCTAACTTGTAAACAATAATAATAATAAAATAATTCTCAAAAGGGGATATAACAGCAGTTATAGGACACCTCTTTACCAAATATATAATAATAATTTGGAAGTCCAGTAAATTATAGTTATTTCCTAAAAACAACTATATCATCGTTTAGCTTCTCCTGTTACCTTGACGTCTTCATCCAGCTTCATGATTTTCTTGATTCGAGCCAAGGGCAGCTCCTGCACGCGGAAATCCTTCTGAAAGGCAGCGATAATCTTGGTTATATTACGCATCTTAGAACGGGCCGACCGCATAAAAAAAGGGCTGGAGTCGTGAGCGGTTTTAACCTACTATGGTCAGGTTCCTGATCTCCTCCATCACCCGGGGCCAAAAGGACTGCAGGGTCTGCTGGGCATCGCAGGGTCCAGCTCCAAACCCGTCTCCCGACATCTTCTACTTGGCTGCGTAGAGGGATGACGAGACGAGTGTGAGCAAATAATCATTGAGGAACACAAAACATATGCAAAGAATATGGAAAAAAAAAGATTAATTAAAGAACCGGTGACAACAGGCCAGAAACACAAGACGTGTCGGCCCAAGCTGCCAAGAGCTGCCCGGCTATATCGGCACATCTCATCGCCACCGCTAATCAAAATTTCAGGGTATCGTGAAGACGTCTATGATAAAAACGACGAGGAACCCGCAACCAGAGCAGCCTCATCAAAGCAGGCGATGCCTCTTTGAACTTTAGCACTCAACCGAAGCGCCTGAGCAAGCACGCACACTTCCTGTGCAATTACACGCAGCTTGTGACCTCAGCGGCAGGGATGACGCTAAACCTCTGATGTAAGAGTGTTTGGGGGGGGGGGGGAGAAAAAAAAGAAAAAAAAGACCAGTTTAAAGAAATCCAGATAAGAGAGAACGTCTTGATTCAGGCTCTCGCTTGAAGAAAGTCTTGATGAGGAGTGAGTTAGTTTGGGAGAGGATCCAGCAGGTTACTATGGAATGCCAGGAATCTGGTTTGGGAATGCTGGGCCCGCCTGTCTGAGCTTGTAGAGCCGAGAGAGTGTTGATCAGAGACACTCTCCCTTTTTCTCTTTAACCTCATGAAAAAAAAAAAAAAAAGACTGCTGAAGAGACGACTGAGGAGGTATTTAAGAGAGACAAGGGGTGTTTTAGAGGTTATAAAGGAGGGAAAGCGCCTTCAGTTCAGTAGTAATCCAGCTTTAAAAGACAAAGTGCCAGCAGCTTCAGACTATGGGAGACAGAGAGGGACACGGATGAAATGGAAATGCTGCCCAAGCAGGCGTTGTAGGACGGACGAGACAGAAAGGGGGGGACGGAGCGAAAGAGACAGAGGGACGTGACGCAACAGCGGACAGCCTGGGCGAGGGGTGACATAAGGATATTAGATCGCCGAGGATTAAAACATATCAACAATCCGCCAAAAGCAGAGAGATCATGATATTTTCTACGAGGCACAATCTGTTCGTCACTGGAGCAACTCAAGTGTTTCCCCTCTTTTAGCTGTGGGAATTAAGGTTTATGCGGTAAAAAAACGGGTTACTGGGCACGTCTGACGCTTTGCAGGAGGCAGTTCTGCAGAAAGAAACCCGGCTCGCCCAGCGGCTAACCGTGGGGTTTTTTACAAGCTGCGGCATGTGAAAGTCAAGAGCTTTATTTTGTTGGATTTAAGACAAATTACAAAAAAATAAATAAAAAATAACTCAACAGCTTCAAATTTTTATTTATGATCTGAATGTAACTGAAAAGTTAATGTTTTCTACCCCGGCATGAGAGGCCAGTCCTTTAGCGATACACGGGTTTCTAAGATAAGATAAGATAAGCTAGGCTTTATTGATCTCACAGTGGAGAAATTCACTTGTCAGACATCGGCTTAATAAACAAAAGAAGGTGCCAAAAGGAGGAAAAGGTGCATATATATATACAGTGTATCAAATTCTTTTTAAAAAGTTTATTATAGGTACTGATATCGCAGGTTTTAGCCAACTATGGAGGTTCCAGTTTTCAAATCAAAGCCTGTTTAATGTAAACTTTCACACAGACAGGTGGGGGATTACGCAACAAGCGCTTGACTAAACATACAGTTAATCACTGTGAACGGAAAAATTATTTATTTCATTAAAAAAAAAAAAAAAATTAAAAAGCAATGAACGCCTGAATTTACAAATCTGAGGCGGCTCATAACGAAAAGTAACAGCGTGGCATGTCTATTTGGATGCACTCGAGAGCGTGAAGACGTCGCTTTTATTGAATTTAGAAGACTTTGAGACATTGCAGGGATTTTCGAAAGGCAGAGTTAACATTTAGCTGGACGTCTGCGTCGACCGTCTTCACTTGTTACCAGCTTGGACAGGCCGCTTTTTAGCCACCAAAAGACGTACAAAACAGAAATAAAAAAGGTTATTCGGCTAAAGAAGTTAGGCGAGCATCTATTAAAAGAGATACGAAATCCTTCCAAACTAGGGTTTGGCGATATGGATTAAAAAATAAATCTCCGATTTTATCATACCAAATCCGATTAATCGATTTTTTCCTCCTTTTTGTTTCATAAAAAGAAATTAAAGAAATTATTTTAAAACCTTGCTTTTATGTAAAGCATTTCGTCAGGGAGTTGACCTGGATTCAAAGTGCAACTAAAAACAAGCTGTGAAACATGCGAAACAAGATGGCAGCCGTGCCATTATAAACAATGAAAATATAACACATTGAGCTAAGAACAGGCTTCACTGCACTTGTGAACTTCAAACTAAGTTAAAAAAAAAAGTAAATAAGTAAATTAAGTACCTCATATTATGGTAAAAAAAAGTTTCCACTTAACAATATTTTGACAATAATTTTGCCTAAACATATATTCAGCATCACATGCTGTTCTCTTCATGGAAACCCAATGAGTGTATTGGCAAAATAAAAATCCAGATTTTCCAAAAATGAAATCTTAAAGAATTGTAAATTCAAATTAATCGATTAAATCGATTTATCGCCCAGCCCTATTCCAAACAGGAGCAGCTCTATTCTGGGTCCAGCAAACAGCTCAACCTTCCTGACCCTCGGTATCCTCCTCCCAACTAAGACCCGCAGCAGCTTTGAAGCGGATCGTCTCTGCGTCGGCGTCGTTCTTCACTCTTACCTAAGCGTGGCCGGAAATAATATTTATACACTTATACATCACTGATTGAAAACGCGGGGCCCTTCGGCGGGTTGATGTCTGACAGGGAAGATGAGGCTCTCTGGCAGTCGTACAAGTTACTGAATAATAGAGAAAGCATTGCAGCATCCTCGTGGCAGCAATGCTTTCAGTTTTTGAACAGACAGTAGCCTAAATCAATAAGACAGAACGGCGGGTGAAGGGGGGGGAGGGGGGGGGGGGGGTTATATAAATCAATCGGGCCGCTTGAAGCTATGCATGCCAGGCTAGTGATTGACCTTGACAGTGTCTCCCCTTCCCTCTCTGACGCTCTAGTGTCCAGTTGCATTTCAAGGTTGATTGAAGACCTGCAGTCTACAGAACAATCCCAGCATTCCACGGGACAAGGATGACTAATGGGAATTGTAGTTTTTTGGTCATCCTCACAGCAAATGAACTTCCAAAAGGTTCTGTCACACGTTCTCAGTGCTCGTCTTTCTGCGCACGCCGGCCTGCGTTGCAGTCTTCCAGCTGATAGCCTGACAAGTAAGCCATTTGTTTAACGTTGAAGACGACCACCAGGCGGCCAACGACGACAACACACCGTGCCGCTAGACACGCGTCTTCTTTATTGGCCCTTTATTCCGCGTATG